>NC_137150.1:106721259-107934668 GCF_951394435.1 Stenella coeruleoalba | reverse complement strand
AGAATAAGCGAGTAGTGGGGTTTTTTGTCCAAGGCTAACTCTATTGTTCTTTCTCTCTCCACTCAGGCTTTATTATTTAAACACCCCCAATTTGATTGAGAAGTGTGATTTCCAGTTATTGCTCAAATAAAATGCCCATCGATAATAACACAATTTGTTCCGAGTTTTAACTTTAAGAATAAAATCATAATGATGTCTTGAGGTACGGCAATTTCATCATTTAATTTTTTTCCCCTGTTAAGGTAGTGAAACAAATAAAGGAGAATCTTATAATAACTTATGAAATTTGTTGTTCATAAATTTGCAAGAACCAGACTTACTATAATGATGCATGGTTGTCTGAACTTCTTATTTTGATAGCTTCAGAAATTATGATGTTTTCATGATACAAAATTATTAGTTCTTCTGGTGGAATACATTTTTGTACAAATCCAAAAATCTTTTGAGTCCATTAGAAAATATATTAAATGGCCCTTTAATTTGTCTTTTGCTTTTGAACACATTTTTCTCTCAATTATAGTTTTACCAGTGTCCTTACTAAAACACTGAATACATCACACTAAAACTATACTTTAATGACAAATGTTCAACAATTAATTCTAAGTGATCTATTTTGCTATTCAATATATACTCCGTACTTGACATTCTGCTATGTAGTCTAAGGGATATATTTATGTTCAAATTATAGAGATAAAATAACATACAAAAGGCTAATATTAATCAGAACAGGAATCCATATTAAGATTCCAAATTTGTAATATCAATATTAGAGAAGTCTTCATGGAGGAGTTAAACACTGCTGTCATAAAAATACAAAATGCTTGCTCAAATTTTATTAACATAAAATGAGGCACAATCTTATAATCCTTTACTACGCAGATCATTGAAGTAACTCTGAAAGTGTCTCCTTGATAATTTTTACCTCCTATTCATTCTCTACACCACTTCTAGGGGTGTTAAAGATCAAAAATGATCCTGCCATGTTGTTTTAAGTACTCTGTTGTCTGTCTGCTATTTGATAAAATCCAAACTCTAAGGTGAAAAATATAAAGGTATTTGCATCTTACTGCAGCCTAAAATTTTACTTCTGTTCATGTGCAATTCTTCTACTGACTCCTGAAGACTCAGCTCAAATGGCATTTCCACTGATAAACCTTGCCTGGCTCCACAAGCTAGGTTTTGTGACTGTCTTCAGTTTCTCAACTTTTGAGCAAGACCTATATTACAGTACCTAATATATTATATGCTAACGTATGAACATATGTATACATTTCCTTGATTTCAAGGACCATCAGTGGTACAGAATGACTGTGAACATATTTACCTTCCTATTACTCTTCGACTTCTCCTTATTATCTAACATCTTAGTAAATACTGTATCTTCCTGCAATGACCTGGTTGGTGGGAACAAGTTGTTCTTTAAAGTTGGCTCAGATCAAGGCTGAGAGGAATGAAGATCAAGATACAAGGAAGAGGAAAGTACTGTACTGTAATATTGTCTACTTTCAATTTTGCCTGCTTTCATAGCACTGTATGTAGAATCTGGAGAGCTGTGAGAAGTAATCTAAATATTCAAAAATTCCATAAAAGACACTTTAAGAGCATATTTGTTATTTTAAAATATCAATTGAGTATGATATTCTGTTACTATTTTATTTTGAAGACTTTCAATTAGCCCTCAAATTTTCAAAGCAGAGCTTATGACTAATATGAATTTGGAACATGAGATTTAAAACTAAAATACCTTTTTAAAGTATTTTAAAGGGTATCTCATTGTGAGAAAGTTCCTCATAAAGAACTGAACGTAAAGAACCCGATCTTAAAATTTGGGAAGGTGGGGCTTCCCTGGTGGTGCAGTGGTTGAGAGTCTGCCTGCCGATGCAGGGGACACGGGTTCATGCCCCGGTCTGGGAAGATCCCACATGCCGTGGAGCGGCTGGGCCCGTGAGCCATGGCTGCTGGGCCTGCACGTCCGGAGCCTGTGCTCTGCAATGGGAGAGGCCACGACAATGAGAGGCCTGCGTACTGCAAAAAAAAAAAAAAAAGAAAGAAAAAAAGAAAAAAAAATTGGGGAAGGTGTATTTTCTCTTATCAAGGTCTAGTCAACTAACTCCCATTCCTGAAATAAAATAGTGAACAGCCAACTAAAAATCAATTCACCATGTCTGAGGCTGCCAGCTCCAGAACAAGCAAGAGCAGACATAATATGATTATGAGGACTCAGAGCATTCAGGATGTACAGCTGAATCCCACATAAATTGCCAGCCAAAGGGAAATGTTGCTGGATGCCTTCCTAACAGGGATTTACAACAATTGAGCTTTTCGATATGTATTTCTGTAGTGTGGTGGATCCAAAGTCCAAAAATGAGGCTTTCATAGTCACAAATTCTGCCAACACTTTAGCTCATTACCTCTACAAGTCTTCGATAATTACAACATTAATATTGTTGGGCATTTAGTACATTAAAGCATTTGCCACTGTTATGAAGATTTTCCTGGAAAAAAAATGACTGAAATCATCCCTATTTATATAAAATTGACACCTGAAAATAAATGCTTTTTATGATGTGATGCAATGCATTGGTGCAAAAAGATATCCAGCAGGATTAATTTAATACTGTTTACAGCAGTACCTGGCAAAAAACTTAAAAAATAAGAACAAAAGAATTTTTTTAAATTTCCCCCTGATTTATGAAAAAATATGAATTTTTATAAGCATGTAGATATGAAAATCACATTTAGTGTATACACACACACACAGATTTAATACATATATATCCAGAATTCCTTTATTGTACAATAGAAAAATATCATTCCTTTAATCAGGAACATGAGGGTTATCCTCTGCATATGGCCAGCATAGATAAACCTGTTAAACTGAATCTACTTAGGCAGTTTCTGTCAGAGAACATAGTTTTGCATTGTGTACATCAGCTAAACAGCCATAAGGGACACCACTAGGCTCTGAGTCAAGAGAAATAGGACAAAAATGACTAGTCACAGATTTTGGTAGCAGATACCAGGAAGATGCACAGGAATAGGAATATTCCTCAGCAGACCTAAGTTGGAAGAGGAATAAAACTTCCCCCACAACAGAGAACACACAGCAAGATGAAACCATTGATGCAGCAGCCCCACGTCTAATGACAAGGGGTCAGAAAACTTTCCCTACACCAAGAAAAGTTTCATCATCTCTTTAGGGACTTGAATATTGAACTGGTCAAATAGTTATCCAAAATATTTTTGGATAATGAAATTGAGTGAGGTATTACGTAGCAAGTTTTTCAGGCATGAGAAGGATGGCTGAAATCCTTAGCATATTGTACTACTAAAATAAGAAATACTTAGACTGTTAATGTGTAATTATTTTCATAATTTGTATTCCTATGGTTCTATATGTCCTTGCATTTTTAATATGCAATACTACCTTTCACATAGAAAAATACCAGCCACCTGTTTTGTCCCAAGAATGACTTTGCCATGAGTGTACTACTTTAGCTTTTTCTCATGTTTCCTAGGCAACAAAGGTACAGAAGTTTTATGTCTTTGGCTTTTAACACCAAGAAAGCAATTTTTTCCCCAATTGAGTCCAATGAGAAAAAAGCCCCTTTATTTGGCAGACATTATTATATACTTTGGCACTTCCTATAAGTTATTCTTCTATATCTTCCTTGGGGCAGCCACCTGGCATTGTGCTGTTAAATAATTTACACCCATTATGAAACAGAATACAATCTGACTCATAGTATTTCCCAACCATGCAATAATAAAGCATGTTAACAGCAGGATTGTTCGGTGTCAAAATTCATGATTTCTTAGCTTCTATGTCGGTATTAGCTGAAGGTATAATTACTTCTGTAAAAGTCCCACCTTGATGTATCTTTACATCATCTTCAGAACAACAGTATAGTGATCTTGAAAGAGCTCCTATCTGTGTGGAAAGACCCAGATCATCATAACACGTGATTTGATGTCATTTTTGCTTTCAGAGTCATACTTTTTTCTATTACAAAAATGAAGTGTATAAACTACACCCTTTATAGGAAAATTGTACTGATATGTTTAAAAAGATGTGAAAATAGAGACTTTAGACTACTGATCTGTCAACCTTAAAATAAAACAGCCAGAGTTATTTTACCAGCAAAATGAGTTTATCAGCAGCTAAGGCTGCACGTCTGGAGCCTGTGCTCCACAATGGGAGAGGCCACAACAGTGAGAGGCCTGCGTACCGCAAAATAAAATAAAATAAAATAAAGTCTGTAAGAATTAACTATTTTGTAAAGAATTAGTAGTTTTTAAAATCAGATTATTGAGAAGAATTTATATACAATAAAATTTACCATTCTTGTGTAGAAGTCTATGAGTTTTGACAAATATTGATATTCCTTACTTAAATAGTAAGGAAATAGATACTCTGACCTTGAATGAATTTGAGAATGTCTGACTTTATTTTCTTGTTATAAATCTTTGATGTAATAGTCATGGCTCCTTCATGGAATTTCTATCAGAATTATAATAGAAAATGAATGGAAAAAGACCAAACTCGATGTTTTAAATAAATAAATGGATGCTGATCTCTGCTGCCTCCTACCAATTCAATTCAAGAGTAAGAGAAATAGGGGCTTCCCTGGTGGTGCAGTGGTTGGGAGTCTGCCTGCCGATGCAGAGGACGCAGGTTTGTGCCCCGGTCCGGGAAGATCCCACATGCCACGGAGCAGCTGGGCCCGTGAGCCATGGCTGCTAAGCCTGTGCGTCTGGAGCCTGTGCTCCACAACGGGAGAGACCACAGCAGTGAGAGGCCCGCCTACCGCAAAAAAAAAAAAAAAAAAAAAAAAAAGAGTAAGAGAAATAAATAACTCATCATTCATTCATATATTCATTCATCTAGTCATTAAAAATACTAATTGAGGGAATTCTGTGTGCTAACAGTATGCTAGCTGCTGAAAATTCAATGATAAACAAAACAGACTTTAAAAAGTAATAAAGCTATAAAGGCAAGAACAGAATTTCATGAGATAAAATAACAGAGATCTCCAAATTTAGATTTGTAAGTTAGAGGATAACTTCTCTGAGAAGTAATGTTTGACTTAATACTTAGTGAATTATCAAGTTTTAGCCACCCATAGAGATATACAATAGTAATGGGATGACAATATCAGATACAGGAAATAATATATGATGTCCCTTCCTGAGAAAGAGTATAAAGAATTGATGGGAGATCAGCAGGACTAAAGCATAGAGTGTGATAGAAGAATAATTTGAAGCTGAAGTAAAGGTAAACCAAACTGTGCAAAACCCTGTAGATCTATGGATCTGGCTCTTTGTTAGAATATGAATGATTGGAACTTTCTTGTGGCCAGTCTTTTCAAGAAATGCAGGCCTACTCTATGATGCTCAGCTTGGAGGAGGGTCAAAGAACCCCAATTCAAGGCTAAGTATCATTAAGCTTTTTAACTCATGCTGACTACTCTAATAATTGGACATGAAAATGCTGTATGGGGGTATATGAAGGAACATTTGAGGGCACTGTGGATGGAGCTGCTCAGAGAATGGACGAGCATACTCTGCTTACTGCTCCAGGGTCAGGTAGATAACCTCACATGACTTTAACCAGTCAGTATATTGGGACCATGTTCTTTCATGGTTCAAGCAGCTCACTGAGTGTCATTCATTTGCTAAGTTGAAAATCCCTAAATTTGGTTTGAGAGTAATCACTCCCTGTTGACTTTCCTATACATAGCCAAAAATGATATAGATCAATATCTAGGCTGATGGCTCTGAAGCTGCTGATACATCAGTTAGCCAACTAATGCTTGCAAACCATGACAACTGCCTCTTCAAACTTGTCATAATGGCCTGATCATGATAATGGTAAGTGAAGGCAAGGTTGAAGTAGGGCATCTTAACCTTTTCCAAATGTGATGCTGAGGAATACTGTATTCTTTAATTACAAACTTTATTTTAACTAGTCAGTCCTAATAAATGTTACTTTGATTCTCTTGGCAGCCAAGATGGAAAAGTAGGAAGACTATGAGCTCACCTCTTCCAAAGGGCACACAAAAGTTACAAGTATTTGCAGAGCAACTATTGATGAGAAAGACCAAAATATACCAGAAAAGATCTTATACAGCTAAAGATATAAAGACAGAAACACAACAAGACAGTAAGAGGGGAAGAGACATGATATAGTCAAGAACCATAGCTCCTGGTGGGTGACCAACAAATGGGAGGATAAATGGTTCTCCCAAAGGATAAGGGGCTCCTAGCCCCACACCAGGATCACCAGCCCAGGAGGTTCCTTCATGAGGAAGATGAGCCCCCAGAACATTTGGCATTGAAGGCCAGTGAGGCTTATTTTCAGGAGAGCCAGAGGGCTATGAGAAATAGAGACTCCTCTATTAAAGGATGCACACAAAATCTCAGCCCACTCTCACCAGTTTTATTCAATGTATAATAGTATTGGAAGTCGTAGCCACAGCAATCAGACAAAATAAGGAATCCAAATTGGAAAGGAAGTAGTAAAACTGTCATTGTTTGCAGATGACATGATACTATACATAGAAAATAATAAGCACACCACCAAAATACTACTAGAACTCATCAATGAATTCAATAAAGCTTCAGGATACAAAATTAATGTACAGAAATCTGTTTTCTCTATACACTAGTAACAAACTATCAGAAAGAGATATAAAGAAAACAATCCCATTTACATTCAGTTCCAAAAGAATAAAAAAAGCAAAAGCAAAAACCTAGGAATAAATCTAACTAAGGAGGTAAAATACCTGTACACAAAAAACCTTAAGACACTAATAAAATTTGAAGATGACACAGATAGAAATTTATACCATGTTAATGGATTCAAAGAATTAATATTGTTAAAATGACCATATTACCCAAAGCAATCCACAGATTCAATGCAATTCCTATAAAATGACAGTTTTCACACAACTAGAGCAAATAATTCTAAAATTTGTATGGAAGCACAAAAGACCTTGAATAACCAAAACAATCTGAGAAAGAAGAACAAAGCTGGAGGTTTCATGCTACCAGATCTCAACCTATACTACAAAGCTACAGTAATCAAAACAGTATGGTACTGGCACTAAAATAGACACATAGATCAATGGAATAGAATAGAGAGTTCAAAAATAAAACTAAACTTATATGGGCAATTAATGTATGACAAAGGAGGCCAGAATATACAATGGGGAAAAGACAGCCTCGTCTATAAATTGTGTTGAGAAAACTGGACAGCTTCATACAAAGCAATCAAACTGGACTACTGTCTCACATCATGTACAAAAATTAATTCAAAATGGGTAAAAGACTTACATGTAAGACTTGAAACCATAAAGCTTCTAGAAGAAAACATAGGCATATACTCTTGGACATCAGTCTTAACAATTTTTTTTTAAATATGTCTTCTCAAGCAAGGGAAACAAAAGCAAAAATAAACAAGTGAGACTACATCAAACTAAAAAGCTTTTGCACAGCAAAGAAAGCTATCAACAGAAAAAAGGCTGCCAACTGAACGGGAGAAGATATTTGCAAATAATATATCTGATAAGGTGTTAATATCCAAAATATACAAAGAACTCATACAATTCAGTATCAAAAAAACAAACCCAATTAAGAAATGAGCAAAGGATCCGAATAGACATTTTTCTATACTCTACACACAAAAAATGAATAGATGTTTTAGAATTGATGACTATGTGTACAGAAAAATCTGCCAGGAAAATTTACTGTGGGACTAACCAGAAAAACTAAGAAAAGCAGGGTGATAAAGGAAAGAGATATAAGATCAAGGGAGGCTTTTAAGTGGGAAACAGAGGATTTTCAGATGATCCAGTTGTAGGGGGCATCTTGAACATGTAGGCAAAATGGGCAAAAATTGAAGATGTGAATTCATTAGGAAGACAAGAGAGGATGGGGTGAAGAGCAAATGTGAAGGAATTGGCCTCCACTAGGAAGAGGGATCCTTTCTCTTTCCTAAAAACAGAAAAAAATAAAAATAAAGCCTGAGATATATGGATCTAAGTACTAGACTTTCTATTAGAGAAATGAGGGAGCTCCCATCTGATTGCTTCTATTTCTTACAATGAGTTCTGTGGCAATACCATCAGCCGAACATGTGTGTTGGGGACGTTAGAAATAACTAAGATGTTTGACAGCAGAAAAAACATAATGCAGAGTCTCTAGGGATAGTGAGAAAGTAAGTTAGACAGGATTGAATTCCCTACCTTTCAACTAGTTTCAAAGAAATGATTAGCCAGGATCACCCCTTTTAGGAAGGTACAAGTTATGTCACTTGGGAATACAAACTTATGTTATAGGTCTACTCCAAGAGAAATAAAACATAGATATCAGATATAGTGTGGTAGTCTAGATAAGAAGAGAAAATGTGCTACTAGGTTCCACCACTTACTGGCTGCATTATTTGGACAAGTTATATAACCTCTAAGTTTAAAATTTCCCATATGAAAATTTAAAATAATAATAAAATCTATGAGTTGATGTATTAAAAGTCTTAATGTGTGTAAAACATTTGGCATAAAGCGTGGTACATAATGGGATTTCAGCAATGGTTCTGGTGAGGGTAGTAATAGAAATAGTAGTAATAGTTTTAGAGCCACATGATAAGGACAGCGAAAAAAAGCAGAATACATCATAATCTGTTCTCCAGCTCATTATTCAAGCAAATCGCTACTGTGTTATCTGTTCACATCCCTTCTTTCTAGACATGGGCCTTTATACCAACCTTGCCTGTTATATTCCAGCCAGGCTGAACTACATACAGTATTCAAAAAAACACCGTGGTACCTTATACATATACACATTTGCACAAGGTTTTCCTTCTACCTGGAAATATAACCAGGAATATCAGCATCCCCACCAACACGTACACACAAACACACACACATGCACACGCATACACACACACACACACACACACACACACAAAACCGCCCCACTCTTCTTTTGCCAAAGGAGTACTTAATTTTTAAAATTCAATCAGTCATCTTTCCAAAAAGCCTTTCCTGAATGCAGGTTAGTGGCCATTCTTCTTTTCACTCCTCTGATACAGAGTGAATCATATAATATTGTATGTGTCTTTCCAATTACTTGTGAGCTCCCTGAGAGAAGAGGCAGTTTCTTCTATACATTAAGTGCTTTACACTGTTACTGACAAAAGAAGGGCTCCATATGTAGTCACCTAATGAATGCATGGGACCTATGAAAGTAGAGATATCTCCAGGCATACCTTAAACAAAGCTTTAGAGACAGCAAATTTTGCATAAGAATAATTTGGGGATGAAAAGGCTGGAGTATTTCCAAGTGATTAAAACCCTACCAGGTGCACCATCAGCAATAACGGTGACAGTAGCAAAACCCCAAGTTGATTCCAGGTTTGTTAAGGAGAAGGATCTGCAATTCTGAAGGATAATAAACCACATGATATATAGGTGATATTGGTGCACAGGTGAAGGCGGGTAACGGTGGAACTTCCCAGGAATAAAAACTTCAGATCCCCAAATTCTTAATATCCAAATAAAATTAATGATGAAACAACCTCAAAAAAATTTTGGAGAGAGTGATTAGGGTATGGACATGCCCTTCTCTGATAGGAAATGTCATAGAAAATCACATGACAAGTAACATGGCATTTTGTGCAACTTTTATTTCGGGGTGATTTTTTCTGCTATTAGCAAATTTTATTTTCTGACTGACATTTAACCTATGTTCTGTTTGGGATTTGAAAGATTTCTTCTCATATGTTCATTTAATTGTTTTGTGGTACACTTTGGTGATAAATTTTGGGTGTATAGCTACTCTGCAGGTGGTTAATAGATTTCCCCATACTTACAAAGAGTTTTGCCTAAGATCACGCTATAATTTTGCCTCCCATGTTAACAAAATGCATTATCATTTCAATAATCCAATTCAGTGTGTTTCTTACAAGCAAAATCACAGATTTATCGAGCTATAAAAAGACAAATCAAGTAAATAAAAAGCTTTTGTCTCATCTACTGTATATTTTTTTAATAAGAATATAATAAGGATATGTGAGTTTGGTGTCATTTACTGTTATGGAGCAAAGGATGTCCATATTATTAAAAGCACTGTTTAAGTCACAGTACCTGATAAATAGTAAACTCCTTCCCATTGTCAATGCATAACATAGTTCCCCCTCTTTTAAATTTGTTTAATATGACTTGTTACAAGAAATATTCAGTGTTTTTTAAGCTTTTACCATGACTCAACCAACAATATTCTCTCATCTTTAATCTCAAGTAAAACTTCAGTGTCCTATATTTGCTTAGGTAGATGAAAGGACACTGCAGATGCACACTGAATTAACTGATTCTCAGATAAAATTTGTTTTGAATAAGGTCAATTCCTCCAGGTTGCCAGATGGTATTTTAGTGACCCTTTTGTTACATCAGTGGTATTGCAGAGCTGCCTGTCAATAAGGAAAGAAACAAGGCTGTACCCTTTTAGAGGGAGGGACTGCTGTCAGTTCTTAAATACCATTAAAAGAGGGAAAACGAGAGGAATACTTCAAATAAACTTTGTTTAAAGAATTAATTGCACATATGCTAAAGTGAACTAGATTGTTCATCCATGAGAATTATAAATTCCAACTCGATTGAAAAATGTGACATTGCAGATATTCAAGGGTCTTTCAAAACATCAAGCTTCTTACATATCATTTAAGATGTCCTTGTGTGCCAAGAATACTGCTTTCAAGAAAAATTCTGTCTTATTGATCAAATAAAATTATTAGTATTTTTTAAAATCTGCATTCTACACTTGGTTTGTAAGTCATGGTAGATAGTTAAAAATGATTTCACATGTTTGGTCTCAAAATCCCTTAATCCATTAAGAATGTATTTTCATAGTCCAGAATCTATGTAGATTATAAATCAAACTGAAGTAATTTCTTTAGGAGAAGTGTCTAACCCCCCCCACACACTAGTCAGTGCCTTCACTTTATGTCAGTGAATTCAATTTGCTAAGGGTAATTTTCTAGGAAAAGTTAGGTAGCTAACATGTAATATCATCTGTCTTTCAGGTTTCTCATGTGTATCATCTCTTTATTTCTCAGAATAAAGTGCTCATTAGATCTCAGTTTTATAGATGAGGAAGCTGAGGTTTCAGGAGAATAAATGAATTGCTCAAAGTCACACAAGTAATACGTTTCATTGCTGAAATTTCAATATATGTTTTTGTCTGAGTTCAGGGACTATTCTCAGAAATCCCACTCCTAAGGTTTCTATGACAGTTATTAATTTAAGTCATAGGTTTAGGTTTTATTTCTTGAATATGTATTCTTGGCTCCTTTCTGGGTTGCCTGTTCACATTCTATCACATTCTCCAGGTCACTGCCTTGCATTTCTGAGTTGCACTATTTAATTAACCTGGTTAATACTGTAGAGGCCTGGTGTTACAGAGGCCTAACATTAATTACAAGCAAGGCAAAATATGACCAAATTGGGATTACTTTGGTGGATAAGTATGTTTGAATCTTCCCTTAAATCCTATGCAAAAGTCTGGTTTCACTTTCTCATGGTGGAAAGGAATTGTATGGCTCAGCAATTTTGTATAGAAACATTTTCATCTTTTTCTCCAATCATTCCACTAGTTAATTTAGAATGTTGTTATTTGTTTATTATGTTTTTATAGATCTCTGATAGGAACATATTCCCTCAAATAGGTAAGTTTTATTGATTTTAGAAGATCAAGTATACAATGCTGAACTTCCAACTTTTCAATTTGCCGTTGTATTTCACACTATAGAATACCTTGCATGGAACTTTGAGATAGAAGAACAGTTAGAAGAAGGTTTCTGCTCTGGCTTCCCCTATGAATTGATGGTGCATTAGCATACACTAATGAGAGAGAATGGACAGTAATTTGTGACTGTACCCCATTCTTATTTAGGTCTAGTCTGGAGCATTGCCCAACTCCCCTCCTGTGATGGACTCCATGCATTAATAAAACTTAATTTTCTCCTATTAAAATTTTCTATCTTTTTTAATTACTCAAAGGAGATATTTTTACTAGAATGACTGGTACTGCTGACATTAGTTTCCTCCTCCTTTACAAATCCTAAGTGATCTCATTCAAACCCATGATTTAAACTCTTCTGCTTTCCAGAAAATGTATACTTACTGATTTTTAGAAACATACACCCATCATTCATGAGCCCAATTTGATACGCCTCTTAAAAGCTTCTACAAAGCTCTTTTTCTTTAACTTCTATGTCCTTTTCTTTGTTTATTTGTTTTTTGTTTGTTTTGGTTTTAGCATAGAACAAGGAATGAGACACTTCTTTTGTATGAGTGTCCCTTAAAATTTATGACAAATAATGACATAGATGATTAGCATATGATTTGCCACACAGAATTACTATTGTTAGTAATCTGACTTCCCTTTGAAAATAGTTAAGTCATTGTTTTAAAAGAAAATTTTCAAGGTTGTTAATCTTTTTGTGGCACAAGATACTGTTGGAAAAATTCTCTTTGAATTTAAGAGAAAGCAATAGTTATTTTTTTAAGTGATCTCTCTGAGGATCTCCAAATATTAGACCAGTTACATTGATTTGAAGAAGCCATGCCTTCATATATTAACTAATTATACTCATTAAAAAGTAAAGGTCAATTATTTGACATGTATAAAATTTAGTTATGTTAGATGAATAAGTTCTACAGACCTGATGTGTAACATAGTGCGAATAATAATACAATATTGTGCACTTCTATATTTGTTAAAAGAATAGATCTCATGCTAAATATCTATACCACCAAAAAAAAAGGAAACATGAGGAAACCCTGGAAGAAGGTGTTGCATATGTGTACTACCTTGATTGTTGTGATGGCATTAAAGTTAATTGCATATATCCAAATTCATCAGTTGTACATACTAAATGTGTGCAGTCCTTTCTATGTCAATTATACCTCAATAAGTCTGTCTAAAAAAAACCAAAGGTAGAAAAAATATAGGGTAAGATGGTGAAGTAAGAAGCACCAAGAATCTGTCTCTCCACCTACAACACTGCACTGGCAAAACAGATGTAATTATTTTGGAACTCTGGAATCTACTGAAAACTTGCAACTTCCAGAAGAAGGTTTAGATGGTAAATTGTGGTTAATTCTAGTCAATTTCAGCTCTTAGCACAGTAGCAGCTACTCTCCACCACCTTACCCCATGTCAGGCAGCTATGCATGCATTCCAGAAGCAGCTTACATGCAACTAGTAGGAGGCAGGATGGGCAAAAAGGACACTGCCCTTCAAATATCAGGATCTGTGCTCTCATCACTCATTGCTGCTTCTGATCTCAGAGGTACAAAGAGGCAGGCAGCCACTGTTATGCCTCCTCTCATGTGGCAAGCCCCTCCCCTTCTGGCTGAAGTGACTACACCAGGAGACATAAAAAACTGGTGCCTTAGTCTGCTTCATTTTAATCTTTTTTCCCCTTTTGGGAGCCAGACGTTAAAGATTAGGATATTCAAATCAACTGCACATATTGGGGAAATTAAAGAAAGTCACTATGTATGCCCAGGGAAAGGCATAGGCTCAGATAACTTGAGAAAACCTTAAGTTTACATCTCAGGCTGATACTTACAACAGAAAGAGCCCATAACAACTTAAAAAATAAATAAATGGATAAGTAAATAAATAAAGTGAAAAAAGAGCAAACTTGGGAATGGGGGAGCCTAACTAATTTCCAGAGCTAGTATATTATTAGGTTCATATGTCCAGTTTTCAGCAACAACAAAAGTCACAAGACATACAAAGAAACATGAATATAGTACAGTCAAAGGAAAATATAAGTCAAAAAAACCTTGCCCTGAAAAAGACCTGATGATGGATCTACTAGGCAAACACTTTAAAATGACTGTCTTAAAAATGTGCAAAAAAAAAAGGAAAATGTGGAGAAAGTCGATAAAACAACATATGAAAACATGAAAATAGCAATAAAGAGATAGAAACCTAAAAAGATACCAAAAAGAAATTCCAGAGTTGAAAAGTACAACTGAGATGAAAAATTTACTAGCAGCAATCAAAGACAGTTTTGAGCAAGCACAGTAAAGAATAAGTAAACTTAAAGGTAGAACAATGGAAATTATGGAGTCTAAGGAACAGAAAGGAAAAAGATTAAAGAAAAGTGAGCAGAGCATTAGGGATGTATGGGACACCATCTAGTAGATCAACATATATGTTATGAGACTTTCAGAAGGAGAAGAGAGAAAAGGGCAGAGAATATTTGAACACATAATGTCAGAAAACATCCCAAATTTGATGAAGGACATTAATGTAAACATTCAAGAAGCTAAAGAAACTTCAAGTAAGATGAACCCAAAGAGCTTCACATCAAGACACATTATAATCAAATTTTCAAAAGATAAAGAGAGAATTTTGAAAGTAGCAAGAGAGAAATGACTCATCACATACAAAGGATCCTCAAGAAAATTATAAGCAGATTTATCAACAGAAACATTGGAGGCTAGAAGGCAGTGAGCTAATATATTCAAAGTGCTAAAAGAAACAAACAAACAAAACACAGAAATGTCAACCAAGAATCCTATATCTGGCAAAACTTTCCTTCAAAAGTAAAGAAGAAATTAAGATATGCCCAGATAAACAGAAGTTGAGGAATTTGTTGCTATTAGGCCTGCCATGCAGGAAATTCCAAAGAAGATCCTGAAGGTTAAAATAAAAGGACTCTAGAGAATAACTTGAGGTCATATGAAGAAATAAAGATCATAGTAAAGATAAATACAGACAATAACAAAATCTGGTATTATTTTAACAATGGTTTGTAAATCCATCTTTTGTTTTCTACATGATTCAAGAGACTAATATGTTAAAAAAATATTAGTCAAAAAGCTAGTATTATTGTCACTTTAGTTTGTTAATGTCACATGTTCTCTACATAATTCAACAGATTAATCTATTTAAAATAAAAATTAGTTTATGTTTGGGGGAACAATATATACAAAAATGTAATTCTGTGATATCAACAACTGAAAAAGGTGAGGACAGGGCTGTAAGGGAGCAGAGATTTTGTATGTTATTGAAGTCAATCTAGCATAAATTCAAGTTAGTGTTATAACTTTAGGATGTTAAATGTAAGCTCCATGGTAATCACAATGAGAACAGCTTTAGAATATACACAAAAGGAAATGAGAAATAAATATAAACATTTCACTGCAAAAAATTCAACTAAATACAAAAGAAGACAGGAATCTAGTAAAAGTATAGAAAAAGCTATGACATATGGAAAATAAATACAAGACATATGGAAAATAATAGAAGTATGTCCAGCCTTATCAGTAATTACTTTAAATGTAAAATAATTAAATCAAATCAAAAGACAGAGTTTGGCAAAATGGCTATAAAAACATAATCTGACTGTATGTTGTCTAGAAGAGACTCACTTTAGATCCAAAGACACAAAGGGGTTTGTGGATGAAAAAGGTTGCCTGCCATATCAGCAAACAAAGGATGTTGTGGCCTTCGAGCCATTAGTCACTACCTCCCTCCCCACTCTTCTTAAGGGTGATCCTGAGGGAACCCAGGATGCAGACAAATGGGAAGTCCACTACCAAGCCCTTAGCCACTGCAGCCACCCCCAATGGTGCACCCTGGGGAGACTCAGGATGGGAAAGAACAGGGTACTGGCCTTAGATAGCTAAGGTACATATAAAAGGGATGATTTCAATCAGCCCAGACTCTTGCATCTTTCCATACGTTGAAAAGTGCTAAATTCATTAACTTGAGATATCTGGTTTCTTTAATTAACAGTAATCTTTTGATGTTCTGACTACCTGGTCTTTGTTTCAAAACTCCTATATATCCGACTGTTCCATTACCTCTTTGGAGCAGTACCTCAGAGCTTTCTGAGAGGCTGCTTCCCAGGCTTGAAGTTCTCAGAAAGTCCACTGAATACAACATAATTCTCAACTTTTCGGTTGTGCATTTTTTTTCAGTCAACAGGTTGAAAGGATGGAAAAAGATATTCCATGCAAATAATAACTCAAAAAGAGCATGAGTGGCTACATGGATATCAAATAAAATAAACTTTAAATCAAATAACTACAAGAGACAAAGAGGTATATTATATATTAATAAAATGTTTAAATCAGCAAGAAGATATAATAATTATAAACATTTAATAAAAAAAAAACACCTAAATATATGAAGAAAACAATGACAGAATTAAAGGAATAAAGTCCCACAGTAACAGTTATAGACTTTATTATTCCACTCTCAATAATGGATAGAACACCAAGCTAGAAGATAACTGAGGAAACAGAGGACTTGAATAACACAATAATCCAACTAGATCTTAGAGACAAATACAGAACACTCACCCCAACAGCAACAGAATACAAATATTCTCAAGGTCCCATGAGACATTTTCCAAGATAGACCATACGTTAGGTCACAAGTTAAGTCTCAATGGATTTAAAAAGGCAAACATCATGCAAAGCATATTCTCCAACTATGGTGGGATGAAGTTAGAAACAAATAAATGAAGGAAAACTTAAAAATAAAAAAAAAAAGGAAACTAAACAATGCACTCTTATACAGCTAATGGATCAAGGAAGATATCACAGGGGGAATTGGAAAATGCTTAAAGATAAATCAAAATACAAACACAAAATAGCAAAACTTATGGGACACAGGGAAAGCAGTGATAATGAAGAAATGTGTAGCTATAAATGCTTATATTAAGAAAAACAAGAAAAATCTTAAATTAATAATCTAACTTTAGAAATAAAGAACTAAAGCAATAAGAAAACACTAAACTCAATCCACCAGAAGGAAGGAAATAATAAAGATTAGAGTAGAAACAAAGAACTAAGGAATAGAAAACCAAGAGAGAAAATCAATAAAACCAAATATTAGTTCTTTGAAATGATCAACAAAGTTGAGACATCTTTAGCTAGATGGACTAAGGAAAAAAAAAAAAACAGAGAAGATTAAAATCAATAAAATCAGAAATAAAAGTGGGGACATTGTTACTAATCTTATAGAAATAAAAAGAATAAAGTAGTACTATAAAAAATTGTACACCAACAAACTGGATAAGCTAGATGAAACAGGCAAATTCCTACAAAAACAAAACCTAACAAGACTAAATCACATAGAAATAAAAATCAGAGCAGACTTATAACTAGTAAGAATATTGAATCAGTAACTGAAAATATCTTGACAAAGAACACCCTGGACCTGATGGCTTCACTGGTGAATTCTACCTAGCATTTTAAGAAGAACAAACACTAACACTTCTCAAACTTTCAAAAAATTGAACAGGAGAGAACACTTCTTTACTAATTCCCACAGACCAAAATTACCCTGATATCGAAGTTGGAAAGATACACCACTAAGAAAGAAAACTACAAACCAATATCTTTTATAAACAATGATGCAAAAATTCTCAAAAACTACTAACAATTTAAAAATACTAGCAGTTAAAAATGGTTAAGATGATAAATTTTATGTTATGTATATTTTTCCACCATCAAATTTCTATTATGTGGAGATAATTTTCCATTTTTCTACAATAAAAAATGGAAAATAAATTAAAGGTCTTTGTTTTTATATAATGGAGACATTACATAATTTGAAGGCTTTTAAAATAAAGTTTTGATATATGACATTGCATATTCATGAAGGGCTTAATTATTTCAAATTTCATGTTTAAGTACCACACTTTCGGTATATATATGGGATCACTTATCCTATGTTGCAGTGGGGTTTTTGATATTTGTTTCAATCATAATAAGCTAGGCTATATTGCAGTAAAAAATAACCCCATATCTATATGGCTTAAGACAACTACAGTTTATTTCCATTCATGCTACAAGTTAATATTGGTTTGGCTGGCAGGTCTCTTCCAAATTGTCCTCACTCTGAGACACTGGATAGCAGAGAGTGTTCATAAGAATACTTCTCAAACATTAATGTGCATAGAAATCACTTGTTAAAATGCATATATTGATTGAACTCTGGGGAGGTGCCTGACATTCTGCATTTCTAGAAAGTTCATAGATAATGTTTATGTTTTTGGTCTGTAAGATACATTGATTAGAAAGGTTCTAGAGCAGAAACTCTTCATGCAGGAGGAAACTATTTGGCAAATTGCTAACTAACTATTAATGGCTTCTAAAAAGAAGTAAAATACATCAGTTCTGTTCACAATCCATTTACAGAAGCAAGTCAGACACACATTTGCAATTTGAGGAACACAGGGAAACACGTTTGTACCATATTTCCAGAAGTGGGAGAACTGAACACCAGATAACAACCTTGGTAATTATCACAGGGAACAAAATGTCTTCAGTGCATAGTGCATAGGAATGTTATTCTAGAGGAACAGCTCCAACAAAGATGGCTATTGCTGAACATAACAGACTAAAGTAGCTGAGTGTGGCCATAAACTTAGATTGTGCCAGTGCAAGTAGGCCCGCTTGATAGAGTTTTGACTTCTAAAGCCAGGAAATCCAAACAAATATGTAGAATAAGACATCTTATGAAGAGAAGAAAAAGTTTGTTTGCCCCTAAAAAAATGTCCTGATCTAAGAAATCAGTTATCATCCTGCCCCACAAAAATTAGCTGAAGCAGCAGCCAATGATTCTATGCAGATATTGTTGACTGAGAGTTCTTGAGCCCTAGGAATCTCAGAGCTCAGATGGTCCTATTATACCAGAAAACCATTTGTATGGATTACTCAGAGAGATCCACCCTAATTTTCTCCAGGTTTATTCCTCCATTTACTTAATAATTTACCATGATCCATTCATAAATGGCTCTAGGGACCTTGGATAGCCATTCATCTGAAACAGTAATTGTAAGTACATAAAAATGCATGATAGAACAAGGATAGATATGAGAAGTATAAGAGACTGCTGAAAACCCTCCAACTTCTAAGAACATTTGCATTCCTACACAATAAATTTAATTTTTAAATTCATTCTATCTCACAGTTTTCCTACCATCTCAAAGACGAAAGGTAATTCAATCATAAACAGTACCTTACAACTCTGTCAACCATTCACCTCAGCAACTAATACTCTATTCAATAATTAAAGCTTCTTCTATAACAGAAAACCTGATTATGGCTCTTAGTTTACATATTGTTTTAATAGACTGCAGCTCAAAATCCTCCATCTTTATACTCAATATTCTCCATCTTCAAATTGAAATTTATATAGACATCTAAAATGTTTTAACTCCATTAAACAAATCTGGTATACCCATGCTGCAGATGGCAACAATAACATAAAAATGCATAGCAGGTGTCAACTAAAAATATATTCACAACCTAAAAGTTGAGAGTTATGTTTTATTTGGTGGGAATTTCTAGGACTTCAAGCCTGGGAGGCAGCATCTCAAGTAACCCTGAGAAAACTGCTCTGAGGAGGCAAGGGAGCGGGGATACAATATATAGAGGAGTTTTGTAATAAAGGGCAGGGAGTCTGAACGTCAAAAGATTATTTTTAATTTAAGAAAACCAGATATCTCAAGTTAAGGAATTTAACACTTTTCTGTGTATGGGAAGATGCAAGAATCTGGGCTCACTGAAATCATTCCTTTGATATGCACCTCAGCTCTCTGGGGCCAGTATCCTTAATTTTTCACATCCCAAGTTTCCTCGGGGCTCACCATAGAGAGTGGCTGCAGTCTGATGGCTGCTAAATGGCAAGTATTCTTTCTTTACTGAGTTTCCACAGGGCTCACCAGCTCACCAGTTGCTGTGGCTGCAATTGCTGATGACTATGACATCCTTTGTTTACTGAGATGACAGGCAATATTCCATTTATCACAGGTATCTACACATAAGTTCACAAATTATTCAAGTTAAACACACTGGCTTTGTCTCTATTTGAATATAAGATAGTATACTACCCATCTCATTACAGCTAGTCACATGGTAATCATCCACTTCCTCTGAACTGTCAACCTCTCTCTGATTTCTGAGATGTGATATTTCTCAAGATGCATTTGCCACTGTATGCCCAATAGTGCCATACCACTGGCAATGTTCTAGCCATCAGCATTTTCTGGCCATCATCAACTTGTATAAAGCTTCAGAAATAACACAATGTTTGATTTTTATCCTATTTCCTTGCTTCCCAGCACTACTAAATCCACTAGAAGATAGAGGAAAAATAGATTGCTTAAGATTTTTAATAAAAGACCTTTGTGAATTGCCAAGAATAGTGTAGCATGTCATATGGAATTGTTGTACGGACAAAAATATCATATTAAAAATATATATCTACTACCTCTGTGAATGGCATGCATCTCCCTCTCATCTGAAAACTGATCATAGAATCTGAGATCCATTAGGCATTACAGAGATCATCAAACTGTCTGAAACAAATTTCCAAATTTTGTATGCTTTATCATAAAACCATAGCCACTGATGATGACTTGGAAGAGTAAAAGATGAGTATATTGTAAGAGAATTAACTGAAGAAGATAAGGCCTATGGTCAAGTCTGGATTTTGGTTTCAAGAAAGGAATGGAGCTGACAAATACAGTCATAGGAACCTTATCACCTAAGAAATTTTCCAAAATATAACATATTATCTCAAAAGGTTAAAATACTGAGTTCCATATACAAATTCTAGTTTTATTTTATTACTTAATAAAATGGCTTCTTGCTCCACTTTTTATATCCCTTTTTCTACAGTCCTGAGCAACACATCTCCTCTTTTAAACCAGTTCCTTAATCTTCATTGGATTTGCAGTATTGGTAGCCATGGGGCCAGAAAAAAAATAATGTCTGTGATGACATCATGGTAACAATATTTAACCTTATCATTTTATTTTGAGGTAAAGTTATATTCAGCCTTAACAAGAAGTAATGAGTGAGCTAGAGTCAATTAAAAATTCAGATTTATATCTAAGGAGGAAGGTCAGGGCAGAATTTATAAAATTAACAATTAGCTACCTAGACATGATAGTTCAAAAGATGTAAGATTGTAAACAGAGAGATTGTTGAGAGAGCAAAGGGTCATAGAGATATTCATTGGGTAACATCTGAATTCGATTGAATGAAGGGAGAATAAAATTCAACAGTAAAGACACTGTAAAAAGCAGGTAGGAAATTAAGAAGGAAACAGAAAAATTACAATGTCAGATGTCAAGGAAGTAAAAAAATGAATTAATAATGTGGCAGTCAATAGTGATGAATGATACCGAAAATTCAAGATAACAGCTAAAATAATTCTATGATAACTTGTTTGTTTTGAAATTTGGCTTCTAATAGAAGAGGTCAGGTAAGTTCTGGAATTAGAAAATCTGAAATCAATCCCAAGCTTTGCCACTTGCTAGCTCTGTTGTACCCTTGGGTGATTTTCTAAGTTTTCTAACTTCCAATTTCTTATCTGTATGTGGGTTAAACTATGTAGTCCATGTGAAGGCTTTAGGTTATGTCTGGAATAAAAAACCTTCAATAAATATTTGCTTAAGAATAATGATTTGATTATATTTATAAGAGCAGTTGTGAAGAGTGATGAGAATCAAGCCTAACTGCAAAGGATTTATGATTTGGGTGTAATTATAATACAGAAGCAGTAAATAAACACTAACTTGTCCCATAATTACAGCAGTAGAGAGGTAAGTGTATCAACCTTGATGGATACATGATTTGAGGTTTTATACCTTTATTTTTTCCTGTTATTAATTTTTAGAATGAAGTTCTTTTGAACATATTTTCAGTGGACTGGAAGGATACAGTGAAGAAACAGATTTGAAAAGAGAGAAAAGTCATAAAGGATAAGAGGAAAGAATCATAGCCTCAGTAGACAGGTTAGCTGTAGTAAACAAGACTAAAAGGTATTACTCTGAACTCAGAGGGGAGTAGAAAAGGAACAGTCATGTTGAGATTAGAAGGTGGAGGTTTTTACAAGTAACCTCAGTCTAAAAATATACTGTGAAAGGTCAGCTGGAAAGTGAGAGTAGCAGAGATGGGGTTTGAGATTGAGAAAGCAGAAAAAGTTTGGGGTAAGACCAAATAGAATATTATATAGTGTCACTCTTCAATGACTAAAACCTTTCCCAGAATTAGAAACAGAATAAAGATAGGGGAGGGATCAATGTTATACCTTAATTGAAAGTATAGGATCTGAATGAAGCATTAGGTACCCCCAAAAAATAAAGTTAATCACATAAAAATTGTAATTGGGAACAATAAATTCCTGAACACCATAGAAAATAGGGTGGAGGAATAATCTTGTAACAAGAAAGTCTTGTCGATAGCCATCTTTATAAAATAACTCAGTGTGTAAAGCAATTAAACTGAAAATGGGGGCAGGGAGGATGAAATGAATGGCAGATGCATATTTTTTTAGTTCAATTTATTCATTTAATTCACATTTATAAAACACTTACTATACAGACAAGAATGTGGTTATCTGATATTTTCTATTATTCCAACACAAATCCCATTATAGAATATATAATTTATGTGAAACAGTTAATTTTAAAATAAAATTAAAGTAGTATGGCTAAATTTTATTTATCCAAGGAATTTACTCTTGGTCATGTGAGAAACAATGAATTGACTGTACTGAGGAGAGAATTAATTAGCATGATTTGAGGTTATGGAATTAGAAATCTGGATTATTTAATGAGGGCTGTAGTCTATTATGTTTTCATATGAAACCAACTCAACTGTTAACTTTTCTCAAATACAAAGTTGAAGAAAAGGCTCCTGGGACTTCCCTGGTGGTGCAGTGGTTAAGAATCCACCTGCCAGTGCAGGGGACATGGGTTCAAGCCCTGGTCTGGGAAGATCCCACATGCTGCAGAGCTACAAAGCCCGTGCGCCACAACTACTGAGCCTGTGCTCTAGAGCCTGTGAGCTACAACTACT
The DNA here is from genome assembly GCF_951394435.1 of Stenella coeruleoalba. Taxonomy (NCBI): domain Eukaryota; kingdom Metazoa; phylum Chordata; class Mammalia; order Artiodactyla; family Delphinidae; genus Stenella; species Stenella coeruleoalba. The sequence goes on along the minus strand of NC_137150.1, from coordinate 107,911,764 downwards.
GAGCCCATGTGCCACAACTACTGAACCCCACATGCCTACAGCCCTTGCTCTGCAACAAGAAAAACCACTGCAGTGAGAAACCCATGCACTGCAGCGAAGAGTAGCCATGGCTCGCTGCAACTAGAGAAAGCCCGCGCAAAGCAACAAAGACCCAGTGCAGTCAAAAAAATAAACTAATAAATTAACTAAATAAATTTTTAAAAATATATCAAAGAAAAGGCTCCTATATGACTTTGTGTTTGTAAAATTCTCATGAGGTGATCACTTTCTTTTGCCTGAGTGCTTCTGTTTGGTTTGGTTGGTTTTTAAGTTTGGAGCTAGTCTTTGGAATCAAAGCAAACTTACAGGACTAATACAGTCATTTGAAATTTGCTCTAAAAATGAATGAAGTGAAAGTCCTGCTTGTAGAGGAAAGCCATGTTTTATTTTGGTATAAAATAATAAAGTTTCTTCTCCAGGATAAAATTCTTCTCCAGGGAAAGACATGCCCTGTTGATTTATGTCTGTGACAGGAGAGTAACATAACAGATATATACTGCCTAGAATAAAGTGTATACTGCACACAAATTTAAATCATATACAACTTATGTTTTATGGCACAGTTGTGAATTATGCTTTTTTGTTTCCATGTGTAATTAGAGAATAGAATATAGATATGAAGGTTAACTTTAATATTCACATTACAAAGAAAAAATATATATGCTGCCCAGGGAAAGGAGTTTTGCTCCTTGTGTGGATTTTTTCCTTTAGTAATATACAAGAGATGTGAAGTGGACTTTAGGTTTCACTATTTGGAAACCTACACAGTAAGAGAAGTCACAAAAAATGTCAACACTAATTTATGACTCATACTCTGTGTTATGTAGTAGCCTGGGAAGTTGGAGTGCTCTGCTTAGAGATTTAGAGAGGTAAAGTACTGGTAAAACTAATACATTATTGCCCAAGATATTCCTACTTTTGGCTGGTTTATTGTGTGCATCTGCTCTTTTGAAAATGTCTTTGCCCTCCCCTCACCCCCAATAATGGGATTAGAGTGCAATGCAAGCTAGCAGATAGCCATTTGCTCCTTCCTACTGTGTATATTTTGGCTGGAACTATCTCCAAATGGGTGGTGCCTTGGAGGCTGGCTATATCTTTCATACTAGGAAAAGTAGATGAAATAAATAAACCCATGGTAAAAGGGCCCAAGAGTAGACTGTGGTAATAATTGTCAACTTTATGTTTGCATCTCACAGTATAAAATAGGCCTATGGGTTTTTCTGATCATTAATTTAATTCATACTCACTAAATTTTATGTTTTCAATTTACATTGGGAGGCAAAAACAAGATTGATGATGATCTGAAAGATTTGCCTTAAGGTATAAAACAATGCTTTGTACTAAATGAGGAAATGGCCAACTATTTTGCAATGTTTTGAAATATTTTGCACAAGATCATTTTGCCTTCAGCTTTTTGAAAGCAGGATTTAGGCAAGCACTGTCTTAAGTGCCAAATTCTATCTACATATACCATATTTGATCATTTGGATTTACTTTCCATACTAAAGATGTTACTAATTTCAGAAAGAAAATCTCCTAAAAGAACTCCATATTCTGAAAGCTAAAAGACAGGAGTAGGAAACCACTTGATTCACAGCACTTCCTAAGAAAACAAGTCTTTAGCATTAATTGAATACTTGAAAGAAAGTCTTTGAAGTGTTTCTAATTATAGTCAAAATGTTTAATAATTTTTGGATTTAAATGTTTCTTAATATTAAATATCTATAATAAAACCAGTAAATGAACTCTTGTACAATATACATGATAGTGCTATTGATTCAATGAGAAGGAAACTGGTCATTATTTCTATAGTGAAAAAAAATTATTTCTGCAGTATTTCACTCAAATTGATCAGATTGCCAGGATGAAGATACAATTTGTATTTTTTTTACATACTTTTGACACTATTAACAAAAGGTATTTTCAAAGACATCAGTAATTGTCAAAATCCATGCATTTCACAATAGCACATAATTTCCTCATTTTTTATCTGTGTAATATGGCTGGTAATACAAATTTTACCACATTACTGTAGGATTTCAATAAAATGTTACATTAAATGAGACTAACAAGGTTGCTTTGAGAAGGAGTATATATACAGGCTTGAAGCCTCACCACAAGACTCCCTTCTACACCTTGACATTTACTTTGTGTTTCAAATTCATGTCTCAGCAACAGGGTCTACTGTTATTGGTAATGAATTTGCAGGATCATTAAATCTATAAATGTTTAAACTTGCTATCAAAGATTCACCCTCAACTTTGTCTTCCAGTTCACTCTCACTGAGCAGTTTTTCTAAAGGCAAAGAAAGTTGTCCAATATCTGCTATAATTATCTCTGCTTCCATCAGCAATCAGTTTTATTGTTATTTGTTCTAAACTCTTGGACCTAAATAACCTTCATTTTTACATTTGTTGTTTGATTTTCAATTACCAGAGTGTAGATTATATGAAGACAGAATTAGATAAGTAAAGGTGCAGTTTCTTATTTAAAGCTCTGCAGGGGTTTTCCTTAGTGAAACTATAGCAAATCCTAATAGGCCCAAATAGATGTTATTTGCTAACCTGCAAGAGAACAAAGTGAGTTTTAACAGCAGGTGATGGCCACAGTATTCCAAGGAGGACCACATGAGTTATGGATGAAGAATTGAGCCTGGATAATCTCGCCTTTGTGATGCTGTCCAATTCTGTAAATGACTTCCTCACTTCATTCCACCCTCTTCACCCAGCCATGGGCCAGCCTATTCTATTTAAATTACCCTGTCTCAGCTTCTGGTCTAATCAGAATGGTAGTCAGCACTGCTCAACTCATTGCTCCTGCAGTGCTCAGCTCCACAGGAGCCAAAACATAATGGACCTACATAATGGATGACTGAATTGAAAATAAAAATAAGCTATTTGTTTGAAATTTACCTCCCATTTATTATATACTTGCATAGGAAGTCTCTTAAGAATCTCTAGGAGAGCCTTGTCTGGAAAAGTTACATAATATATGTTTATGTGTTGAGAGGGGAATGCACATGTGATTAGCATAGTGTTTCATTGCACTGATTTATTTTTTAGTAATACAGTCTTGAGGAAATGGGAATGCAAGTCCTGTCACCAAACACATGCCTAAATAACATACTAGTTATGAGAGTCTTGCAGGTACATATAAACACAGACATAAATCACAGATAATAACTGAAGTTCTAATCATTGGGGGGTCTGAAATGTTCTTCAGCTATACAGTGTGCCTAAGATGATCTTATCATAAAAAGTGATTTCACTATGCATACCATGAACTCTTTCAAGATTGAGAGTGCATCATCTAATGATTTAGAATTAAACATTATAAAGATCGATTCTCTATTCTCTCAAAGAGCTATTACTTCAAGCATAAGTTCTACTATTGGTAGGAGAAATTTTACCCAAATTTCACCCTATCATTGAAAACATACTCCTATACATTTTACATTATTATTATTATCTGATGGCCATTCAGCATGCAGCCATCAAAGTGCAATATATCTGGCTCTCCAGTTGAACACCAGAAAAAAATGAGCTAGTGTAATTTGCCAACTCTGGAGAGGAGTGTCACTTGAGATTTATAACTTCTTAAGTGTAAATTAAGGATGATATACAAAAGCTTATAAGAACAGTTGCCTCTATGACAAAAGCGTTAACACTGGTAATCTGACAGGTTTCAGGTATTTCCTTAAAGTTTATTAAGAACAAAATCCTTATTATTGAAGCCTCTGTATGGTAATTTGTGAATGCATCTAAACCATGGCATTTCTTTTGTGTAACCTTTAAACAAAAGAAAAGCTTTGTTTATTCCAGGGGTTTCAGGTATTAGTGTAAATCATCGCCATACATATTAGAAGATATATTAGGTTATTCCACAACTTAAAAAACAACAACAATTAAATGTGTGTGGAAGAGGCATGGATTAGGAAAGTCTACTGCTTCTAACTTCTAAATATGCACAGCAAAACATAAAGATAGAATGACCAGCTCATCTCGGTTTTTCCTGGGAGTTTGTTCCTAGTTTTAAAACTGAGTCCTGTATCCTGGGAACCCCCTTAGTACTGGACATACTGGAACAGTTGGTCTCCCTAGACTAGAAAATGACAATAGTTATTTATTAGCAGCTTCTGTTATCTAACAATAGAAGGTATAGAATTGGTATAGAGAAGGTATAGAGTTGATGTTATTTGTCTCCATATTACAGACACTTAGATATACATATACACATACATATAAAAATGACTAGGTAAGATCAACAAAGAGGAGAGTTAGAAACTAGGTAATGAGTGATAGAACAAGAAATTCCAAAGGCAAAACTAGCTAGTGTTCACCTTAGCTAGTGCTTACTAATGATGAAGTTCAATTCTCACAGAAAGATTAACATCTTTAGCATACACTGTTGGTTAGGAACATGATCTTTGGAGTTGGACTGCTTATAAAAACACAGATGATGTATATGGATTTAATGATACATTAATATATATTATTTAATACATATCAATATACACATACATTTAGTGCATAAAAAACACTCAGAATATAATAAATGCTGGTGTTATCCTTTCATCTTCTAGCTGTCATTTGATATGAGAAACAGTATACTTGCTATTGGTTTTCTTTACTATTATAACATGTGTCTCTTGGAATTGGGATGACACTGAGCAATAAGAAATATAAAAATGAAGTGATAAAGATTCAGATGTTAATATTCACAACGTTCCTCTCACATTGTTTTGATATTGCTTCAGTTTTAGACCTCTGAGCTACATATGATCAGATTCCCTATAGAGTACACAGTTCACTTTGAGTCGACAGTTATATAAGGGAGTCATTCTTCAGTGAGCACAAATTCAACACTAACAGTGACTTTTGTAATACATGATTACATTATTTATAAACATTTAAAATTCTCATTTTGCCACTTATTGCATAAATCACCTAAAAGTATCATGTTACGATAAAGAAAGGGAGCAAAGAAAAAATAAATGAACAAATTGGTCCAATTTTTAACTGCAGCTTTGACAAGTTTTTACATAAATTTGTGTCTCTTGAATAAAACTCAGTGACAATATTGTGAAAGTTGATGTTTCTCTGTTATTTTAATTTATAGATAAGGTGAAATATAGAAATAGTATAAAATGGTGAGTAAATGATTTGGGGGTTGAAGGTACTGATAAACTGGAGTGCGTTTGTAGAGTTTATATTTCTTCCTGTTTAATCCATGGAAAATATCGAATAAAGCATTTAAGAATCAAGATTAATTCATTACATCAAATAGAATAAAAATGTAAACTATAGAGTCGTTCTCATTTTCGGAGACAACCCCATGCCCTGGGGCTGCTCTCACCTTCTGATACAGACTGAAAATTCTGCCTATGGAATGTGGATCTCTCAGTAAACCTGCTTTCACTTAAAAAAAAAGTTAAACTATATAAAGTTCATAAACTTCAAGTAGATGAGTGTCCACTTGTATTTGCCTTTTATAATTTCTATCATTTCAACCAATACCATGGTTTACAAAGAAAAGGAGAATAATTCTACAAGGCAAAAATAGCTTGGATTTATAGAAATACTTAAGATTAAAGCTGATTATATATCTATTTGAAGAGAAACCTCTGTTTTCCTTCTTACTTCATCAGATATTTATAAAAGAATTTATTCTGATTTCTTGGGAAATGCTTTACCAGGTTAAACCAACAGAGTGGGACTTTTTTTAAAAATTAAAATTTCATAAGTCTATTATTAGTGCATAATTCAGTTGATGTTATGCTTGTATTCACAAGTTACTGTAAGTTTTATAGACACTTACATGCATGTACACATTTAATTAGTATAATGTTAATTATTAATGTCTTCAAAGATGGTGGTTTACAGTAGACAGAAGCATTTAAAATAAAGCCTGCGAGACAGGGGACCTTCAAGATGGTGGAGGAGTAAGATGTGGAGATCTCCTTCCTCCCCACAAATACATCAAAAATACATCCACATGTGGAACAACTCCTACAGAACACCTACCAAATGCTGGCAGAAGACCTCAGACTTCCCAAAAGGCGAGAAACTCCCCACATACTTGGATAGGGCAAAAGAAAAAAGAAAAAACAGAGACAAAAGAAGAGGGACAGGACCTGCACCTCTGGGAGGGAACTGTGAAGGAGGAAAAGTTTCCACACACTAGAAGCCCCTTCACTGGTAGAGACAGGGGGTGGGTGGGGGGCAAGCTTCAGAGCCACAGAGGAGAGCGCAGCCACAGGTGTGCAGAGGGCAAAGCGGAGAGATTCCTGCAGAGAGGATCGGTGGCGACCAACACCCACCAGCCTGAGAGGCTTGTCAGCTCACCCGCTGGAGTGGGTGGGGGCTAGGAGCTAAGGCTGGGGCTTTGGAGGTCAGATCCCAGGGAGAGGACTGGGGTTGGCTGCGTGAATACAGCCTGAAGGGGGATAGTGCACCACAGCTAGCCAGGAGGGAGACCGGGAAAACTCTGGACCTGCCTAAGAGACCATTGTTTCAGGGTGTGTGAAGAGAGGAGATATAGAGGACCATGTAAACAAACTTCAGAGATGGGCATGAGCTGTGGCTATCAGCGTGGACACCAGAGATGGGCATGAGAGGCTAATGGTGCAGTCACCAAGAATCCTGTGTGTGAGCACAGGTCACTATCCACACCTCCCCTCCCGGGATCCTGTGCAGCCCACCACTGCCAGGGTCCCGTGATCCAGGGACAACTTCCCCAAGGGAACACATGGTGCACCTCAAGCTGTTGTAATGTCCTGTTGGCCTCTGCCACCGCAGGCTCTCCCCACATTCTGTAACCCTCCCGCTCCCTGGCCTGAGTGAGCCAGAGCCCCATTATCAGCCACTGCTTTAACCCCCTCCTGTCTGGGTGAAGAACAGATGCCAGAGGGCAACCTACATGCCATGACAGGGCAAAATACAAAGATGAACTCCAGGAGCTGTGTGAACAAAGAAGAGAAAGGGAAATTTCTCTGTGCAGCCTCAGGAGCAGTGGATTAAATCTCCACAATCAACTTGATGTACCCTGTATCTGTGGAATACCTGAATAGACAACAAATCATCCCAAAATTGAGGTGGTAGACATTGGGAGCAAATGTAGACATGAGGTTTGCTGTATGCAACTAACTACATTCTGATTTATATGTTTATCTTAGTTTAGGTTTTTTTTTTTTTTTTTTTTTTTTTTGCGGTAGGCGGGCCTCTCACTGCTGTGGCCTCTCCCGTCGTAGAGCACAGGCTCCGGATGCGCAGGCTCAGTGACCATGGCTCACGGGCCCAGCCGCTCCGCGGCATGTGGGATCTTCCCGGACTGGGGCACGAACCTGTGTCCCCTGCATCGGCAGGCGGAGTCTCAACCACTGCGCCACCAGGGGAGCCCATCTTAGTTTAGTTTTTAACGGTTGTTACCATTGGTGGATTTGTTTATTGGTTTGGTTGCTCTCCTTTTTTTAATAACTTTATTTTTTTTTATTTTAATAATATTTTTAATTTTTTGTTTTAATAACTTTATTATTTCAGTTTATTTTTTTTTCTTTATTTATTTTCTCCCTTTTCTTCTGAGCCGTGTGGCTGACAGGGTCTTGGTTCTCCGGCCAGGTGTCAGGCTTGAGCCTTTGAGGTGGAAGAGCCAAGTTCAGGAAATTGGACGACCAGAGACCAGCAAGCCACACATAATATCAATCCGTGAGAGCTCTCCAAGAGATCTCCATTTTAACGCTAAGACACAGCTCCACTCAATGTCCAGCAAGCTCTGGTCCTGGGCACCCCATACCAAACAGCTAGCAAGAGAGGAACATGACACCATCTATTAGCAGAGAGACTGCCTAAAATTATAATAAGTTTACAGACACCTGAAAACATACCACCAGATGCCATCCTGTCCACCAGAAAGACAAGATCCAGGCACATCCACCAGAACACAGGCACCAGTCCCCTCCACCAGGAAGCCTACATAACCCACTGAGACAAGCTTACCCACTGGGGGCAGAAACCAAGAACAATGGGAACTACAAACCGGCAGACTGCAAAAAGCAGACCCCAAACACAGTAAGCAAAGCAAAATGAGAAGACAGAGAAATATGCAGCAGATGAAGGAGGAAGGTGAAAACCCACCAGACCAAAAAATGAAGGGAAATAGGCAGTCTACCTGAAAAATAATTCAGAGTAATGATAGTAAAGATGATCCAAAGTCTTGGAAACAGAATGGAGAAAAATACAAGAAACATTTAACAAGGACCTAGAAGAACTAACGAGCAAGCAAACAATGATGAACAGCACAAAAAATGAAATTAAAAATTCTCTAGAAGGGATCAATAGCAGAATAACTGAGACAGAAGAACGGATAAGTGACCTGGAAGACAAAATAATGGAAATAAATATCACAGAGCAGAATAAATAAAAAAGAATGAAAAGAAATGAGGACAGCCTCAGAGAACGCTGGGACAACATTAAATGCACTAACATTCGAATTATAGGGGTCCCAGAAGAAGGAGAGAAAAAGAAAGGGACTGAGAAAATATTTGAAGAGATTATAGTTGAAAACTTCCCTAATATGGGAAAGGTGACATGATACTATACATAAAGAATACTAAAGATGCTACCAGAAAACTACTAGAGCTAATGAATGAATCTGGTAAAGTAGCAGGATACAAAATTAATGCAGAGAAATCTCTTGCATTCCTGTACACTAATGATGAAAAATCTCAAAGAGAAATTAAGGAAACACTTCCATTTAACATTGCAGCAATAAGATTAAAATGCCTAGGAATAAACCTACCTAAGGAGACAAAAGACCTGTATGCAGAAAACTATAAGGCACTGATGAAAGAAATTAAAGATTATATAAACAGATGGAGAGATATACCATGTTCTTGGATTGGAAGAATCAACAATGTGAAAATGTCTATACTACCCAAAGCAATCTACAGATATAATGCAATCCCTATCAAACCACCAGTGGCATTTTTCACAGAACTAGAAAAAGAATTTCACAGTTTGTATAGAAACACAAAAGACTCCAAATAGCCAAAGCAATCTTGAGAAAGAAAAACGGAGCTGGAGGAATCAGACTCCCAGGCTTCAGACTATACTACAAAGCGACAGTAATCAAGACAGCATGCTACTGGCACAAAAACAGAAATATAGATAAATGATACTGGATAGAAAGCCCAGAGATAAACCCTCGCACATATGGTTACCTTATCTTTAATTAAGGAGGCAAGAATATACAATGGAGAAAATACAGCTTCTTCAATAAGTGGTGCTGGGAAAACTGGACAGCTACATGTAAAAGAATGAAATTAGAACACTCCCTAACACCATACACAAAAATAAACCCAAAATGGATTAAAGACCTAAATGTAAGGCCAGACACTATAAAACTCTTAGAGCAAAACATAGGCAGAACACTCTATGACATAAATCACAGCAAGATCCTTTTTGACCCACCTCCTAGAGAAATGGAAATAAAAACAAAAATAAACAAATGGGACCTAATGAAACTTAAAAGCTTTTGCACAGCAAAGAAAACCATACACAAGATGAAAAGACCACACTCAGAATGGGAGAAAATATTTGCAAATAAAGTAACTGACAAAGGATTAATCTCCAAAATTTACAAGCAGCTCATGCAGCTCAGTGTGCAAAAAACAAACAACCCAATCCAAAAATGGGCAGAAAACCTAAATAGACATTTCTCCAAAGAAGATATACAGATTGGCAACAATGAAATGAAAGAATGCTCAACATCATTAATCATTAGAGAAATGCAAATCAAAACTACAACGCAGGGCTCCCCTGGTGGCGCAGTGGTTGAGAGTCTGCCTGCCGATGCAGGGGACACGGGTTTGTGCCCCGGTCCGAGAAGATCCCACATGCCATGGAGCGGCTGGGCCCATGAGCCATGGCCACTGAGCCTGCACATCCAGAGCTTGTGCTCCGCAACAGGAGAGGCCACAACGGTGAGAGGCCCACGTACCGCAAAAAAAAAACCAAAAACAAAAACAAAAAAAACAAACAAAAATAACTACAATGCAATATCATCTCACACCAGTCAGAATGGCCATCATCAAAAACTCTACAAACAGTAAATGCTGGAGAAGGTGTGGAGAAAAGGGAACCCTCTTGCACTGTTTGTGGGATGTAAATTGATACAGTCACTATGGAGAACAGTATGGAGGTTCCTTAACAAACTAAAAGTAGAACTACCATATGACCTAGCAATCCCGCTACTGACATACACCCTGAGTAAACCATCATTCAAAAAGAGTCATGTACCACAATGTTCATTGCAGCACTATTTACAAGAGCCAGGACATGGAAGCAACCTAAGTGTCCGTCAACACATGAATGAATAAAGAAGATGTGGCACATGTATACAATGGAATATTAGCCATAAAAAGAAATGAAATTGAGTTATTTGTAGTGAGGTGGATGGACCTAGAGTCTGTCATACAGAGTGAAGTAAGACAGAAAGAGAAAAACAAATACTGTATGCTAACACATATGTATGGAATCTAAAAAAAAAAAAAAAAGTTTCTGAGGAACCTAGGGGCAGGACATGAATAAAGACACAGACATAGATAATGGACTTGAGGACACGGGGAGGAGGAATTGTGAGCTGGGACAAAATGAGAGAGTAACATTGACATATATACAAAACCAAATGTACAATAGATAGCTAGTGGGAAGCAGTTGCATAGCACAGGGAGATCAGCTCTTTGCTTGGTGATCACTTAGAGGGGTGGGATAGGGTGGATGGGAGGGAGATGCAAGAGGGTGGGGATATGGGGATATGTGTATACATATAGCTGATTCACTTTTTTTGTACAGCAGAAACTAACACAACAATGTAAAGCAATTATACTCTGAGAAAGATGTTAAACTATTTTTTTAATTTAAAAAAAATTTACAAATTTATAAAATAAAGCCTGCTAACACTTTAAAATGATACACATTTTATATAGCTAAAGGAAATATATCTTCAATATGTTCCCCAAACTGTCCATCTACAAACGATGTTAATAAAGAAAGCATCCTGAAATTAATTTAGGGTGGTACTCTCATTTCCTGGGGAGATAGTGAGCTGACATAGACTGATAGTTCTTTTCACCATATTTTACACTGTAGAAACTATAGAAAAGGTAGCTTAAGCATGAACCTAAGGGACTACAAATAACTGTGAGAGCCACTTGTAAAGGCTAAGGTTCTTTGAAATCATATAAAAGGAGAGGAATGTACCAGCAGCCAGAGATGTTTGGTGATAGAATTACTGGAAGGAGAATATATTGGAAGAAATTAAGTTTTCGTTCTTAGAAAGGACTTTCTTACTTTCACTATAAGATGGAAATAAGCGGCAATATCCCACATCACAGGGAATAAGATATATATTATCAAACTTTGCCAAAATCCTCCTGGGGAAAATAGCTGATGAAAATAGTTTTGGGCAATCAACTTGTCCATTAGCCTCTGCTCTTTTGAATATTCAGTGTTGAGGATTACAAGCTAGGATGTATAACTATTTTCCAGTGGTACACATTTCAACAAATTTAAATGAGATTATCTGATTAAAAGATTTGTATGAGGCTGTGGTAGCAAACTGGGTTGGTCACTTGTTAATCTGTGATACCTAGAATGATCTACCCACAAACCCTATCATCTTCTTCACATCACAAGAGGGGACAAAACTGGGGCCTGAGATCCATCTTCTACTCCACCACACTACTATAGAGGGGGTGTAGCTAAAACTTCTGAGCAACATGACCTTACAGGTCAAAAATAATTAGACATTTCAAATAACATATATCCACAGTAAAAATAAACAGCAAACAAAGCAATATACCAGCAACAAAACACGAAACAGTGGAACACAGATATCAAGGGTAACATATGTACTATTATATAATGACATACATAAATTATACACACACACACACACACACACACACACACACAAATACACATACATGCCTCAGGGGGAGACATTCATTTTATAAAATAAATGAAATAATGTCCAAAATTGGGTGGAGGATATATAAGATGAATGGAGCCAAAGGAAAAAGTAAATTCATTATCTGAAAGAATAGATTAACTCTTCCAAAAGATATCAAGTTAAGCTCAAAAGACAGAAAATATTAATATAAGGAGAAAACTAAGAGTTATATGTAATCTATAAATAATTGTTTCAGTAGAAAAGAAAAAAAACAAGGATAGAAAATGAAGAAATAATGAAAAGAATTTTCCGAAATCAAATCAACATGAAGACATAAGATTAAAAATGCTTAATGAATGTCAAACAGGATAGAAAATGAAAGTACATAGCAAGACTTATTATAGTGAAATTTATAACGATTTTAAAAGAGACAATTCCAAAGCCTTCAGAGAGAAAATAAAGATTACCACAAGTAACAAAAATTAAGAATGATAACAGAAGCTTGCCCAGCAATCCTGGGTCTAACATAAAAATAATGTCTTCAAAACACAAAAAGAAGTGGCACTCGAATGTACATTCTGCAAAACTGTATCCTGCAAAATTGTGAGTTTTATGAGTATGTGCAATAGAAATATATTTTAGGCATGTAATGCTTCAGAAGTGTTGTCACAGGGAGGACATAATAAAAACACTTTTGGAGAAAGAACTAAAACATGAATAGAAATAAATTCCTCCAAATGAAGGGGAGCACCATCTGAAGTAACTTATCAATCGTATCAATCTTAGACTCACTCAAATTGGAAAACGAGATACTGTATCTCCTTGTGATAATATGCAATAGCAGGTAATCTATGAAATATCCTTACTTAAGACAAAATTAACTTGACTCTAACCAACAAAATAAAAATACCAATTCCTGGGCTATTTAAGGAATATGAAGACAAGTTAAATTACATCATTAAGAAGCAATCAACCTGTAGAATATGACTATTTTAGAGCATAGGTAACATGGTTTTTACTACAAAACAATGGCTAAAAATAGTTGAAATTAAAATGATAAAAAACTAAGTATGAATACAAGCAAAAACAACAATAAAAGAGCATAGCATTTAATATTTGACAAAATAGAATTCAGCTAAAGATGGAAAGTTTTATACTTCTAAAAAGAATATTCAAGAACATTTATTTTCAAAATATATGTGTAAAGTAACAAATGACAGGAGAGTCAACAGAAATAAACATATTAGTAAGTAGTATATTTGCAGAATCCAATAACTGAATATATTGATTATTGATTAAAATTAAATAAAAATTTAAAAATCAATATCAAATTTTAAAATGTCATATGTCTACAAACCTTCTTTAAAAGAAAATCATCAGGGAAACAATGTCATGTTTAGAACTGAATGAAAGTTCTACTGTGCTTATTAACATTTTTGAAGGTATAAATAAACTTATTAGAAAATAGAAAAAAGAACAGATAAAGTACTCAATTTGAGAACGTGGGATAAAAGAGCATGAGAGCAATCTCAAATAAAAGTGAGAATAATAAAGATAAAGATAGATGTCAATGAAATAGAGAACAGCAATAATAAATAGCAAATATAACCCTTAATGTGGTTATTTGGAAATATCATTTATATTGATTTTCAAATATTGATAAATGAAAAGACTAGTAGAGATAAAAATCAACAAAATTCAAAATTAAACTGGGGAAAAATCTTTAGAAAAATAGCTATTAGGTATAATATTTTGTAAAGGTGCACTATATCAAAATTGTAAACTTAAGCAGAAAATTTAGATATTTCAATGAATTGTAAAGAGGTAGAAATGACATCACCTTCCAAAAAAAAAGAAAAAAGAGAAACAAGTTCCAGATATTTTAAGAAATAAGGTCTTTTGAACTCTAAGGAACAGATTATACTTCTTTTAACTTCACAGAAAATATAAATAAGAAAGCTTTTTGTTTCATTTTAAAATCAAATAAAACCTTGATTGTAAAACTAGAAAAAAGGCAGCGAAGAGCCTATTTCAGATATAACTAGATGTGAAAATCCTCACTAAAATATTAGCTAACTGAATCCAATGATGTGTTAAAATGATCCTCTATGCTTAACTAAATTAATAGGCTAATGGGAAAAAATACATTAATTAACTCAATAGAAGAAATATCAATATTTGATAGTATTAAAACTTCAATTATGGTTTTTAAAAATCTTGACAAACTAAGAATCAAAGGGAAATTATTTAGGACAGGCAGAATTTTTAAAAATCTGTAGCAACTATTATCCTCGCTGGGTATACTTTACAAACATTCCTTCTAAATATCAGGAACATAACCAGGCAAAGCAAAATAAATAATAAATAAATATATATAATAAGGAAACATATTCTACTGTTATTTAGAGATGATATAAATATTTATGCAAAAAAATATAATATGAAACTAATACAAATGATTACAGCATTTTTTTTTTTTTTTTTGCGGTACAGGACCTGTCACTGTTGTGGTCTCTCCCATTGGGGAGCACAGGCTCTGGACACGCAGGCTTGGCAGCCATGGCTCACGGGCCCAGCCGCTCTGTGGCATGTGTGATCTTCCTGGACCGGGGCATGAACCCGTGTCCCCTGCATCGGCAGGCAGTCTCTCAACCACTGCACCACCAGGGAAGCCCTGACTTCAACATTTTTAATACAAAATCTACTTCAATGTGTCTTTGAATATAATATCAACTACAAAAGTCATTAACAGTCCTCCCAAAGAGCAACAAAAAAAGCACATAATTAAAAGTAATATACCAATATTAAGAACAACAAAAACTAAAATATCTTCAAATCAAACTTAAAATATGCAATTTAAATTGCAGTTAAAAATGTCTCTATAGTGAAATTATTTTATTTATATTAAAAAACATAAATAAACCTTTAATAATGAAACATTCCATGCTCTTGGATAAGAGGATTTAAAATTATAAAGATATCAATTTTCTCCAAGTTTTCCATAAATTCATTGCAATTATGATAAATATTTCAGTTAGACTTCTGAATAACTCAGTTGACGCATTTTGATATTTACTTAAAACAATATATTTCCATGAAGATCTATGTCAACATGGAAAAAAACAGGAGCAAAGATAGAAGACTTGCTTACTGGATGCTAAGACATACTACAAAGTGAGGAAAGAAATAAAGACTGGGAAGAGAGAGACAGAGAGATAGAGTCAGAGACAGCAGAAGATGATTTGAGGATACTCACAAATTATACGTATTAGAGTGAAACTGAATTTCCAGCTAGTAGTATATACAAAAATAATCTTGACATTTCAAAAATGAAAGATAGAAGTTAAAATTAAGTTAATAAAAGTTAATGAAAGATCAATTTAATAAAATATTAATAAAAGAAAATAAAATCAATGAAAGATAATATATATGACCTAGATGTTCACAATTCCAGAAACAAAAACCATAAGACATGGCATGGATTAATTTTAATAGATCAAACTTAAGGAATGTCTATCTGAAAAAATGCCCTGTTGAAAAAATTAACAGCATGTGACTCACTTTAAAAAGTATGAGTAGTTCCTTATATTTTTAAAATAATTGCATTTTATTGGTTATTACAAAATACTATTGTTATAAAAATCAAAACTGTAAAGTAGATGAGGATATAGAAATGGAGACTTTTATCAGATAATCCCTCTCCCCTCAAAATATATCTAACATTTATTAAGCTCACTATGGTCCAGATAAAATTGAAAAGTCATAATTAACAGTGAAGTATGCATCTCTCAGATATTTTTGTGCATACACGGTCACAATCTGTAAGGATATATTTAATTCAAAATTTTTACAAAATGCACTTTACATGACACTTTGCAAATTGGTTATCTTTTTTTACTTAACAACATATAATTGATGTTTCATGATAATTCATACATACCTACCTTATTCACTTTAATGACTGCATGTTATTCCATATTTTATAATATGTTTACATGTAAATCCAATCATTGTCCCAGCAATGTATACACATATGTGTAATGTTTATGTAAATATAGTAATATAAATTATCATCATAACTGTTTTTATATATTATAGTATATTCATATAATATTATAATATATATACCATGTATACTAATATGATATGAATCACAGAAATAGTGGCTTTTACAGGACTAAGGTTTGTAGATAAGGAGGATTTTGGCTTCATATGCAATATATTTATTTTGCAGTAATAATATGTTGTTTATATCTTACTTGTGTCACTCATAAATAAATCGTAATGAGCTCAGTGAAAAGAGAGATCATTGTGAGCAGAAGGAATCTATTTGCTTTCACATTCAGGTCATAGTCCCATTGATTAATTTATTTCTTGTAATTGTTTTTTCTTGAACTGGAGGATTCTGAGCTGCTATATATATAACTCCAGATCTCGTATATTCAAAATACCCAACAGTTTTTCTAAGGTCCACTTTATTCTTTGATGCTTAAATTGTTCTGTAGTCAAGTTCATAATGTTTTGTCTTTTCTAAATTGAAAGTGAAATTTCAGCTGATATAATTAGAGACTTTATATGGTTTTAGAAGTTCTTTAACACCTCTTTAACATCATAAAATTTTGCTTCTTTTGTAGTATTTTCTATGTGACATTTCAATGAATTTTTATTTTATTCCCAAAGAATGTTAAATATTTACAACTTCTTGCAATCAATTTGAAAAGAAAATAATTATAAATACTTTCTGTTAAGTAAGAAAAGAGATATTTGAGTGGGAGCCAATCATTTTAATGATTTATATCCATTTTATTACAATTTTCTTACCTATATATTTTTCTAATTTTGGAGTTAGGTAAATTATACTACAATTATGGAGAAATGTCATTCATCTAGCTGAGGCAGTGTACCCTTAAATCATTCATTATTTGCCATATGGAAAATCTGAAAACCCTAAAAAAAAATTTAATGTGATGACCAACACTACTAGGGACCTTAATTTCATTAAGGTTTCACTGTTACTGTTTATATTACAGGAATTTTTAAGGGAGATTTTGTAATTAGTAATTATGACTATGGTGATGGTTTTACAGGTCTAATCTTTTGTTAAAATGTATCAAATTATATACTTTACATATTTGCAATGTATTTTATATTGAATATTGTACATTGAATAAAGCTGTAAAATGTATATATGACAAAAAGAAAAACTACTTTAATATTTTATATTTTTAATATAATAGCTGAAAAGAACAATATGAATCACATATGAATCAAAACTACCATCATGAACATCTAAAATTTTGTTGCTGATTTAAAATAGATATGTACATAATAAATTTCAAGTTGATGGACTTATGAATAGTGTTTAGGAACCTAAACTGGTAGCTTAGGAACATTCTATGACGGGTCCCCAACCCCCGGGCCACGGACCGGTAGCGGTCCTGTTAGGAACCAGACCTCACAGCAGAAGGTGAGTGGTGGGTGAGCAAGCGAAACTTCATCTGTATTTACAGCTGCTCCCCATTGCTCACATTACCCCCTGAGCTCCACCTCCTGTCAGATTAGTGGCGGCATTAGATTCTTGTAGGTGCGTGAACCCTACCGTGAACTGTACATGGGAGAGATCTAGGTTGCGTGCTCCTTATGAGAGTCTAATGCCTGATGATTTGAGGTGGAGCTGAGGTGGTGATGCTAGCGCTGGGGAGCAGCTTCAAATACAGATTAACATTAGCAGAGAGGTTTGACTGCACAGAGACCATAATAAATCAATTGCTTGCAGATTCGTATCAAAACCCTCTCAGTGAGTGGCAAGTGAAAACATGCTCAGGGCTCCCACTGATTCTGCATTATGGTGAATTGTATAATTATTTCATTATATATTACAATGTAATAATAATAGAAATTAAATGCACAATAAATGTAATGCATTTGAATCATCCTGAAACCATTCCCCTGCCCTGGTCTGTGGAAAAATTGCCTTCCAAGAAACTGGTCCCTCATGCCGAAAGGCTGGGGACTGCTGGTCTATGATGTTGTCAGCAACAACTTAATCAGTGACCTATCTAAGAAAGAAACAGAAAATTTTATTTGAGACAACCTGAGGATTAAAACCCAGGAGACAGTCTTTCAGAAAGCTTTGAGGGCTGTTCCACCCAATAAAGGTCAAAGCACAATTATACAAGTTTTTGAGACAAATGGTTATATGTCAAATGACGCATTATTGACAGTTTACACAATCCAGATCTACAAAGTGAGTAGTGGGTCATGTGTCATCATGACCCCTTACAAGATTAAGAATAAAGGTTATAACAACAACAACAAAAATAATAAAGGTTATCTCCTAAGGAGTTATGACCCTTTATGAGATTAAGAAGGAATGTTATCTCCTAAGGAGGTCTGATTAATGCAGATGCACAAAACACATTAAAGGAGAGGGAGGGAGCCCAAATGGAGAGAGAAAAGGTTTATGTTTTTTCTTTTCTTTTCCTGCCTTAAAATATGAATTTTATTTCATCAGCTTTAACTATCATAGGCTTGAGATAAGCACAACTTGAAAGAATAAGAGAGAGGACTTATCACAGCTCTGAATAACAAGATGAATGTTCAAGGCCACTGAGATTGATATAGCCTTAGAAGTTGTAGACCTTTTGGGAAATTTTACTCTTTCTTATTTTTTTACTCTTTATTTTCTTTGAGAATTAATGATGTGACCCAGAGAATTTAGAAGAAATGGAAGTCAATCTATGTGATGGCAACACCTATTCTAAACTACTGTGTGGATCTTATTTTCCTGAAGTCCTCTACCCCAATTCTTGTTTGATGAATGGAATGCCAAACATTATAACTGACTATTTGACAATATGGGATGTTATTCTGGAGTGAATGACTTTCAAAGGAACATGTATTCTTATTATAAAAGTAATAGATCCTGGTAATGACAGTCTGTATTAATATGAAATGTCATGAAAATTTAAGAAATTCAAACAGACTTTTTAAAAAAACCTTCTTTTTTTTTTTAATTTCCATGTGGCAAATATCATATACTCTTAAAATTTTGTGTAATAGAGCACAAATTGAGGTTTTCTTCTGATCCACTTTTATGTTTTTACTAGCTCTTTTGTGTTTGACATAGTAGTCTTATCAAATAGAACAGGATATTTAAGAGTGACATCGCTTTTCTAATGTTGATAAGGGGTTGCCCTTAAAAATGAACTCTAGAATTGCATACAATTTTTATCAACCTTGAAAACAATCAAAGAAGCAAAAGTTGTGTCCTTAATGGTATAAATAATTTCATCAGACTCTGTCTGTTAGGAAGAAAAGATTGTTGAGGGTACATACACATACATACATGATTGCTGAACCTCGTATTTTAGCTATTAATTATTTATCAATTGAAGTATATATTTTGGTTAGCCTGTATTTGTTCCATTGTTATATTTTTGTATATTGGGTGTTTGGAAATGTATCAGTTGGTTTTTACATCTTAATTTCTGAATCAAGAAAAACACATTTTAGACACAGTAGACCACCTAATATCACCTGTTGATGAAGAAACTAACATGAATACTCAGAGACTCTAGATTTTCAGTTGAAGATGTGTTGTTTCTTTTAGGTTATGAGTGAGTGTGTCTTACATCTGAAGAATGATTAATGGAAAGCATGGTAGCCAGAAGGGCAAACTCTTCAGCAACTAATTCAGATTTCCTCCTGTTCAAATACAGCAGGATTACACTTCCCTAACTCTTTGAAGTTAGGTGACATCATATGACTCATTTGACAAAAATAATGAGGAAGGGGATGTATGTTTCACCTGGATAGAAGGTTTCAGAGACATTGAAAGAGTACTAGTTCTCCTTCATCTGCCTTGGCTACTGTAGGAGCACGCATCAAGACAGGGTCTTTTGGCAGCCCAGATGCTCACTGATCACTCTGAGAAGAACACGCCACCAGCTCTACCCCCTAACAAGGACATGTAGTATGAGTGAAAAATAAACCTTTCTTTATTCAAAGCACTCATGGTAATTTTGTTTCTTAACGTTATAGTTATTTCAGCATAACCTAACTCAACCTGAGAGATATCTTTTCTAATGATGCTTCCCCAAACCATCTAAACAGGGCAAAATCTAATTGGAACATAAACAATAGATAGTTTCATAGTAAGGTCTTGGAACTACAATAAACAGTGAATATACTAAGTAAGAATAACTGAGACATAATTATAAATAATTATTATATAGCTAAATAATTTATTATAAACTAAATGATAATGCAATAATTAAAACTCTGGTATACTGCAAAGCAGAGAGAGCAAGATTCATGAATAGAATAGCCAGCCCAGAAACAGAGTTAGTATATATAAGAATCTGATGGATGTGGAAGATGCCATGACACATCTTTACCAAGAAAAGGTGAATCATAAATATAGCTAGTACTAGCAGATTTTATAAAATATATAGGAAAAACAACCTTTAGATTGTTGTCTCACAAATATAGAAAAATAACTTTCTACTTGGCTCAAAGAATTACATATTTTAAAACCTTCAATATTAAAGGTAAATGTTGGTGTGTATGTAACCTCAACATAAGAAATCTCATTTGAAGCATTTTAAGTGAAAGTCAATAGAAAAGTAACATTTTCAAAGACAGACATGATGGAAGAAAATAGATTACATAACTTTTAAAAACACAGGTATGTCAAAAATGAAAGAATAACAAAACTGGAAAAAATAAAATAATAGTGAAAAACAATAAATGGGTGATCTAAACCCCCATATAGTGTGTAACAATCATAGGGTTTCATATTTTATTCATTGGCTTTATTGTTATCCTGGGGGACCATCTAAAGGTGGGTGATTTTGAGGGATTCTCAATAGCTTCATGTCATATTTTTCTTGCTGTGTTTTCTGCTGAGTCTACAACTAGGAGATGAGCTCCAAGCATCATCACCCACTATAAGCCTTTGGCTGTTCATGCTCCTTGTAACCTCTCACCCAGAACTTTCTCCTCCCTGGGAGACCTCAGTTACTGTGATCTGCCCAGGTGAACACAAATACCTAGAATAATATCAGCTATGAAACAGACAAAATATTGCTTAATCTAAAATATGTAAAACAATATTCTAATAAAAATGTACAAGGTCCAATAGAGAAGATGAGAGAAGGACCTATATTAAGAATTTCTTAAGAAGTGTTTCTTTTCATAAAGAAAAATATCTTTCTTTACTAAAATCAATAAAATTCTAAGTAAAATAATGATCTTTGACTTTTGTCTACTAAAAAGTACTTAATGAAAACTATAAGACAAGTGCTTAGTATGAAACTGCTTGAAGAAAAAGACATTACCATATCTTGGAAAGAGGAAAGTACTTTATATAATCTATTTAGTTAATAAACATGCTTAATTCTGACAGGAAACATGCAACAATATTAAGTAATTATCTGTATGGTGTGGTTGTAGGATGTATTTTCTTTCTCATTTGCTGATTACATAATATATTTATAATTTTAAAAATTGCACAGAAGTTTCTCTCAGTCGTTCCCTATAGTTTCTTTCATGATACATGCTCTAAGATATTCATTGGTCAAACATATTTCTTTTGTTCAGATGAATCATGGCATTAGCATGCCTGTTTAAGAAGTGGATATGTATAAGAAACCTGTGACTATGCAAAGGCTTCTTTTCTACTTCACTGATTCTCAGGAAAACAGAAAAAATATGTGATTGTTTATTCAAATGTTCATCATCCTCTCTCTTTTATACTGTAAGCATCAGGAAAACATTATGATTTATCCATATATGTCATATTCACTAAATACCTAAGGGAATCAAAAGGCTCAACTGGTAAAATTATAAATTTTGGAATATCTGAAATCTATGAAATACATGAGTAAATATTATGTTTTCTAGTCAACAACTGACAGCATAAAACAAAGGGATTTTTTATCTTTATGAGTTTAAAGGTCATGTGTATTCTATTATATATTATTTTTACAAGAGGTAAAATCATAATATAATCCAAGCCAAGCAGGTTTTTAAAACTACTGTGGTTTCTTGTATTTTTTCTCTCTTAGAAGATGCCATTTCCTGAATCACCTATATCAAGTAAATGTTATGATTTTAAGCTTTGTCCAGTTCTAGAACATACATTAAATGACCCATGGCCAGTATAGTGCAAATGTAAAGATTCTAATCATTTAACCCTACTGACTAGAACTTGTGAATATTTCCTAAAGGTATTGCACAATGTATTTCTTTTGGACATTTGAATTTCTCTTTGAACATTTCTATCTTAATTTACTTGGATGTAGCTTCTCATAACATTGATACAAAGAGCTTTGGGCTCAGTTTTCTGGAGTTCAATATTGGCTCTGCCACTTAATAATTCTGTGACCTCAGGCAAGTCATCTTACTTTTTTGCAGATATTTTTTTCATATGTAAAGTAATTATAATATCAGCTCAACGCTGCAGTAATATTTCTCTTCCCATGCTTGTCTCCCCAGCTAGTCTATAAACACCTGTCACCCAAAGAACAGAGACCCCTTCTCATTCACCACAGTATACCATATTCTAGCATTCTTCCTGGTCACAAGTGCTTGGTGGATGAGGATGGAATGCACAAGGCCTGTGCTGGCCTCTCATACTCACTCCTTCTCCTCTAAGCAATGTTGGAGTTGTGTTCTGAGATGCCTAAGTGAGTTGCACAGCCAGGGCAGCACAGTCAAGGAGGAGAGGCCCAGAGCGCTAAGCAGACAAGCTTTCAAATGCCAAGACACAGTGAGGGCTGCAGAAAGAACGAAGGGCAGGATCCGGGAAACCTGGACCTTCATCTAGGCTCTGCCACCAACACCCTGCCTGTCCTTGGGCAAGTCACTGCACATGCCCTCTGGAGCACTCTGGAATACTCCCTCTGGAAATAAGTGTTTACACTGATAAAATTGGATAGATGTGGACCAGAAGAACTTTCTCACTTTGACAGTCTACCTTCTCTGGAGAACCTAGGGAGTTTCCTGAAAGCATCATTTAAAGGAACATCATATTGCTCAACTCTTCAGTAAAAAACATCAAAAGAGAGTTTACACCTTAAGACTCTTTGAACCCCTTGCCTTAAAATCCCTCCTTGTGGTGTGTACCAATCCTAATCTATAAAAAAAAAGATCACTACCAAATATTTTTCTGGTTATAATTTTATACATTTTTTGTGTGCAGATAGTATTTGTGCATTCATGAATGTATTTATGCATTTCTGTGTATTCTATAATCTGGATACATTATTTTTCATTTATTCATATTTTTCTATTAATTTTTTAAGACATGGTTTCCATGCTCTCCATAACCTTAATATGAAAAGTGAGCATTCTTGAAGAGACTTGCTTAGTTTATGAAGAGTCTTACATAAGAGTGATACATGCTAGTGTCTTTATTCTCAATTACTTGTACAAATCTCTTTCCTAAAGTTTAATGGAGATCCGAATTAGTAACTAAAGACATAGAATGAATTTTTGTCCCTACCTTTAAGAGAAAATGACTCCAGATTGTTCTTCTCCTTAGCAATTTCAGCCTGTAAAACACTGACAAAATCTCTTCAAATAGAATTTTAAAACCTCCCATTATTAAGGGGGAGTGAGGGGGACTCATAGAGGTAATGCTCCTTCAAACTATAGAAATTTTTACCTAAGAAGTAAAACAACAAATTTCAGTTCAGAAAACAAATTTTTAAATGTCTGTTTAATATCATAATGCTTTGAAAAGTATATCTTAACTATTAATGAAATATAAAACATTTGGGTTTTATGTATGAAACAATGAGAGATTTGATTTATATGAATGAAATCCAAAGAAGTTTTACTGCATGCTTTCAGAGACATACTTCCCTTCCCTTTTTTAAAAAAAAATAACACTTCATCTAAATACTACAATTGTTAAGGGTAGAAAATGTCATTTTCCAAAATACTTAAGACTAGGACAAAGGTAGTGACTTTCAAAGAGAGCTTGCCATCTTCATTCATTTACATTCCTTGTGTCAGAGTGGGCTTCATTTAGGCAATGGCAAAAGGTTTATTTGAATTGCCAGTTTATAACAGCAGCTGAGGGCATCTGTGGCACCCTTAAGACAATATGATGAGTATCAATGTGGGAAGCTGGGGCTCCATCCCTATGGACATCAAGCCAATGTGCTACAGCAGACAAAGGAGCCAACACAATACTTAACACCCTCAGGAGAGCTCTTAGTAGCCAGCAAACATAAAAACAAAAGCAAACCCAAAAGAGCCCATATTATCCTATTCTTATAGAAAACCTTAGTGCACCTGTACCCTGAATACTGCAAGCACTTCTGGTCGTCACTTTTCAAGAATGACTACTGGAGAAGGTCCAAAGAGGAAAAAGTAAATAGTGAGAGGATATGAAAGCTAATTGAACATAATGCTACTCTGGTGATGGGGAGAAAAGGCAAACAAACAAAAAAAGGGAGTAAGGCACAATTAAAAATATAATAATTTAAGGAAAATTAAAAATGATAATTTAACAGGCAAATATAAAAGAGATAAGGATGTAAAGTAATAAAAGCAGATGAGTACATTACACAAGACTTAACAAATAAATAGAATTTCTTACGTTGTATAGGCTTTGGAAAATTCAAAAGTAGAAACACATAAGAGAATTCATGGTTGTTAAGTAAGGTGAACATACAATTTATTATCTAAACAGGGATGATGCTGATAATAAAAGAATGGTTAGAAATAAGTATATAAATACAAGTGTAAACCAGGAGAGTCAAAGTGGGAAGTATGCTCACATTATAATTAGGAAATCCTTTCTTTGACTTTTTAAGTTAACGTGAGGAACAAAATGTGTCTGTCCTTCTACAGCATAGAATAATGTCCTTGCTGCTACTGTTAAAGTAAATCCTGACTTTAAATACAGACATTAGAGATTGTTACATTGAGAAGCGTATTTTAAGATGAAATAGCACTAAGCCATATATCACCTCACTTAGGTAACACAAATTTCGTAATTCCACCCTTTCATTCTTTGAAGAAGAGAAAAAGAATTCTCTTTTCCACCTCATTTCAAATACAAATATTATTTGTATTGTTGTATTCTTGGAACAGATAACATGTTAAATAAATTCCATATTGTATGATTAAAACTTTTAAGTATGTTTTTATTTCTGTAGGAAGAACCTGGAGTAAAGAAAATGCCACACTCTGAGAAAGTTGTAGAGTATGATTCTGAAGAAGTATTGTGTTGAAATAAATCAGACTAATATACATGACCTAATAAATTCCAGGAGAAAGAGCCAAAACTGCAGGTATTTTTAGGAGTTGTGTAAATTCAATTTAAAATGTGCTTTGGAAGATGCAGTATGTTAAGTTGTTAAACAATAACTGAGATGATAAATGTAAGTGTAGATATAATAATGTATTATCCTGAACCAAATTTATAAAATAAACTATTAATTAAATAAAATTCAAAGCATTAAAATGTCCACTTTATATATCCCATATATCCAAGAGCTTACTTAACATTTCAACTTGGAAATGTCAAAGGCATTTTAGAACCATATGTCAAAAATTCACTCAGCCTCCCAAGCCAGATACCTGGAAAGAAAATTCCAGACTCGGAGAAAGCTATATCCTTGATATAGCTCCCTCACTAATTACTCTGTCCAATAATTCACCAAGTTCTGTTGATTTTACTTTTAAAAAAAATCTCTCATCTGTGAACCCTTATCCATCTCCATCTTCAACTACCAGAAAAAGCTACCAGCATCTTTTTCCTGAATTACTGCAATATCTCTTTAAATAAATATTCTCCCCATATGCATTTGTTTCCCCAATTCATTGTGTACTATGAAGCCATTGTGAACTTTAAACATAAAGACAATCATATCAATCCTTAACAATAAGAGCTCATGACTGACTGTAAGAAAAAGACTAAGACTTTTACTATGGGTTTCAAGACCCAGAACAGTCTGTTCCAGCTTGAATATCATACCTCATTTCAAACTACTCTGTCTCTTAATTCATTCTATCTAGTAGCACTAACCAACCTGAATGTTGATATATTATTATACCAGTGTTTGCATATACTACCTCTGCCTGCAATCCCACCACACTCTAATACTTCATCTTGTCACTCATATTTAACCTTCATTAACAGTCCATAAGGGCTTCCCTGGTGGCACAGTGGTTGAGAGTCCGCCTGTCGATGCAGGGGACACGGGTTCGTGCCCTGGTCCAGGAAGATCCCACATGCCACGGAGCGTCTAGGCCCCTGGGCCATGGCCGCTGAACCTGCGCGTCCGGAGCCTGTGCTCCGCAACGGGAGAGGCCACAACAGTGAGAGACCTGCGTACCGAAAACAAACAAACAAAAAAAAACAGTCTGTAAATTATTGACTCCTCCAAATTTAATGACGTTCCTCTTTTTATAGATGCACAGAGCTCCCTAAAGTTTTTCTTTATCAATATTACAAAAATTTAGAATAATATTTTAAAGAGATTATTTGACTACTAATTGTCTTCATTATTAAACACACAGTTCAATGACATAAGGGATATGTTTGCCTGACATATTAAATATCTAAATAGATATTTTTGAATAAAATATATCTTCAGTACCATATCACCAATGGTTAGATTTTTTTCCTAACATACTGAATATGGAATAAGTATTTTGAACAAAAGATAACCACTAAATAAGGCTAGTAACAATTCCTCCTTTGCTCTACTTGCATTAATCAGTAGAAAGCAAAACAAGTGATGTTATGTATCTTCCAGTCTTAAAGAAGACTGATAGCTTTCATTTCTCCTGTTTTGTAAAATCATCCACCATGCTGTAAGAAATTCAGGCTGTTATGCAGTGGAGACAGAGAGAGAGAAGAAGCAGCAGATCTGGAGAATAAGACACCAGAAGTGAAGAAGATGGCCACATGGAAGAACACTGGAGTGCCAAACTGGTGAGTGAATCTTTCTTAGACCTTCAAGTCTAACCCAGTTGCCAGCTGAATGAAGCCAGATGGATTTCCCAGCTGATTACACAGGAGCAGAATAAGCACCTAGCAAAGTCCTGCCTGAAATCTTAATCCACATAGTCATGAGAAATAATAGTCCACTGGCTTAAGCCACCAAATAGCCACTATCTGACAATGGAAAAAATAAATGAATCAACACTTAAAGTTATAAGAAAAGTTCAACATGTTCTTAAAAAGTAGTATGTGAGGTTTATTCAAATTTCAAGTGACTACAGGAGGTTGTGGAATATAAAAATTGAAATATAGAACCTTTTATGTAAAATAAGCAATTGGTATCCAATCAAGGATTTCTTAGCAGAATAATAATGTTATTGAAACTATTCCTTGGAAACATTAATCTGTCACCGTGATATGGATATATTTGTGTTTGTTTTTATGTACCATTTTGTTTATATAGGATTAAAGATGATCTGAAAAAATACATACAAGATAAAGTAAAAGATAAAATATTATGGGAAAGAAAATAGGAAGGAAAAATGAGATTAAGCCAGTAGAAAATCAGTTTACAAAATATGCATCCGGAGCTCTCAGACCTTTCCTAGTAACTCTCATGGTCTCTTTGGAGGCTACCATAATTTCCTTGATTGGGTAATCCTATTCAAGTGATACTTTCCTAGAAGACCAAAATTCAAGTGAGGTTTAGATTCAATTTTTAATTGTCTGGTCTGGCTCCTCTTTAACATAGTTTACCAGAGTTTTTCTTATCTCTTAGAGTCCTAGTTTCATAAATTACTGTAACTGTTTTTCTCAGGAGACAAGCAACATGCATTTTGCCACTTAGACTCTGTTCACATTTTCTGTAGGTTTTCCTAAACTGTAAAAAGTAGTTCGCTAATCATTCGTGTAATGGCATCTCTATTTTCAGATTTGAAGGGGTACTTCTTGAAAGAGTTCCATAATCCCTATTCCATATACTTGGAATTAAGTATATTTCAGAATTCAAAATTTGGGGGTTATGGAAATGTGATATTTTCTGTATACTGTATATTATAAAAGTCCCATAGGAAGCTGGGGAGTATTCTGTAACACAACACATTAGTATATCTGCTGCAAATATATGAATATTCACATAAAGTGAGGCTCATAAAGAGCATAAATAACTTCAAGTCAACTTTTCTCCCAATGTAATTCAGGTAAGGTCATGTTTTGCTTTCATATCAAAGACAGTTCATTTTCAGTACACTTCAAATGTCAGAAATAAGGTTTAAGGATTGTGTTTTTTTATTTCTTCAATCCTGTCTCTCCCTAGGGTTGTCATTCCAGTCTTCTCCCTAAATTGATCCTTTTTTTTTTTTTTTTTTTTTTTTAGATATCTTTGATCCCTAGTCATGTTCTTTTACCAGGTAACCAGTCAAACCTCCTTCTTTGTCACCTTATCTTTAAAGAGAGTTTTGATATAGAGTTTTCTTGGATATACTTCCTCTTTTCTAATTTATATTAGACTATAGATGTCACTTATCCTTTGAAGCTTCAAGTCTCCTTTAAAATATGCCCCTCTGTTCTTTTATTTCTCCAAATTTCTTGGCCTGTGTCACTCTAGTACTGAACTATTTCCTGAGCTACTATCATTTATTCATTTCAAGTATACTGTAATTTCTCTATATTTTGCTCTACTTCCTTGCACAATGCTTAATTATTGTCAACTCAGAAGAAGTACTCTGTAAATACCTCAGCCTTAAGATTGTTATGAAGTCATCAGGCTTTCTCTATTTCTTTCTAGTGAATATTCTATCTCCAACGTGGTAGCATCACCTGTTGCCTTTTATTTTCGAGTAATATGTTTCTGAGAGTAAAGCCATAATACTGATCTCAGATATTCGCAAAGATAATTAGCATAGGGTAGGTGAGGAGGGCCATAAAATTTTTGGACCACTGCCTGGGAATGGAATAAAGGTCAATGTTTACAGCTCCAAGACTAAAATTTCCTCATAATCAAGACCTCACAGAAAAGCCATCAGACTGAGTAAAAATGATAAATCTACCAATACCTGTAAAGGCTATAAAGAGTATTTGCCCTAAACTGGGCCTTACAATGAACTAAAATAAAATAATTAAGTTCAAAGGTTTTGGAGCCTAGAGGCTCCACAAAAAACATCCCCATTTATTATTTGGGTCTACCTATTCCAGATTCTCTTTTATTTCCCAATATTCCAGATCAGGAACCAGACAGGAGAGTCTCTTACATAGTCTAATTAAAGCAATCCCTCTACTTAATGTAAATCCTGATCCAATAAGACAAGTGGTAAAACACACAGAAGTCAAAATATCACCTTTTTTATTGATAAAATCTAAGGTGAAGGATGAGGCTTGCTAACCCCAAACAAGAGTGAGGACCTCCTAACCAGAAATAAAGAAAGGGAATTACATTAATTTTCTATTTCTGCATATAGTTATCAGGAACTGAACAACTTAAAGCAACAGACATTTACTGTCTCACAGTTTTTGTAGATCAGGAATCAGGCATCACTCAGCTGGTCCTTCTGCTCAATGTCCTGAGGCTGTTAGCCATGCTGCATTTTCAACTGGACGCCTGGTGAGGGAAGAATCTGCTTCCCAGCTCATTCATGTTGTTGACAGCACCCATTTTCTTATAGACTCAGGACTGCTGGTTCCAATTTCTTACTGGATATTGACTAGCGGCTGTGCTTTAGTCAACAGACCTTAAGAGGTCTTTGCAGTTTCCTGTTTCTTGGTCCTCTCCATAACAAGTTCACAATTGACTCTTTGCTTCTTCTAGACCAGTAGGAAAATCTCCCATTCTAGTCTGCTAAATCAGAGTCTTATATAATGTATTGCAATTAGAGGAGTGATATCTCATCACCTTGGTTATAGTCTATTTGTTAGAAGCAAGACACAGATTCTGCCCAAACTCAAGTGGAGGGGAATGTACAGGGTATGACTCAAAGAGGTCCCCTCAGGGTGTGTCTATCAGAGAATTTATGGTCAGTTACCTGATTCATGTTATCAATAAGGCAAAATAAATAGACTCAAAGCAAGCAAACAAACTAAAATAACTTTTCCAGAAGTCTATCATTGCTAGTTCTGAAGATAGGTGAAAAATACTACTTTGGAGCTTAATTAACATTGTATGGGTTACTATAGTTACATTGGTCAGTATTATGTATCAACTTGGCCAGGCTATTTTTACCAATTATTCAATCAAACACTAATCGAGGTGTTGCTGTGAAGGTAATTTGTATATGTGATAAAAGTCCATAAACAGCTAAATTTAAGTAAGTTAGATTATCCTAAATAATCTGAATGGGCCTGAATCAATCAATTCAAAGTCTTTATAAGTAGAATAAAGTCTTCCCTGAGGAAGAAGAAATACTTCCTACAGACAGCAGCTTCAATTCATGTCTGAAAGTTTCATCTTGCCCTTCCTTATGGCCTATGGGTTTCAAACTTGTCTTTTTCTCCAAAATCATGTAAGCCAATTCCTTGCTATAAGTATGTATATTCAATCTACCATTAGTTCTGTTTCCCTGGTTAACCCTTAGTAAGTTAGATTCTGAAAGACCTTTGATATAATTATAGTACCAAGTGTTACATAATACAACTCAATATAGATACATGCCATAATATCACAGAAAAATTTTATTTAAAAACTTTCTAGAGTGTTTTACAACCAGCTTTGAAACAAAATACACATAGAGAATGATAACCCTGTATTTGTGTACTGTACCTTTGTCACTTACTGCTTATGGACAGAATAACCAATCTAAGGGATTAGCCACCTCAGACCCTATATGGTCCCCTCAAGAGATGAAAAAATCCATATCTCAACACAGCTGTGATCTACTAGCTTGGTAGTCCTGTCTTGGTGGACCAAAATAATATGCCCTAGGCACACGGAAGTTTTGTGGTTTTGCTTAATCAGAAATACTCTTTAGAGTAAGAATGAATAGAAGGTTATGAATACATAACCTTAGGACAATTAATCAATAAATAGTTCTTTTCTCTCAGCAAAAGTTTTGATAAGTACAGCACTAAAAAAAGATAAAGGAAAGAAACATACAGATAAGGAATTAAGAGTGCAGCTAATCTATGATGCTTATGAAGAAAATGTACATTTGTATCAATATATAGAAAAATAGATACAATTTTAGAATATATTATAAGGATATGTTTTCCTCTTCTTTGGCACAAAGATAGATTATTCATTAAGAACCAAAGATTTATATCATAGCCAATAATAACTAAATTCCCAACTTGAAAAAAGCAGTCATATATTGCCTAATTTTGAGAAATATAAATTCCAGTGAAACATTTAAGGTTACTCAGAGCAAAATGTATTCTTAGACAGGAGAATGAGTATTTTACATTGCTTTATTTGGTTGTTTAATATAAGATTATATCTATGAGCCAGTTAAAACATCATTACTTTAGATTTAGGGTAGTAAAACTGTCAGTTTGTACATGAAGTTGAAAAGTAAAAATAATTGATATAGAGACAAAAGGTGTTGATCCTGTTGTAACAGCTCACAAAAGAGTTAGTAATCAAAAAATATTGGATGCTGTAGATTCTATACATAATGAAAAGATAGAAACTATAAGAACTTGGAGTTTTAGGTAGAAAAAAAGCCTAAGAAAATCAGACTTTTCATATATAGGTGATTGTGAGAATGATGTTGCCCTAGGAGAAACAGTAAAAAGGAAAGAGACTGGTGGTGATGGAATGGGGAAGAGAAAAGGATAGGTCAAGGGTGTGGTACTTGTATGACCTCAAGGTGGAGACATTAAGCATAGAGTTAGAATCAAGGGCCACTTTAAAGGATAGTTTCTATAAATACAAGTTCTGGAGATTTCATAGATGTATTATTTAAATGCAGGCTAAATCTGGTTAAAAGGAGTCAGAAGAATCCGGAGATGGAGGTACAGCATCAAGGTAAAATACAAAAGTTAAGAAGTCCACAGAAGAAATAACCACATCTTGCCATCCAGGAAAATAGAAGCAAAACTACCTCACAAAGGGAAACTCATGTAATCTATTTAAGCATAATCCAATAACTTTCTAGATTATGGGGAATCCAGGGCAATAGCAACTTTTATATCCAAACTAAACTAATCAGCCCACTTCATTAAAAGCACACTTCATAAAGATGATTAAAAGTAAACACAGAAAAAAAATTGCAAATAACTAAGGCTTATACTTCTAACCGGTGATATGAAATTTATATAATTTATATATTGTGAGTGCACTGTGGAAACTTTATAATACTAATTCGGGTCTTTAAAAAAACTCATCAAGTTCAAAAGAGAGAGACTGAAATGAAATGACTTACAACTCACTAAATAGGAATTAAACATTTAAAGACTATTCACTTGATGTATAATATACAGTCATTCATATAATCATTTAATACATATTATCGTATATTCATTTTTCATTCATTCATTCTGTAAAGATTTATTGAACACAAAATATTGCCCAGGCACTGAAATGCAAGAAAAAATATCCTTGCTCTCAAATTTTTATTTTTAAGGAGAAAAGACACATAATTAGGTAGACATGGGTAAAAATAAGGATGTCTTTTAGGAATAGTTTATATCTGAGCTGAAACATAAAGACTTAATAGCTATTAGGAAGATAATGTTTTGGTGGGGAATGCATTCTAGATATACTACAAAAGAAAATACAGCAAAGTAAGAAATAAGTAGGAAGGTTCAGTGATTAGAGCACTTTATAATTCACAGAGCATAAAATTAAGGGCTAGAGATAGGTCTGGAGAAGTAAACAGGGGCTAGAATGGCATGCTAAGAGATTTGACATTTATCCTGGGGTCCATCTGGAAAAACAGATCTGTAGGGTAATAATAGATATTATAAATGAATACAAGGGGTCCGTTGTTAAGTAAATTTGGAAAATACCAATTAAAAAAGATTAATCAGAGGAGACCTTCAAGATATTAGAGGAGTAAGACGTGGAGGTCAACGTTCTCCTCACAAATACATCAGAAATACATCTACATGTGGAACAACTCCTACAGAACACCTACTGAACACTGGCAGAAGACCTCAGCCTTCCCAAAACACAAGAAACTCCCCACGTACCTGGGTAGGGCAAAAGATAAAAGAAAAAACAGAGACAAAAGAATAGGGACAGGACCTGCACCTCTGGGAGGGAGCAGTGAAGGAGGAAAAGTTTCCACACATTAGGAAGCCCCTTCACTGGAGGAGATGGGGGGGTAGCAGGGCGGAAGCTTTGGAGCCACGGAGGAGAGCACAGCAATAGGGTTGCAGAGAGCAAAGCAGAGAGATTCCCGCAAAGAGGATCAGTGCCGACCAACACTCACCAGCCTGAGAGGTTTGTCAGCTTACCCGTCGGGGTGGGTGGGGGCTGGGAGCTGAGGCTGGGGCTTCGAAGGTCAGATCTCAGGGAGAGGACTGGGGTTGGCTGCATGAACACAGCCTGAAGGGGGCTAGTGCACCACAGCTAGCCAGGAGGGAGTCCAGGAAAAACTCTGGACCTGCCTGAAAGGCAACAGATCATTGTATCCTTGTGCGCGAGAAGAGGGGATTCAGACCACTGCCTAAACTAACTCCAGAGATGAGCGTGAGCTGCGACTATCAGTGCAGACAACAGAGATGGGCATGAGACGCTAAGGCTGCTGCTACAGCCAACAAGAAGCCTGTGTGCAAGCACAGGTCACTATCCACACTTCCCCTCCTGGGAGCCTCTGCAGCCCACCACTGCCAGGGTCCTGTGATCCAAGGACAATTCCCTGGGAGAACACACGGCATGCCTCAGGCTATTGCAACGTAACACTGGCCTCTGCCACTGCAGGCTCACCTTGCATTCTGTAGTCCTCCCTCCCCAAGGCCTGAGTGAGCCAGAGCCCCCTAATCAGCTGCTCCTTTAACGCTGTCCTGTCTGGGTGGGAACAGACGCCCTCAGGCGACCTACACAAAGAGGCACTTCCAAATCCAAAGCTGAACCCCAGGAGCTGTGTGAACAAAGAAGAGAAAGGGAAATCTCTAACAGCAGCCTCAGGAGCAGAGGACTAAATCTCCACAAACAACTTGATGTACCCTGCATCTCTGGAACACCTGAATAGACAACAAATCAAGCCAAAATTGAGGTCGTGGACTTTGGGAGCAATTGTAGATTTGGGGATGACATTTGGCATCTAATTTGTTGCCAGTTTTATGTTTATCTTAGCTTACTATTTAGAACTTATTATCATTGTTAGATTTGTTTAGTGATTTGGTCGCTCTCTTCCTCCTTTACTTTTTTTTAATATATACATATATATTTTTTTCCTTTTTTTATTTTTGTGAGTGTGTATGTGTATGCTTCTTTGTGTGATTTTGTCTGTTTACCTTTGCTTTTACCATTTGTCCTAGGGTTCAGTGTGTCCCTTTCTTTTATTTTTTAAGTATAGTTTTTAGCGTTTGTTATCAATGGTGGATTTGTTTTTCAATGTGGTTACTCTCTTCTTTCTTTTTTCTTTTTTTTATTACTTATTTTTAATTTTTAAAAATAATCTTAATGTTTTACTTAAATAACTTTTTAAAATCCTTGTTTCTTTTTTTTCTCCTTTTTTTTCTGAGCCATGTGTCTGACAGAGTCTTGGTGCTCCAGCCGGATGTCAGGCCTGTGCCCCTGAGGTGGGAGGGCTGAGTTCAGGACATTGGTCCAGCAGAGAACTCCTGGCTCCACACAATATCAAATGGCAAAAGCTCTCCCAGAGATCTCCATCTCAATTCTAGGACCCAGCTCTGCTCAATGACCAGCAAGCTACAGTGCTGGACACCCTATGCCAAACAACTAGCAAGACAGGAACATAACCACACCCATAGCACAGAGGCTGCCTAAAATCATAATAAGGTCATAGACACCCCAAAACACACCACCAGACATGGTCCTGACCACCAGAAAGAAAAGATCCATCTTCATCCACCAGAACACAGGCACAAGTCCCCTCTACCAGGAAGCCTACACAACCCACAGAACCAACGTTACCCACTGAGGGCAGACACCAAAAACAATGGGAAATACAAACATGCTGCCTGTGAAAAAGAGACCCCAAACACAGTAAGCTAAGCAAAATGAGAAGACAGAGAAACACACAGAAGATGAATGAGCAAGCTGGAAAAGCCACCAGACCAAACAAATGAAGGGGAAACAGCAGTCTACCTGAAAAAGAATTCAGAGTAATGATAGTAAAGAGGATCCAAAATCTTAGATATAGAATGCAGAAAATAAAAGAAATGTTTAACAAGGACCTAGAAGAACTAAAGAGCAAACAAACAATGATGACCAACACAATAAATGAAATTAAAAATTCTCTAGAAGGAATCAGTAGCAGAATAACTGAGGCAGAATAATGGATAAATGACCTGGAAGATAAAATAGTGGAAATAACTACTGCAGAGCAGAATAAAGAAAAAAGAATGAAAAGAATTGAGGACAGTCTAGAGACTTCTGGAACAACATTAAATGCATGAACATTCAATATATAGGGGCCCCAAAAGAAGAAGAGAAAAAGAAAGGGACTGAGAAAATATTTGAAGAGATTATAGTGGAAAAATTCCCTAATCTGGGAAAGGAAATAGTCAATCAAGTCCAGGAAGCTCAGAGAGTCCCATACATGATAATCCAATGAGAAACATGCTAAGACAAATATTAATCAAACTATCAAGAAGTAAAAACAAAGAAAAAATATTAAAAGCAGCAAGGGAAAAACAACAAATAACATAAAAGGGAATCCCTATAAGGTTAACAGCTGATCTTTCAGCAGAAACTCTACAAGCCAGAAGGGAGTGACAGGATATATTTAAAGTGATTAAAGGCAAAAACCTAGAACCAAGATTACTCTACCCAGAAAGAACCTCATTTAGATTCCACAGAGAAATTAAAACCTTTACAGACAAGTAAAAGCTAATAGAATTCAGCACTACCAAACCAGCTTTACAACAAATGCTAAAGGAATTTCTCTAGAGAGGAAACACAAGAGAAGGAAAAAAGCTAAAATAACAAACCCAAAACAATTAAGAAAATGGGAATAGGGACATACATATCGATAATTACCTTAAATGTAAATGGATTAAATGCTCCAACCAAAAGACATTGATTGGCTGAATGGATACAAAAACAACACCCAGATCCATGGTGTCTACAAAAGACTCACTTCAGACCTAGGGACACATACAGACTGAAAGTCAGGGGATGGAAAAAGATACTCCATGCAAAAGGAAATCAAAAGAAAGCTGGAGTAGCAATTCTCATATCAGACAAAATAAACTTTAAAACAAAGACCATTACAAGAGACAAAGAAGGACACTACATAATGATCAAGATATCAATCCAAGAGATATAACAATTGTAAATATTTATGCACCCAAAAAAGTAGCACCTCTATACATAAGGCAAATGCTAACAACCGTAAAAGAGGAAATTGACACTAACACGATAATAGTAGGGGACTTAAAAAACCCACTATCACCAATGGAGAGAGCATACAAAATGAAAATAAATAAGGAAACACAGCTTTAAATGATACATTAAACAAGATGGACTTAATTGACCTCTATAGCACAGTCCATCCAAAAACAACACAATACACTTTCCTCTCAAGTGTTTGTGGAACATTCTCCAGGATAGATCATATCGTCAAAAAAATTGAAATCATATCAGGTATTTTTACTGACCACAACACAATGAGACTAGATATCAATTACAGGGAAAAAAAAACTGTAAAAAATAAAAACAATACACGAATAAATAACAAAGAGATCAATGAAGAAAACAAAGAGGAAACCAAAAAATACATAGAAAAAATGATGATGAAAACATGATAACTCAAAACCTATGGGATACAGCAAAAGCAGTTCTAAGAGGGAATTTTATAGCAATACAATGCTACCTCAAGAAATAAGAAACATTTCAAAGAAACAACCTAACCTTACACCTAAAGCAATTGGAGAAAGAAGAACAAAAAAACCTAAAGTTAGCAGAAAGAAAGAAATCATAAAGATCAGATCAGAAATAAATGAAAAAGAATTAAGGAAATGATAGCAAAGATCAATAAAACTAAAAGCTGGTTCTTTGAGAAGATAAAGAAAATTGATAAACCATTAGCCAGACTCATCAAGAAAAAAAGGGAGAAGACTCAAATCAATAGAATTAGAAATGAAAAAGGAGAAGTAACAACTGATACTGCAGAAATAAAAGGATCATGAGAGATTACTATAGGAAACTATATGCAAATAAAATGGACAACCTGGAAGAAATGGAAAAATTCATAGAAGAGCACAACCTTCCAAGATTGAACTACGAAGAAACAGAAAATATAAACAGACCAATCACAAGCACTGAAATTGAAACTGTGATTAAAAATCGTCCAACAAACAAAAGCTCAGGACCAGATGGCTTCACATATGAATTATATGAAACATTTAGAGACGAGCTAACAACTGTCTTTCTCAAACTATTCCAAAATATAGCAGAGGGAGGAACACTCCAAAACTCATTCTATGAGGCCACCATCACCCTGATACCAAAACCAGA
Source organism: Stenella coeruleoalba (assembly GCF_951394435.1). Classification (NCBI taxonomy): domain Eukaryota; kingdom Metazoa; phylum Chordata; class Mammalia; order Artiodactyla; family Delphinidae; genus Stenella; species Stenella coeruleoalba. The sequence goes on along the minus strand of NC_137150.1, from coordinate 107,874,229 downwards.
CAAAGATGTCACAAAGAAAGAAAACTACAGACCAATATCACTAATGAACATAGATGCAAAAATCCTCAACAAAACACTAGTAAACAGAATCCAGTAGCGCATTAAAAGGATCATACACCATGATCAAGTGGTGTTTATCCCAGGAATGCAAGGATTCTTCAATATATGCAAATCAATTAATGTGATAGATAGTATTAACAAATTGAAGGAGAAAAAGCATATGACAAACTCAATAGACACAGAAAAAGGTTTTGACAAAATTCAACAACTATTTATATTAAAAACTCTCCAGAATGTGGGCATAGAGGGAATTTACCTCAACAAAATAAAGGCCATTTTGACAAACCATTTACAGCCAACATTGTTCTCAATGGTGAAAAACTGAAACCATTTCCATTAAGATCAGGAATAAGACAAAGTTGTCCACTCTCACCACTAGTATTCAACGTAGTTTTGGAAGTTTCTTTTGTTTTTCTTTTTATTTTTTATTTTTGGTGGTATGCAGGCCTCTCACTGTTGTGGCCTCTCCCATTGTGGAGCACAGGCTCCCGACGTGCAGGCTCAGCGGCCATGGATCACGGGCCCAGCTGCTCCACGGCATGTGGGATCTTCCCAGACCGGGGCACGAACCCATGTCCCCTGCATCGGCAGGCAGACTCTCAACCACTGCGCCACCAGGAAAGCCCAGTTTTGGAAGTCTTTGTCACAGCAATCAGAGAAGAGAAAGAAATAAAAAGAATCCAAATCGGAAAAGAAGAAGTAAAGTTGTCACTGTTAGCAGATGACCTGATACACTGCATAGAGAATCCTAAAGATGCTACTAGAGCTAATCAATGAATTTGGTAAAGTAGCAGGATACAAAATTAATGCATAGAAATGTCTTGCATCCCTATACACTAATGATGAAAAATCTGAAAGAGAAATTAAGGAAACACTCCCATTTACCACTGCAACAAAAATAATAAAATACCTAGGAATAAACCTACCTAAGGAGAAAAAACCCCTGTATGCAGAAAACTATAAGACACTGATGAAAGAAATTAAAGATGATACAAACAGATGGAGAGGTATACCATGTTCTTGCATTGGAAGAATCAACATTGTGACAATGACTCTACTACCCAAAGCAATCTACAAATTGAATACAATCCCTATCAAACTACCAGTGGGATTTTTCACAGAACTAGAACAAAATATTTCACAATTGGTATGGAAACACAAAAGACCCCGAATAGCCAAAGCAATCTTGAGAAAGAAAAACGGAGCTGGAGGAATCAGGCTCCCTAGCTTCAGAATATACTACAAAGCAACAGTAATGAAGACAGTATGGTCCTGGCACAGAAACAGAAAGATATATCAATGGAACAGGATAGAAAACCCAGAGATAAAGCCACACACATATGGTCACCTTATTTTTGTTAAAGGAGGCAAGAATATACAATGGAGAAAAGACAGCTTCCTCAATAAATGGTGCTGGTAAAACTGAACAGCTACATGTAAAAGAATGAAACTAGAACACTCTATAACACCATACACACACAAAAAAACTGAAGCTGGATTAAAGACCTAAATGTAAAGCCAGACACTGTAAAACACTTAAAGGAAAACATAGGCAGAACACTCAATGACATAAATCACAGCAAGATCCTTTTTGACCTACCTCCTAGAGAAATGGAAATAAAAACAAAAATTAAAAAATGGGACCTAATGAAACCTAAAAGCTTTTGCACAGCAAAGGAAAACATAAACAAGATGAAAAGGCCACCCTCAGAATGGGAGAAAATATTTGCAAATGTAGTAAAAGACAAAGGTATAATCTCCAAAATTTACAAGCAGCCCATGCAGCTCAGTATGCAAAAAGCAAACAACCCAATCCAAAAATGGGCAGAAGACCTAAATAGACCTTTCTCCAGAGAAGATATACAGATTGCTAACAAACACATGAACGGATGTTCAACATCACTAATCATTAAAGAAATGCAAATCAAAACTACAATGAGGTATCGTCTCAAACCAGTGAGAATGGCCATCATCAAAAAATGTACAAACAATAAATGCTGGAGAGGGTGTGGAGAAAAGAGAGCCCTCTTGCACTGTTGGTGGGAATGTTAATTGATACAGCCACTATGGAGAACAGTATGGAGGTTCCTTAAAAAACTAAATAAAACTACCATAGGACCCAGCAATCCCACTACTGGGCATATACCCTGAGAAAACTATCATTCAAAAAGAGTCATGTACCACAATGTTTATTGCAGGTTTATTTACAATAGCCAAGACATGGAAAAAACCCTAAATGTCCATCTACAGATGAATGGATAAAGAAGATGTGTCACATATATACAATGGAATATTACTCAGCCATGAAAAGAAACAAAATTGAGTTATTTGTAGTGAGGTGGATGGACCTAGAGTCTGTCATACAGAGTGAAGTAACTCAGAAAGAGAAAAACAAATACCATATGCTAACACATATATATGGAATCTAAAAAAAAAAAAAAAGTTCTGAAGAACCTAAAGGCAGTAAAGGAATAGGGACACAGATATAGAGAATGGACTTGAGGACAGGGGACGGGGAAGGGTAAGCTGGGACGAAGTGAGAGAGTGGCCTGGACTTATATATGCTACCAAATGTAAAATAGCTAGTGGGAAGCAGCCACATAGCACAGGGAGATCATCTCGGTGCTCTGTGACCACCTAGATTGGTGGCATAGGGAGAGTGGGAGGGAGACGAAAGAGGGAGGAGATATGGGGATATATGTATATGTATAGCTGATTCACTTTGTTATAAAGCAGAAACTAACACACCATTGTAAAGCAATTATACTCCAATAAAGATGTTAAAAAAATGTTTAATCAAGCATTCTTTGAGTCTTTTAATGCATCTATGTGATTTGATAATTACCAAACATAAGTGATTCCTAAACTCATTTGTTCAAGGTAATTTTTTTTACAAGAAGTTTCTCACAGAACTAGAATTACATAAAAAATTCTCCTAGAAAGTATAGCAAACATTGAAGATTTCAAAAGGGGAAATAACAAGACCAGATTTGCAATTTAGAAATACTTCTTGAAGGAATTTTGTAGGGGCTTGATTAAAAGTTAAAATAAATGGATATAGGAGGGCTGGTTAATTGGCTAGACCTAGCAAGAAATAATGAAGTAGCACAAGAGCAGTTAAGCAAGAGAAGAACAAATGAACTATATTAAGGAATTTGAAATCATTGGATTTGTTTCTGGATGAATGGGTAAGGGGATAATAAGAAATAAGTTACTTCTTTGTTTCTAAATTAAATGACTGAGAAAGTGTTGGATTGCCAGATAAAATAAAAATTACAGAATCTTTTGAGAGAGAAATGATGAGTTAGGATTTGGAAACATAAAATATGAGGTGCTTCTTTAAACAGCACTGGTAATGTGTAACAAGCCATATTTACATAAATCTGAAGCTCCTGGGAAAATTTATCACAAGGGGGGATTTCTGACATCAGTAGATTTGGTTTTTGTGGAGTTTCTTCACAAAAATTGTCCATCAACAGAGGAATGAATAAAGAAGATGTGGTACATGTATACAATGGAATATCACTCAGCCATAAAAAAGAACAAAATAATGCCATTTGCAGCAGTGATTGTCATACCGAGTGAAGTAAGTCAGACAGAGAAAGGCAAATATGATATTGCTTACATGTGGAATATAAAAATAGGGTACAAATGAACTTATCTACAAAATAGAAATAGAGTTACAGATGCAGAAAACAAACTTATGGCTACCAAGAAGTAAATGAGGGGAGGGATAAATTGGAAGATTGGCATTGACATGCATGCACTACTATATATAGAATAAATAACTAATAAGTATCTGCTGTATAGCACGGGAAACTCTACTCAATACTCTGTAATGGCCTATATGGGAAAATAATCTAAAAAACAGTGGATATATGTATAACTGATTCACTTTGCTGTGCACCTGAAACTAACTCAACATTGTAAACCAACTATACTCCAATAAAATATATTTTTTAAATGTCAACTGTAGTCTCCATTTACTTTTTGTGCTCCCATTCACACGATGGTGTCATTCAATTTGCTCATTTAAAGTTCTTTAGATCACAGATCTGTTTATGCTTATTCAGCACACACACACACACACCCCTTCTATTTGCACCACTGGTAAATATTCCACCTAGAAACCGGCATTGCTGTTATTCAGGATAAAGTAAGTTATCCTTGAGTCCTTCAGTAACAATCCAAAAAAAAATTGACTTAAAACAGCCAAGATACATTGTTCAGAGTGAGTCCGGATAATTCTCTAAGAGAATGACCTTCCAGGTGGTGACTTCTCATTCCAAAATACTCTAAGTTTTTGGATATCCATATCAATATGTGCATCCATTATCATGGTGTCCTGGGAAAAAGAGCATGGAAAATCACCAACTGGCTTTTAAATGTTAAATGTTTCCACATAAAGGTGAAACAAATTAAATTCTGCTTAAAAAGCAATTCACCACACCACTTATAATCTCAAAGAGATGGTAAAATGCAACAAAAGAAAGAATCAGACATGTTGATAATCATCTGTAGATCCTATTCTAAATTAATTAACTAGTCATCCAATTTTTATTTAGGGTCTAGCATTGCCATAGCACTGTGATAAGTATTATGCATATCTAATAAAAGGGAAGTGTAGTTAACTGTTCCCGATTATTCCTTAAAATGCCAAATTCATGAATAATAATGATAATAAAAGGTAACCTCTGGAATTTGTTTTGGAGAATATATTACTTATGCTTCCACCTCATCTCTGACTACTTAGGTAGAATCTTCATGAAAGAGGGAAATGTGAGATCTTTTAGAGTACTACTTGGAATGTGATTTTAGACAAAAAGATGTTAATGAAAAATGATCATCCATGGGATGTTCTAAACTGTGTTAGGAAAATCATAAATGCCTGACAATGATAATAATAATAATAAATAAAGGTACACACCTGCCATAATAAACAATAATACAACTACCATGTCCTATACATTTTATCAACCACTCATGATTGTCACAATCCAGGCTCTAGAAGACAGACAGATCTTTGTTGATGTCATTACAAATGAAACTAGACATTCTGTGTGGCTGGCAAATAATTTACAAATGTGCTACAGTTAATATACTGTATACAGTATTATTTTATATTTGAAGAAAAAGCCATCAAAGTATGCATATATGTTTTAAATTTTTTCTCCTATGTTCTGCCATTGGAAACAGAGAAGCCAACAGAACCACTATGAAACACATTGACTCTTTCTAGGGGAGATTAACAAATTTGGCATCTAGGGATTCCTCCTTTGGCCCTGGCTTCAGTATTTCACAGAATCATTTTCTTTTTAGGAAACTGATATTGTAAAGTGTAATGTGTCCTCATGTGATTTCTCAAACAAATGAGAGTTTCTAAGCTATCACTTTGTAATAATAAAAATATATTAATGGACTTGAATTATTATACTGTTTATAACTATTCACTTGGTGTGAATTACTTTGTAACAATTCAAAACCTGCTCACTTGGCTTGATTAAAGTGTTCCCATTCTTACAAAGTGCATAAATGAAGTAGAATTATTTTAAAATATGTCATTTTGGGGGAAAGGGTCTAATTAGTATTTGATTTAGTGGCACAGAGAAATGAATTTAGCTGTGGGCAGCAGAGCTCTGAGAACCAATGAAAATGTTGGGGAAGGTGAAACTATGAAAATATAAAATAAAATTCTTTTTGACTCTAAGCATGCTTCCCAAATTATTAGGGACAGAATAACTAAGTCTTCCAGATTTTTGTTGTTTTTTGAAGTTTTTTGTTTGTTTGTTTTGTTTTCCATACAACAAATAAGTCATGGTGATGGTAAGTGCAGAGTTCTCAAAATGCAAACAACTGATTTAAAATGATATCCTAGATCTAAAAATCTTTGTAAGCTTGATATGTCATTGCAGATCATTCTAATTGCTCACACTTAATGGTATCTTTGTTAAAAAACAAACATTTTTATCGTTAAATTTGTGTACAGTATATAGAAAATATATGATCACTAGGAAGTGACAGAGAAAAATCCTCCTTTTTTTTCTAAAGTTCTTCCTTGGACAAGAATTGGAAACCTGGAATATCACATTAATCTTAAAAGATTGCTTGCTTTAATGATAACTATATTTCAGTGTTTCACAAAAAAATATACATTTGATTAAAATATATATCATTATGATCAATACCATGTATGTTCAAAAGTTATTTCTAAAATAGGAAACCTGCCAGCCAGAAATTCAGTTATGTAATTGAAGTACTGCTTATCCTATTCCTATTATCCATGCATCATTACAAAAAACAATGCTTAAGTGTTTTATTCATTATTTTGTGGAAGCACAGATTTCTACACTAATTATTATAATTAATTATAATTATAGATATAGATTTAATCTATATCTAAAATTATAATTAATTATAATTATATATAAATATAATTAATTATAAATATAGATTTGGAGAAACATATTTAAGACTAATAGCAGATATTTTTTAAAAGGAAACATAGACTAGATAAACTATTTCATGTAATTTATGGCACCTCTTCATCTACATGACTGCCCTTCAGGTCAGTAGCAATAAAGAGCACAATCTATATATATATAAAAATAATGAATAGTTTTCCTACATACCAAATATCTTTTTCTCTTTCTAGTACACTACACATTTGCTTGAAAAAGCACCATTTCCTAGATATGTGAAAATGAGCTAAATTTTTAAGCATCATAATATGTATGTTGTAATAAGCACTTTGCTGTTTTATCATGACTTCAATATGATCAAATGCTGGTTATACATCTGAGATTCCTGAAAGAGACTGACAGGATCACAGGATTAAAGATATATGATATGTGAAATCCTTAATCATTTTTCACACATTTTAAGGCTAGTCTATCCTTTCTTACAAGTCAATGAGGTTGAGATGATAACTAGTGGAAAATAGTCAACTAATTAAATTTCAGACTTTCAAAAAGGTCAAAATAGTACAACATATTATTATACTTCACAGAATAAATGGAGCATACAAATGCCACTACTTCATTCTGGTGACAAAACCAGGAAAAAACAATGAAAGGAAATTGAGCAAAACTGTCTCATTGCTTCAGATGTGGCAGTCAAAACTTAGCTAGAATTTTGAGTTCATAAGTGAGCTACTTGCTATAAAATAGCAAAGGTTGCTTATGTCCTTACAACTGTTTCTTTAAAGTTACTTTTAGGTTGTACTTCATGAATACAGTTTGAACAACTACATATTATAAAGTATAAATATGTTATAGATTGAAAATTATAATCTATATATCTAGAATTATAAATATGAGACAAAATCTCCCTTAGCTACATGTCTGATCACCTTCTCTTAATGCTTTCTTTAACAATGTGATGAAGTTCCGTGTTCTGTCCATTAACAAACAACGACATCTTATCAGTATAGTCAGAATGGTGTGACAAAACAGCCAACATAAATAGTACACCAAAAAGAAGACTAATATTATAAAATTTGCATAATTATATATGCATTTTATATCATATACAACACATAATTCTTGGTGTTTTTCATATTTTTGATAGTAAAGGAACCACTGAACACAAATGCTCTTTTTGAGCTTCTTGCTGATTTCATTCTATTCTCAAGCAACCTAAGTACCATTCCTCACCTTCTATTCTAGGCTCAGATTTTGTTCCAATCTCATCTTTTTAAAAAACTGTTCTAATGACTGATGTTTCCTTTCTTTAAAGTGTTTCCCTATAGTGGATCTCAGAAAAATTATTTGTTGTAAGTAGTAAAGGAGATAATGCATGTAAAGCACACATCACAGGACCTGACACAGACAAGGTATTTTAAGAAACATGACTTCTTATGGATATGGTTTTGAAGGCTGCCTTACATTATCTGTAAACTGCAATCTCACTCCTTCATGATTACATATTCTTCAGAATATTATTCAACCTCTTCAACTAAGGATAAGTTTCCACATGTATAGAATTAGTAAAATTATACTTATCTCATAAGGTTATTAAGGTGGGTATATATGATAATTTTTAAAGATGCTAAACATTTATACATAGTCAGTGCTCAGCAAAGATTCATTTCCCTTTTACCATTTTAATATAACTCTGCTTTCAATTTAATCATTTCAACTGGCTGAATTTTCTCAAGCTCCTCTATATATACAGAATTAAGGCAAAACCCAGTGTATTAATTTCTATTGCTGTCATAACAAATTACCACAGCTTCGTGACTTGAAACAACATGAATCTATTATCTTACAATTCTATATAGGTCAGAAGTCTAACACAGGACTCACTGAGCTAAGATCAAAATGTCAGAGTGCTGTGTCCCTGACTAGGAGCTCTCAGGTAGAATCTGCTGTCAGACTCGGGTTAGTGTTCTTTATAATTGTAGAAGCAAAGGCTTGGTGGCTTACTCTCTGTAAACTGGGGGCCAGTTCCAGCTTCTGAAAGTCACCTCATCCCTTGGTTTGTGCCCCCCTTTCATCCTTCTTCAAAGCCAGGAATGTCAGGTCAAATCCTCATTTCTCATCTTCTCAGGTTTTAAGGACTCATATGATTAGATTAAGCCAACCTGGACAATCTTCTCATCTCAAGATTTATAACCTTAATCACGTATTCAAATTCACTTTTGCAATGTTCAGTAATATGTTCACAGTTTCCAGGGATTAAAGAACTTGGATGTCTTTAAGGGGCCATTATTCTGCCATCCACACCTTGTGTGGGGACATGTCATGGGACTTGTCTTTTGGACACATTATATTCACAAAAACAACATTTTCTACCATACCAGGACTGATTATTAGAAGTTAATCCTGTCTAAGAATTTTCCAGAAGGGCTACCAACAGAGTGACGTATTTTTCCATCCAAATAATGGGTTATGTAACAATGCTGACTCACAGTGTTGAACTCAAATGACCAATGAAAATCTCTTTTGCCTTTCCCTCCCTGCATAACCTACAATCCACTTCTTTTGAAGATATCCTATAATTTATCACTTATGATGATTTACTACTTTATCTTAACCTCACTTGCTTCTGGTCACAGAGTGGTAAGCTTAAATATAATTATTACATTCTAAACACAACCATCAGCCTAATTGCTACATGTTCCTTATTGGATCCATTTTAAAGGACAATTTTCATGCTTTACTTTACATCTAACTTTTAATAGGTTTCAGATCTGATATTTCATAGCTCAGTATTACTGTTAATCAAAAAATATTGTTTGACATTTCTATATTCTGCTCATCCTATTGGTATTTTAAGAAAGCCATCATAGGTCCAATTTTCTTTTTCCTTATTGAAATTTGAGATCACAAATGAATTTATCTGGAGTGTTCCTGTCAATCCCCATTTCTCCAATTCTCTCTCTCTCTCTTTCTTTTTATTTTCAGAGCAGTCTCTCTTATGTTAAATAGTTGAATTTGAGTCCTACTCTTATTTACTCTTACCAAACTGACCTATTCAATTTGGTTAAGCCCTTCCTGACACTTCATTTCTTCTTCACTTGTCTCCTCTTCCTCATGCTTACAATTCCATTGTGAAGTTTGCTCCTCTACTATGCCTATGATTATTTTATCACATTTGTGTTCATGCAACCCTGCAGCTGTCCTAGAGTTCCCCACAACTGCTACAATGGCTGGGTATCCGGTGGCTATTTATGTGGATACGTGGTCAAAATTTACTCAGATTTTTAACTTCATACTGAGATAGTTGCTTTAAAATAGTATTATAAACTCATGATTTTAATATACATATCTATCTGTGTATGTTTATATATACAGCATAATCAGCTGTAAGCATCTAAACATCATTCTCCAACAAAAGGAACCATGACTCCTTAGAGAAGTGAATGACTTCAGGACAGAGGAAATACAACAAGAGTTTGAACATCTTATATTCTCAGAAAGTAAAGAAGTGCTCAAAAAAAGGTAAGGGCTTAATGAAAGAACACAGAAGCCAATCAAACTGAAGAATATCCTAATGGCAAAAGCAGGAACATAATTTTGAAAATTTGTTCAAAAATTTGAACAGCAAAATAAATGACAGTATTAGATTTTAATTATAGAAGAAAATATTCATAAATTCATATGTTAAAATATTCTATTAAATAAATATAAGTGGGATGACAGACTATTCTTTCTTACAGTACAATTCAAATTGATAAAGAAGGTAAGAGGAAAATAGAAAATTACCATCAGGAAAACAACACAATAGTCAATCTTAAAGACAAGATCCATTGATGGATGCTAAAATTATTAGGCAAAAGTATGAAGAGAATCAGGATTTCATAATATTAAACTATCTTCCCAATATGTTGATAAAGTACAAAGGGAAAGATAACTTTATCTTGGAGAAACCTGGAAGAAGCCACCTTTACTATGTGATCAAGTTAATAACATCTGTTATTATGAACCACTTGATATGATTCACTAAAAATGATACAGCATTATTTCTATGGTATTCTTTCAAAAAATGCATAACATCATTGCTATGATGAGAAATAATCAGACAAACCCAAATTCAGAGACATTTGACAAAACAATTAACCATTGCTCTTCAACTGTCAATGTGATGAAAGAGAAAGGCTGAGAAAATTTTACAGGCTTGGAAGATACTAAAGAGAAATAATTATAAGTAATATGGATCCTGGATAGAATCCTGAAACAGAAAAAGGACATTAGTGGAAAACCTGATGAAATTTCATTAGGCCTGTAAAATGGTTAACAATATTGCACTGACATTAATTTCCTGATTTTGACTATTGTGCTATGGCTACATAAAATGCTGACATAGGGAAAACAGACTAAAAGAATAAGGAAACACTTTGTATGATTTTGGCAACTCTTACATATGTCTTCAATTAATTAAAGATAAACAGTTTTTAAAATGTGTAATCTAGTAAATGTTATTAAAACTATGCATAGGCATAAACTAATATACTGCAGGAGGTAACAATAATGATAATATTATTAACCACATACTATTTAGCAATCATTAATTTTAGTGTTCTCATGAATTAAACCATGAAATACTCAGAGTCACAGCATGCGATAAGCACTACTGTAACCAACTACATTTTTTATTTGAAGAAATTGAAGCACAGAGCGAGTGAATATTTCACCCAGTATTTTACTTTGAAACCAGGTGAAGCCCAAGTTTTGTCCACTATGTTGCATAGCCTATCCCCTGAAGCAATGTGTGCAAACTCAATAAAGATTTCATTAAGCTGATATTTAGATGGAAAAGTGTACAATTAAATTATTAAACTTTGAGAAATGGAGTTTAAAAACAAGTAAGCACAATTTCAGAGTAAACAACACATGCTTAACTCAAAAGTATATGTCAAATAATGCAAAATAAAAATGAAGACGTTAAGAAGAATATGTTCATGTTGGTTTTTATTTTATCCTTATTCGTTCAACTTTCATTTTTCTGTGCTTTTTAAAATATGGAATTAACATCATTTTTCTTTTGGTTTAATGTTCCTACCTCCCAAATTTACGTTATGGTCCTCCCTGCCTTTTGTCTATTTTTTCCTTTCTCTTTTTCCTACATTTCCTTAGAATAACATAGATCTCTTTTGCTTGCTCCACCCCCTTCATTCCTGCTTTTTTATACCTTATATAACTTGCTCTAGCTGGGAGGATAATGTGCCTCAACACTGTACATTTCCTCACATCACAGCAGCTAAAAGAATAAGCATTAATTTTCATCTTAAATATCAATATAAATCCCACTTTAATATAATTCTGAAATGTTCCAGTAAAATTCTTATTATTTCAGCAGGTCTCTTTCATAACCCCATATCCATGATGAGTTTAGGCAGTGACAAACAGCAAACTGTCAAGCTCTGCAGTGGCTCTGACTCCCTCCCATTTCCTCCCTTTATTAGCCTCTCCAGATGACAAAATTCACTGCTGATAACCTTACAAAATTTACATTGTACTTTTAAATACAGAATAATAGTTCTTGAGGATGGGGAAAAGAAAAAGTAAGAACTGGCTTTTATTTTACTGATCCAGAGACCATAAGTACTTCACATTTTTGAGCATTCTATACCAAAGGAATAGAGAGTTGTTACCAAGCCTAAAAATCAAAATTGTTAGTCCTGTTACAAAATGACAGGTAAGACTACACACCATACTAGTCCACAAAACCCTTCTTCACTTCTTTATTCAAGTGTTTTTGTGTGAATGACACAGATTTCTCTTGACTGAGAGCAAGATCAATTTCTCTCCATCTTCATCTGTATGGGATCAATGTCTTGATGGACATCTTTTTTCTTTTTCCAGCTTTACTGTGGTATCACTGATAAATAAAAATTGCATAATTTAAGGTATAAAATTTGATGTTTTGAGGTATTATACATTGTGAAATAATCACTACAATCAAGCTACTTAACATATCCATCATCTCAAACATATCCGAAACATAGTTATCATGTTTTGTTTTTGTTGTGAGAACATACTTTAGTTCTATCTTCTTAGCAAATTTTAAATGTAAAATACAGTAGTATTGACTACTGTCACCATACTGTACATTTGATGTCCAGAACTTATTCATCCTGAATAACTGAAAATTTGTACCTTTTTACCAACATCTCCCATTTTCCTCTTATCTGAGTTCCTGGCAAACACCATTCTACTCTCTGTTTCTATGAGTATGATTATTTTACATTCCACATATAAGTGAGATCTTGCAGTATTTGTCTTTCTGTGTTTATTTCACTAAGCTAATGTCCTCCAAGTTTCATCTGTATTATCACAAATGGCAAGATTTTGTTCTTCTTTTAGGCTGAATAATATTCCATATCAATGGGCATCTCAAGCTCAATATGTGTGCTCAATATATGTCAGCCACCTTGGCTCCATCAGTCTCAAGTGTATCCCCACAGTAGTCCATCATCCTCACTGACTGATCTTTCCTTTGGCCAAACATTTGTGTATAGGCTTGTCACTAAAACTCTCTTCGTCTCTTTAGACATGCCATGTGTACCTTACTGGGTCCTTGCCTAACACAAAGCACAATTTTCTTTCATAAAATACTAATAACTTTAAAGATAAATTTTGAGCAAAAAATAGAAAAAAAATTCTTTTCATAGCTAATTCACACCACACAAAAATACAATTTAATTTTTGTGGTATGCTAATGGACTTTCTCTTGATATTTATTCAACAGCTATTATTGAAGGGTCTATGAATAAGAGAAAGCACGAGATATGTTGCTTACAATATGTTCAATTCTTGGAAAACTGATAATGCATCACAGTGAGTAATGACATATTTATTTGTAATTTAGCTTATCCAGGGAGGCAGGACTATTTGTATGAGACCAGAAAACTTGTGCAATGCTTATATGTGTGTGTGTCTCTTTTGCTATTTAAGTTTTATATGAGGAGTCTGATGTACTCCCTTCTAACTAGCAAGGTGGAAGCAAGTAGGATGCAGGGTTCATTCTGGCTTTGGGCTTTCTCTCAATGGAAAAATAAAGAATTTTCTAGGAAGAGAACCTTAGGACATGTGAAAATTGACAAGTGTCCCTACTGAAGCAAACTGAGAACACAAGGAATATCTACAGGAAATGGAAAAAAAAATTTTGGAAAGTTTGTATCACAGGGTAAAAATGTACCCATTATTGAATGAAAGTGAGATATTTGTGGAGTCATAGTTTCTCCCTCTGGTCCTTGGCTTTGCAAAAATTTGTTGGTCTATAACCAGCAAGAGCAGGGTAAAATTTCAACTGGTTGTAACATTACACACCACTATTGACTAACAACACAGTACAAATTGTTAATTCAGCTTCAGAACTTACTATCTGTCTAATCTTAAACAAATTACATATCTTCAATAATGATATGACTTAAAACATGTAAAGAACATAGAAAAATGCCTGCCTTATAGTAAATTCTATGTAAGTGTTTGCTATTATTATCACTAAAAATGGGTGATTTTAAAGAAAGTCAAGATCTGCCTTGAACCTGGTCCACCAATGCTTCCTATCAATCTTACAGTAATTCTTCAGTTAAATTCCTCTTTTCCACAATTGCTATTTCTAAAGTTTTTCTAATATCCTACAAGTTTCTATCTGTCCACCAAAACTTTTCCACTTTTTATCAGATGAGATTGTCATCTAAATCACAGGTTAAATATAAACCATTCAACTGGAACTTCTTCAAATGTTATCCATTCATTTTTCTCCAATTTCTGTGTTAATAGAGGAAACATCTCTTAGCAAAGATCAATATTGTCATCTAAGTTTGGGGTCTTATACCTCCCACCCTCTTAGGAATAATAAATGACCAATTAGCTATTTTTAATCTATTTTTCCTCTCAATAATATTCACCATTTAAACATTATTTTCTTTCTCATTTTAAAAAAAAAATTCCTGAACTCAATAACTCTCTCAGACTACCTTCTTTTTATAGCCAATCTCTTTAAAAGTACCACAGAATATCATCATTCCTTACCTCTGAATTTTCCACTCACTTACCCCAATCTATCTTCTGTCTCTCCCTTCTACACACACACGAAAGAAAAGTAGCTATTGTTGTCATATCAATGACAACAATTTGCTAAACCCAATGTACATTTCCAGTGGTTAGATCATTTCATCCCTCCAAAAACTGATCAGATATAACTGTTTCCTCTTTGTTATAACCCTTCTTTTGTTTCTATGAAATTACCCTCTGATATATTTTCCTTACATTTCCAACCATTCATTTTCATCTTGTTTATTTTTTGTTTGTTTATTGCTGTGTTTTTAAATAACATGATCCTTTAGCTAGACATTAAAAGTTAGGTTTTCTCAAGTCTAGATTGTAGATTGAATTAAACACTTTGATTTCTAGTCAATCCCTTCCTTTCTTACAGAAAATTAAGGCTTATATTCAAATAATTCCAAAATTGATATTTTCAGTCATGACATTTTCTGTTCTATACCTGTGTACTTATCTGACTATTAGTTATATCTAATTGTATATCTGTATGCCCACCTCAGACTCAAAATATCCTAAACCATATTTATGACTTTCCCTCCCCTCCACTCCACATCTGGTGCTTTCCTAGTGTTCCCAACATCAATTAATTACATTGTCATCCATCCATCCTACTTTCAGGAACTGGAAACCTGAAAGCTAATTGACTCCTATTTTTCTCTTGTTCTCAAATTCAGTCTTTCATCCAATTAGTATTTATTGTATGTATGCTCTTGGCCAGGTACTGATCTGTATTCTAGGGACATAGCAGGAAATTTAAAAAGTCTGTACCATCATGGTGAATCATTTCAATGAGAGAGTGGGGGAAGTAGGAAAGAAAAACAGTCAAGAAACAAAGAGAGACTATCAGTTCATGGTAACAGCTATGTAGAAAAATAAGGCAGGTTATATTTGATAGTGAATAATGATTGGCTATTTTATATTGCCTAATCAAAGATGGCCATTCTGATAAGGTGATTTTTGAACAGCTTTTGAAATTTTGTATGTTGATTTTCTCTCAGATCCATTAATTATCTTCATCTCTACTGCTGTCATCCTTATCCAAAGTACAACATTCCTCTCTTGGGCTCTAGCATTAGCCCACAGATTTCTTCTCATTTGCTTTGGACCTCTGTTATCCTATATTTTAAAAAGAAGTGAAAGTTATCAATTTATAAAGAAAAAATAAAAATCTAGGAAAGTCTTTGGACTTCTATACACAATTATCTCTGCCAGAAACACTTTTTATATTTCTAACTCACATGTTTAACTTCTAATTTTTCTTCATATTAAAACTCACATGACACTTTTTATAATCCTTTATAATCATTATCAAATTTGAAAACTTACATTTTTTAATAATTTGAATAGCCTTTGCCTTTTTTATTAGAATATAACTTCTAGATAGTAAACCACATTTAGATCACCATGGTATGAAATTTCCATCCCCTAATGCAATAGTTATCACATTTCAGTCTTACAATAGATGTTTGTTGACAAATTACAATGGCATTCATAGTTTTGAGAGCGGACAGAATTTTTAAACTAAGGAACCAATAATAATACCTATCTGCAATCCACCTCAACAAGATTTCTTTTGATTTACTATTAACTATTTGCACATCTCTTAATACTATAATATTTATTAAGAACCTAGTACATATATACTCCGTACTGTTTGCTAGGGATATATGAAGCACAAGTCAGACAAGGGCCACATCACATGCTACATTAGTGTAGGGAAAGATATCCAGAATACATAGTTAAAATATATATAATTAATTTATATGCATAAATATATAATATAATTATATAGTTATAAAATATAGGTATATGTTATATATAAACATATAAAATACATACAATTTATATATTATATATTAAATTTATTTACATTTAAATTATATATATAATTTAACTATATATGTGTATATGTTTGTGGTATTACATATATATGTAATACATGTATGTTATATATACATGTGTATATATGTATGTTATTAATACTTAATATGATTCTATGATATATAAAAATGAGGGAAACCCACTCTGGACAAGATAATTAGGGATTGTCTCTTAGAGATGACATTTAAAAGGGGTTTTCATTAATAGGAATGATCCAGGCAAATAAAGTATCAGGAAAAGAGTTAGTCTCATGGAAGAGCAAGTGCAAAGACCCTGAGATAGACCCTGAGCACACCTTGGTGTGCTCTAGGGATTGACAGAAGGAGTGTGTTACTAGAACTAAGTGAACAAGGAAGAACTGAGAATAACCTGAGTCAGGAGAAGTCAGGGGATGGACTTAACATTGGGAGAAGCTTGGAGATTGTCATATATTTAATGACAAAGATTATAATATTATTTACACTATTTTAAACACTCATTTTGCATTTTCCAACATAAATGGAATGAAGAAGGGATAAGAGGACAACTAGAAAAAATAGTTACTAGAAAACGGTCAAGGGCATGAGGATTAAATTGATACAGCAACTATGAAGAACAGTATGGAGTTTCCTTAAAAAACTAAAAATAGAACTACCATATGACCCAGTAATCCCACTATATATAATGGATATACCCTGGGCATATAACCTGAGAAAACCATAATTCTAAAAGAGTCATGTACCACAATGTTCATTGCAGCACTATGTACAATAGCCAGGATGTGGAAGCAACCTAAGTGTCCATCGACAGATGAATGGATAAAAAAGATGTGGCACATATATACAATGGAATATTACACAGCCATAAAAAGAAACAAAATTTAGTTATTTGTAGTGAGGTGGATGGACATAGAGTCCATTATACAGAGTGAAGTAAGTCAGAAAGAGAAAAACAAATACTGTAGGCTAGCACATATATACGGAATCTAAAAAAAAAAATGGTTTTGAAGAAGCAAGGGGCAGGACAGGAATAAAGATGCAGATGTAGAGAATGGACTTGAGGACACATGGAGGGGGAAGGGTAATCTGGGATGAAGTGAGAGAGTGGCATTGACATATATACACTACCAAATGTAAAATAGATAGCTAGTGGGAAGCAGCTGCATAGCACAGGGAAATCAGCTCCGTGCTTTGTGACTACCTAGAGGGGTAGGATAAGGAGGGTGGGAGGGAGATGCAAGAGGGAGGGGATATGGAGATATATGTATACATATAGCTGTTTCACTTTGTTATACTGCAGAATCTAACACAACATTGTAAAGCAATTATACTCCAATAAAGATGTTAAAAAAAAAAGGAGAGAATTTCAAGATATATTTTGGAGTGAAACAAAGGTTGAATGAGGAGGTAAAGAATGAAAAAAGTCTAGAGACAGATTTCAAACTTGAATATGATGTATACATTTAGCATTTAGTAGGATTGCTGATGTCAACAAATGAGTCAGAGAATGTTAGGGAGATAATCATATTCTAAGAGGAAGTCTAGAGTTCTCTTTTGTAACTGTTGAGTTTGAAAAGTATATGAAAGTTCCAAGTGAAGAGGATAAATAGGCCACTGCATATAAACAACTGAAAGTCAATGGTTAGATCTGGCTGGATAACACATTTGGGAAACATGAATATATGTTTCTGACATGGAAAAAAGATAGAATATCTTATGTACTTATAATAGAGAGAAATATATTGTCCTAGCTTGAAACTTGAAAAGTGCTAACATTAAATTCTTCAGTCAAGAAGGTGTAGTGTGCATAAGAGTATGTGGGGGAGAAGCCAGTGTGATAGGAGAGAAACCAAACTGGGAGTATCAGAGTTCCAAGGATAAAATATAAAATTAGAACATTGTCAATGAACCAGACACAAGATGATTAATATCCAAAAATTTGCAAATGACAGAATTCCCTCACTGAGATAGTTAAATTTGTGTGGCTGGCCTTGTGCCTGGGTGTGTTCTCTTACCTTTTGTTTCCCTTCATTACTGTAGAGACCAGTCTATAACCTCATTTGATTATTTGGGACTGGTTCCCTGCCCATCTCTTGGCAATCTTCTCAATAGAGAAACTCATCGTTGGTCTCGGTGGTCAGTGGCTCACTACTAACAGACATATAATTCAGATTCCTGATGCTGAAGTAGTTTTTTTAATTAGAAGACTACCACTAGCATAGAATCCTAGATTCCTGAACACCAGATTGGTGTCTTCTAGGACAACACTTAAAATTGTAGGACAGTATAGAAATTAGTCTGCCTTTCTCTTTAACACAAATTCCTAGAAGCCTCACTGATAATCCATTTTCCTAAAAATTCTATTACTCTCTGTGAACAAAGCTTACTTCTTCCACTACACAAACCAAGTTCTGGGTAGGTTAAATGAAAACTCTCTTTATTTGAAATTCTGTCCCATAGATATACTTGCCTAGGATCATACTTTTTCTAATAGAAAAATTATTTTAAGGAGAAATGCTTCAACTTCTGTTCTCTCATTGTTTTTCTCTGATACATTTATATTTTCTGAATGCATGTGAAGTCAAGGAAACAGTATCATAGAAACAAGTGAAATCTGAAATTGTGTTTATTGGTTCAGTGTAACATCAGTGCATCTAAACCTTTATTTTGTAAAATGCCATTTGGTTTTTCAGTGGATTAAACCTGTCAAGCAAACTAACAACTATACCTCACATAGATGTGTTTACAATCAACAGGAAAAGTATCCCTAAAAGGGCAAGTGATATGGGCTCAGTGAAACCGAGTGAAAAGTTCCCAGATGAGGGAAATTCCAAAGAATATTTAAAATGAAAACAAGCAGAATTAAAGGTCAACACTGCTACAACAATGCTTACTAAATGAGAATTTTTGAATACAGAAAAGTTTTCAAATCCCAGTGTTGTACTTCCCAAAACAATTAAATATATTTTGTAACATAAAGAACAATAGACATTAGTGTTTATTGACATAGAAATTAGCTTTTAAGGTACTTAATTTTTCATCAAAAATTCAATATTGTCTAAACATATTATTTGAATATCGCTCATATGTTATTGAATGCCTCATATATAACAAAATCAAAGATCTGGAAAAGATATTGATAGGTCATAATAATATATTTCTTAGTAAAGAGACTGATTTTAATTACATATACCTTTCATCTGAAATTGTATAACCACAGGTAAAAATAATGCAATTGCTTAGTAAATATAATTTTACTGCCTGATATGTGAGTGGTGTTTATATGGTTTATGATGCAAAATAGTTATTAAAAGCAAACCAAAGTTAAATCATAAAGAAAAGATCAATGTGTATTTCAGATTGCAAAACAGAACTGGAAAATGGGTGGGACAGGGCTTAAGATAGAGAAGGTTATGACTAACATGTATTGAATTTTAATTATGTGCCATGCACTATGCTATTTGCAGCATGAGTTTTTCTCATTCATGATTTAGTGAAGAAAATCTATTCCTGAGAATTCAAAGGAGGAATAGTGGGAGGACTGAAGAGATGGGCATAGACACTTGCTGCAGGCAGCAGTCTTTAGGCTTTAAAAGAATCTGGTGACACTGAAGAAATTCTCCTCTTCCCAAGTCTTCTCTGTTCCACAAATGATTACCAACTAGCTGCTATGTGCCAGGCTGGTTACTAAGTGTTGGGATATATAGGTGAGTAAGAGGGACATGGTTCCTCTTCTCATAAATCACGTGGGAGGCAACATAAAGGAGAGAGTTAAAACACTTTATAAATTGGGAAAGTGGTTGGAATAAACTATAGCTCTTGCAGTGTGGCAGCTTATATAATCTGATGGTCCTCCAATGAAACAGTTAAAATGATACATAGAAATAAAAAACCCCAAATAGGTTTGTAAACACTTCCAAAGCACACTGAAAGAAAATCACAAGTGCAGTATGAACAAGAATCCTGTTTTAAAAACAGTGAGAGTTGAAGGTGGCTTTCACCCTGAGGTTGGTCACTGTATCCAGGGACCAAAGGCTCCTGAATTGACATTTGAACAGAGGGAAGCAGAGACAAGGTGGGAAACATAAAGAAACCTGCTATAAAACTTCACATTCAAGAAGAGTGCACCTTCAGGGTAAGATTAAACAAGAAAAAAGCTGCACTGAGGGGGATACAAAAGTGAAGTTCGACTACCTCAACTTTGGCAGAATAAATAAAAATCTCTTTTGAAAACCCCAAATCCTAAAATGGCTCTAGCACTAATTTTTCATCCCAACATGCTACCTGTGTTCTGTGAAAAACATCAAATATCAAAGAGGGAATTGGAATTTAAAGTGGTCCTGGTTATTAGCGTCCCCAGGTAGGAGACAGTAAGTAGCAAATGCAAATCCTGTCTGCAGAAACTCAAGTCAAGGGATGCTTAAAAAAAAAGAAAAAAGCAGCTTGCAGACAAAATAATGCAAGTAACCAAGTCATTAGTAAGTGAGAACCAGCATAAATAATAGACAGCAGATAGGGTCCAAAAATGTTTTAAATATTGGAATTATCAGACACAAATTTAAAAATCAGACATAAAATTTATTAATTGTGCTTAATAAGTTTAAAGAAAAAAAAAGAAAAACTTGAATACACTCATCAGAAACAGAAGTATGAAAAATGACTAAGGAGATAAAAAAACATAAATATTCTGGAAATAGTAATTGATATAATAACTAAATGATACCATATTAATTAAAATAAAAAATTCAATAGATAAGTTTAAAGAGTAGAAGAGATTTTCCAGGGCACAGCCTAGTGAGGCAAGAGATATTAGATCTGAAAGACAGGTTAAGAGATATGCAGAATACTATGCAAAGATCCTACAGTCTCTTCATGTTTGCTGTAGGGGAGAGAAAATGGGCCAGAGGAACAGATAACTGGGAGAATTCTGTAGAGTGAAAAAGGACAAGCAGCTAAAGATTCAAGAAAAACAACAAATCCCAATCAGATTAAATTAAATAGAAATTAGCATATAATCATATCATGGAGAATGCCAGATCTTAACATTAGCCCAAGATAAAAGAGAGATTATGTTCCAAGATAAAAACTTTAGATTTAAAAATAATGTTCTCAATCGCAATAAGCAACATAAAATTACAGTGGAATAGCTCTGTCAATAGGCTGAAAGAGTATATTTGTCACTTTACATGCTAGCCAGGGTAGACTAGGCCATGTTGTCATCATTTAAACAAAACAAGGCATCTGCACTCCTATCCCCTCACTTAGACGTAATATAAAATGGCCTAACAGGAAAAATAAATAGTCCCATTCAGAAAGAGGAAGAATGGGAGACATGCAAAGCCACAGGTACAGATCTATTCTGAATCTCATTGAGCAGTCATGGTCCTCATAACATGAATTATTACTAGGTCCTGTTTTTACTATTTAGGAAGTTACTCCTTGCACACATTTTCCCAGGATCCCTGGCTCAACCTCTAGAGCAAACTGTAGCCTTAAGGTCAAATCTAGCCCTTGGCCAAATTTAGTTTTAAATATAGTTTTATTGGAACACAGTCACAATTATTGTTGTAAATATTGTTTATGGCTGCTTTTGTGGCAGAATAAAGTAGTTGAAACAGAAACCATATACCCTACAAAGCCTAAAATATTTCTATCAGGCCCTTTATACAAAATGTTTACTGACCCCTGCTCTAAGAGAATCCCACGGTCCTTTGCTTTAGCTAAACTGGTTATTGGGTAGTATTCCTTCTTCCTTTGGAGTTACATGGCCTTCTCAGCCCACTTCCTAGTTATAGGAAAAGGGGAGGCAAAGGTTATTTGAAGACTTAAATAGTCACAGGATTTTTCATTCTAGATGCAAGGGATCTTTAACAGAACAACTTTTTTTTCTTTTTTAGGAGAGAATTTCAGCATCTGGTAAAGAAGTAGGTCATAGGGAATCTAACAACTAGAAAAGCAAGATACAACAAATAGAAAAGGAAGATATAACACAGCTAAACCATTATTTTAAAGAAAATAAAAATCCTTGCCCAGAGGCAAGGGATTCCCCTCAAAAGAATTTTCAACTTTATCTTATGTATAAGTTGGTTCTTCCATAACTGGAAAGGCTTCAAATATATGGAACTTCAATATTAGTTTTTCTTTCTTTGTGCAAAACTGTCTACTCTTTACTAAGTTCCTCACTTTCTTGTAATACATTGCTAAAAGCAGTAAAGAAAATGCACCCACTCACTACTTATATTCTGTTGTTCAAACTCTTTTCCTATCATTCTCCTATGGAGGCCACCATTTTACTAGATATTTTGCCACTGCAAAGACAAATTAGTATCTCTCCTGACTTTGGTAAAATTTTCATCATTGTCCATTGCCCAACTGCTTTTTAGTTTTTTCTTATAACACAGTGATACTAATCATTTATGTTCCAATTTCCTTATTCAGAGCCACAGTAATATGCCCCTGCCCAACTCTAAGGAGTGTTGAGTAGTAAAGTCTTCTATATGCCTAATGGGAAAAAATATTGGTGAGACTCAATAACACTTACCACAATTTAAAATGCTATATTCAAATGTAAAAATAATGTCCTCATAGAGAAGATTTAAAAAGATATTTCCAGGAATTGTTTTTTAAATAAAAGAAATGGAGAGAGCTTGGAGCTCAGTAATGAAAAGTATAAAAAATACACTTCAAGCAAAAAGAATATAACTCCAGAGTCAATATCTCAGATGTTTATTTTTAAGTAAATGAATACAAGGATAGTGGAAAAATATGGGTAAATCTAAACATATTTAGAGTGTACAAATCAATGATAATAATGTTGTATGAAGTTAAAATGACAAGAGCAACAAGACAAATTATGCCAAATAACTTTAGTAATGTAAAAGTCAGAAAGTGGTTAAAATAGTTAACATTTTGTAAGAAAATGTATTATAGGAGTATAAATATATTCTGTAAATTTACACTTTAAAATGTTAGGTATGCATGGACTAATTTCTATATTAACTAATACAGTGATAGAAACAAAAAAATACAACTTTAAAAGTAGTTCAGGGAAAAAATGGAATAATAAAAATAATATTCAATAAAAAGAGGGAAAGGAGGAAAATTGTATATAAGAGGACTAGGACATAAAGAAATAAAACAGTTGATGGAATATATCCTTTATATTTACTTTCATATTTATCATTTCTGTTTTTTACTCTCTTAATTTATGACTACCAAAATAAGAAAATTTATAATTATATATGTGTATATTCTGCAATCTCTCTCTCTCTCTGCATCTACTTATCTACCTATATGTCTATCTAACTTCATGACTCAATGATATAAAGTAAAAAAATTAACTGTTATAACATTTGATTTAAAGAAATTCACTTAATTGATTAGAATACCAAAAAATATTTAAACATCACAAAAAAAATACAGGAAATGTGGAAAGAGGAATATAAACCAATGAGTAAAAAAGAAAATAAATAGAAAAGAACTGAACTAAGTTTAAAAGAAAAACAAAACTCACTGTTATGAAATGAATATTTATGTTCTCCCAAAATTCATATGTTGAAATCCGAATCGCCAGAGTGACTGTATTTGGAGATTTGGTCTCTAGGGAAGGAATTATGTTAGATTAGGTCATAAGAGTGGGGCCCTGATTGCATAGTAGTGTACTTCTAAGAAGAGACACCAGAGAAGTCCCTCTTTCCACTTACACAGTCACTGAAGAAAGTCCATGAGAGGACATAACAAGAAGGCAGCCATCTACAAACCAGGAAGAGTCCTCACTGGAAACCAAACCAGTCTTAACCTTGATATTTGATTTCTATCCTCTAGAACTTGTGAAAATAAAATGTTTCTGTTGTTTAAGCCACCCAGTCTATGGTATTTTTTATGGCAGCTCAAGTTGACTAATACACTCACATGAAATATAAATGGACTAAACACTCCAATCAAAAGGCAATGAGGGCTTCCCTGGTGGTGCAGTGATTAAGAATCCACCAGCCAAGGTAGGGGACACAGGTTTCAGCCCTGGTCCGGGAAGATCCTACATGCCATGGAACAACTAAGCCGGTGCACCACAGCTACTGAGCCCGCATGCCACAACTACTGAAGCCCGTGTGCCTAGAGCCCGAACCCCGCAACAATAGAAGCCATGCAATGAGAAGCCCACACACCACAACGAAGAGTAGTCCCCACTCACTGCAACTAAAGAAAGCCCATGCATAGCAAACACCTAAGGCAGCCAAAAATAAAATTAATTAATAATAAAAAAAAAGGCAATGAGTGTCAGATGGCATACAAAAGCTAAAATCTATATGCTATCCATAAGGGGTACACTTAATTACAAAGACATAAAGAGGTTGAAAGTAAAAGGATGGAAAAGAACATAATACACAAACAGTAGACGTAAGAAAGCTGGAGCATCTATATTAATATTAGGGAAAAAAGTCTCCAAAATAAAGATAAAAAAGGGCAATACATCAGGAGATATAACAGTAAAAAAATACATATACATATAATATATGTGTGTATATATACATGTGTGTAAGTATGTGTGTGTATATATATATATAATACAGATTTCAAATATATGAATACTAATAGAACTAAAGGGAAAAACAGAGAGATCCATAATCATAATTGGAGGATTTAATGTATTTCTCTCATAATTTAAGATCTGAATTGATTGTCAATTTCCTTAGTATAAGTGATATTTATGAAACACTACCTCTAAAAACTGCAGAACACATATTTCCTTCACATGTATATGGATTGTTCACAAATATAAACATATGCTCAGTCCCAAAACAAGTGTTAATACATTTAAAAGGGAAATCTTACTTCATAGGTTCTCTGAATGAAAAGGAATAGAATTATAAATCAGCAAAAATAAAGTAGCTAAAAAGCTCCAGATATCTGGAAATAAAACTACACACCTACAAACACACATTAGTCAAAGAAAAAATTAATATAGAAATTAGAAAATACTATGAAATCATTATGAAAACAAAACATATCAAAATGAATATAATACATCAGTGTTTTAAGGGAAATTGTTTCTTTATTTTCTTTATTTTTTATTGAAGTAGGGTTGATTTACAGTCATATTAGTTTCAGGTATACAATATAGTGATTCAATATCTTATAGGTTATAATCCATTTAAAGTTATTATAAAATATTGGTCATATTTCCTGTGCTATACATTATATACTTATATCTATCTTATACATAATAGTTTGTAACTCTTAATCCCCTTCCTTATTGTGCCCCTCCACTCCCCGTCTCCCCACTGGTAACCATTAGTTTGTTCTCTGTATCTGTTTTCTCCTTTTTTTGTTTTTGCAGTATGTGGGCCTCTCACTGTTGTGGCCTCTCCCATTGTGGAGCACAGGCTCTGGACGTGCAGGCCCAGTGGCCATGGCTCACGGGCCCAGCCGCTCTGCAGCATGTGGGATCCTCCTGGACCAGGGCATGAACCCATGTCCCCTACATTGGCAGGTGGACTCTCAACCACTGCGCCACCAGGGAAGTCCTTTCTGTTTTCTTATATCCATTCTTTTGTTTCATCTTTTAGATTCTATATATAAGTGAAAGCATACAGTGTCTTCCTCTATCTGACATAGTTCACTAACCATAATACTTTCCAGATCAATCCATGTTGTTGCAAATAGAAAACTGTCACTTTTTTATGGCTGAGTAATATTCCATTTATATATATATATATATATATATATATATATATATATATATATATATATATATATATTCTAAAGTCAGAGAACATGATACCTCCAGGTTTGTTCTTTTTTCTTAAGATTGCTTTGGCTATCTGGGGGATTTTGTGGTTCCATGTAGATTTTAGGATTATTTGTTCAAGTTCTGTGAAAAATGTCATAGGCATTTTGATAGGGATTTCATTAAATCTGTACATTGATTTGAGTAGTATGGCCAGTTTAACAATATTAATTCTTCTAATCCATGTCCACGGGACATCTTTCCATTTATTTATATCACCTTCTGTCTCCTTCATCAATATCATATAGTTTTCAGAGTATAGGTCTTTCACTGCCTTGGCTAACTTTATTGCCAGACATTTTATTCTTCCTGAAGTGATCATAAATGAGATTGTGTTTTTTGCTTTTTCTTTCTGAGAGTTCATTATCAGTTCATAGAAAAGCAACAGATTTCTGTATATAAATGTTCTATCCTGCAACTTTACTGAAGTCATTTATTGGTTCTACTAGTTTTTGGTGGAGATTTTAGGGTTTTCTATACATAATATGTCATTTGTAAATAGTGACCGTTTTAATTCTTCCCTTCCAATTCAGTTGCTTTTTATTTCTTTTACTTGTCTAATTGCTGTTACTAGAACTTCCAGTACTATATTAAATAGAAATGCAAAGGAGCTTCAAGATGGTGAAAGAGTAAGATGTGGAGATCACCTTCCTCCCCACAAATACATCAGAAATACATCTACATGTGGAACAACTCCTACAGAACACCTACTGAACTCTGGCAGAAGACCTCAGACCTCCCAAAAAACAAGAAACTCCCCATGTACCTGGGTAGGGCAAAAGAAAAAAAGAAAAAATAGAGACAAAAGAATAAGGATGGGGCCTGCACCAGTGGGAGGGAGCTGTGAAGGAGGAAAGGTTTCCACAACTAGGAAGTCTGCTCATGGGCGGAGAGAGCGGGTTGCGGAGGGGGCAGGCTTCAGAGCCATGGAGGAGAGTGCAGCCACAGAGTTGCGGAGAGCAAAGTGGAGAGATTCCTGCACAGAGGATCAGTGCTGACCAGCACTCACCAGGCCAAGAAGCTTGTCTGCTCACCGGCTCTGGCTTCGGTCGGGTCCCAGGGAGAGGACTGGGGTTGGTTGCGTGAACACAGCTTGACGGGGGGAGTCAGGAAAAACTCTGGAGCTGCTGAAGAGGTAAGAGACTTTGTCTTGCCTCTTTGTTTCCTTGTGCACGAGGAGAGGGGATTAACAGCTTGGCTTAAAGGAGCTCCAGAGATGGGACCGAGCAGCGGCTAGCAGCGTGGACACCAGAGAAAGGCATGAGATGCTAAGGCAGCTGCTGCAGCCACCAAGAAGCCTGGGTGCAAGCACAGGCCACTATCCACACCCCCGCTCCCAGGAGCCTGTGCAGCCCACCACTGCCAGGGTCCCGTGATCCAGGGACAGCTTCCCTGGGAGAACGCACAGTGTGCCTCAGGCTGGTGCAACAGCTGCCTGCCTCTGCCACCACAGGCTCGCCCCACACTCCATACCCCTCCCTCCCCTAAGCCTGAGTGAGCCAGAGCCCATGAATCAGCTGTTCCTTTAACCCCATCCTCTCTGAGTAAAGAACAGAAACCCTCAGGCAACCTACACACAGAGGTGGATCCAGATCCAAAGCTGAACCCTGGCAGCTGTGCAAAAAAGAAGAGAAAGGGAAATCTCTCCCAGCAGCCTCAGGAGCAGTGGATTAAATCTACACAATCAACTTGATGTACCCTGCCTCTGTGGAAAACCTGAATAGACAATGAATCATCCTAAATTGAGGAGGTGGACTTTGGGAGAAAGGATATATATATGTATATATTTGTTTTCCCTTTTACTCTTTTTGTTAGTGTGTATGTGTATGCTTCTGTGTGTAATTTTGTCTGTATAGCTTTGCTTTTACAATTTGTCCTAGGGTTCTGCTGTCCATATATATATATTTCTTTTTACCTAAAATAAATTTTTTTAGGGGCTTCCCTGGTGGTGCAGTTGTTGAGAGTCTGCCTGCTGATGCAGGGGACAGGGTTTGTGCCCCAGTCCGGGAAGATCCCACATGCCACAGAGTGGCTGGGCCCGTGAGCCATGGCTGCTGAGCCTGCATGGCCAGAACCTTTGCTCCGCAACAGGAGAGGCCAAAAGAATGAGAGACCCACGTACCGCAAAAAAAAAAAAAAAAAAAAAAAAAAAAAAAAAAAATTGATATTTATTTTAATAACTTTATTTTACTTTGTCTTCCTCTTTCTTTCTTTCTTTCTCTCCCTTTTATTCTGAGCTGTGTGGATGACAGGCTCTGGTGCTCCAGCCAGGCATCAAGTCTGTGCCATTGAGGTGGGAGAGCCAATTTCAGGACACTGGTAAACAAGAGAATCCCAGGTCCACATAATATCAAAAGGTGAAAATCTCCCAGAGATGTCCATCTCAACACCAAGACCCATCTCCACTCAATGACGAGCAAGCTACAGTGCTAGACACCCTAAGCCAAACAAAAAGCAAGACAAGAACACAACCCCATCCATTAACAGAGAGGCTGCCTAAAAATCATGATAAGACCACAGACACCCCCCAAAACACCACCAGACATGGACCTGCACACCAGAAAGACAACATCCAGCCTCATCTAACAGAACACAAGCACTAGTCCCCTACACCTGGAAGCCTACACAACCCACTGAACCAACCTTAGCTACTAGGGACACACACCAAAAACAATGGGAACTACGAACCTGCAGCCTGAAAAAAGGAGACCCCAAACACAGTAAGATAAGAAAAATGAGAAGACAGAGAAACACAGCAGATGAAAGAGCAAGGCAAAAACCCACCAGACCTAACAAATGAACAAGAAATAGTCTACATGAAAAATAATTCAGAATAATGATAGTAAACATGATCCAAAATCTTGGAAAAAGAATGGAGAATATACAAGAAATGTTTAACAAGGATGCAGAAGAACTAAAGAGCAAACAAACAGTGATGAACAACACAATAAACAAAATTTAAAATTCTTTAGTTGAGATCAATAGCAGAAAAACTGAGGCAAAAGAACGGAGAAGTGACCTGGAAGATAAAATAGTGGAAATAACTACTGCAAAGGAGGATAAAGAAAAAAGAATGAAAAGAATTGAGGACAGACTTAGAGACATCTGGGACAACAATAAACACACCAACATTTGAATTCTATGAGTCCCCAAAGAAGAAGAGAAAAAGAAAGGGACTGAAAACATATTTGAGAGATTATAGATGTAAACTTCCCTAATATGGGAAAGGAAGTAGTTAATCAAGTCCAGGAAGCACAGAGAGTCCCATACAGGATAAATCCAAGGAGAAACATGCCAAGACACATATTAATCAAACTATCAAAAATTAAATACACAGAAAAAATATTAAAAGCAGCAGGGGGAAAACAACAAATAACACACAACAGAATCCCCATACGGTTAACAGCTGATCTTTCAGCAGAAACTCTGCAAGCCAGAAGGGAGTGGCAGGACATATTTAAAGTGATGAAAGAGAAAAACCTACAACAAAGATAATTTTACCTAGCAAGAACCTCATTCAGATTTGATGGAGAAATTAAAAACTTTACAGACAGGCAAAAGCTAAGAGAATTCAGCACCACCAAATCAGCTTTACAACAAATGCTAAAGGAACTTCTCTAGGCAAGAAACACAAGAGAAGGAAAACACCTACAATAACAAACCCAAAACAATTAAGAAAATGGGAATAGGAACATACATATCAATAATTACCTTAAATGTAAATGGATTAAATGCTCCAACCAAAAGACGTAGACTGGCTGAATGAATACAAAAGCAAGACCATGTATATGCTGTCTAAAAGAGATCCACTTCAGACCTAGGGACACATACAGACTGAGAGTGAGGGGATGGAAAAAGATATTCCATGCCAATGGAAATCAATAGAAAGCTGGAGTATTAATTCTCATATCAGACAGAATAGACTTTAAAACAAAGACTATTACAAGAGACAAAGAAGAACACTACATAATGATCAAGGGATCAATCAAAGAGGAACATATAACAATATTAAATATTTATGCATCTAAAATAGGAGCACCTCAATACATAAGGCTAATGCTAACAGCTCTAAAAGGGGAAATTGACAGTAACACAATCATAGTAGGAGACTTTAACACCCTACTTTCACCAATGGACAGATCATCCAAAATGAAAATAAATAAGGAAACACAAGTTTTAAATGGTACATTAAACAAGATGGACTTACTTGGTATTTATAGGACATTCCATCCAAAAACAACAGAATACACATTTTTCCCAAGTGCTCATGGAACATTCTCCAGGACAGATTATATCTTGGTTCACAAATTAAGCCTTGGTAAATTTAAGAAAATTGAAATCATATCAAGTATCTTTTCTGACCACAATGCTATGAGACTAGATATCAATTACAGAAAAAATTCTGCAAAAATACAAACATATGGAGGCTAAACAATACACTACTTAGTAACCAAGAAATCACTGAAGAAATCAAAGAAGAAATCAAAATATACCTCAAAAAAAAAAAAGAAAAGGAAGACATGACAACCCAAAACCTATGGGATGCAGCAAAAGCAGTTCTAAGAAGGAAGTTTATAGTGATACATTTCTACCTTAAGAAACAAGAAATATCTCAAATAAACAATGTAAACTTACACCTAAAAAAATTAGAGAAAAAACAAAAAAAGCCCAACATTAGTAGAATTAAAGAAATCATAAAGATAGATCAGAAAGAATTGAAAAAGGAATGATAGCAAAGATCAATAAAATTAAAAGCTGGTTTTTTGAGAAGATAAACAAAATTGATAAACCATTAGCCAGATTCATCAAGAAAAAAAGGGAGAAGACTCAAATCAATAGAATTAGAAATGTAAAGGGAGAAGTAACAACTGACACTGCAGAAATACAAAGGATCATGAGAGATGATTACAAGCAACTCTATACCAATAAAATAGACAACCTGGAAGAAATGGACAAATTCTTAGAAAAGCACAACCTTCTGAGACTGAACCAGGAAGAAATAGAAAATATGAACAGACCAATCACAAGAACTGAAATTGAGACTGTGATTAAAAATCTTCCAACAAACAAAAAGTCAGGACCAGATGGCTTCACAGGTGAATTCTATCAAACATTTAGAGAAGAGCTGACACTTATGTTTCTCAAAATCTTCCAAAATATAGCAGAGGGAGGAACACTCCCAAACTCATTCTACGAGGCCACCATCACCTTGATACCAAAACCAGACAAGGATGTCACAAAGAAAGAAAACTACAGGCCAATATCACTGATGAACACAGATGCAAAAATCCTCAACAAAATACTAGCAAACAGAATCCAACAGCACATTAAAAGGATCATACACCATGATCAAGTGGAGTTTATCCCAGGAATGCAAGGATTCTTCAATACACGCAAATAAATCAATGTGATAAACCATATTAACAAATTGAAGGAGAAAAAACATATGATCATTTCAATAGATGCAGAGAAAGCTTTCAAAAAATTCGACACTCATTTATGATAAAAACCCTGCAGAAAGTAGGCATAGAGGGAAATTTCCTCAACATAATAAAGGCCATAAATGACAAAACCACAGCCAACATTGTCCTCAATAGTGAAAAACTGAAAGTATTTCCACTAAGATCAGGGACAAGATAATGTTACCCACTTTCACCACTATTATTCAACACAGTTTTGGAAGTTTTATCCACAGAAATTAGAGAAGAGAAAGAAATAAAACTAATCCAAACCAGAAAAGAAGTAGTAAAGCTGTCACTTTTTGCAGATGACATGACACTATACATAGAGAATCCTAAAGATGCTACCAGAAAACTATTAGAGCTAATCATTGAATTTGGTAAAGTAGCAGGATACAAAATTAATGCTCAGAAATCTCTTGCATTCCTATACACTAATGATGAAAAATTTGAAAGTGAAATTAAGAAATCACTGCCACTTACCACTGCAACAAAAGAATAAAATACCTAGGAATAAACCTACCTAAGGAGACAAAAGTCCTGTATGCAAAAAATTATAAGACACTGATGAAAAAATTTGAAGAGGATACAAATAGATGGACAGATATACCATGTTCTTGGATTGGAAGAATCAGCATTGTGAAAATGACTCTACTACCCAAAGCAATCTACAGATTCAATGCAATCCCTATCAAAGTACCAATGGCATTTTTCACAGAACTAGAACAAAAAATTTCACAATTTGTATGGAAACACAAAAGACCCTGAATAGGCAAAGCAAGATTGAGAAGGAAAAACGGAGCTGGAGGAATCTGGCGCCGAGGCTTCAGACTATACTACAAAGCAACAGTAATCAAGACGGTATGGTACTGACACAAAAACAGAAATATAGATCAATGGAACAGAATAGAAAGCCCAGAGATAAACTCCCACACATATGGTCACCTTATCTTTGATAAGGAGTGAAGAATATACAGTGGAGAACAGGGAGCCTCCTCAATAAGTGGTGCTGGGAAAACTGAATAGGTACATGTAAAAGAATGAAATTAGAACACTCTCTAACACCACACACAAAGATAAACTCAAAATGGATTAAAAACCTAAATGTAAGGCCAGACACTACCAAACTCTTAGAGGAAAACATAGGCAGAACACTCTATGACATAAATCACAGCAAGATCTTTTTTGACCCACCTCTTTGAGAAATGGAAATAAAGACAAAAATAAACAAATGGGGCGTAATGAAACTTAAAAGCTTTTGCATAGCGAAAGAAACCATAAACAAGACTAAAAGACAACCCTCAGAATGGGAGAAAATATTTGCAAATGAAGCAACTGACAAAGGATTAATCTCCAAAATTTACAAACAGGCCATGCAGCTCAGTATGAAAAAAACAGACAACCCAATCAAAAATGGGTAGAAGACATAAACAGACATTTCTCCAAAGAAGATATACAGATTACCAACATACACATGAAAGAATGCTCAACTTCATTAATCATTAGAGA
This sequence comes from Stenella coeruleoalba, assembly GCF_951394435.1. Classification (NCBI taxonomy): domain Eukaryota; kingdom Metazoa; phylum Chordata; class Mammalia; order Artiodactyla; family Delphinidae; genus Stenella; species Stenella coeruleoalba. The sequence goes on along the minus strand of NC_137150.1, from coordinate 107,841,045 downwards.
AATGCAAATCAAAACTACAATGCGATATCATCTCACACCAGTCAGAATGGCCATCATCAAAAAATCTAGAAACAATAAATGCTGGAGAGGGTGTGGAGAAAATGGAACACTCTTGCACTGGTGGTGGGGATGTAAATTGTTACAGCTACTATGAGAACAGTATGGAGGTTCCTTAAAAAACTAAAAATAGAACTGTGATACGACCCAGCAATCCCACTACTGAGCATATATCCTGAGGAAACCATAATTCATAAAGAGTCATGTACCACAATATTCATTCCAGCTGTATTTACAATAGCCAGGACATGGAAGCAACCTAAGTGTCCATTAACAGATGAATGGATAAAGAAGATGTGGCACATATATACAATGGAATATTACTCAGCCATAGAAAGAAATGAAATTGAGTTATTGTTAGTGAGGTGGATGGACCTAGAGGTTCTCATACAATGTGAAGTAAGTCAGAAAGAGAAAAACAAATATCATATGCTAACACATATATATGGAATCTAAAAAAAAAAAAAAAACATGATCATGAAGAACCAGGGACAAGATGGGAATAAAGACACAGACCTACTAGAGAATGGACTTGAGGATACGGGGAGGGGGATGTGTAAGCTGGGACAAAGTGAGAGAGTGGCATGGACGTATATACACTACCAAATGTAAAATAGATAGCTAGTGGGAAGCAGCCGCATAGCACAGGGAGATCAGCTCAGTGCTCTGTGACCACCTAGAGAGGTGGGATAGGGAGAGTGGGAGGGAGGGAGACGCAAGAAGGAAGAGATATGGTGACATTTGTATATGTTTAACTGATTCTCTTTGTTAGAAAGTAGAAACTAACACACCATTGTAAAGCAATTATACTCCAGTAAAGAAGTTAAAAGAAAAAAAAAAAGAGAAATGCCAACCTTATCTTATTCCTGGTTTTAGGAGAAAAGCTTTTAGCTTTTCACCAATGAGTATGATGTTAGCTGTGGGTTTTTCATAAATAGTCTTCATTATGTTGAGTTATATTCCCTCTGTACCCACTTTGTTGCGAGTTTTTATCATGAGTGTATGTTCACTATTGTCAAATGCTTTTTTTCTGCATCTCTTCAGATGATTATGTGATTTTTATCCTTTGGTTTGTTAATGTAGTGTATCACATTGATTTATTTGCAGATACTGAGACACACTTGAATCCCTGGGGAAAAAAAAATCCCATTTGTTCCTGTTGTATGATCCTTTATGTATACTGCTGCATTCAGCTTGGCAATATTTTGTTGAGGAGTTTCTCATCTGCATTCATCAAAGGTATTACCTGTATTTTTTTCTTGAAGTGTCTTTGTCTAGTTTTGGTATCATGATAATGCTGGCCTCATAGAATGAGTCTAGGAGTGTTCCCTTCTCTTCAATTTTTGTAATAGTTTGAAAAGCATATGTATTAACTCCTCTTTATATATTTGGTAGAATGCCCCTGTGAAGCTGTTCAGTACTGAACTTTTGTTTGCTGGGAGTTTCCTGATTCAGTTTCAATACTAGTAATCAGTCTGCTCAGATTATCTGCTTCTTCATGATTCAGTTTGGAAGTGTATGTTTCTAGGAATTTATCCATTTCTTGTAGGCTTTCCAATTTGTTGTCATATAACCGTTTTATAATGTTTTCTTGTGATTGTTTGTATCTCTGTGATATTAGTTGTAATTTCTCATCTTTTATTTCTTATTTTGTTTATTTGGGTCTTCTCTTTTTTTTTCTTAATGAGGCTGGGTAAAGGCTTAAAACTTAGTTTATATTTTCAAACAACCAGTTCTTGGTTTCATTTATTTTTTTTATTGTTTTTTGGTCTCTATATTATAATTTATTTCCTTTCTGATCTTTCTGGTCTTTCTTATTTTCTTCTTTCTGCTGACTTTGGGCTTTGTTTGCTCTTCTTTTTCTAATTCTTTTAGGTGTTAGTTAGGCTGTTTATTTGAGATATTTTCTTGTTTCCTGTGGAAGGCCTGTATCACTATAAACTTACCACCTAACAACTACGTTTGCTCATCCCACAGATTTTGAAAAGTTGTGTTTTATTTTCATTTGTCTCAATGTATTTTCTGACTCCCTCTTTGATATCTTTGTTGACCCATTGCTTTGTTAGTAGCATGTTGATTAGTCTCTACTGGAAAAAATGTTGCTTTAAATGTTTATATTAGAAAAGATAAATTATCTAAATTTATTGCAATAAGCTCTGACCTTTAAGAACTAGGGGAAAAATCTCACTTAATCCTAACATAATAATAAGATAACTTTCAAAAAAAACTTTTATATATTTTATTTTTATTTTTGGCTGTGTTGGGTCTTTGTTTCTATGCAAGGGCTTTCTCTAGTTACGGCAAGTGGGGGGCCACTCTTCATCGCGGTGCACGGGCCTCTCACTATTGTGGCCTCTCTTGTTGTGGAGCACAGGTTCCAGATGCACAGGCTCAGTAGTTGTGGCTCTCAGGCCTAGTTGCTCCATGGCATGTGGGATCCTTCCAGACCAGGGCTCAAGCCCATGCCCCCTGCATTGGCAGGCAGATTCTCAATCACTACACCACCAGGGAAGCCCAACAACTTATTTTTTTTTTTTCGGCACGCGGGCCTCTCACTGTTGTGGCCTCACCCGCTGCGGAGCACAAGCTCCAGACGCGCAGGCCCAGTGGCCATGGCCCACGGGCCCAGCCGCTCCACGGCATATGGGATCCTCCCGGACCAGGGAACGAACCCGCGTCCCCTGCACTGCCAGGCGGACTCCCAACCACTGCACCACCAGGGAAGCCCCCAACAACTTATTTTTAATGCAAAAAAGATTGGAGCAGAAACCTCAAAATAAATGGACAATATAGACTTAAAAATTCAAAACATTTTTAGTTATTAATAGATTTTATTAGTCATTAGGGAAATGTAAATTAAAACAACAGTAATATATTACTAAAAGCCCTGCAGATGGATAAAATTAAAGTGATCACAACAAGTGTCAGTGAGGATGTGGAGTAACTCACTCATCATACACTATTAGTGAAAAAAAAATGATACAACCACTTTAGAAATCAATTTGGATATTTCATAATTGTTTATGTTTCAACCAGTTATATAGCTAAACCATACTACTTCTATATACCTTCTCAAATAAAATGGAAAAATCTATGTCCACACAAAGTCTCGCTTACAAATGTTCATAGCAGGTATGTACATAATAATTCAGAACTAGAAAATTCCAAAAATACTGTCTGATAGACGAATGGGTAAACAAAATGTTGTATGTTCATGGACTAGTATACTGCTCAACCACAGAAAGAAGGAAAACATTGAGTCTCATAACAACGTGGAGAAATCTCCAAATTATTATGCTGAGTGAGAAATGTCATTAGAAAGATAAAACATATTCTATCTCCATAAAATCTGAAAAATGTCCCAAAAAAGTAACAGAAAACTGGTTGCTTACAAAATACTAAAGAAAGAGTAGACTGAAAAAAGTCATGAAGAATATTTGGGGAATATAGCAAATGTTCTGTATCTTGATGATACTCATGGTTTCACAGGTTTACACATCTGGCAAAGCTAACAAAATTATTTTAAAAAAATATTGAATTATATACTTTGGTGTAGTTATATACTTTTGTGCAATTTGGTGCAACTTTGGGACAGTTTGTTCCCAAACTGCCACTCATTTATTTGATTTAAACTTAAGGCAATATTAAGGCAACATTATTTACTAGTGATAAAAAGTGATAGTTCATAATGTCAAAAGTTCCATTAAGCACATGTGTGTAATAAATTTTGATTTCAATAATTATTAACATAGCTTTTTAATTTATAGAACTAATTTGAAAATTTAAAAATTCACAATTATAGCAGATTATATAAACAGAATTGTACATATAAAGGTTGGGGAATTTAGGAATAACATGATTAACAAACTTTAACTAATGGGCATATATAGAACACTACATCTACAATGGTAGAACATTCTCTTAAAACCCAAAAGGAAGTTTTTTTAAATTGGCAATATCCTCAACAAAAAAACAACCTTTATTTAAGCTCAATACTGGCATCATACAGAATACCTTTTCTGATTTTAATGCAAATATTACAAAAAATATTATTACAAAGTTAAATGGGAAATACTTATATTTGCAAATTATGACTCACATGCTCAAGTAGCCATTTTATAAAAGGATATATCATAAGAAGAAAGCACTTTAATGTATCTTAAGCATACCACTCCAGAGTAGACTGGAAGATGGCTCTAAATAGAGTGAAACTGGTCTCAAAATGTGATATGCACCTGTTCATGATAAAAACTTTGAGCAAACTAGGGATAGAAGAACTCAACTTGATAAAGAATATCTACGAAATCCTACAGCAAACATATACTTAATGGTGAGAAGCTTGAAGTTCTCCCACTAAGATCATTAAAAAGACAAGGATGTCCTTTCTTACCACTACTTTTCAACATGATACAGGAAGTCCTAGCTAATGCAATAAGAAAACAAAAGGAGGAAAATGGTATACAGATTGTGAAGGAAAATATAAAACTGTCTTTGTTCATAGAAGACATGATCACTTATGTAGAAAATTCAAAAGACTCTGCAAATATACTCCTTGAACTAATAAGCAAGCATAGCAAATTTGCAGGATACAGGGTTAATCTACAAAAGTCAGTTGCTTTCCTATGTACCTGCAATGAACAAGTGGAATTGGAAATTAAAAATGCAATACCATCCCCCAAATGAATTACTTAGGTATAAATCCAACAAAATATGTACAACATCTAAATGAGAAAAAACTACAAAACTCTGACAAATGAAATTAAAGAACTAAATAAATGGAGAGATACCCCATATTCATGGATAGGAAGACTTAACATTTTCAAGATGTCAGTTCTTTCCAATTTGATCTATAGATTCCACTGAAACTCAATCAAAATTCCAGAAAGTTATTTTGTGGATACTGAAAAACTGATTCTAAAGTTTATATGGAGAGACAAAAGACAACAGCCAATGCAGGCTGAAGGAAAAAAAACAAAGTTGGAGGACCAACACTACCTGACTTCAAGACTTACTAAAAGCTACAGTAATGAAGACAGTTTAGTATTGGTAAAATAATAGACAAATAATGGAAAAGAATGGAAAGCCCAGTAGTAGACCCAAATAAATATAGTCAACTGATACTTGACAAAGAAGTAAAGACAATACAACGGAGTAAAGATAGTGTTTTCAACAAATGGTGTAAGAACAACTGGACATCACATGCAAAAAATTGAAACTCAACATAGACCTTATCCCCTTCACAAAAACTAACTCAAAATTGATCATAGACCTAAATGTAAAACTATAAAACTCCTAGAAGGTGACATAGGAAGGAACCTAGATGACCTTGGGTATTGTGATGACTTTTTAGATACAGCACCAAAGGTAAAATCCATGAAAGAAAGAGTTTATAAGCTGGACTTCATTAAAATTAAAAACTTCTGCTCTGCAAAAGACAATGTCAAGAGAATGAGAAGACAAGCCACAAACTGAGAGAAATTTTTTGCAAGACACATCTGATAAAGGGCTATTATCCAAAATACCAAAAGAACTCTTAAAACTCAACAATAAGAAACAAACAACACAATTAAAATGGGTCAAATACCTTAACAGCCACCTCATCAAAGGAGATATACAGATGGCAAGTAAGCATATGAAAAGATGTTCTATGCCACATGCCATCGGGAAAATACAAAGTTACACAACAGTGCACACCTACCAGAATGAGGAAAATCCAGAACACTGACAAAACCAAATGCTGGCAATAGTATGGAGCAACAGGAACTCTCACTCATTGCTGGTAAGAGTACAAAATGGTACAGCCACTTCGGAGGACAATTTGGCAGTTTCACAAAAAATCTAAACGTACTTTTACCATAGGTAATCCTATTTACCCAAACTTAAAAACTTACGTCCACACAAAAACCTGCACATGGATGTTTATAGCAGCTTTACTCATAATTTCCCAAACTTGGAAGTAACCAAGATGTCTTTCAGTGGGTGAATGGATAAATAAACTGTGATATATCCAGACAATGGAATATTATTCAGTGCCAAAAAAAATGAGTTATCAAGCTATGAAACGACATGGAGGAAACTTAATGATTGCACATTACTAAACAAAGGAAGCCAATTTGAAAGGGCTACATGTTGTAGGATTCCAACTATATGATATCATGGAAAAGGCAAAAGTATGGAGACAGTAAAAGGATCAAGTTTGCTAGGGGATGGGAGGAGGGAGGGTTGAATAAATGAAGTACAGGGAATTTTTTCAGAACAGTGAAACTTACTTGTATGATATTATAATGGTGGATATATTTCATTAAAAATTTGTCCCACTTATAGAATATACCACTGTAAGAGTGAACCCTAATTTGAACTATGTATTTTGGGTGATAATAATGTGTCAATGTAGGTTTATCACTTGTAACAAATGTACCGTATTAGTATGGAATATTGATAATTAAAAAAGTATACATGAGTCAGGGTGGGGGTATATAAGAAATCTCCCTGTACCTTCTGCTAAATTTTGCTGTAAATCTAAAACTGCTCTAAAAATCAAAGTCTATTTGAAAAATGTGTATTTGATTTTTCATATATGCTGTACACTCAAATATGATGCAGAGAAAATCCCCACACATATTAAATGATTATATTAACAAAAACACCACCTACCTCAGGGACAGAAACTGTAAAAGCACAAAGGAAACCTCTAGGACCTAAACTGTTTGTAGGCAGGAATCAGGTTGAAAATGCTACACAGCTGAAAACACAAACCATTTCTTGTATAAAAGATAGTTACCTCAGAGCACTCATTCAAGAGCCCAGGAGATGGATTTAAGAACCAACAAGAAACTTAGGAAAACACTCTCAGATTACAAAAACAGACCCTAATCAAGGAATACTTTGAGCTACCAGAATGGGGCCAGTGTGCTGTCAACTAGTGTTCAGATATGTTTAAGAATTGCTGTGGGCCAGTGACTACTAGATATCTTTTGATACTACTTTTTGATCAGCTGTGTCTATTTCTACTGCCCTGCATGATCTTCTGATTTTATATTAGGTGTATAGGACAGTAATAATTTATCTGTTTAAATCACAGATCCCTCAGGAAGAGAAACTGCATCCCAACAGCATCTCCAAATCCAGACCTAATGTAAACAATGAGAACATGGACTTTGAGTTGGATATTGCATTGGAGAAGGCTTTGGGGGATTCTAGCATATTGGTAAGCATATTTTAAAGTGAGAAGTAACATGAAAGTTTGTGGCTTAAAATTCTTTGTAACTTCTTTCATCAAAATATGGAGTCTATTTTCCTACCACTTAAATCTGGGCTGGATTTGTGATTTGTTTGACTAATAGAATGCTATGGACATTGTGCTCTGTCTGTTCCAAACCTAAGTCTTGAGAAACCTTACAACTTTTGCTCTCACCCTCTTGGAATGCTGCCAGCATGTGAACAAGCCTGAACTTCCCATCTGTGGCTATGAGAGCATGTGAAGGGAAAGGCTCAGCCATGCCAGCTGAGACCCCAGACATATGACAGATCTTAGAGACACTATGTGAAGCAAAGATGAATTGTTCCCAGCCAATTCCAGTCAAAATTTCTGACACAAGGAATAATGAATAAATAAATAATTTTTATTTTTTAACAAATTATGAAGTGATTTGTTACTCACCAATAGATGGCTGATATGGTTATATCAACATTATTCATAATACAATAAAATTAAGAACAACCTAATATTTTCAGTAGAAAACTGATGATCAAGAGAAAAATGGATTGCTACTAAACAGTGTGGGTTCTATGGCTTGAATGTTTGTGTCCTCTCCAAAATTCACATGTTGAAATCCTAATACCCAATGTGATGGTATTAGGAGGTGGGGCCTGTGGGAGGTGCTTAAATCATGAGGGTGGAGCCCTCATGAATGGGATTACTGCTCTTATAAAAGGAACTTAGAGAACTCTCTAGGCCCATCTACCAAGTGAGGACAGAGAAGTCGGCAGTCTGCAACTCAGAAGGCATTCACCAAAGCCAGATCATCCTGGCACCCTGATCTTGTACCCTCAGCCTCCAGAACTGTGGGAAATAAATTTCCGTTGCTTATAAGCTACCCAGTCTATGGCATTTGGTTACAGCAGCCCTAACAACCTAAGACAGAGGTTAAGAAGGAGTATCTCTGGAGTACAGAAGATCCCCTGGGCACCTCTTAGTACTGTCCTGCCCTGTGATTAACTAGGTGAAAATACAGCCCAATACAGGCAAATCTGACAGTGGCCCATACACTTTACAGATGACATTTTAGGTTAGCTTACTCCATAAGGAACCAAACAGCCAAAATGTTCACTGAGGTTAAAGGGAATACAGAATGAGTACTGGAAGAGAGTAGTTATTAATAATGGTTGTTATCATGTATAAACCTGCTATACATATTTTTCTCAATTTATATATATTTATAGAAAAATTTTCTTCACTCTTTTATAATATTTGTATATAGTTCATAAATTATATTCATATATGATTTTATTATGTTAACATTAATATACCTTATTTATTTATATAAGATTTTGATCAGTTTTGCACAATAATAAATATGTGTTTAGGAAAGGGAGTACAATACAGCAGTGATCACGTGTTACTGTGTAAAATAATCAAGTCACAAAAATATATACAGTATAATTCAATTTATGTAAATTTCACAAGCAGGTGGAGCAAAATATATGTTAGGGATAAATAGAGATGATTAGGCTTTTAAAAAAGAATGATAAGGACTTCCCTGGTGATGCAGTGGTTGACTCTGCACTCCCAATGCAAAGGGTCTGGGTTTGATCCCTGGTCAGGGGACTAGATCCCACATGCATGCTGCAACTAAGAGTTCACATGCCACAACTCAGGAGCCAGCAAGCCACAACTAAGGAGACCACCTGCTGCAGCTAAGATCCAGTGCAAACAAATAAATAACTAAAATATTAATTTGAAAATAAAGAATGGGAATCTTTATGAAAATGTAGGTAATACTATTAATAAAAATAATATACCATAAATTATTTATTATAAGTTAAGAGTGTTCTAAGGGCTTTTTAATGTTATTATTATTTAATCATCATATTAATTCTATGAGTTAGGCTCTAACATATTTAAATATATCAATTATCCATAGTTACTGTTATTATCCACATTTTACTTGTTATTGCATTATTATCCACATATATCATTCAGGGTTTGATTGAACAAATGGAAACACTAGCAGTATCACACAGACTGCTTAATCAGCTCCCATAATTGAATAAGTTTAAATTTCTGTAACAAGCTCTTATTTTATATATAAATAAATAATATATAAATATATATCATATCTTAATATGTAAATACATTGTAATTTATATACTCTATAAATTAATATAAAATAAAAAGAAAGGAAAATTTATTTTACATGATATATTCATATCAAAATGAGAAAGTAGTACATGGTTTCAACTAGTACTTACAACGACTTTCTTCTTTTACTCATTCTATATTCCCTTTATCTTTAGCAAGCATCTTGGTTTATTTGGTTCCTTGTGGGTTAGACTAACCCAAAACTTCATCCCTGAAGTGTGTGAGCCACTATCAAATCTGCCTCTATTAGGTTGTTGTAATTTTACTTTGTTAGTCACAGAGCAGGGCAGTACTAAGAGGTGCCCCGGGGGATCTTCTGAGTGGTTTCTATGATTAAAAAAATCACTCCATCTGCAATGCTCCTTCAAGAAGTTAAGTCCATTGAACACATTTTGTGTGAATATTCTTTTTGTTTGCTTTCACAATTGAATTGCTACAATACCCACAGACAATAATTTTAAATATCTAAAAGACCTAATTTTCTTGAAATTCCATTTAAGATATAATCTAAATTCCTTTTGCTGCAATTTATGTTAACTTCTTCTAGGCATTTTCAGAAGAATTAGAGACTACAGTATAACATTCTCTGTATAATTGTCTGTCATATTCTTAAGAGATAATTCTAACTTGTCTCTTGGTTTCCTAGTCTTCAGGCTAAATAATTACAGTCCATTTAACCTTCATTTAGAGGTCATAGACTTAATCCTTTAATCATTTAGGAACTCTCTTTTAATCCTTTGTAAATTCCCTTTTAAGTTGCAGAGGTAAAACTAAATGTGGTACCCATGAAAAGTTTTTAAGCATGCTGAGTTGCTGAGTATAATGGGAGATTTATCTCATGGTATCAACAGATTCTTCTTCTCACCATGAATACCAGTATTACACTGTTTTTATAACTAAGGAATGACATTGTGCACTCATGTCCATCTTGTTAGTTCATCTTGTTACCCACTGCTAATGAATAGCTCCCATTGGGATTATGAACCAGAGAACTAAAGATGTCACTTCATAAGATCAAAAGTGAATTACACATTCACAATAAAAGAATAATCATGCAAATCCAGTGACCTTCCTCAATAATGAAATGATTATCAATTATAGCTTACCCTGGACATGTTATCTACCAGTGTGGGAGTTTGAGATTCATGGTATCTTCTATAACTATAATAAAAGATCTGGGCAGCCCGATGTGGAGCAGCAGAAAGAGATGGGTGGATTAATTTTAAATTAAACAGTATGCTTCTAATATATGCCTGAAAGTAATTCTGTGCTACTCAAACACTCAAACTAAAAATCACATTTTTTAATAACAGTATTATAATATTTTTACCACCAAAAGGAGAAATACTTATGCAACTTTTTTATGAATTCCCCCAAAAGCTTCCTACACAGGGGTTCCCAGATGTCAGTCAGGACAGTCAAGAGGCTGCATAAAGGTTACCTGAGAAGACAGTTTTTGTTTTAAAACCTTACTTCTTGAAATAATCATAGAATATCAAGAACTTTCAAGGAAATATACAGGGAGGTATCATGCACCATTTACCCAGCCTCACTCAATATTAGTGTCTTGCATTAGTACAGTATATCAAAATAAGGAAATTGAGATTAATCTGATTCAACCTGTTATACATGCCTTAATGCATGTACACACACATCTCTTGCAATTTTTTCATCTGTGTAGCTTCTTGTAATCCTTACCACAATAAAGATACTTAACTGTACCATGACAAGACCCACTCATGCTACTCCTTTACAGCCACATTCTCTTCCTTTACTGTCTACCTCTAAACCTTAGCAATTACTAGTCTCTCCTCCATATCTTATATTATTCTATTTCATACATGTTGTGAAAATGGAACCATGAAATATGCATACTTTTAAAAACTGAAGACCTTTTGAAAAATAGGGTTCCAGTGCCTCAAAACCAAGAGATTTTGATTCAGTAAACCTGAAATGAAAGCATGGGATTCACATTTTCAAATTGTTTAAGTCTTTAGCAATTCACTCAGTATAGATACCACCAGGATAACTGGTAAATGACAGAAATGAGGATCTAATAAGTTGACTAATTCATAATATATTGGGTAGTTACATAATATTAGGAATCCACAGAATCCATTGCAGATATCATTTCATATACTGCTGGGAAAATTCCCAAATATTGGGGTTTTACATGAAATATAATAAAAGCATACTTTAATTCATAATTCACTCTACTGAATTATATGAATGAAATAATTAGGAAGTTTCACCCAATTCATTCAAAATTATTTGTTGGGGACTACTAATGTGCAATACTAAATTTCAGTCCTTACACATCTTTGAAATTAATGGAGAACTTTTATAATACAACTCTCAAACCTATAATACAACATAGAAGTATGTAAATATCAACATATATCTATAGGTAAAATATTTGCAGAAGACATGATTGTCTATACAGATAATTCCAAAGAACCTGCAAATAACTCCTAAGACTAACAATTAAGTTCATCAACGTGCAGGATATAATATCAACATACAAAACCAATTGTATTTATATTTCTGCAATATACATATAAACAAAAGCTGAAAATACAATACTACTTAATTCAAAAACAAGGAAATATTTGAACATGCACAGAAATGCTGTATGCTAAAAATGACAAAATATTGTTGAAGGAAATAAAAGATGACCTAAGTAAATGGAGAGAGATGTTGTATTTCTCAACTGAAAGTCTCTACAGAGTAAACGTATTAATTCTCCCCAGCAATATTATGTAAACATTGATAAGATTATTCTAAAAGTAATGTAGAAAAGCAAAGGAACTAAAATTACCAAAACAACTTTGAAAAAAAAAGGTAAAGTGGGAGGAATTATGCTATCTAATTTTAAGATTTATATATAGCTAAAGTAATCAAGAATGTGTGATACTAGTGGATGAATAGACACACAGATCAGTGGAACAAAATAAAAAACCTAGAAATAGACACATGCAAGTATGCAGCTGATTTTATACTATGGTGCAAAAGCAATTGAAAGGAAGAAGACCCGTCTTTTTGACAAATGATGCTGAAACAATAGGAAACCCATATTTGGAAAAGAAAAGAGAAAACTAAGAGAAGATGGGAAGAGAGGGAAGAGAGAAGAGAAAATAAAAGAAAAAAAGAACTTCAGCCAAAACCTTACAAAATGAATTGTATTGGGTAGACCAAAAATTTCATTCAGGTTTTTCCATACCATCTTATGGAAAAACCCCAACAAACTTTTTGGCCAACCAATAGATTTAAATGTAAAACATAAATATATAAAAACTTAATGGAAAATATACAAGAAAAACTTAATGACAGGGGTTTGGTGAAAGTTCTTAGATATAACACCAAAAATACAATCCCCATAAAACAAAAACATGATAAATTGTATTTCATTTATCATGTGACATTATTTAGAATTAAGAGAAAAACAAAGTAAATTTTCCAGGATTAATCAACAGGGAGAAAAAGGTTTACAGAATTGAGTACTCAGAAGAATATATTTTTTAAAAGAATCATTAAATATAATATCAACCTGTAATTAGGGGGAAAATATAAATGCACTCTGAGATGAAGTAAAAGGATTAAGAATAAGAAGATATCAGATTCAAAATCAGGCAAAGGACAAATGAAAATTTCAGGAGGATGAATACATTTTCTGGAAACTGGTTGTTGAACAGGTTTTGAATGGACCAGGAAGACAAAGAGATCTAAGAAAATAATATCTTCAAGAAAGTAAAGTAGAACTGATATGTAACTGTTGTGCCTTATCAAAATTATAAATTATTAAAATTCATAAGAGATACATGTCAAATACTTATGATTAAAATCATAGATCCTAAATCTACAAATATAAGTAATCTCTATCAAATTCCTTCCCCTTCTCTTTAAAACAAATAAAACACCTCAGATAGAAGATACCAATGGGGGAAAATGTACAATTTTAAAGCTGGAATGAGAAAGGAGAGAAAGTAGGATCACTGAAAACATGCATGAGCAGAATTTCAAAAGGAAAGGTGGGGTAAATACTGATCTTCAGTATCCAAAATTAGAGTGTCAATGGGGATGGAATGCTACAAGCAGTGTCAAGATAGAGGTTCCCGGGGGAAAAACCTCAAGAAATGTAATCAACAGAATAAGAAGGACAGGAGGGATTAAGAAAGAGATGTAAATCGTATGAAGTAAATATAGTCTTATTTATGTACACAAATAGTCTATAAGTTACTCTAGAAAAATAATTATTTCATTACCATTACAAGTGATTTCCTATTAAAACCACTGAAACACTGTTATGTGAAACACTGGAATAATTAATTAATTTCATTACTATTATTTATATGTGCATTTAGAGTTTTAACAAGCAGCCTGCTTCTGGATAAGTATGCTGTGACTTAAAATGCCATCCAGTTCAAAAGCAGTTCAAAGGTAATTACTCTTTAGCAAATTCAAAAACTTAAAGCATTCAAAAAAAATAAGAAAATGGAATACAAATAAAGTTCACTCCCTAATTTAAAGTCAATGCTTAAACTATCATATTACAGGAATTGTTAAGAGTGAGTAAACAAAAATATAGCTGACTAGTGACCCTGAAATCTAATGGATATGAACCATCATCTTGGTTAAGACAGTAGTCTCTAAACTTCTCTTAGGCTAAGAAAAATGAAGTGCATAGATGTAGGAGCAGAAAATGAAGAGTGGAGTCTGAGATTTCGAGATCATTGTCCCTGAATAGCATTTTATTGTATTTAGAAAATGTTTCACAGTTAATTTTTAATTGAAATTTAAGTTTCACAGTTTAATCTTAGTTTTTCATTTCCAGTACAACTACTTTTAGAAATATTTTGTTTTCCACAGACTTAATAAAACCATTCCTTACTAATATCATTTTGTATTATATGCTAAACACATACTATGCTATTTTAAATATAACAGCTTTGGAAAGCACTATCCTTAAAATATACAAGAATATGCACATGAACATGAGGATCAAAATTTTTTTTAAGTTTTCTAGGTCATTATATTCAGTCTTATTTGGCATATTAAGAGAATGAAAGCAACAACAAAATCAAAATGAAATCAAAGAATTTCCTCCTTAAACTAGTGAAAGACCCACAAAAACAATTGTATTGGGACTCAGATAAAAAGAGTTGCCCTTTTTTTTTTCCTTAAAGGAAATTTAACCTAAATGTCAAAACAGGAAATGGAAATCTCTATATTCAACTTTCTCCTAATGAAAATGTAATCAAAGATAAGCTAATACCTTCATAATTAGAAAAGAATAAAAAATAGTGTCCTTAAATTAAGGGGCATTAACATATGACCAAAGGTTGGGGTGGGGGATGAATACAGTAAATATATAGTGAAGAATACTAGGAGTTACAACACAAATAAGTACTAAGTTGTATAATGGATGATTTCATATTCAGCACGTACCTAATTGAGATTCATATTCTGAAAGCAAAAGTTTTCTTACAGTCATGTATTTAAATAATAACATAGATATTAAATAAATTTTTCATGACACCCCCAAATTACTAAATTCCTAATAGGAACAAGTTGCTAATAGAAAGAAAGATAAACTCAGAAACAAACTGAGAAGCTTCTATAAGAATGTTGAGTCCTAAATGGAAAACCTATGGGATTGTAAGCAAAGGGAGGATTTTTTACATATTCATTCAGTTGAAAGGGCTTATTTAATGACTAACTTGAGAGGTGATATTAAACAGTAAGATTTATCTTTGAGGCCTCTGTTGAATAATTAGTATAATAATATATAAGTATATTATGTAATATAGTTACATATTATGCATGCATTATATACAAATATAATATTGTATGTCATTAGTAGCATTCATCAAATCCTTATGGCTTTCTGCCCTCTGTGCATATGGTAAAATTTTACTTCCAAACCATCTGAAAAAGTTAGGCACTGCCATGTGACTTCTTTTAATTGTTGAAACATGAGAGGAAATGCTCTGTCATTTCCAGCCTAAAATTTTAAAACCAGATGACAATTTACTACATTACCTCATTTTTCTTTTTCAGGTTCCTGAATGAGAATGAAATACAATAAAGTTCCCACCTAACACAACAAGTACTTATTGCAAAAGTAAGAATTAGACCTTTATTAAGCTACTGAAATTTTACTTCTGGAATTCCAAATTTTACTTCTAGCCATTCTAACTTATACAAAAAGGGGTACCATTCGGGAAATGTTTAGCTCAGAAGAGCTGGGTGGCTCAAACCTGCATATTTTCACAAAAAAGTCCTATTTTCAGGGCTGGTCATTGGTCATCTACTGCGAACTAAGCTCCTGGAATGTTCTGTTTGATAAGAGCATTTAGGCATGCCTGAAGCCTGGAATCACAGTGTACCAGTTTGTCCAGATGGTTTATACTAACTGTAATTTATGGTGAACACATACTTTCTCTCCAGGGGTCTGGAGTTTGAATAATTGAGGCCAGTCACGCAATTCCTGTATGCCTAAATTACTGACTCAAAAAGGAACAAACAAAAACAACTCTGGATAGGACCCAAGCTCAAGTGCACTTCCCTACCTGGCAACACTTAGCACATGTTGTCACACATCATTGCAGGGCTTAAGCATGCCCTATAAGATATCACTGGGAGAGACACCTGGAAGCTTTTACCTGGCTTCCTCTGAATTTTGCCCCATGCATCTTTTCCCTTTGTTGATTTTGTCTATATCTTTTAGCTGTAATAAATGATAACTATGAGTATAACTGAGTAATACCAGCAAATCACTGAGGCTGGGGGTGGTTCTGGGGCAACTCAGTATAAGTACCTATTAGTGGGGTATTTTCACAGGAGAAAACAAAAATATATGTGGCTTTGGATTAGGGGCTAGGCAGTAAATAACACTTGTATCAGAGGCTAGAAGGATGGCAATACATGTTATGTTGTGTGGGCATATTTGGTAAATTTTCCTGTAATAATATTGATGGCAGATAATTTGACAAATGTACTTGTAGCTCTTAGGGAAAAATCTTAAGATAGAATTATATAGCACATTTGGTTGTTTGCTGCTCTTTAAAAGTATTATAAAAGATAAGCTAAAAATCAGCCAGTGTGTAAGAAGGAATAAAAGTTCTCAGAAATAATTCAGAAACTAGTAAATTTGGAATAGGCAACTTTCCTTTAACCCCAAATAGTGAAAATTAAAGTTGGGAAATAGTTAAGCAACCAAATCTGACTAAAACTCAGCTTTTCAGAAAGGATCAAATAAAAAGTATTGTGAATCTAACAAACAGTGAATTTAATTGGAGAATAGGATACTAATATATCTGCTTATTTTAACATAAATTACTTAGGAACAAGGGCTAAACATGAGTCTACCCCATCAAAACCTCTGAGGTCCAATTTAGTTGAGGATAAAAAGAGACATGTAAACAAGAAGACAAAGAAATGTCCTACAGCAACTCATAGAGTTTTATATAGAAAATAACTGTCAGAGAATTAAACATTATAAAGAAAACTAGCAAGTGTGTATGAGATCCGCATCGTAAAAGACCATGGGCCTGAACTCAAAACAGAAAGTGATTCTTCAGGACTTAAAATGGCCTGAGGCCTCTCTAAACTTCTATTGGCCAGAAACAAGATGCAAAATAAAAATGGAATTAATTTCTTCAAGGATCACTTTGCATGAGGCCATGGAGCATAATGGAATGACAAACCAGATATGTTTCCCTCCTTGAATAGGAATGTTTTTATAATTTTCTTGTCCCCGTTCCATCATTATATATTGGTATCATTCATGTTGGGTAGAAAAGTTACATCTTTAGCACCTAAGGCTCTAGATCAAGAAGATCGATATCAACGTCTTAGGACAAAAAGGAAAGTTAAGAGGGAGGTAGAGAGAGTGGTTCTAATGCAGAAGGTATCCATCACAAAAGTCAACATAAAGGAACTCTTATTGGCCAAAACTTGGAAATGATGCTCCAGGTACTACACCTGCATAACATACCAGCCCCGATACTTAGTAGATTAAAACTTAAACAGTGTAATATGGATTCCTGGGTTGGAATAAAGATCCAAAAAAAGGAGAGTAGTGAAAAATTGAGGAAGTTGGTTAAATAGTATACTTTGTACTATATTTGCAATTTTTTGCAAATCTAAAATATTTCTAAATAAAAAAGTTATGGCAACAGTAATTATAGGTTTAAAAGTGGACTGTACCTAACTAAGGAGTTCTTGCCTAACTCCTGTCATGCAGTTTCAATCAGATGATATTGGCAGGGGTCAGAGTCATCTGGAGGCTAGGCTGTTGCCTGCTCTGAAAACACAAAAACCTGAGGAAAATTCTCTCCATTTCTCTCTGTTTGGTCATTCCATATACTCTTTCCACCATGACAGAGTAGATAGAGTACTTATACTGTGGCTTAGGACTCCCAAGGTACATACACTGAGAAAAAGAAAGTCAAAGATATGACTTTACCCTGAGAAAGCCATAGTGCTTTTTATGATCTAGTTTCAGAAATCATATAGCAGTACATGTGCTAAAATCTATTGGTTGAGGTTATTAAAAATGTCTACCTAAATTCAGAGAGAACAATGTAATCTCCACAAACTAGATGGAGAAATGTCATTATCACAGAGAAAGTAGAACATGTAAGATGGGACCAGTTGTGTGTTGGAGCTAATTCATATAGGCTGATGGTTAGCATTACCCCCCAACACTGCCTTCAGTGGCATCACATTGACAGCTTGAAATTAGGTATGGTAGTATGAAAATTGACAAATGCAAGAAACCCTGTAGCCATCCCCCATCCACACAGAGTCAGTTCTTAAGAATTTACCAGCACCTTAGATGGGATTATATATATTGGTATGGCTTTTTTTTTTAATTTACTTTTTAACTTTTTTAACTCCATTTTATGATGGAGTATAGTTGATTAACAATGTTGTGTTAGTTTCAGTTATACATATACCTGTATCTATTCTTTTTCAAATTCTTTTCCCATGGCCTCACAAAACATAATTATAAAGTGAAGGGGGCTAAATTATGAGTGGAAGGTGTCAAATCATCAACAGCAAGCAGACTCTGGTGGTATTGTAATCATGTGGGAAGAAAGAGGTGAAATAAAAGGAATTCTGCTGTCCTTAAGAACCAATAATCCAGAAAGTTAACTGTCATTAACAATTCACCCTTAAAAGGAGGCATTCCTAACTCTGAAGAAAAAGATTAGCATGTCCATCTGACAAGAGCAACTGACACTGAGAGGGGGCTTCACCAGAAACAATTCATGAATTTGACTTTGGAAATATGTAAATGTTTCACATGATAACAAAATTAAATTTAAAATGGCATCCCTAAAATCTAAAGCAAATTATAAAAGAAACTTGTGTTTGTGGTCAGTGGATAAATCTCAAAAAAAATTATTTCAATTAACTTTATAGTCTAGAAATTTGATGACACAGACCTCTAATGGGTTATATACAAGGACAGTAAAACAAAACTGTAAAAATGCATAAATTATTTCTGGTAATAATATTCGCTTAATAAGGAATCAAGAAAGAGAAACGTATAAAAAAATAATACACGATCTACTATCTTTTGAACATAGAATATGCCCTCATTATTTCCACTTAAAAGACTTACAAATAGTAAACAGCCAGTGTTAAAAGCTGAATTGTCTCCTCAAAAATCCTTTGTTGAAGTCCTAACCCCTGTTACCACCGAATGTGACTGTATTTGGAGACAGGGTCTTTAAAGATGTAAATAAGGTGAAACAAGGTCACATGGGGGGGCCTTAATACAATCTGACTGGTGTCCTCATGAGAAGAGGAACTGTAGACACACAAAGAGATACCAGAGTGCACTTGCAGAGGAATTATTACATGAAAAGCCTTCAAGAGGGCAGCCATCTCCAATCCAAGGAGAGAGGCCTCAAGAGAAGCGAACCCTTCCTGTAGCACCTAGATCTTGTACTTCCAACCTCCAAAACTTTGAAAAAAACAAATGTCTGTTGTTTAAGCCACACAGTCTGTAGTATGTTGCTATGGCAGCCCCAGCAAATTATTACAGTCCATAACAATGAGAAGTCATAGTGCTCAGATGATGGTCACTAAATCCTATCTTACCCTAGCACAAAGAATAAGGGTTCTTTGGAAAAATAACTAATTCCAGGTCTGAGCAGAAAACATACAAGATAGGTCTAATATAACTTGTTTAAAAAAACCTATCAAAATCTACCAAAGTCATGTCAAAAGACTTAGTGGCCAACTTGAAGAAGCCCCCAATGTCAAAAAATGTTAATGTAAGCATCAATAAGAAAAAAAATCGATCTTCAATAAATTGGAATA
The DNA here is from genome assembly GCF_951394435.1 of Stenella coeruleoalba. Classification (NCBI taxonomy): domain Eukaryota; kingdom Metazoa; phylum Chordata; class Mammalia; order Artiodactyla; family Delphinidae; genus Stenella; species Stenella coeruleoalba. The sequence goes on along the minus strand of NC_137150.1, from coordinate 107,821,292 downwards.
AATCAAATATGTTTAAATCCATTCCTATGGTTAAAAGCAAAAGCAAACAAAAACAAAACCTCTTTGGTTACTTTTGGATGATGCTATAGAATAAACTCATCATTTTTTTTTTATTAAACAAAATAAAATTTTAGTATTCCTTGCCAATGTAAACTGTACCACAATGTAAGCAAATAGTAGAAAATAATTGTAGAAGGGACGTTTTCCCTTTATATGTATAATCTGTATAGAGATAATCCAGATAATAATGGAAGTAGACGTATAAAAATTAAAATTTTGTTACCTGATAAAATAAAAGGTCTAGCTGCTAGCAAAACAAAGGAACAGTCTGGAATTCTGTGCTTTCCAATAAGAGAACACAATATAACCCATGGAGTTTCCTTGCCAGAAAATGAAATCAAATAACAATAATAATAATTAATTCCAAATCTGTTCAAACTCATAGATTTGATTACCATGATAAACAAGAGTCAGAAGAACATTGTATAATACAATGTGACAATATAATCACTCTGAATTGTAGGTAGGACAAACAAGTTAGTTTCTCAACAAATAAACTGCAAGGTCAAAAATTTTAAAGGGAGAGAAGTGAGGGGAGAGGGGAGAGAAAGAGAGAGAGAGAGAGGTTACCTATAGATTAAAAAGATCTTTGCCTTTTAGTGACATAAGGTCCACCCACCTTATCTGCAGGTTCCACTTCTATGGATTTAACCAATCTATGGTTTGTTGAATCTGCAGATGTGGAACATTGGCCATGGAGGGCCAACTCTACTACACCATTTTATATAAGGGACTTGAGCATCCACGGGTTTTGAGGTGTCCTGGAACCAATCTCCCCCCGCTGCCCCCCCACCACGGATACCAAGGGACAACTGTATAAAGAAGTATTTAAAAATAAAAGTCAAATCTTTTCTTTGTTGTTTTCACCATTTCTCATTAATGGTAGCTTAGTTTCACCTGTGTTTGATAATTTTTACTGTGAGTTAACATTTGGCTGATTTTTTAACATAAGAGGCTTGGATTTAGAAATATTTTTTAAGGGTAAGATTTGTATATTTTCTTCTAAATAGGCATACCAATTCTGATACCTTGATCATTTAATTGCTTGGCTTAGCTTTTTGTTATTGTTACTAATATGAAGCTTTCAATTATTATAGTAAAGCACTGGCATGGTTATAGGTTCTCATAGAATGTAATTGGCATATATACATATTTTTTTTTCTTCCTGGAATTGAAAGAGCCAGACATTCTCCTTGCTGCCTGTTAGACTTTTCTAAGCACACGTTGTGGTATTCTTTGTGCCTCAATATTATTTGTTGTCTAGGATTTATCTCTACAGTTTCTATAAGCACAGAGCCTGGTTTCTCATTCCTTCAGGAATGGAAAATGTGGTCCAAAATGTTATGTGAACAGAAATTTGGGGCAGGCATTGATCGTCATTGAAGAAAATCATGTAGAAGTGCTGAAAATTCAAAACCATAGTCTTCCCCACCAATGAGCATCTGTGCTGATTTAGCCATAATCATCAAAATTCTTCATAATATTCCTTTTTAATCTCTACCACCTTTAATTTTAGCAAATGTTATCATCTCTTTTCCCCTTCATACCAGTAGAAATTTCATCACTGAATACCCTCAACCCAAATTCCTATAAAATTATTTCTATCTCATTGATATTCTCATTTCCCTCCACCTTAAACTCAAGATCAATATCTACATCCGTGTCTGATTGAATCACTACTTTATGTATTTCCTTTAGAATATTATAAAATTTAAGCATGAACTCCATCTACCTGGTCTGTGCTATCTCCTCATAAACTTATGACCATGTCATCAATTGTTTCCTACTTCCCTTTAATATAGTTTTGATTCTAATTCAATCCACTTCTGTCTTTGTGGAATCTTATTCCATTCATCCTTCTGTCTCTGCTAAACCTTAACCTTGACTTTACTTTTTTATTGACCTTTTACACTATGAATATGCCCAACCCACACTCTCTCTCTCTCTCTCTCTCTCTCTCTCTCTCTCACACACACACACACACACACACACACACACACACACCTTACAAAAAACACCTACCACTGATTCCACTCCTAGCTTCAAACTTTTGATGTCTCCTTTACTTGACTAGTAAGCTTTTCCAAAGGTAACATGTACTTACTAATGTCTCTTCTTCACTAAATACTTACTCCAATCCCCAGTGCAATTTGGCGTACATCCCCACAATACTGCTAAAACTAACACTGACTTTTTAAATACTAAATCAAATGAACAAATGTCTACTATCTAAATTTATCTGAATATAGTATTTCACACTGTTGTATTTACTTTAAATTTTTACTTCCCGCCCCCACGTCAGTGGGACTAGTCTTTCTCTATTCTCCTTTTGAACTTGACCATTTTAGAATGCCTGCTTTGGTGATTTTTTTCATCTCTATGAAGTGCTAGGATACAATTCTCCACAAGTTTCTCAAATGTCTGCATGTCTTGTGAGTAGAGGCACTTACAGATTCTGTTCAGAGCTATCTTGGTGTATCAGGCAGAATGATGGTCCCCAAAGGAATTTGACACCCTAATTTCTAGAACCTATGAATATATTCTGTTAGATGGTAAACCATATTTTGCAGATGTAATTATGATTAAGAATCTTAAAATAAGGAAATTATTTTAGTCAACACAACTACTCACATGAGCCCTTAAATGCAGAGAACTTTCTAGAGCTGGAAGCAAAAGGAGAAATCAGAGATATTCCAAATGTGATAAAGATTTTATGTGATGTCTCTGGCTCTAAGATATAGACACTCAATGATAAGGATCAGTGAGAGGCCTCTAGTTGCTAAGGGAAGCTCTCAGCTGACAACATCAGGGAAATGGGAACCTAAACCCCACAATCACAAAGAACTAGATTCTGCAACAACCACTCCCAATTTCCCCAATAACCCAGCCCCTGACAACCATAATACTACTCTCATTCCAGGAGTACAACTTTTTTTTTTTAGATTTCACATATAAGCAATACCATGCAGCGTTTGTCTTCCTCTGTCAGGCTTTTTTCACTTAGCATAATGGGCTTCAGTTTACCAATGTTGTTACAAATGACAGGATTTCTCCTGAGGAGAAGATGGTGGAAGTGTCCACCAGCTTCCCTGGGTTCTAAGGAGGTTACAGCCAGCACATACATGCATGTTAATTAGAAGCTGGAACCTCAGGCAATGGCTCTTAAAGTATACAGTCAAACCCCTTGCTGAGAAAAATTTGGATATGGGCATTTTTGCCTGCTCCCTATGCTTTGATCCCTTGGGGGATAGCCATAGCTGTGCCCATTAATAACTACCTTTTTTGACATATACCTGTGAGACTCCTGAATGCAAGTCCCATTAGCTTTCAAAGCTAGGTGATTTGGAGGCCTGCCCCTTAGGTGGAGCCTTAATAGTTGGAGCACTAGATGTGTAGTCCAAACCATTTTCTCCTCAGGGAAAATCTGCAAGCTGGGGGTTCCCTTCCTATCAGCAGTGCTGTGATGGTGGTGGGGTCTATGGCAACAGTTTGTTTCAACATTTTGATATGGATATTTTCTCACTCACCCAATGTGTAGGTGTCACTTAACTAGTTTCTGGATTTCTCTTAGAGGGAATTGTCCTGTGTGTAGCTGTATATTCAGTGAATCCAGAGGAAGAGAGAAACTGAGGAACCTCCTATGTTACCATCTTGGCCTGGATTCTGAACTCTATTCTTCTCTTCTTTTGTTTTTTTAAGCCCAAAGGGATTTTTTTTCCTTGTATCTCTTAGTTTATCTGGATTTGTGCAACCTTGCACACACACACACACACACACACACACACACACACACACACTCACATATCTGAGAAGATCCTTCTATTACATGAAATGTGTTCAACTAAATTCAAGAAATTCTGGTTATGCGTAGAAGTAGTAAGTCAGCAAAATGAAAGAGTAACTCAATACTAGAGCATCTTAGTATTTCAAGATTTTTGACAGACTTCAAAAATGTTGTCAAATTATTATCCAGGGTTTTGAACTAGAAGGTTTTTAGCTTTGAGAAGGCTTTAATGGTAAGAATCAACCATCATTCACTGAAATAGATAAAACTATGAAGCTAAAGTGAAATTGATTTTCAAAGAGCATGAAGAAAAGCATTCTATCCATGTAAGAATTTTCAGATGGAGAAAAATGCTTCAGAAATTACCAAATGCCTAAAAAAACTCAGGCATCTGAGCACAAGGATGAGAAAATGATTGAAAGCTCTAGAACTGAATGCCCCCAGGAAACATTAAACTTGCAGTTCTATGCAAATACATTTTAGCTCTTCTTCTTTTAGCAGACACTGAAAATACAGATTTTTCCAAAGATTTATAAAGTAGAAGATCAAGCTTGATTTCCTCCAGATTTGTCAACAGAGAAAAAACCTAATGATGACAGTTACAAAATAAATACTTTGTCTAAAGGAATATATTTACATATATCTTTTAAGACAATCAGCAATGAAACATTGCAGTATGTTTCATCAAATGAATGATTCATTCATTTAATCGAAACATATTGAGGACATATGATATACCTGATATTGTTCTAGTTACTGAAAATGCATGAGTATAAAAAATCCAAAGTCCTAGCATGAAGCTTACACTTTATTGGACAAAACCAGAAAAATACACAAATAAATACATAACATTAAATATGGTGATCAGTGGATGAAGTAAATTAAAACAATATAAGGCTATAGAGAGAGACAAAAGAATTAGTTGGTTACAACTGGTTAAAGAAACTAGATATCCTATCAACAAATGACTAGCAGTATACTTCAGTAGCTCAGAGGAAAACTAGGTAATTCGTGCTCTCTCTCAAATCTCCAGATAGATAGTACCCTCATGTCTATTCCTAAAGTAAATATATGTTGTTTCAAGTCACTGAGTTTATGGTAATATTGTTACTGTCAAAGAGAAATTGTAAAATACATTTGTTAAAAATAATAAGGAAGATCTTATTCAAGACTATTGTAATACATGAGAGAGATAGAACTCAATTCTGCTAAAATAAAAGAAGTTATTTTAACTCAAGTTACCTGATGGAAAAGTATGGGAAAGAATTAGGAGGAAGGTTGATCAAGGTGATGAGGCCATCTGCCATCTATGTTTGCTGACTGGCACTTATGAACGTAGGCTCCTTCACTCAACAGAGACTAAGTGATAGAGGTGCTATCTTTCTCAATGATTAAATTTCAAAGGGACTTTGAAAAAGACATTCGATTTACATTTAAAGGTCAGAGAAAGAATTTACAATTGTAACTTTTCTAAAGTAAATGCTTTAAGAAAAGGGAGGTCAAGGGCCTCTAATCAGGAAGAAACTTGTCTGAAGTTTGGTAAAACTGAAGGGAACATTTGGCCATATTTGTCATCGCATAGCAAGAAATTACTTATATATTACCTTCCAGATATCATCATGTAACACAATTCATCTATTTCTCATAGAGATGACATAGGGTTCTTCTTTTATCTAGCTGGTCCCAGATGAGTCACAACACCAAAGAAGAAAAGTTGCTTTCGATGTATGATCTCTAGGACATTTGAAATGCTGATCAATCATCAGCCAACTGAGAACCTATCATAACTTATGCTTATAACTTATGCTTATAACTTATGCTTAAGCTTATAATAAATAAGGTATATCCATAGATGTACCTATTTAACTTGGCCTTCTAGAAATCCTGACAATTGATCTTAAAATAGTCCATGATGACTAAAATATCTGGCAGTACTTCTTGGGTGAGAGTTCAAGCCATCTCTCAGCATTGTTATCTTAGAGCAATTGTTTTATTAGTCCAATTATTTATGACTTTATTTTCCTCTAGAGTTTAAAGTCTCCAAATTTTCTTGAAAGAGATTTCCTGCTAGAATCTTTATTTGGATCAGCAAGTCCATTTCATGATTATGAAGAGCCTCTAGGAATGTTATTTTAGACTGACTTAGACCCTTAGACGAGCTCTTAAAATCCTTTCAGAACATAGCATAGCATAACTCTGGCATAGCAGGGTCAGGGATGATCAAGCTATCACACATGTTGTCAGTAAATATTACTGGGATTTATGTCCCCAAAATATTCTGTATCCCATGAGCCTGTTATAGGATATATTCTGCCATCAAATACAACTCTATCTCACAAAGTTTCCTGTAAACGTCCTTTGTCAAACTTAACAGGGGTAATTTTGATAACATACAGAAAACAAATAACATCCAAAATTTTATCTCTTAATGCTATCCTAATTTAACTTCCACTTTCCTTAAATAGTTTTGGTCTAAATTCACGTTTAGCATAATCAGAGGAGTAAACCAAGCTTTGACATTAGACACATGTCAGCAATCTTTTTCTCCTCATCCTAATGTATCATCATGGACTGTGGTCCCAAAGGGTGCAGAAGCTCTGCTAGTCCGAATTCTCCATCCTATGTTACTCATTTGTGGTATTTCTCTCAACTTATTTGTAAATTAATCACAGTGGTAATAAAACCTATAAGGCACAATCTGATAGCTAACTGTTTTTGGCTAACCCAAAGTTAAGTCATCAGGATATATAATATCATTTGACTCCTCCAGATTATCCAAGTGTAATATTTAGGCAGACCTCATAAATCAGGAGAAATCTAATTTCCCTTCTGTGAAAATGACAGTCTCCACAGGAGCTTTCTCTCAGCATCAGTCATTAGACAGTACCAGATCTGATACAAAGAGTAGACAGGATTATTCTCTAGATCTGAGATACGCTCAAGAAAATGGCATGATTGACTTCATTCCTAGTACTATGACTCACTTAGGGGCATTCCTCCTGTTCGCAGGATCTTCTCTGTTCCCAAATATCATCTCTTTGATCAATACCCCTCTCTCCTTGCTCAGGCTTTCTCCTCTGGGCTCAACTGTACTCCTTACTCATAGGGCAGACAATACAGAAAGCTGACTAACAATTTTTATCAGACCCACTTGAGATGGATGCCAAATGACTTGACTAGGAAAAAAAAATTCACAGTACTGTCTCTGTTGATCATCATGGACTTACAGTCACAGTGAACCCCAATTCACTCTACATGGAGTGAAGTGATGATACATTCTACAGTACATTTAAGAACAGAAGCTGTCAAATGTAACAGCATATGTAATATGTCTTGTGTATTGATATTAACCTCTTGGGATTTCTATAGGTCCACCTGAGCCTGAGACTCTGGGATCAGACAAAATCAAAGAAAAGTTTTTGAGGTCAGAAAGATAGAAAGTTCTGTAGTTTCATCATCCCCCATTTCTCATTCTCATGTGTAGTCTTTGAAACCTTTCCATTCAAGGCCCTGGCTTAATTACTTTCATATGCAACATGAGAACACAATCATTTAAATAATTAATCTATACTTTTAAACATTTTCATCACTTATTTTTAGTAACAAGTGCTTCAATTACTTATTTTAATTTTAAATGAGATCAGTGTTCTGAGGGTGTGATAGGAGTACAGTTCATCCTGGTAGTGTTTCCTTGCCTTTTTTTTTTTTTTTTTTTTGGTATATTGGTAGCAACAAAGTGTATAATATGATTAAAAGAAATATATTCAGTAGTCTGAACTGATAGAAAATTTGCTCTTTCAAACTTTTACTTCTGTTACAAGTAAAGCATAAAGTAGAATAAGTGTCAATCCCAGTTAACAACAATTTGCAGAGGCTATCATTATAGGTCCATGGAGCTATATAGGATATGGTAGAGCTCTTGACTGTGGGGGAATTACTTGTCAAGCCATTTTCAGTGAGTTCTCTCCTGTCAAAAATGGGTATAGTTTCTTCTCCTTATAGCAGTTTCATAGGATGCCAGGGTAATATGTGTTCTCTCTGTCCATCAGTGTATGGTATGAGCACCTCCATTTCTGAATGTTTCATATACCTAGAGAGAAAGCCTTGGAGGTCTGACAAAGCCATCTGCCTTAGCATGTAATCCCTTTCTGAACTGGCAACTGACATTTGTTTGTGATTGTTTGTCTGCCACACACACATCCACACACACACAGTTATCTACATGAACAACTTTCATTCTTTCTGTAAATTCCCACAGATGTTTCCTTTACTGAGAATCCCATAGGATGGTGCTTTTACTGTCTAGGCATCTAACATTCTGCTTGCCTATCCATATTACAAGGCCACTAGCTACTGTCCAACAATCTGTGAGTATTCAAACAGTGCCCTAAGCACCCAAGCCTAATTTCTCTTCACCACAAAATAAACAACTCTCAGCTCTGACCTTCTGTCACTAAGATTTTACCATCTGCAGGGCATATCGCAGATGATTTCCAACCAACAATGAAATCCGCAGTTGGGAACCTGGAAGTCTGTTTTGCCTCAGTTTGGGAGAATCATATTGTTCAGCTTATGTAGCAAAGAGGACAGAGAAGTCCTTGGAGTGCTGTATATTCAGTCCTATGGGCAGTGAATTAATATTTTCATGAACAAGGTGGATCCCTTTGAACATCTCCTGGTTAGTATGTCCAGGAATATATTACTTTCATCTTAGGAATAATCTTTACTGGGCTTCTTCCTCTATATTTGAATATCTCTCATATCATCCGAGCCATGATCAGTATTTCTGGCTCCTGAATAATCTGATGCACTTTTATGGTTAAGGCAATTTACACAAACATCCCATAACCAGGTAGTGAGTGTCTGTTTAATGGGCTGTGAAAAGCAGCTGCACAGGCTGCCTTTAGTAGAGAACTCCCAAGAATTTCACAGACTGCCCTGACACTTGAATTTTAGTTAGATTTATCAGTTAGTTTCTATTTGTAGTATGAGTGACTATAGTCTTTAACTCTTCCTGTGCTTCTTCCTCAGAGGAGGCAACTCATGATATAATCAATGTTGTGCATTAAAATATTTTAAATGGTTACCAAGTCCAAACCCTGTCTCACTAGATTACAGCAATTCAAATATCACTGTAGCAAAAACAATAACCGTATACCAAATTCCAACCTAGAAGAATGCCACATGGAGTTGCAAGATAAAATACATTATTTGTACCGTGCAATATCTAGGACACACTTATACTAAAAAGAAAAAAAAATTAAATCTGAATTTCAAATTTAACTGGGCTTCTATGTTTTATTTGCTAAATCTGGCAGCCTTACCTCTGTGCCTGGATGGACTCCAAATTTGTATGGAAATAAAGGCCTTAACCTTGTGACCTGCTGTCCCACTTGGCTTGTTGTACTTCCTATAGAGCCTACCCTATATCAAGTACAGCTGAATCAATCTAAGGAATAATCTTGTTTAATTCTGTTCGTCTATTGTCAAACTCCTGGAGTCATCTGTTTTGCATACTGCCTATATAAGACTGATAAAAGGACTTTAGGGGGGATTAAAAATCTCCCTTCAACCATTCCCTTAATCATAATAGTGATCTCTCATAGACCTCTGGAATACTGTATTGCTTAATGTTTGCTGTCGAGGAGAGTTGGGATAAGTTCAATATTTAGTTTGATCAATTAACTGGTTGAATAACTGAATTAGTCTATGGAAAGGGGAGGAGAAACATGCCCTATTCATACACAATATCCACCCAAATTATCCACTCTGGCAAAGTCTATGTGACCACAGGTTAATCTCTCCAGTATAACTTTATAATTTGTTTTTCAAGTTTCACTTTAATTTCCTCTACCACACATCTTCATATGCTCCCAGTATAGCCTTCAGGCCCATCAGAGTGCCATTTGTGTCTAAGAGAGGGATTATATTTAACTCTTGTATAAAATCTAAAATGTGTTGCATACTATCCCCTGAATATGTTGATAGTGAGCAACTGACTCCTTAACAAGAATCCTGTCATTTCTCTTTTTTATCCCATTTTTTGAAAGCCATCTCAACAAACAAGTCCACCCAGTTGTGTCAGGTATATCTTAACATTTTCTTCTCTATCTTTTCTATTTCCTCCCATTACACAGCTTCTTTTGAATGACTGGCATATTTTTCATATCATGCAACTTCCTATATGGAGAACAACTCAGTGAGTTACTGCCTCTTATATATTCACTAGACCCAAAAGACAAGGTTACAGAAGGCACAGAAGAGTGGGGAATCTTTTGTCATACTATAATATATATCATAGTCCCTGTGATTAAATGTGTCATCATAAAGCCAGTTTAGAATTTCCCACATTTATAACATTTATCTTACCTCAAAAGGAATGTAGGCAGTTACCCATATCAGAGTAGATCTGGCAAATTGCCTAATCACCAGCTGTAGCAAGTTAATAAATAACCACTACCCAGAAATGTCTGCTCATACAAGTTTACTTGGGGATTATTTACCAACTTAAAGAATTTCTTTCAATTTAGCATTTTCTGGAAAGAGAGATCCTCCACCCCACCCTATAGTTAATTCTAAGAATTTAGGCATCTATGCCAATAATGATTTGCCAGGCTTCTGCTATAAAGAACCCTAATTCTTTAACAGAATAGCCTTGGAATTTCATGGTCACCTGATCATGACCTTCATTCTTATATACCATACCGTTTAATCAGTGGTCTTCATTAAGTTAGTTATAAATATACTAGTCCCTCAGATGGCTGTGGAATCATAAGAAGCCTTTTCCACTGACTGGAATTTCTGATATTATTTATTTTTCTCCTATTAAGAAAGCATCTTTCAGACATCTATTTTTGAGTTCCACTGCTCACAACAGGTAAAAAATTGAAATTTTTGTTAATTTCCCTTTCTGCCCAGCAGCATGTTCTGTGCCCACCCATTTAGCTAGTTCTCTGAGTTTAAGTCTAATTTTTCTAAATTCCATTGGTCAGACTGTCCCACAAAACCTGCCTCAAGTCTTTCACACTTCATATCAAAGATGAGTAGACACCATCATGGCATCAAACCCTCATCTTGTTTTCCATCTCATCCTGATTGTGACCAATGGTGACTTAGACACTTATGAACTGTGGGTCTGAAAGACAGTCATTCACACAGTGCCACTCTGTGTTAAGAAAGAGATAGCTTGCCACATTTAACTCAGAAGAATCAAGTATCTTCCCCAATATCAAACTAAGAATTGAAAGGATTTGATTTAATCCCCAGACACTGGCATGTCATAGAGACTGTTTTAGCCTCAAAAACAGCTCCCCTCATTCTTTTTTTGCTGTGTTTAGATGTAATCTAGCTTTTCAGGCCTTCAGGAAATGAATGTAGGACATCACTTACCCAAAGGGAAAGATTTTCAATTAATTCTCCAAAAATTACATACTAGTGGTATTTTCCAGTGTGCCATGGCCCCTAAAATTCATAAGTTCTGTTTAGCTATTATAAACTAAAGTGATCAACTAAATCCTAGTAGAGGCATTACATAAATAAGGATTCCCCATTATCTCCATTATCTTTTCATGAAAAAAAGGCCATTAAGAGTTGTGATTAGCATGTGAACAATGAAATTTGTCCTCATCATTTTTTCCCTTATTTTTTCCTTCTCTTTCTGGGGTCCCAAATGTAAGAAAGATGAGTTACAGCTAGTTGCTAGTCTTCTACTTTAATCATGCTTGAAACCAGAGGCATAACAATGAAAATAAATTTTACACATATTTAGTTATATATCACTTATTATAAGCCGGACACTGTTGTAAGCCCTTTTACAAATAATATCCCATTTAATTCAATATCAATAAACAACTCTATGAAGTACTTGTAATTACTTTATTATTATTACTATTATAGCCATTTTACAGATGAAGAAACTAAGACATGGAAAGGTTAGTAACTTGTCCAAGGTAAGTAGAAGAGACAGATTTGAACCCTAGTATCTGACTTCAATATTCACTCTTAGTCACTATGCTAAGCTACTTCTCCTTAAAATAACTATGTATCAAGTTATTATTGCAAATGCAAATTTCTTGGCATATTTAAGAAAAAGCATCATGCAATATTTAGTAAACTAACAGTAAGAGCTTTGGGTTTTATTCTGGCAGTGAAATCATCTGAGTGACCTTTGCTATGCCCATTCATTACCCTTTGTGTCATTTTTCTCATCCAGACAATATGGGAGATGCTCATGAATGTGTAAGGTTTGATGAATCTCACATGCAATGTAAGCTCCAGGATAATAAGATACTCTGGTGTAAGAGTGCCCTTTCACTGGTGATAAATATAACTTCTGACTTCCCAAATGTGAAATGTGCTAAGGTCAGACATTAAGAGAAGATGGAACAATGGAGGCACAAGTACTGATTTAAGAAGAAGTACTCTGTACTATGTTATAAACAAAAACACACACACATATATGCATATATATATATATATCTCCAATATATTATATACATACATATATATAATTCATCCATTCTTTTACGTATTTATTCATCCAAAAAGTATTTATTGAGCATCTATCATACTATTGATGAGGTTTAGAACATGCTACCTCAAAATATGACACCTTAGCATATTAAATATCATAAGCTAAAGGAATTTTAAAAAAACAAAAGAAGCAACATTAAAGTCACTCTGACCTTCTGACTTTACTCTTCTTCCCTGAGACAGGCTATAAAACTCCCATGTAGAATGTACCCTCCCTGTACCAGGAGAAGGAAGACCTGGGGAATCAGGGGCCAAGAAATCTGTACAAACAAAACTTATCAAACTAATCCTTGTCTTCCTAGTTACTTCAACATTTGCTAGCCCTATGTGAAATCCTCTGTACTGCCAATTCTTCATAAATTTTTTTCTAAAAAAAAACTTCCTGCACTGGTCACTTCATCAGTTCTTTATTCTCTTATGAAGGCTCTTATGTGCATATAAGAACTTAATAAAATTTGTATGCTTTTCTCTTATTAATTTTTGTCAGTTTAATTTTCAGACCCAGCCAGGAACCCTGAGAAAGTGGAGGAAAACTTTTTTCTCCCCTATACTATTATGCGCCAGTTTGTTCTAGACACTGGGCATATGGGTTATTTTAGTTAAATATGGGTATATACCTATAATATATCTGAAGGTATAATTAAATTAATTTATATTTTTTCTATATTTTTTTATGATCACATATATGTTAAGATCTACAGTATGACCAACACTTTAGCAAACTTACAAATGAATATTTCATTGTTTTATTTTTAAAAGTAAGTTTCTCCATGTAAGGGTAATATATAAAATGTTGAAAAGATGTATTAAATATTTTCATTCAACAAACAGTTATTAAGAGCTTACCACTTAGGCATCTTCCTACATGCCTAATTCAGGCATCTTACTAGATCTTGGGAGTATAAGAATTAATAAATTATGGTCTCTGGTCTAAAATATATAACATTCCCAGAAAGTCTGCCTGGGAAACTGCTTTATACAATCTAAACGACAAACAGTTGGGTATTAACTATCCATTAATTAATCATGTCCGTTACTCACTTAATTACACATATTGTTGGGAAACTGTTATTTGGACAAGCAAGTAAAGAAGGCTTTTGAGAAGAGAATGGAGACAACTAGAGAGAGGTTAAAATAAGCCTGGAGAGTTAGGTAAAGACAAAATTATGTACGACCTTCTTCCTCAAGATTTTCCTTTTTTTCTAAGAACAGAAAGTCATTAGTTGTGAGGAGAAGATTATTACCATATATGTGTTTCTAATAATAAGACTCAGTCTAGAAAACCAATTAGAGATAAAAGAATTGGCTGCAGATAGATCTATGCTGATTTCATGGACAAAATGGTTCAAAACTATGCTAACTGATTTCATCTCAAATTCTTGACCATAAATCTTAAGTGAGCCTTTGATGCTTTCTGCCATGCACACTACATTCCTCTAGTTACTACCTCTTCCACGCTTCTAGATGAATCTTTAAGAGTTCTCCTTTCTTCTCAAACCAGCAACACCTCCTCTGCTAACTTATTTCTCCACTGATGACCCTGCTTCTTCCTTCATTTTCAAGCAGAAGAGAACTTGCTCAAACTCCCACTACCATATGACTTGCTCTCCAGCAATGTACCCCAATTAGCAATGGTTTGTGCTTTAGGCTAAGGACAACTACTCCACTTGTGTACCAGATTCCATTTGAGGAGCCAATATTGCCTATCCAAGGACTTAAGCTCAGCAAGGATATCCTCTCTCCCCTACACCATCAACTTTTCAACTCTACTGAATCATTCCTGTCATCTTACAGGTAAGATGTTATCTCTGTCATCATCTAACAACCCTCTTGAGGTTTCATTGTTTTTAAAAATATAGAATAATTCCTTGGAAGTCACTGATACTTGCTTTCCTTGATACCTCTCCTCCTATTCATTTTCTCTTTTAATATTAAATAAATTATCTGAGCTCTTTACTTTTTTAACTTTTGATTATGGAAATTAACAAATATATAAAAAAATTAGAGGGAATTCCCTGATAGACCAGTGGTTAGGACTCGGTGCTCTCACTGCCAGGGGCCCAGGTTTGATCCCTTGTCGGGAAACTAAGATACCTCAAGCTGCACAGCACAGCCAAAAAAAAAAAAAAAAAAGCGAGAGAATTATATAATAATGGGTACACATACACATCACCCAGCTTCACTGATTATTAACTCACAGACATTATTTTATCTGTACCCCCACTCTCTTTCCTCATTTTAAATTGTTCTGAAACAATTTCCAGGTATAACAATTTATTCATAATGTTCCAGGATGTCTCTTTAAAGGACAGAGACTTTTTTAAAAATCCAAAGTATTTCAAAACAAAGAAAATTTATTTCTTCAATAATATTAATAAGTCCAATGAACTGTCAAAATTTCTCACAAATGTGTTTCATTCCAGTCTGTTTGATTGAATCAGTATCTAAGAAATTAATCACTTTTTTGTAACTGATTATAAACTTATTATTGTCTACTTTGGAATACAGATTCTGCCTTCATCATATTGTCTTTTTCCATTTATTTATTTTCAAAACCAAGTTATTTTTCCTACAGTCTGGTTGTTATATATAGCAACCCTATGGTGCTACCTAACACTTTCTAGACTCAAGTTTAATTTTTTGCAAGACTACTGTACAGATGGTATTGTGAGCATCTATTACATCTATTATAAAGTCCATAATTTGTGACTGGATTTTTTTCATATCAGGAAAGTGACGATCACTGCTTAGTTTTATTAATTCATTAGTCATCCTTTCTGCCTTTAATTTCACACAAATTATGTTTTTGACCACAACTACATACAAACAGTTCTTGTTAAAGTCACCAGATACCTCTACTGTTAAACACAATGGTAAATTTTCTGTCCACAATTTATTTCAACCCATTGGCAACATTTGACGTAGCTGATAAATCCTCATGCTTTATAGGCTTTTATCATTGGTCCCCTCCTACCATACAAGCTACTCATTCTGTTTTCTCTGCTGGCTTCCCTTCTTTCCAAATGTTATTGCTGGTGTTCCTTAGTCCTTAGATATCCTCTTCTTTTTATTAATAATAAGCTTATGGTTTCTATCTCACCCAGTCTCATCACTTTAAGTGTCATATATTGTATACTGACAACTCCAAAATTTGGATTTCCAGCTTCGGTCTTTTCTCTGAACTTCTTCACTTTTAGGCCCTTCATTTGGATGACTAATAAACATCTCAACATATTCATGACAAGTAATGGAATCTAGAATATATAAAGGATTCTTAAATCTCAATAATAAGACAAATGACTGGAAAAAACAGTTCATACAGATAATTTTAAAAAGATGTATAAATGTCCAATAAGCACAGGAAAAGATTTCCAACATCATTAGTCATCAAGAAATAACAATTAAAATCACTAGATTCCACTACATGCCCACTAGAAAAATGATAGACAATAAGTTTTAGCAAGGATTTTGAGCAACTGAAACTCTCATACATTGCTGATTAGGGATGCAAAATGATACAAGCACTTTGGAAAAAAAAAATCTTTAAAAAGTAAAGCATACACCTAACATATGATCCAACCATTCCATTTACAGATATTTATGCATTCATAGAAGCTTTATTCATAATAACCCAAATTAAAAATAACCAAAATTTCCATCAATTCATGAATAAATATACAAATTATTGTATACATAAATAAGGTATCACTCAGCAAAAGAAACAAACTACTGACATATGTAGCAACAACATTGATTGATCCAAAACTGTTATGCAGAACAAAAGAAATAATATCTCAAAATGGCATACTGTATACTCTCATTGACATGAAAGTAAAGAACAAACTTATGACAGAAAACAAATTAGTGGCTGACAAGGATTGCATATGGAAGGGCGGATTGACTACAAAAGAGCATAATAAGAATTTTGGTGGTGATGGGAATTTTCTATGTCTTGATCTTTTAGCTACACAATGTATATATTTTTGAAGCTCACTGAATATCACACTTATGATGCTTATGTGTAAATTATACCTCAGTAGAGTTGATCAAGTGCATGTGTGTCTGTGTGTGTGTCTGTGTGTGTGTGTGTGCATTGGCATTCACAATCTAAGTATGCCACTGCCATCTTCACTGCTTTCTGGTCCAAGCAACTATTTTCCCTCATCCAGGTTATGGTTTTAGCCTCCAAAGTACTCAGCCTCCCCCAACTTTGCCCCCTAAAATATATTCTCATCACAACACCAGTGATCCTTACAAAATGAAACACACAGCATGTCACTTTTCTGCTCAGAATCCTCAAATAGCACCCCATTTCACTCAGAGTACAAACCCCTTAACCACCTGTATCTCTCTGTCTTTATCTCCTAATATTTTTCCTTTCCCTCACTTTGCTCCAGACTCATTGGCTTCTTTGCTCATTACTCAAAATGAGAGGCATGTTCTGCTTCAGGTTATTTTTCACCTATGTTTCTCTCTCACCCCAGAGTACTTCCTTTAGATGTCTCTATGGCTAAAGTCCTGGGGCCTCATTCAAGTTTTTGCTCAGATTACTCATTTTCAGAGATATCTACCCATCAACCTCATCTAAAATGCCAAACCACTAGCCCATCATCACCACCCTAAATTTCTTGTACTCTTTCTTATTTTATTTCATCCAGAGAACATATCAACTTATAATATGCTTAAAATTTGTGTATTATGTTTGTTTTCTATCTCCTTCCTTTATAATGTAAGCTTCTTGAGGACAGACATTTCTATAACTTCATAACCTAGAATAGCACCTAAAAGCTAAAAGCCAATCATAGAACATCTTTACATATATTAAAGAAAGCAGGCTATTGCAGATTATATACAGAGCAATTTCAGATTAATAAAATATTTACAGTATGATACAAATATGTATGAAATGTTTACTTTTGAAATAAGGATTATGGGTATACATGTAGACTTTATAGTGATGAATTTATAATATTTATAGAAATTATACGTTCTCTTAAAAAACAGAATAAGTAATTCAAAATGTAAAAATACAGAAGCCAAATATCATCCAAAACCACAACATCCACATTTTTTCTCCAATAACATTGATGGAGAAATTTTTACTAATTTTTCCCCTTGAGGGCAACTTAGTTTTTCATATAGGTTGTTTGAAGAATTCTTCCTTCATGTTAGAAGTTAAATAATATAATTGAAAAAAGTTATGTTTCGATGGTAACTGTTTTAATGTTTTCTCTTATATGCTGTGCCCTTTTAGTCTGCATATTTTATTCATCCTTTGATTACTGGAATTAATATGCATTTTGTATTCTAACTCTCAACAATTTTTCTACTCCCTTTCTTCAGTTATTCTATTGATACTTCAACAATAACAATTATTCTTGTGTTAGATAATCTTTGTCATTCAGAACTACTGTTCTCTCTTCAAATGTTTTATATGTTGCCTCTTTTCCTTTGCAGTCAATATGATTAGTTCAATTTATTCCCCCGTGCCACAGTTGCATTTTTCAGCTATTTATGTGTCTGCCTGTTCCTTATTTATTTATTACATTACCATTGCTTTTTTTTTCTGAATTTCTTTCCTCAACTATAAAAATCATACTTTTCATCCAATTGTTTGTTTATTTTATATGGATTTTGAATTTTTTTTCTATTGTCTCTATATTTTTATTAAGTTTGTACATTCTATTATCTGTGGTGTCTGTTATACTACGATATGCACTTATTACCTGGAGTTATGTTTTCTTACAGAGTTCTTCATCTTAATGCTGGATTCTTTTCTTTCATTGCTTTACAGGAGAATATCCATAATTCCTAATAATGTTTATTATCTTCTTTATGCTTAAGTTTTGTTGATAGCTCTGTCCAGAACTTCCCCCTTTACTCTCATTTAGTGTGACTGGATTCTTAATATTCATCACACTTGATTAAGATAAATTTCTTTTCCACTGCTAAATTTGAGTTTCAAGGCTAAATCTTGTTCTCTATCTAATTTTCTGGGATACAAAGGCATGAGATTGGGGAGAAATGGAATAGAGTGTCCCTCTGGGTATAGGTTCCTCAGTTATGTGCTCTCCTGGGTCCTAATAAATGTCTTCTGGAATCCATTCCAAATAGCTAAAGACATATTTGATTTTTGAGGCTTTTAATTGTTTTACCAACATCTACTTAACTTATGTTTTTATTCTCTCCAATGTGAAACCTGCATTTGAGGATATTCAGTACTCTGCCAGCTCAACCTCTCTGCATCAGGAAACTGTAGTGTTATGAGGAACGTCACTCAACTCATGTTGAAACACGGAGTTGATTTTTTTCAAAGTGCATAATGTATAATCTATGTTTATATCCATTTTCTCTTTCTATTGTTGCCAGTAAACTTTAGATTTTTTTCTCTATTTTTTATCCTCTGTTAAATTATGAAGATATTTTCTCTAATTTTTGAAAGTCATCTATCAATACTTCACTTACCTTTAGTTTCCTAAACTATAACATCTAGGTATTAGCAATACTTACCTTCAGCCCTATTTTGGATATTGCCTAAGGAATAGAACATGTAGCGTTTGGTATATAGCCTTGTACAAAGTTAGTGACATAAATCAAGTTAAACTACTGTTATCATTCATTTCCAAAAAAAAGATATTGAAACTTGACTTATATACAAAAAAAGATTAGAGAAAGATAATATTT
This sequence comes from Stenella coeruleoalba, assembly GCF_951394435.1. NCBI lineage: Eukaryota > Metazoa > Chordata > Mammalia > Artiodactyla > Delphinidae > Stenella > Stenella coeruleoalba. The sequence goes on along the minus strand of NC_137150.1, from coordinate 107,802,232 downwards.
CCAAATGTGTTTTTCATAAGGCTCACTTTGGGTGTCTTCTTGAAACAAGAAATTAAGTTTATTTTTAGGCCATATATAAAACCTATACATATTTTAGAAAGTGAAGAAAAACCTTGACTTCTAAAATAAAATTATCATTTTTTAATTTGGGAAATTGTATTCTAATGAAACAGATGGAAAAGCTGTAGGTAAACTTCAACTGCCATTAATTATGTATAGCTGTTGGATTACAACAGCTGGTATCATTATAAATGTTATTAGTCTTATTAGGCATGTATGTAGTATTTTATTTGCAAGATGCTTTATAGCCTTTAATTAGTGCATAACAGTCTTAAGAAGTGGATGATGATGGTTATATTAAATTCCAAGTAGTGGAAACCAAAATTTCAATGGTTATTTTTACAACTAATTCTGTCAGTGTTTTAGGTATAGAAGGAATTAAGATTCCTAAGTAAGTGCTTATAATCATACTGTGTTCTCCTTGAAATTCAGTTTTTATATAAGTATTATAATGCTATTTTTACCCTATTTTAAATTTCATGTTTCATGTTTTTGGCATGAGACAGTTCTCCTTCATTCTCTGCTTTGGAATAAAGTATTTTTTTTGTGGGGAAGGGTGCTTCTTTTATTTATTTTTTTCTCTTAGGAAAAAAGTTCATGTAGGAATTCTACAGGTATATAGTATACATAATATATTAAATTAATTTTATTTTTAAAATGGGACAAAGGTAAAAGCTTATATATCACAAAATATACTGCAACTTCCAAAATATCTTTTTTATTTAAAAGCATCAAAATTCCATCCACAACTTTGATTACAATTATATGAATAAATCAGAATCTAAAATTCAGGATTTCCAAATGTGTTTATCATAAAAGCTCAGAACTCATGATGCCTAGATTAATGGCAAGTCAGTTTTGGCTGATTGACTGATTAATACCCAGTCAAAACTCACTGGACATTAATCTAGGCATCAGGATTTCTGGTGTCAAAAATCTATAGCTAACACAGTGGACTGGACTGAGGAGATGATGACTTTTGCTCTCTTTAAAGCAGTGAAGAGCCAAGGATATATAATTCTCTTTGTATATTTTCATGCATAAACACTTTTAAAATATTTTAAAACTATATTGATGATTATATAGCAATTAGAAAGTATATGGATAATAGAATGACTTTCATCAGACTAAAGGTAATTAAATAATTTATGTCATCTTAACACTATAATTTGATACAATATGTTTCTTAACTAGTTAAAATCAGTATATTTAGACTTTTAATTAAGATGTTAATTAGCTAGTTATAGGTACATAAATGCATTATCTAATTTTCTACATTTAACAGTTCCATCTCCCTTATTTACCTATGACCGCAATCTCTAGAAAGTGCATATTCCACACAAGGACAAATATAAGTTAAAGGGTATAGTGAAGGAAATTTTTGAAAAGAGTTATTGCTGTATGGTTCTTTTTAAAACAAAAACAGAGACATACCATTTATAAATATATTGGAAGGGTCATCAGGGAGAACTCTAAATTATGATATGGAATTATTAACTTCAGATAGTTCAACAGAAATGAATACTATATTATTACACATAACGCATACTTTTGTTGCCTCAGGAAAAGCATTACCACAGCTATTTATTAAATAGTCAGTTATACATTGGTACTATCCAAAATGATATAAAACAGCTTTCAGGAGTGATACCTGTACCCTAAGGGCATAATATTTGAGACAAATAGAACTCTATTAAAAATGCCTAGTGCAGATTAAAATATGCACTTTTCATTGGGAAAAAAAGCTTAAATGCACTGTGTAGGGTAATGAAGAACAGTATGTGACCTTCTTAGTAACTTGCTATTTAAGGCTGTAAATAAACACTAACTCCAACATAAGCAAATATTTAAATAACCAAAAGTAAATAAATGCTGTTTTTTTAAATTTCAAAAAAGAATTTATACTTGGAAATTAGATTAAAGCAAAAGGTGTTTAAAATATGATTAATTTAAGAAAACTATAAAATTATAGATACACAGCATGTTAATAATGAAGCAATTAAAATGGAATTCTTAACTACAAATGAATTATCAACCATCCCTTTAAAGAGAAAACTTCATGAATTGACACTCTTATCTAATTTATAATCCTCTGAACTATATACAACTTTGGACATATTTTTTAAAAGAAACTCCTGAAATAAGTTAATTCCTCTTTAACAGAATAAAAATAACTATCAATGTATTAATAATTGACTTTTTTTGGGTAGGTAACAGGTGTCAACAAGTTACTGACAATTGATGATGTTTCTTAGACCAGTGATTCTCAAACTTTGCCACTTATTAGAATCACCTGGGAGCTTTTAAAAATCCATGTCTAAGTTGCATTTCATGCTTACTAAATCAAAAGTTCTAGAGCATAAATGGCATCAATGCTTTTTGTTTGTTTGTTTTTAATTCTCAGCGTTTCCAATATATAGCCAAATTGGAGAATCAGTTTCTTAGAATAATATCTGCCGAACTTAAAATGCAATTTATAATGCAAGAATTCTGCAGCAGTGTCCAAGATTCTTCATCTCTAACAAACATCTAAGTGATACAGTTGCTGCAGGTCTTTGTACATCACCTTGAGAAGCAAGGCCTTAGAGCATCTTTGTCAGTACAACATCACTCAAATACCACATGAAAGTCTAACACAATATGTGTTTTCTGATAAGAGAAAACAGCACTATATGAGATTTGTGATTTTTTTCCTCTGAAACTGTTAACTTATTATAGTGCTATTGATGTTAACTTTATTAAAATTTAAAAATGTGTTGATCATAAGCTTAAATTATTTTTAAGATAGCATTTAGAAACATTTATTGATGTAGGAAGACATTATAGTTTTGGTAGATGCTTCTGTATATTAAGCTTGCTCTAATTACCTAGAATATGTAATTTTTCTGTATTATATTCAAAGATTTAGGACTTCAGGAGGATTAGAATTCCTTTTAGCCCACAGAAATTTAAAATAATTTTATCAATATTTTTATAAAGTCTGTCTATGTGAGTCTGATTTTTCAATTTATTATTTTATTTAAATCAATCTAAAAATAACAGGGTTCAGATTATTTTCTTTCATAATAAGTATGACAATAATATATTATAAACACCATTCACCTGAAAATCTCAGAAACCAAATCTTATAACCTGTTGGTAATCTAAAGATGGCTTAATGAAATCTACTATATTTTGACTTGATTATTGAAGGAATTATTAAAAAGGAATACAACCAGTACATATCCTGTACCTGGACTTCTTCAAATTGTGTTCTTTTAAGTGTATGCTGAGGAGATACTAATAGTGTTAATTTGCTTCTTTAAATTTACTTTCCTCCTGTTACTAATATTCAATAGAAAAATCTCATTTACCTTTCCTTAATTACACTTTATTAATCAAAGCAATACATCTATGCAGCCATTTCTTTCCTGTTATCTTCATATCTGAGTAATACAAGTGGCTTTTAAAAATAATCTTGTATTAAGTAGTGTATTGTTTAGCCTCCATGTGTTTGTATTTTTTACAGACCTTTTCCTGTAATTGATATCTAGTCTCATGGCGTTGTGGTCGGAAAAGATACTTGATACAATTTCAATTTTCTTAAATTTACCAAGGCTTGATTTGTGAACCAAGATATGATCTATCCTGGAGAATGTTCCATGAGCACTTGAGAAAAATGTGTATTCTATTGTTTTTGGATGGAAAGTCCTATAAATACCAAGTAAGTCCATCTCGTTTAATGTATCATTTAAAGCTTGTGTTTCCTTATTTATTTTCATTTTGGATGATCTGTCCATTGGTGAAAGTGGGGTGTTAAAGCCTCCTACTATGAATGTGTTACTGTCGATTTCCCCTTCTATGGCTGTCAGTATTTGCCTTATGTATTGAGGTGCTCCTATGTTGGGTGCATAAATATTTACAATTGTTATATCTTCTTCTTGGATTGAACCCTTGATCATTATGTAGTGTCCTTCTTTGTCTCTTCTAATAGTCTTTGTTTTAAAGTCTATTTTGTCTGATATGAGAATTGCTACTCCAGCTTTCTTTTGGTTTCCATTTGCATGAAATACTTTTTTCCATCCCTTTACTTTCAGTATGTATGTGTTTCTAGGTCTGAAGTGGGTCTCTTGTAGACAGCAAATATATGCATATTGTTTTTGTATCCATTCAGCCAATCTGTGTCTTTTGGTGGGAGCATTTAGTCCATTTACATTTAAGGTAATTATCGATATGTGTGTTCCCATTCCCATTTTCTTAATTGTTTTAGGTTCGTTATTGTAGGTCTTTTCCTTCTTTTGTGTTTCTTGCCTAGAGAAGTTCCTTCAGCAGTTGTTGTAGAGCTGGTTTGGTGGTGCTGAACTGTCTCAGCTTTTGCTTGTCTGTAAAGGTTTTAATTTCTCCATCAAATCTGAATGAGATCCTTGCTGGGTAGAGTAATCTTGGTTGCAGGTTTTTCTACTTCAACACTTTCAATATGTCCTGCCACTCCCTTCTGGCTTGCAGAGTTTCTGCTGAAAGATCAGCTGTTAACCTTATGGGAATTCCCTTGTGTGTTATTTGTTGTTTTTCCCTTGCTACTTTTAATATGTTTTCTTTGTATTTAATTTTTGACAGTTTGATTAATATGTGTCTTGGCATATTTCTCCTTGGATTTATCCTGTATGGGACTCTTTGTGCTTCCTGGACTTGATTAACTATTTCCTTTCCCATATTAGGGAAGTTTTCAACTATAATCTCTTCATATATTTTCTCAGTCCCTTTCTTTTTCTCTTCTTCTTCTGGAAATCAAAGAGGAAACCAAAAATACCTAGAAACAAATGACAATGGAGACATGATGACTCAAGATCTATGGGATGCAGCAAAAGCAGTTCTAAGAGGGAAGTTTATAGCAATACAATCCTACCTTAAGAAACAGGAAACATCTCGAATAAACAACCTAACCTTGCACCTAAAGCAATTAGAGAAAGAAGAACAAAAAAACCCCAAAGTTAGCAGAAGGAAAGAAATCATAAAAATCAGATCAGAAATAAATGAAAAAGAAATGAAGAAAACGATAGCAAAGATCAATAAAACTAAAAGCTGGTTCTTTGATAGGATAAACAAAATTGATAAACCATTAGCCAGACTCATAAGAAAAAAAGGGAGAAGACTCAAATCAATAGAATTAGAAATGAAAAAGGAGAAGTAACAACTGACACTGCAGAAATACAAAAGATCATGAGAGATTACTACAAGCAACTCTATGCCAATAAAATGGACAACCTGGAAAAAATGGACAAATTCTTAGAAATGCACAACCTGCCAAGACTGAATCAGGAAGAAATAGAAAATATGAACAGACCAATCACAAGCACTGAAATTGAAACTGTGATTTAAAATCTTCCAACAAGCAAAAGCCCAGGACCAGATGGCTTCACAGGCGAATTCTATCAAACATTTAGAGAAGAGCTAACACCTATCCTTCTCAAACTCTTCCAAAATATAGCAGAGGGAGGAACGCTCCCCAACTCATTCTACGAGACCACCATCACCCTGATACCAAAACCAGACAAGGATGTCACAAAGAAAGAAACCTACAGGCCAATATCATTGATGAACATAGATGCAAAAATCCTCAACAAAATACTAGCAAACAGAATCCAACAGCACATTAAACGGATCATACACCATGATCAAGTGGGGTTTATTCCAGGAATGCAAGGATTCTTCAATATATGCAAATCAATCAACGTGATACACCATATTAAAAAATTGAAGGAGAAAAACCATATGATCATCTCAATAGATGCAGAGAAAGCTTTTGACAAAATTCGACACCCATTTATGATAAAAACCCTGCAGAGAGTAGGCATAGAGGGAACTTTCCTCAACATAATAAAGGCCATATATGACAAACCCACAGCCAACATCGTCCTCAATGGTGAAAAACTGAAAGCATTTCCACTAAGATCAGGAACAAGACAAGGTTGCCCACTCTCACCACTCTTATTCAACATAGTTTTGGAAGTTTTAGCCACAGCAATCAGAGAAGAAAAGGAAATAAAAGGAATCCAAATTGGAAAAAAAGTAAAGCTGCCACTCTTTGCAGATGACATGATACTATACATAGAGAATCCTAAAAATGCTACCAGAAAACTACTAGAGCTAATCAATGAATTTGGTAAAGTAGCAGGATACAAAATTAATACACAGAAATCTCTGGCATTCCTATATACTAATGATGAAAAATCTGAAAGTGAAATCAAGAAAACACTCCCATTTACCATTGCAACAAAAAGAATAAAATATCTAGAAATAAACCCACCTAAGGAGACAAAAGACCTGTATGCAGAAAATTATAAGACACTGATGAAAGAAATTAAAGATGATACAAAGAGATGGAGAGATATACCATGTTCTTGGATTGGAAGAATCAACATTGTGAGAATGACTCTACTACCCAAAGCAATCTATAGATTCAATGCAATCCCTATCAAAGTACCAATGGCATTTTTCACAGAACTAGAACAAAAAATTTCACAATTTGTATGGAAACACAAAAGACCCCGAATAGCCAAAGTAATCTTGAGAACGAAAAACGGAGCTGGAGGAATCAGGCTTCCTGACTTCAGACTATACTACAAAACTACAGTAATCAAGACAGTATGGTACTGGCACAAAAACAGAAATATAGATCAATGGAACAGGATAGAAAGCCCAGAGATAAACCCACGCACATATGGTCACCTTATCTTTGACAAAGAAGGCAGGAATGTACAGTGGAGAAAGGACAGCCTATTCAATAAATGGTGCTGGGAAAACTGGACAGCTACATGTAAAAGTATGAGATTAGATCATTTCCTAACACCATACACAAAAATAAGCTCAAAATGGATTAAAGACCTAAATGTAAGGCCAGAAACTATCAAACTCTTAGAGGAAAACATAGGCAGGACACTCTATGACATAAATCGCAGCAAGGTCTTTTTTGACCCACCTCCTAGAGAAATGGAAATAAAAACAAAAGTAAACAAATGGGACCTAATGAAACTTAAAAGCTTTTGTGCAGCAAAGGAAACCATTAAGAAGACCAAAAGACAACCCTCAGAATGGGAGAAAATATTTGCAAATGAAGCAACTGACAAAGGATTAATCTCCAAAATTTAAAAGCAGCTCATGCAGCTTAATAACAAAAAAACAAACAACCCAATCCAAAAATGGGCAGAAGACCTTCATAGATATTTCTCCAACGAAAATATACATAGTGCCAACAAACACATGAAAGAATGCTCAACATCACTAATAATTAGAGAAATGGAAATCAAAACTACAATGAGATATCATCTCACACCAGTCAGAATGGCCATCATCAAAAAATCTAGAAACAATAAATGCTGGAAAGGGTGTGGAGAAAAGGGAACCCTCTTACACTGTTGGTGGGAATGTAAATTGATACAGCCACTGTGGAGAACAGTATGGAGGTTCCTCAAAAAACTACAAATAGAACTACCATATGACCCAGCAATCCCACTACTGGGCATATACCCTGAGAAAACCATAATTCAAAAAGAGTCATGTACCAAAATGTTCATTGCAGCTCTATTTACAATAGTCCAGAGATGGAAACAACCTAACTGTCCATCATCGGATGAATGGATAAAGAAAATGTGGCACATATATACAATGGAATATTACTCAGCCATAAAAAGAAATGAAATTGAGCTCTTTGTAATGAGGTGGATAGACCTAGAGTCTGTCATACAGAGTGAAGTAAGTCAGAAAGAGAGAGACAAATACCGTATGCTAACACATATATATGGAATTTAAGGGAAAAAAATGTCATGAAAAACCTAGGGGTGAAACAGGAATAAAGACACAGACTTACTAGAGAATGGACTTGAGGATATGGGGAGGGGGAAGGGTAAACAGTGACAAAGCGAGAGAGAGGCACGGACATATATACACTACCAAACGTAAGGTAGATAGCTAGTGGGAAGCAGCCGCATAGCACAGGGAGATCAGCTCGGTGCTTTGTGACCGCCTGGAGGGGTGGGATAGGGAGGGTGGGAGGGAGGGAGACGCAAGTGGGAAGAGTTATGGGAACATGTGTATATGTACAACTGATTCATTTTGTTGTGAAGCTGAAACTAACATACCATTGTAAAGGAATTATACTCCAATAAAGATGTTAAAATGAAAAAAAAAATAAAAAAAATAAAAATAATCTTGTAAGTATATTAAACATTAGATGAAATGATAATTGAACCTATTTTTATTTTGAATACTGACATCCTGGGTTAGAAAAGGACTCCACTATAATTCCTAAGTGTCTCTTAATCATGCCACTTTATGAAGTTGACTGGAATGTGTTATATCTAGTTGAATACTCTGTTTTTTTTCCTTGTTCAGAACTACTGCCACCATTACCATCACAACAAAAAGTCTAAGTCATCCTTTGATAAGGAAGAGAAGGTTTGAGAAAGAAAATGTTATATTGAATTTTTAATTAAAATTTTAATTTAAAAAAAGTCTTTTTAAAACTTTATGAGCCATAGGAAGTGAGAAATATATCAAATTAATGTGTATTAAAATCACCTATTCAGGGCTTCCCTGGTGGCGCAGTGGTTGAGAGTCCTCCTGCCAATGTAAGGGACACGGGTTCGTGCCCCGGTCCGGGAAGATCTCACATGACACGGAGTGGCTAGGCCTGTGAGCCATGACCACTGAGCCTGCGTATCCAGGAGCCTGTGCTCTGCAACGGGAGAGGCCACAACAGTGAGAGGCCCGCGTACTGCAAAAAAAAAAAAAAATCACCTATTCAAAGCATACCTCAAATAATATTCCCTAGAATTGTGTTAAAGTGTTAAACTAACTCACACTTGCATGCGCTGGTTGAGGTAATTTAATTATTGTCATATTGAAATGACACACGCTACATTGGGTACATAATGATTTATTGAGAAACAATGCTAGTTATACAGTTACTCCTATTACCTCTTCTGCAGAATGCATTGCTATCAAGGTCTCAAGTCATTTCACCAAGTCATCGAGCTTAAACTTCCTTTTCTTTATCTTATTTGAAAAGAAGTAGAAAAAGTCATCTAACACAGTATTCCAATCTACCCTATTCAATATTGTTGCATTTTCTGACATCTTAATTTTTTTTTCTGAAAATACTTTCACAAAGGGTATTTAAGTTCTAAATAAAATTTATCGTAGAACTTTGAGAACTTTAGAAGGAAATCAAAATGTATATACAAAATGTAATAATTGCAACTGAAAAATTAAACATGAACAATTTCATTTTTGTATATCTAGATATAAACTTTGGTGACACTTAGAGCAAGAAAACACACTGTAATTGTAAGTAAATTTCACAGCTGATATTTAGACTTATATTTATGATTCACGCCCTTTCTCTTTTTTTTTGCAATAATTTTGTATGTATAGAAAAGCGACAAAAATAGTACGGACATTTCCTTTGTAGTCTTCACACATTTTCCCCTAATATTAACATCTTGAATATTCATAGTATGATTATTAAAACAAGAGAAATTAATATTAGCACCATGCTGATAACTAAACTGGATTTTATTTTGATTTCATCTGTTTTTCAACTAATATTCTTTTTCTGCTTTAAAGTCCAATCTAAGATGCAAAATTGCATTTACTTATTTGTTAACACTAATATACAAATGAAAGAGATTTAGAACTGTAACCTATACACCCATATGAAAAAATAATTACTAAATATTACTGATAGAATACAGTATTTGTGTATAGTTCCTTTGTCTTTAGTCTTATATTACTCAGCCAAATACTATTTTCCAAAGTTACATAGGTTAATTCTTTTCATCCCCACCTTCTTCACTGTAAAATTATTAATTTGAAATATAAAGTTTATAACTGTTTGTATTCTAATTTCAGTTCCCTTTTGTATGAACTGAATTTTATACCCTCAAATTTATAGGTTGAAGCTTAACCCCCAATATGTCTATATTTGGAATAGGGCCTTTATGGAGGTAATTAAGGTTAGATAAGATCATAAGGGTGGGGCCCTAATCCAATAGGAGTAGTGTGCTTATGAAAAGAGGAAGAGATTATCAAAGTGTGCTTGCACAGAGAAAAATGGTCATGTGGAATATAGCAAGAAGGTGGCTATATGCAAGTGAATGAGAAAAGACTCAGGGAAAACCATGAGTAAAGTAAATTTGGAGGTTATAAAGCCTTCGATAGCAAAACAAATAACAGAAATACTTGGGTTTTAAAGTGATATTATGATTGAGTTTATGTTTAACTGGCATTAGAAGTGAAGATTCCAAGACTCCAAAATATTATATCAACCTGACTGTTTTTTGAATGAAAAAACAAGAGAAAGAAAACCTAGAAAATTTATGAACTATGACCTCTGCTGCTACAGGCACAAGAACACATGGCCGTGGGCTTCCCTGGTGGTGCAGTGGTTAAGAATCTGCCTGCCAATGCAGGGGACACAGGTCAAGCCCTGGTCCAGGAAGATCTCACATGCTGCGGAGCAACTAAGCCCGTGCACCACAACTACTGAGCCTGCATACCACAACTACTGAAGCCCGTGTGCCTAGAGTCCATGCTTCGTGACAAAAGAAGCCACCACAACTAGAAGCCCGCACACCCAACGAAGAGTGGCCCCCACTTGCCGCAACTAGAGAAAGCCTGCACGCAGAAACGAGGACAAAGATAAGAAGGATAAGGAAACAAAGATAAGAGGGATAAGGAAAAAAGAAAGCAGAACAGAAAAACAAAGGTTCAGAAGCCCAGGAAGATGCTAATCCAGATTGTCTTTCCCTAAAAGACCAACTTCCCCTGCCAGGAGAGGGAGACAGGACAGTCATAGTCCATTTCATCTTCACAGAATCAAGAACTGAGGAGTCCATCCCTCATTCCAAAAATGAAAGAGAAAACTCCAGAGCTCCCAAAACCTGAAGAGAAAATAAAAGAACTTCCAGTGTAAGAGGTCACCTCCACTAGTGATAGCCTAAAATTTCTCAAATCTGAACCTGTATCAAAATCTAGAGAACCTTCTCTGAGAAAAACAAACATGCACACAAAAATGTCCAAAAAAGAAAAGAAGACTCACTCAGTCATGTTCCAAATTGAGGTCCCAAATGCATTCTAGCTGCCCTGATTCTAAACCAATCCAGCGCCACAGATACTGTTGAAGATCACAGCCACAGGGAAGGCTTCCAAGCCCCTCAAAGGAGAACTCCACCAAAGACAGATGTCTCCTCCAACAAGGCATAAATGGAGTAGATTTACAGTGAATCAAAAAGATGCTCATCCATAATCTGGAAGTAGTTCAGCATTTTACTCATCTCCTTCTTCATCACCACAGAAGAAACCTCCTTCTACATCACCACATAAGAAACCTAAGGGTCAACGAAAAAGTAGCAGGTAATCTCCTTCAGCAAGTCCTAGGTGAAGGTACTGGCTATCACCTCCAGCAACTCCCCTGCCAAAAGCTTGTCATTTTTCAACGCTGTAAAGTCCAACCATACAAGAAAAATTGTGTTTCTATATCTCCAGAGGGAAATTCAGGTAACATGACCAAACTCACAGGCACTGAGAAATGAGAGTGCCCCTCACCAGCACCCGAACCTACAAAACTAGAGTCATCTAAAAGGGCAAAAGAGAAAGTGGTAAAATAGAGCAGCAGATTTGGTACAGCAGGGATGTCAATATCACCAACAAAATCAGCAGTCTTTATATGACTGGCTCCTTCTCTGCTCAATAACTTTCTACTCAGGAGGTCTCATGAGAATTATAACGAGGTAGGCAGGCTGCGGACACATTCCCATTCCCGGGGTGCTTCGCCACGAGAGGGCCAGAAAGAGGCTTCCCTCCCTGTAGACGGAGAATTTGTCCCCACAGCAAATCAGAAGGCGACTTCTTTTTCCTCCCCCACCCTCCTCTTCTCAGTCCTCTCCCTTCTCCTGTCCCACATCTGTTCACCTTTCCCAAGAAGATACCCTTCTAGAATACAGAGGCGATTTTATCCTTCACTCCCCAAAGAGAAGAACAGCCCCCACCCCAGTCCCAAAGAAATCATCACCATCTGACCGCAGAAATGCAGGGACTCCCATTCTCCACCTCTGAAAGAAGCTTCCCAGTCAGTCACCAAGAGATTTTTGCCTTCATTATCATCAAAGCATAAGAAAGGGTCTTCCCTGATCCTGTTTACCCAAGAGGCATCATCACCACAACCAAACAAACAGCATTTGTCCTCGCTAACTCTGGAGCTCCTCAGACCACTTTGAGCCCCTCTCACCCTTTCTTCCTCACTCACCCCTCCCCCAACTCCCTTCCTAAGAGAAATAGCAGCAGCAGCAGCAAAACAGGAAAAAGGCAGTCCACAACCCCAAGCTGTAGGGCTAGGACTCTGGAATTCAAAACAATAAGGACAAAAAACAAAAGAAGGCAGCCTCAACAAGCCCTCAGTCTCTCATGAGGGTCTCATCCTCCAGATCTGTTTCAGGATCTTCTGATCCGTGGCAATCTCCATTCCTGCCCAGTATGTCACCCAGTAGCACGAAAACACAAGAAGAAAAAGACTGGCTGCTGCTGCGGCAGGTACTGTAGACCTTGCAATCATTCCTGCTCCCAAAACAGCATCAGAACTGGAAGAACTGAGCCAGAACCAGAGCCAAAGGAGAAACTGAAGGTAAAGCTAAGGATAACCTTGATGACATAGAAGGCACCTGTGAGAAAAGGCACTGAGATCAACGTGGAATGCTGACATATTTCCCAAAGATGGAAATGTTTGGTATGATGTAAGTTTTATGTGGCTTGCGCACAATGGATTTACACTGTGAAAAGTGTTCATAGTATATAATTGTCATTCTTTCATTGACAGCTGACTAATTTAGAGTGAAATACTTTAAGCCAATTTTTTTCTTTAAAAGTATCTTAAATATGGTTGGCATTCTTATGTTTCCTTTCGTTACCCATGGCTATTCCCAGAGAGTTGATTTTATTTTATTTACTTTCTCTCATTTGAGTTGTAATGCCCATTTAAGTTACCATGTTTCTAACCCTTCCATGGTTTGTAAAGCTTGCCCAGAAATTTGACCATTGTTGAACAATGAACAATGCACAACACCTGAACAATATGAACACAACAATGACCAAAATTATAAAAGAATATTTTAATGCAATGGTCTTCATCTTTTATTTATATAAGTAGTCAAAATATAATACCTATACTATACAATCTTTTTCCAGAAAATAGAAGGGGAAGAAATACTTCCCAGCTGAATTTAAGACAGAATTATTCTAACACCAAAATCAGAGAAAGATATTACCAGAAATGAAATTACAAATGAAAAACCCTCATTAACATACCGTATCTATTTGTGATGTTTTCTTTAATGGAAGGTTTTTAACTTAATTCAATTTATTTGATAACAAGACAATTGATGACCAGTTTCTTCTTGAGTGATTAACATTAACGTTAGCATGCATTTTAAAGTTTAGTAAGTAATTACCACAGTGCTTTTCAAAATGGCTATTATAATTCATTCTTTCAGAAGCAGTATATGAGAATTTTGTTTCCCCTGCAATGCTAAAGAAGTAGTAGTAATCACAACGTTTAAAATTTACTGATGTTGTAATGCATTCTCTCATTGTTATTTTGATTTACAGTAAGGCCACTAGTTGTGTCTAGGTAGTACTTTTGTCTACTTAAATTTATTGCTATTTTGAATGTACGGTTTTACAACTTGCTTAATCATATATCTTTGTACAATTTTCTATTATGTATATTTATTTTGTCAATGAGACATAGATCTTGGGCTTTAGTAGGAATATATGTATATCTCTACTAAAGGGAAGTGTATATATATATATATATATATATATATATATGTTTGTTTAGATCTGAGGAGGTTATGGATGGTGATATGTAAATCTTATTGAATAGAAATCAGCATATGGACCAAATCTGGTCCACTTCTTATTTTTATACATGAAGTTTACTGAAATACAGCCACATTCATTTCTTTATGTATTATCGGTAGCTGATTTTGCACTACAACAACTGAATTAAGCAGAGCTGAGCTCACAACAGAGACTGTATGGACTAAAACACCTAAAATAATTACTATCTGGTTCTATACTGACCCCTATCACAGACTATAGGTAATAGGATTTAGAACTAGAAGGAAATAAAATCTACATTTCATTTTCTATTTGACAAAGAGACAGAATTAAAGCATTGAATAATTGGTCTAATTAAATGTACCTAGTTACTTTAACCCAAAATGAGAACTCTAACTACTTGATTTTCATTTTCATCATTTCTATACCTATATCTACTTTCCAAAATCTGTAAATATGGCCATTTACTATATAAACTTTAAGGAAAATCAACCTTTGGTAAAATAAGTACTCAGCAGATTGCAGATATTTTATCATAACATGATTTGCCCAAATCACAAGTAGTTAATATAAAATATAGATTATTAAATTCTTAAAGAATATATGATGAATATGAATGCCTTATATAGCAACTATTAAGATTAGAATCAATATCTAAAAACAACACTAATCTTTGAGGAAGGTAAAGGTTTTTCCACTATAGTGCTTGACAGTGCTTAAAATTATTTTTTAAATGTAACTCATTTAGCATAGACAAAGAATTAGAGATAGTAATATAATATTAATAACATAGATATAGTAATAAAGATTAGCATAGCTAAAGAATGTTAGGAAATTCCATCACCCCTTTGTCCTTATCATTCTTCAAGGACTCTACTAATAATTCTTTTGTTTTCCATGGTGAACTTTGTATGATAAGTAGTTTTTAGTTACTTTCCTTTACTTAAGATAATTGAATATATATGTATTAGTTTGTTAAGGCTTTCATAACAAATACCACAGACTGGGTGACTCAAGCAACAGAAATTAATTTTCTTACAGTTATGGAAGCCAGAGTTCCAAAATCAAGGTGTCATCAGGCTTGTTTCATTCTGAGGCCTCTCTCCTTGACTTGTAAATGGCCATCTTCTCCCTTTATCTTCACGTGGTCTTTCCTTTATGGGTACGCATGTCTGTGTTCAAAGGCACTCTTCTTGTAAGGACACCAGTCATATTGGATTAGGGCCCACTCATATTATCAGAGGACCCGCTCATTTTACCTTAGTTATTTCTTTAAAGACCCTATGTCTAAATACAGTCACATTCTGAGGTACTGGGGGTTAGGACTTCAACATATGAATCTAGGGCAGGCGGACACAATTCTGCCCATAATAATATATTACTCTTATTATCCCACATTATTCATAGACATATTGGTACTATTTAAACATAGACACACAACTATATTTAAAATAGATAACCAACAAGGACCTACTATATAGCACAAGGAACTCTGCTAAATATTCTGTAATAACGTAAATGGGAAAAGAATTTGAAAAAGAATAGGTACATGTATATGTATAATTGGACCACTTTGCTGTAACCTGAAACTAACATAACACTGTTAATCAACTATGCTCTGATATAAAAAAGAAAAAAAAAAAGAACTGTGAGATAAATTAGGAAGTCTATGTTATGAAATATATTTTAAAAATCAAAGAATAATGCAGTGTTCACCAATAAAGTCTATATCAAAGCAATAATATTTTAGTTTCTTAGAAATTAGTTTTTCTCCTGGCCTGTAAAGCAGGTATCTGTGCCTTTGGCACTGCAAAGCTGTCCCAAGGAAGAAGTGATATTACACTGTGGACTTAGTGGTACATTCTCAACAGGAACAATTCAGATGCTGGTTTTCTGCAAGTTGTTGGTGTAAGATACTAGATTCAAACATAAAGGTCATTTAGAAACATTAAATATTTACATGATATGGAATGAATTCACGCAAAAAAAAAAAACTGAAGGGGAATTTCACAGATCTAAGCTTTAAGATACAGAGAAAAATATTGTCACTGTAAAAAAAATTAAAAAGAAGCTAGGATGAGCAAGCCAAGATCTACAATTGTATTTAAGGTGTGCATTCTAAGTCCTACTTATAGTAATGTGACCTATTGGGCAGAAAATTATTGAATTTTTTGGTGTTTTAAGTGATCCTTAAAATGATCACTGGATTTGGGCCTGCCCGTTCCAATGATCAGTTTCTTCCGTACGATTTATGCTTTCTTCATTCTAAATTTTGTCTTATTATTTTTTATGGATTTAAAGCTACCATGATCACAATTTGTCACTAAAATCCACAAAGAAAATTTAAAAAATAAAAGCATAATAATATTTATTTATATGCAAAAGGAAACCATTTCATAGGCCTAAGGTTATCTATAAGTATAATTTCAGATCTACTATGATTTACAATGTTTATGTTCTAGTTCTAACAATCTTATCAGTATCTTGTCAGATTGACTTTTCTGACTTTGTTATGTTTTACCCTCATAAAGAGTTCTTTCCACATAGGCAACATAGATTATCTGGTAGTAGTAATAATAATTAGCTAAATTTTTTGACAGTAACTATTGTTTTTATTTAAACATAAAAGTTTTCCAGAATATTTTCAAATGACACATTTGAAAGTCATGATTATAATCATTCAAAATTAAAATTAGAGTCACCATACAAAGCCATTAACACCTCTGTTAAATGCCCCTTGTGACACATTTAACATTTTGAGGACTCTTGTAGAGTTTCCTCTGAAGATCTCTAATTACATGAATAACTTTTTATTTTATAAAATGGGAAACAAAGGGGATGAAATGACTTATTTATATGCACATAGTAGGAGAACAGTCTATTCATGGGTCACTTGACTTCTTTTAAATTTTTATTGCATGACATCAAACAACCTATTAAATAACTGTCCTAAGACACGTCTTCAAATTATTATTTTGAAATGGTGCTGGCATTATTCAATGACATGAATGTATTCTATTATGTACAAAATGAACACCCATGTTTATTTAAAGTCGAAGTTTACTTATATATAATTTCTGAGGTTCAGCCAAATTTTATATTAAACTTGGTGAAAATAACTTATCCACTTTCAAAATTTTATTTAAATAGAATGACCCAAAATTATGCAAGGGACAAAAGAATTGATGTTTTACAATGATGCAGTATATAATACAACATTGATGTGTATTTATTTTTTGACTGATTGCTATTATAAGCCTTTGTTTCATATGAAATGAATTAAAAATGAAATGTTCATGAAAGACTCTCCTTAATGATAACCCCCTATATAGTTTCATAGCTTGTGGCTACTGTATTAGGTTTATTTAAAAAAAAAAATCCCTTAAATCCCTGCAGCTCTCTGTAGCATTCAGAATCTTTGTTTTCATATGAAAAGGCATATCTGAATACAGACAATAATCTTTTCAAGGTTTATGGTTGCTGTGAGCATTTGCTCCTACTGAGGACCAACTGCCTTGAGCTGCAAGGAAATCACAACCTTCAATCCTCCTGCTATAAAGAAAATCCAAAATGGCAGAATAGATTTTTTGTAGTCCTAAGATAACTTGTGAAGGCCTTAAGTACTTGAAAATTCATCCTTTACAGGATAACATATGAAAATGTCAGAAAGAGAAATACAACCAATGAAACAAAGAAAACCAACTACAAAACACAATTCAAAATGGAAAGTAATAGAGAGCAGTACTCATGCAAATGAGAGGGAAGAACAATAATCTTATTTTCAAATTAAATAAATATCTTCATTATGATCTGGCTTTTATAATATCAGATTTAAGCACATTCTAATAAAAAAAAGTTTTTATATAATAAGGTTTTTCTGATCTGGCTTTCAAAGAGAGTTTAGCACTTTCTACTGCACAATATATCCTTTAAGAATTGTTCTTTTATGACAACAGTATAGGGTTTTTTTAAAAATTCTGTATGTATACCACACAATAATCTATCTTATATGTAAAAATCAATGCATAGAGAATGTCTAGATAATTATCTCTAAAATAGTACTGACAATAATGTAACAAACTTTTATATTTCTATTTTTGCAAATTGATGTTTGTTTTATCATATTGATGTTTCTATAAAACAAATAAGAAAATATCTATTATAAGTCCTGAATGTAGATCTGCAACTCTGGTATATTTCTGAACTTCAGACTCATAAACTCTTGTTTATATGAATATTTATATTGATAAATATAATGGGCATTTCAAACTTAACATTACAAAACAAAACTCTTGACTTCTACCATCAAACTTGTTTCTCTCACAATATCCCCCATCCCAGGAGTGGCAGCTTCAATCCTCTAGTCTCTCTGGACAAATATCTTCCAGTCATCATTGACTCCTCTTTTTAGCAAACACCTCAAATCTAAACCTTAACAAAATTTTGTCAACTTTAACTTTGAAATATATCCAATATCATTACTTTTTCCCACCTATACTGCTGGCATCTTAGTCTATGCCACCATTACCTCTTGTGTAAATGTCCTAACTGGTTTCCATGTTCCTACTCTTGTTCTTTCATGGTCCATAGCCAGCAATGCAAGCAGAGATAACCTTTTAAAATATAGGTCAGTTTTTGGCATCCTCTTTTCAAAATCATTTGAAATGGATTATAAAGTTTATCAGCATAAAATTCCAAATCCTTATCATCATATACTGCAGAGGCTACCCAATATCCATGTTTGCCCATTCTACTCTTTCTTTACTAATAGTATTCTGATTTTACTTGAAGTGATCTGTGATTATCTCCATAACTTCATTTCCTATCATGCCTTACAGAGAGAGGTAAGATAAAGGCTTAAAAGCTGTAAGCAGCAAATTTTATGGTAGTTTAAAGAATGTTCCTACAATGATAGCAGGTTCAGCTGGCACTCCTATTTTGTCTTTAGTCTTTCCTCATTTCAGCATTCTGGAATGTGAATGTGTCATTTAAAATTGGCAGCTATCTTATAAGGATAGAGATCATTTTCTATAGATGGTGTAGAAGATGGCTAGAATGCCTCTGAATATCTAATGAAGAACTGAATCCATCATAACAGCCCTGGACCCCTTGTTATGTAATAAACTTTTCAAAACTATATTTAAAAATGAATTACATTGCCATTTGGGTTTTCTATTACACGTGGCTGAACTCAGTCCCTCACGGATACACATAGACTTCAAAGCCCTAGATTTATCTTCCCCTAATGCCCTGGATAATACCTGACTATATTAGTTTGCTAGGGTTATGGTAATAAAGTACCAAGTACTGGGTGGCTTAAAACAACAGAAACTTAATGCCTCACTGTTCTAGAGTCTAGAAGACTAAAATCAAGTTTCCACAGTGTCATGTTTCCTCTGAGACTCTGGATAGAATCCTTCTTTGCCACTTAGCAGCTTCTGGTGGTACCCAGCAATCTTTAATATTCCTTGGCTTTCAGCTACATCAGTACAATCTCTGTTTCCATCATCACATAACCATCTTCATATCATCTTCCCTCTGTGAATGTCTGTGTCTGTGTCCAAATTTCCCCTTTTTATAAGGACACCAATCATACTGGATTAGAACTCACCCTATTGAACTCACCTTAACTTGATCATCTGCTAAGACCTTATTTCCAAATAGGTTCACTTCACAAATTCTGGGTGTGAGGGCTTCAATATACCTCTTGGGGGTCACAACTCAATACATAACACTGTCCCTGGTAATGTTTTAACCTGATCTTCACACTAAATCAACATGATGGCATTCTTTGTTGAGTATCCTACATGTGTCTTTGCCTTAGAGCCTGTAGATGTTTGAATGGCAGCCCCTCAAAAGATAATGATGACCCTCTAATTCTTTGAATTTGTTGTAACCTTATTTGGAAAAAAGGATCTTTGCAGATGTAATGAAATTAAGGGTCTCAAGGTGAGATAATCCTCGATTATATGGGTGGGCCTTAATGCCAAAAAATTGTCCTTATTAGAGACACAGAGGAGGAAACAGACAGAGACAGCAATGTGAGGACAGACAGAAGAGACTGGAGTTATGCAGTCATAAGCCAAGGAATGCCTGGTGCCACCATTAACTGGAAGGGGCAAAGGATTCTCTACTAGTGCCTCAGGAGGAACTATGGCCCTGATGACAACTTGATCTCTGACTTCTGTTCTCTAAAACTATGAGATAACAAATTCCTGTTGCTTTAAGTCATCCAGTGTGTAGGAATGTGTTACAGCAGCCTCCAGAAACTAACACAGATCCTTTGCACTAGCTCTTCCCTTTTCTGAGAACAAATTTATCTTATGTATTTTCTACATGTTTTGCTGCCTAAGTAATTCAGGTCTCAGAGGTGTTTTTTTGTTTGTTTCACTGCAGTTTTCATCACCTGACACATCACATATCTCTTTGTTCTCTTGTGTCTGCATCTCTCACTAAAATAAAAGATTCATAAGAGCTGAGACTACATTATCATCAGCTCTTGGAAGATGTCTATATCAGAGTAGGCACACAATAAATATTTGATTTGTCTAATATAACTAATTAGGAGTTAATAAGTATTGATTGAACTAATGAATAAAACTGAAAACAATAAACTGACCTCTACATTTTGTGCTTTTAATTACTTTTATTTTAATCACTAGAAAAGACAAGTCATGGGTTTCATAATTACATTTCAATGTATCCTTTATGATGTTAGGGAATAGTATCATCAATAATATGGAATGGATAGGGAGATGAGAACATTTTACAATTAACTTACAATTTATTTATATCTTTCCACTTTCCAAACAACAGTTTCTTCAATTCATCATTTAGAAGAAAAATATATTGAATTTAGGCAAATATATTCTTTTTAAAATATAGACCATATAGATATTTATATACAACATAAGCTAATTTTGTGAAAAAAATCAGCTATTTATGTTTCTTAAATAGCTATACAAAAATAAATTTACTCACATCAATGTCATGTGGCTCACATTATACATGTAACACTTCATTTGCAGGCCTCACTGATTTGTCAGCTTGGTCTTAACACTAGCAATGGCCTTGAGACATGACAAAGTATAGATATGAAGAGGAAGAGTACAGAAAAAAGAGAATTGTCAGCCAAGAAGCTTTAGAATCCTGAAAATGGGGTATCAGTAGAAGAGTGTTTTGAGAAAATAATATGAGCAAACATTATTGAGTAGGCATATGCATCTTTGGCAAGTATATAATACAATAAAGAAGATAAGATGCCTATGCTAAGGTGATGGACTCTAAAAATATGAAATACCCTGAAATGACTTTGGCAAATATCTTTATACATAGCTAAATTAATCAGTAATAACATTGTCTTTGTCTTCTATTCTATGTATCAGACTTATTTAAGAAGCCTTAAATTTAAATCAGGGAAGTTGATATTGTATTAGCTTATCAAAATTTTGTGGAACTTAAGAAAGAATTTAAGTGGTAAGGAGAAAGCCTATAATATTTACCTCTATTTCTAGTAATATGTAAACTGTATTATTAGGAATGGGCTATTTAACTAAAAAACTCAGATATAAACAATGAAAATTATATTTTGACAATATAGCCATTTTCCAGGAGGTTTTCAAAGACTCTTCTTTAAAAACAAAAGTTTTGTTTTTTGAAATGTCTGTGCATGAGTCCCGAAAAAATTTTCTTTTTAAGAAATCATTTTTGAAAATATGTTTTGTAAAGTTGTATGTATGTGTGTGTGTGCCCTCTGAGTGTCTGCATGCTATGGGAGTTTATGGAAACAGTGACTATTGTTTCATTTGGTAAAAATATTTTAAGAATGATTTTAACGTCAAAAATTCACTCATGATCTTAAAATATGTCTTACCATATCTTTGCCAGTCCAAGAAAAATTTTTAGGATAAATATTTGTCTTCCTAAAACACAAGGCTCTATGAACTATGAGAAAATCAATGTTAATATAATAATTTATCATGTAAGAAGAAAAATTGCTATTTAAAGTAAAACATTTATAATTTTTAAAATTATATTTTCATGTACATTAATCAGAATTTTATATTTTTTTTCCTTAGAGTGAAGAACTCATATATAAAAGTGGTCTTCATAGAAGAGTTTAAATATATCATCAAAGCTCTTTATGTGGAGATAGATCAGTAGATAGATAAAAATACTATGTATACATTTACGGACAAAAGCCCACATAAATGTACCCATACATTGAATGCCTTTTTTCTCATTCTCATTCTTTTAAAAATAGAAACCAGAATAATTTAGAGTGAATTAGTACATACCATCAGGGACAACATTAAAGGCACAAGTGTTTTTATGTCTGCTGTATGGGAGCCAGAGCTATTCAGTTTTGCTTCCAGCTTCTTCCATAAAAACAACCCAAGAGACTGCTTTCTTATACCACTTGGGGGTACCTCTGATGGTACATATTAATTTATATTGTCAGGAAATTTTGGAAGTCAGCCATTTGCCAGCTTTCCAAGTACAAATTGTACAATTACAGATGTTACAGCAGTAGGTAGGTATAGACAAGTAGAGACCATGAAAAATAAAAGTGAATTACTATTCATAGTTAGTATGTAAAAAATTAGGGGTTGATAAAATTTGCAAATTAGGAGCCTAATTTTAAGGATAATTTGATCAAATTAGCCTGTGTATTAATAAAATAAGTTTTATTCTAGTACAGACATACAGGTTTAAAATTTGGATCTAAAAATAACTGGCAATAAAAAAATATGTCTAGTCAATAAATGGGACTGTGTCTGAAGAAACTTTGCTTGTTCAATAATTCTCAATCAATCTGTACCAACATATATAAAACAATTAATATATTTTCAGTGTCATTGGCAAGAATCCCATAAGCTATCTTTATCATTCAATAGTTTACAGTTAAAATAGTTTACAGTTAAAATAGTTTACAGTTAAAAACTAGTTTTTTTAAAATAGTTTACAGTTAAAAACTCATATATAAACAATGAAAATTATATTTTGACAATATAGCCATTGTCAAAATTATATTTTGACAATATAGCCATTTTCCAGGAGGTTAAGGGGAAAAAGAAAGGAAAAAAATTATCTCTATGACCAGAATTGCTTACACAAAGATATCATTTTAATAAAGTTTTTAAAAGCATCTTATTCAATCTTAATATCCCAAATTTGAAAGATTATTAATCTATTTTAACTATTCATACTTTCTCATAACCCAGTTTAAGCCAGTTCCCATAAGAAATGTTAACTTTCATTATTATTGAAAATTGCATATCTTTAAATTAACCCATTGATTTGCTAATTATACTCTCTACCTGGAAAATTCTTCTGTTACTGCACTAGAGGACAGAGAAAAATATGAGTGTATTATGATTTCAGACTCTTATGCATTGAAATGATGGTTATATTTGTGATTTAAATATTATTTTAATGTCATTGAATATGAATGATAAAATAATAAATGTTATTTGTTTTTAAACAAATACACAGGAAAGAACAATAGACTTCAAAGTAATCACCCTGGGAAGCTTTAAATCCACTGATATCCTTGTCAGTTACAGATGCTATATTTCATTGTATGGATTTTGTTTATTTTTTAAATTGGTTTAAAGGTCTGACTGTATCAGCAATTCTTCCTTTGAGAGTGAATCTGATTTTTAAGAATGAAAGTGCAACAGTTAAATAAGTTTATGATGAAAATAAATAATGCAAAGTAACGACGTGTGCACTCTTGGAGATAACAGTATTAAGAATACAGTAGAAGTGGAGCTTAATCCTATGACTATAAATTAAAATGATATGGCTTTAAACAATTTAAATAAACTCTCAGGTTTAGGTTCTTCTTCTGCAAAATAGAACAGTTTATTTCAATTTTGTTTTTTGTTCTTAAAGCTGAATTTAAAAATATGAAATGACCTATTGCATGTAAACTAGATTGTATTTATCTTTATACTGTCAAAATGCAAAAAAAATATGCTATAGCCTATGAGAAAAGTGAAAGTTCCTTGTAATCTTTTCCTTCTGTGAAAACCAGTGTTAACAACTGTATATATATATATATATATATATATATATATATATATATATATACATATATATATTATGCTAGAGAAAAACAAAGAAGAGAGAGAAATTTTTAACAAAAGAAGTAAATATTTTTTATCTTTTTGACAAGATGGAGTAACAGGAACCAGATTTACCATTCTGACTTAAACAAATAGAAATCTAGATGACATCTGAAAAACAGTTTTCAGATATTAGACAGTAAGCAGCACAAAACTGTGAGTCCCAGATAAATGGGCCAAAAAAAAAAGAGGTAAGTCTTGTCAGTGTAACACCTTACTTACTGCCTGAAGGCAGTGTTAAGGCCTCAGTGAGAAGACAGAAAACTCAAACAGAACTTTTCTCACAATAATATTTAATTGAAAAATAAAGCAGAAAAACAGTAAGGATATAAAAGCCTAGAAAATTTTGTCCTAATTAGCATTTATAGAACACTGCAAGCAACAACAGTATAATACACATTTTTCCCCAAGTGTAAATAGAATATATGCTAGGTCATGATGGACCTTATGAGCCAGGTTGAGGAAATTGGGATTATCCTTAAGCAAAGGGATGAGAGTGAAATCCCCCTATTTTTACTTAAATGCAGGTCATGGAAGATCATATGCACAAAATAAATTTCTTGAAAGTCTATGATTTATATGTGTCAAATGACGCATCAAGGTCATCACATGATCTGACAATCCCACATGTGTAACTCTTTGAAAAGCTACAAAACCCAATGAATAACAATTATGTTAGTTGTACATCATAGTATTAAAAAAGAATTCTGAAACAAGTTGAAACACCTTCTGTCTCATGATTTATAATAATGATACATCAAATCCTAAGAAGAAAAGACAAAGATATTAGGAGTGGTTATTTTAGGCTAAAAATTACCAACTAGTCTCAAATTGTGTTAATGGGAGTGCTGTAAAATACAGAATAAAAAGGCTTTTCCTTTTACCTCTGGGTTTTAAGAACTATTGTATATCTCTATTTCCAACTCTTTCCCCAGATGCCTATCTACAACCTTCTAAAGTTTTGATGGGGGTTCCTTAAATATTTCTCTCTGATATTCCATGTTGATAATTTTTGACTAATAGATTGTATCCATTTTTTTGAGATACAGGTTTATTATTTGAAAAGAATTGGCCTGATTATAAGCATCTGTATTTTTTAACATGGGCTCAGGAATGTTAAGTAGGGTATATAAAATGTTAGGAGTTTACATTAGTAATATTTTAATATTATTTCATATTTATTTTATTTTATTCACAAATATTATAATACAGTTTTGTTTGTCTGTTTGTTTTTTTGGTTTGGGGGAAGTTTTGTCCTGATATTGAGCCATTGCATAGTTAACCATTCCTGAAGTCATAATTGTAATCATTGTTAAACCCAGCATAATACCTCATGATATCTTCCTAACTTAAAATTTTCTGGCTTATTGCATTTCCTTTCATTTTTAAGAACAACAGCATTTTGCTCATTCCAATGCTTCTATTTAACAAGTGTGAAAAACTTTTGTACTCTAGTCTTCTAAGGAACTTTGAACCCAAACTGCTTCAATAATAGCCAGCTGACTGGGATCTGTCTGGAGGACCTAATTGGTATGAGTAAAGCACAGTAGAAGGCAACAGCTTTATCTGTATGCAAGAGGCAGTATAAGAAGTGTGACACTCACAGTGAAAGCAGAAAACAGCAAGCCAACATTTCAGGACTAGTCATTCAAATGGACTCAAGGTCACTTCCTTTTGTCTGTGTTTCTTACGAAGAGTTACTTAGAGGTGAGACAAGGAAAAAATGAATTTTTCATGAAATATAGTGCCTGAAGGAAAAGGAAGAAAAATGTCTATTCCACTGTGTAGACCTAGAGCAAAGCAAAGGCCACTAGACTAGAGAATGTCCTAGGCAAAGCTTGACTCTTTCTTCTACCACACAGTTTGGTGAATGGAGCATGGCAGTGACTAATAATGTATCAATTTCCCTTAGGTATAAACCTGCCTGATAGAGGAATATGAGAAAAACATCTTCTATCTATTCCCAGGAAATGATTCCGAATTCTATGCATCAAGAGCAACATCTAGAACTCTGTTTATATTTTATAGCAAATGGCATTGATTTTTAATACCCAGGGAAATATCTACCCATATTTATGTTTAATGTTTGGAAATTTTGTAATATTCTCATTACTTCTATAATATAGACAATTCAATTTGAACTCAAAATTATAAGGGGCATTTAAAATATATATATCAGTAAATATATTCTTCCTTATTGCTAATAGTTCTCTAAGCAATTTCTGTAGGTCCCAGTGTGAATCATATGATCTTACGTAGGGAAGAATAAAAGATAAATGGATTAAAAAAAAAGAAAGAAAGAAAAGAGAAACACAGTGAGAAAGAAAGAAAAAAGGAAGGAAAGGGGGGAGAGAAGGAGAAAAAGACTGACTTCACAATATAAGATATATGATTATATATTGATAACAAATTAGAAAATAAGTGTGTATAAGTGTTAAAATGGATAAATAGTATTTTAAAGCTCCCAGAAGTCAGACACACTTAAAATGATAGAATATCCAACTAAATCAAAATATATATTTCTATATGTTTTGTAAGTAAACATAAATTTGTTCCAATGAATAGTTTGATAACTTAATCTACATCAGTCCAGCTTATATCTACCCATTTAACATTGTTTATTCTTCTTGAATCCTAGTGAAAATGAACCTGAATTCTGAGTTGCTAGATTTTTCTCTAATATTAAATTTTCTTGTTCTTTTCTTTTTTCCTTTTTTCTTTCTTTCCTTTCCTTCCTCTTTCTTATTTTCCTTCCATTTTACTTCTTTAGTCCTTCTTTTCACCTGCTTTCTTTCCTGCCTTCCTTATTTTATCTTCCTTCTTTTAATTACATGCAATACATACTGGATAAGATTTCAGGTTTTCTAGCTGGAAGTCTTATTAGGATTCTTATTAAAAGCTTTGTCATTATCACCTATATTAACAAGGTAAAAAGAGGCAAAATGATTAAAAATGCCTAAGTAATGGCAGATAATTAAGTAGATAAATGAAATTAACTGATAAACAGTTTGAAATAAACAGCAAGTAAACAGTTCCTGTTTTTTACTAATTGCTATTGGTGTAAGTGCCTAAAAAAGATGATGAGCTGGTAAATTCTGTTACCTTAGGGAATACAATAGAAGTGAAGATTGGGCAGAGTTCTTTCATCTGAATATAAACCTTGTTTGAAAGAATTACTTTAAGGATATGAAGATAGGTTCTGTTTCAGGTAAATTTGACAATATTACTATGGAAACATCCTAAGTCAGAAATAGTAGAAAATGTTATGATTTGAAAAAAAAAAAAGACAAATGTATCATAATTAAAAGAAGAGTATGATATTAGAGTCAGGAATATGAAGGTACAGAATTTCTGCATCTACCACAACACCTGAGACATAAATTCTTATGAAAGTTTTATATAATATATTCAATTTGTTTCATTCTAAAGGATGAAATCTGAAGAAAATTACTTCAGTCTGAAAACGTAATTTATTTTGAATAGAGGTGTTAAATTCCCTGAATTCATGATATTGAAAATGAGAAGCTAATTTTGGCCACCATTTCCACATTTTAAAAATCATCATTATTCAAGTCCCCACTTTCCATTTTGTATAATGTGTATGTCTCACACATTCTAGCTGCTAGCTGATAGATCTATAAGGAGCACAGTTATGAAAAATTTGTTTGCCTATCAAGTTATAATTCTTCTAACTGGAAAAAAATCTAAATATGATGCATATAGCACTCCTCTCCACCCACATGCATGCTGAATATCTATCTGTTGAAAATCTGGAGCATCTGAAATAGGTTTAATCGATGACTTGGTAGTTTTCTTTTAACTGTCATCTACCACTAGGCTGTTCTTTAACAGCTATATTCTTGGTAGTTATCAAATAGATAGTAGGACTCTTCTAAAGAAGAGTGTACAATAAGGGTTTTTATAGGTTAGGCATATTTTGTTTGCTTTCCTATAGTCCTTGAAAAACTACTAAGGTTTATCTTATACATAGTACTTTTATCAAGCTAAAATTTTATGATTTTTATTTTTAAAGAAATGATTACATTAGCAAATTTATTGGTGAAAGACAACTTTATTGCTTCCGTGAGTCTATTACATATAAGAGTACAAGGAGCCTGCTTCATACTTCTCTCTATGTCAGATCCAATAAGAGCACCTGGCACATAGTAGGGGCAAACATCTATAGAATACAAGAATACAATGGTACTATACCTGTTCATTTTTTTTCCTTTGTACCTTCCATACTGAATAAGAACACAACTGTTTAGAGCACATAATTGTGTGAGTTCATGGAATAGAACCTTACATTCTCTTATGTGTCTGTGTTGCTGGGAGACCTAGGTTACTGCCTACGATTTGTTTTTGTACTGAATAAAACTGCAGAAACCCAATCCAACAGTTTTTGGCAAGGAAGCTCCCTTTCATCATGCACCTCTTTCCCTTGGGACTTGGAGAATCTTCTCTCCTTGGAAGGTTTAGGCATTTGCAACTCTTTACACCTACTGTGTCCCTTGAGATATATTATTTTCCGAAATTTCAATAGAAAAGTTGGATTGACATTTTCTCATATTTTTTCACATTTCATCCAACTCTCAAGAAAATAAGAACCACTTGATTGCAACACCAGTGCTACTGCTACTTCTGATATTAACCCTTTACTATAATTAACACAACTTAATCTAACTTATCTAACTTGTCATCCTATTCTTATCCTTCTATTAGAATATTTCTTTTGGATTCACCTGAGTCTTTCTTTGACATTAATTCTCAGTATAATACATGGCTTAATGACTCTGGATATGTCAGCATAAAAATTATCTCCTGTATCTTTACTCAACCTTTCAAAGCCTTACAGTTTTACCATGAAAGTAATAATCAGTTTCTCACAATTATCAGTAATAGTACTTTTGATTAAGAAATTATTTTACACATGTGCTCCTAACGTATTGCAACACTAACTTATTTAGATTCTCTTTTTTTCTACCTCTCATGATACAGCAGCAGGGAAAGAGAAAAGTTGCTATTATGTAGCATTTCCCTAGTTAATATTTAAAAAAATTGTTGAAAGTCTTTTCAAAATCACAGCATTACATAAATTTCTCTGCTGAAGTATATATTCCCCAATCCCTATACCAGGAATTGACAACCATTTTCCACAAAAGTCCAGATAGTAAATATTTTAAGCTTTCAGGCCATACCATTTCTGTCACAATAACGACTCTGCCTCTGAAGTGTGAAAGCTTCCACCGAGAAGAAACATAAACAAATGAGCCTGGCCATTTATTTTGTTTTATTTCTGGACACTTGTATTAGTTTGCTAGAGCTGCCATAATGAAATGCCACATACTGGGTGTCTTAAACACCAGAAATTAATTTTCTCACAGTCCTGAAGGCTAGAAGAACAAATTCAAGGTGCTGGCAGTTTGGTTTCTTCTGAGGTCTCTCTCCTTGGCCTGCAGACAACCACCTTATCCCTGTAAAACACCAGCCAGATTGGATTAGGGCTCACCCTAAGGGCTTCATTTTAACCTAATTGCTTCTTTAAAGGCCCTATATCCAAATACAATCACATTCTAAGGTACTGAGGGTTAAAGATCCAATGTGTGAATTTAGGGGGACATAATTCAGCTCATAACAACATTGAAACTTGAATTTCACATAATTTTTAAGAGTCCTGAAAGATCATTCTTTTTTAAAATGTTTTACAAACATTTAAAATTGTAAAAACCTTTGTTAGCTCTCAGGCCCTACAAAAACAGGCAGCAGGACAAATTTCAGGCATAAGCCTTAGTTTGCCAACCCCTGTTCTAAGGAATCATTTCTTACCTTAAATGTTTTATTTATATCTGAATAGTTGGAAGTCAATTTATATATAATTTACAGGGCATTGGTGCTTTTCTGATGAGAAGATACTGACTTCATTACAATTTAATTTTATAGCTATAAAAGCAAAAATAACCTAATCTATACTATTGGTATACACTGTTATTAGGCTCTATTGACTCTGATTTTATCAGACAATCCTTGCAGGTATAACTTAGTTTGTCTTTATATTTTAACTTATTATGAAAAAGCATGCATGTAATAATAATGCCTTGCATTTGTGTATTAGTCAAAGTTTATTGTTTAGTTTCACATGCTTTAAGTCATCTGATTTTCACATTTTTGCTCTTGAGTGTAGTGATAGTGTCTTGCTCAATTATCTTGTCAGTGTTAAATAAAAAAGCATACTTTCTGCTCCATCATTGATGAGCAAATGCAATATAAATAAATGAAATAAGGTAGACCTCATTCTCAGATTATGGATAAACTAAGGATCAGAGAGTTTAAATGATTATTAAACAATGAGTGAAGTTCAAAGCTTTAGCAGGGACAAGATTTCTGTTATCTTATACTACTTAATTTGATGTAGATATATACCAATTAAATGCATTTATTTTATATTTACCAATATGTTTATATAATATTCCAGAATTAAAAGCTGGATCTCCTATGAATATTTATCACTATTTTTTCTATACAGAATGATATACTATTCAGGACATTAAACATAAGATTAACATACATTTTTAAAATTGTACTTTTAAACCATACTATGTTACAAACACCAAAAGTAATTAAGATATGGTCTCAGTTTTTTAAACAGGAGAAAGTCATGAAGATACGCAGTTATCACATCATAAGATATGGTAATACAAGTATGAACATAGATCTATACAAAGTTATATTGTACATCAAATATGTATACACTTTGGTTCAGATCTGTAGAAAGTTGACTAAGGAGGTAACATTTGAGGAAAAACCTTGAAATAAAAAGACTCTTCCCGTTTATCATGACAGACTGGGCATAGACTTTCAGATCTCTTTCCAGCCCAACTCACACTAAAATTACACGAGAAATATAAAAAAATAAAAATGTAATTAAAGCAGTACTGAAAATTCAAGAGCAGTCTCATGATTACTCCAAGAGAGTAAATAATTTCTGGAAGATTCTATGCAAACACCTGGGAAGCCACAACTCCATGCCAAAAAAACCTCCAAAATGTAACTTTACTAGCAGAATACTATAATTCCAATGAAATAAAAATTAACAGATTCTGGAGAATGGAGTGGATCACTACAATTATCTGAGGAATTGACTACAAATTAAGTGAAAAGATAAGGTAGAACTCCTCTGGTTTACTTTATTTATTTACTTTTTTAGGGTAAAAACAGAAAAAATATAGGACTTATAGTGTCTCATATTATTAGAAGAAAGAGAAAAAAGAAACCATGATAAGTATAGTTAAAAAATGAAAAGGAGAAAAACAACAAAAAAAGCAAATAAAAATGATTGGGAAAATATTTAATTAAAAACACAAAGTAATCACAATTACAATGAACAGGAATAATTTAAATTCCTCAATTAAAAGGTAGAGGTTGAGATTGTATTGGAATAATAAATCTGCTATGTGTCTAACAAGGAAAACATAAAATCTGATAAAAAAGGTAAAGAAAACATGAAAATAAGTGATATTAAAACATGATAAAAGTATACAAGTACATTTTATTTTATTTTTTAAACATATTTATTGTAGTAAAATTGCTTTATAACAGTGTGTTAGTTTCTGCTGTATAATAAAGTGAAACAGCTAAACATATACATATATCCCCATATCTCCTTCCTCTTGCATCTCCCTCCTACCCTCCCCATCCCACTCCTCTAGGTAGTCAGAAAGCACTGAGCTGATCTCCCTGTGCTATGTGGCTTCTTCCCACTAGCTAGCTATTTTACATTTGGTAGTGTATATATGTCCATGACACTCTCTCACTTCATTCCAGTTTACCCTTCCCCCTCCCCATATACTCAAGTTCATTCTCTATGTCTGCATCTTTATTCTTGCCCTGTGCCTAGGTTCTTCAGAATACTTTTTTTTTTTTAGATTCCATATATATGGGTTAGCATACAGTATTTTTTTTCTCTTTCTGACTTACTTCACTCTGTATGACAGACTCTAGGTCCAACCACCTCACTACAAATAACTCAATTATGTTTCTTTATATGGCTGAGTAATATTCCATTGTATATATGTGCCACATCTTTATCCATTCACCTATTGATGGGCACTTAGGTTGCTTCCATGTACTGGCTATTGTGAAGAGTGCTGAAATGAACATTGTAGTGCATGACTCTTTTTGAATTATGGTTTTCTCAGGGTATATGCCCAGTAGTGGGATTGCTGGGTCATATGGTAGTTCTATTTTTAGTTTTTTTAAGGAACCTCCATACTGTTCTCCATAGTGGCTGTATCCATTTACATTCCTACCAGCAGTATAAGAGGGTTCCCTTTTCTCCACACCCTCTCTGGCATTTACTGTTTGTACACTTTTTGATGTTGGCCATTCTGACTGGTGTAAGGTGATATTTCATTGTAGTTTTGATTTGCATTTCTCTAATGATTAGTGATGTTGAGCATCCTTTCATGTGTTTGTTGGCAAACTGTATATCTTCTTTGCATAAATGTATATTTACGTCTTCTGCCCATTTTTGGAGTGGTTTTTTTGTTTTTTTTGATATTGAGCTGTATGAGCTGCCTGTAAATTTTGGAGATTAATCCTTTGTCAGTTGCTTCATTTGCAAATATTTTCTCCCATAATGAGGGTTGTCTTTTCATCTTGTTCATGGTTCCTTTGCTGTGCAAAAGCTTTTAAGTTTCATTAGGTTCCATTTGTTTACTTTTGTTTTTATTTCCATTTCTCTAGGAGGTGGGTCAAAAGGATCTTGCTGTGATTTATGTCATAAAGTTTTCTGCCTATGTTTTCCTTTAAGTGTTTTATAGTAGCTGGCTTTACATTTAGGTCTTTAATCGATTTTGAGTTTATATTTGTGTATGGTGTTAGGGAGTGTTCTAATTTCATTCTTTTACATGTAGATGTCCAGCTTTCCCAGCATCACTTATTGAGGAGGCTGTCTTTCCTCCATTGTATATTCTTGCATCCTTTATCAAAAATAAGGTGACCATATGTGCGTGGGTTTATCTCTGGGCTTTCTATCCTGTTCCATTGATCTATATTCCTGTTTTAGTGCCAGTACCATACTGTCTTGATTACTGTAACTTTGTAGTATATTCTGAAGTCAGGGAGCCTGATTCCTCCAGTTCTATTTTTGTTTCTCAAGATTGCTTTGGCTATTTGGGGCCTTTTGTGTTTCCATGCAAATTGTGAATTTTTTTTTCTAGTTTGTGAAAAATGCCAGTGGTAGTTTGATATGGATTGCATTGAATCAGTAGATTGCTCTGGGTAATATAGTCATTTTCACAATGTTGATTCTTCAAATCCAAGAAAATGGTATATCTCTCTGTTTGTATCATCTTTAATTTCTTTCATCAGTGTCTTAGATTTTTCTGCACACAGGTCTTTTGTATCCTTAGGTAGGTTATTCCTAGATATATTATGCTTTTTGTTGCAATGGTAAATAGGAGTGTTTCCTTAATTTGTCTTTCAGATTTCTCATCACTAGTATATAAGAATGCAAGAGATTTCTGTGCATTAATTTTGTATCCTGCTACTTTACCAAATCCATTACTTAGCTCTAGTAGATTTCTGGTAGCATGTTTAGGATTCTCTATGTATAGTATCATGTCATCTGCAAACAGTGACAGTTTTACTTCTTCTTTTTGGTTTTGCATTCCTTTTATTTCTTTTTCTTCTCTAATTTCTGTGGCTAAAACTTCCAAAACTATGTTGAATAATAGTGGTGAGAGTGGGCAACCTCGTCTTGTTCCTAATCTTAGTGGAAATGTTTTCAATTTTTCAAGCTTGAGAACAATGTTGGCTGTGGGTTGTCATATATAGCTTTTATTATGTTGAGGTAAGTTTCCTCTATGCCTTCTTTCTGGAGGGTTTTTTATCATAAATCGGTGTTGAATTATGTCAAAGTATTTTTCTGCATCTATTGAGATGATCATATTTTTTTTCCTTCAGTTTTTTAATATGGTTTATCACATTGATTGATTTGTGCATATTGAATAATCCTTGCATTCCTGGGATAAACCCCACTTGGTCATGGTGTGTGATCCTTTTAATGTGTTGTTGGATTCTGTTTGCTAGTATTTTGTTGAGGATTTTTGCATCTATGTTCATCAGTGATATTGACCTGTAGTTTTCTTTCTTTTTGACATCTTTGTCTGGTTTTGGTATCAGGGTGATGGTGACCTCATAGGTTGAGCTTGGGAGAGTTCCTCCCCCTGCTATATTTTGGAAGTGTTTGAGAAGAATAGCTGTTAGCTCTTCTCTAAATGTTTGATAGAATTCACCTGTGAAGTCATCTGGACCTGGGCTTTTGTTTGTTGGAAGATTTTTTTTTTAATTAGAAAAATTATTTATTTCCATTCCTTTCATACATCTTATTGTTCAGGTAACAGTCTTACATACATATCTGAAATGATGCACTGTCACACACTCTGTTTAAAGGCAAAGCACCACAGGTAAAGCTGATCAGCTGTCCAGAGTTCTCAGCTTATGGGATCTCACTTCCTGATTTTACATTAATTTCTGAAGGTCAGAAGTGTCATCTCCAAAAAATGTTAAGGGGTTTGTAAAAAATAATCACTTTATTCAATATTATAGTTGTAGAAATGAAGTATATTTTCTTTAAGAAATAAAAAAAAGAAGAAGAAAATGACACTTAACATCGTTGGTATGTCAGTATAGGCCATCAGGAAAAAATGCTGATAAGCTTGTCTCTGATACCAAGAAGACATTCTAGTCCAAGCTATAACACATTTCCTATGTTTTCACTAGATGCTTCTTTTCTGCTGTTTTTCATCCTTTTCCATATTTCATATCAGAGGACTGGTACAGCCTTTAAAACTTCATTAACGGGAGCAAATTCAGTATCCACCAATTTCTTCTCAAAAGGCACTCTAACCCATCAGATAGCCCAGCAGTTTCATTCTCATGAAAACTCTAGCCATGAAAAATCTCAATAGGACACAGACGAATCCAATGAATAAAAGAGAAATCTACTGAGCTTTGGAATGTTTGGTGCATTGGATTGGTCCAGGATTATGAAACCTAAACCTCCCATTGTAAACAGGAAGCTGGATGTGCGTCCTTCCATAATATACTGTCCATTTACTCTGTAGGACAAGAAAGCTACTGGTCTCTGATGCCCATGTTCATCAGTCATGGAGCCGACACTTGGAGGTTCAATGATAACATCATAAATGATTCCTCCAGTGATGAGGAAGTAAGACACCAACACCAGAGCGTACACCATAATGGCTGATGGCATGTGCACCCAGGGTGGCTTCTTCAGCTTCAGGTTGGGACATTCGAGCACTAAGAATGGGACGCAGTACAAACTCTCCATGTTGGTGGCGGCAGGGGCAGCGGTCGGCTGCCAGTCCCACATGCCCCCTCTGTTGGAAGATTTTTAATCACAGTTTCAAGTTCAGTGCTTGTGATTGGTCTGTTTATATTTTCTATTTCTTCCTGGTTCAGCCTCTGGAGGTTGTGATTTTCTAAGAATGTTTACATTTCTTCCAGGTTGTCCTCTTTATTAACATACAGTTGCTTGTAGTAATCTCTCATGATCCTTTGTATTTCTGCAGTCAGTTGTTACCTCTTCTTTTTCATTTCTAATTCTATTAATTTGAGTCTTCTCCCTTTATTTCTTGATAAAGCAGGAGACAAAAGAGAAGGAAAATACCTACAATAACAAATCCAAAACAATTAAGAAAATGGTAATAGGAACATACATATCAATAATTAAGTTAAATGTAAATGGATTAAATGCTCCAACCAAAAGACATTGACTGGTTGAATGGATACAAAACCAAGACCCATATATATGTTGTCTACAAGAGACCCACTTCAGACCTAGGGACACATACAGACTGAAAATGAGGGGATGGAAAATGATAGTCCATGCAAATGGAAATCAAAAGAAAGCTGGAGTAACAATTCTCATATAAGACAAAATAGCCTTTAAAATAAAGACTATTATAAGAGACAAAGAAGGACACTACATAATGATCAAGGGATCGATCCAAGAAGATGATATAATAATTGTAAATATTTATGCACCCAGCATAGGAGCACCTCGATACATAAGGCAAATGCTAACAGCCAGAAAAGGGGAACTTGACAGTAACATAATCATAGTAGGGGACTT
Source organism: Stenella coeruleoalba (assembly GCF_951394435.1). NCBI lineage: Eukaryota > Metazoa > Chordata > Mammalia > Artiodactyla > Delphinidae > Stenella > Stenella coeruleoalba. The sequence continues at coordinate 107,766,013 of NC_137150.1, read as the reverse complement.
TAACACCCCACTTTCACCAATAGACAAATCATCCAAAATAAAAATAAATAAGGAAACCAAAGCTTTAAATGATACATTAAACAAGATGGACTTAATTGATATTTATGACATTCCATCCAAAAGCAACAGAATACACTTTCTTCTCAAGTGCTCATGGAACATTCTCTAAGATAGATCATATCTTGGGTCACAAATCAAGCCTTGGTAAATTTAAGTTGAAATCGTATCAAGTATCTTTTCCAACCACAATGCTATGAGACTAGATATATATTACAGGAAAAAAAAAACTGTAAAAAATACAAACACATGAAAGCTAAACAGTATACTACTAAATAAACAAGGGATCAATGAAGAAATTAAACAGGAAGTCAAAAACTACCTAGCAAAAAATGACAATGAATACACGATGACCCAAAACCTATGGGATGCAGCAAAAGCAGTTCTAAGAGGGAAGTTTATAGCAATACAATCCTACCTCAAGAAACAAGAAAAATCTCATATAAACAACCTAAACTTGCACCTAATGTGATTAGAGAAAGAAAAACAAAAAAACCTCAAAATTAACAGAAGGAAAGAAATCATAAAGATCAGATCAGAAATAAATGAAAAAGAAATGAAGTAAATGATAGCAAAGATCAATAAACTAAAAGCTGGTTCTTTGAGAAGATAAACAAAATTGACAAATATGTTTTAAAAGAAACGTGTGACAATATAACTAGACAAGATAGATATCAAAGGCACAAAGTTTAAATGAGATAAATGATATTATGAATGTTTTACTATGTGTTGAAACCCTAGATTTCCAAACATTATTGTTTTATTTGTTTCTCTAAATCCTCCCTCAATCTTATCTACCTAAACTAATGTATGATGAGAAGATGACATTTAAAATTTGGGGGGATTTATCAAAGTCTAGTGATCATAACTACTTTGTTTTTTTTTTTATTCATTTCTCTTATTAGGTGTGTAAAATTCGACTTTTAAATTGTTGCTTTCTTGATTGATTATGCCTCTTAGCAATCTCAAATTTTCCTCTTTTACCTTCCAAATTTAAATATATTCTGTATGGCAGGGTCTCTGTTAGGAAAAGATAACTATTACAATTCAAATAACTCCATGTACCCTCCAAATTAGAGTATTTCCAAAAAGGAATACCAGTAAATTTACTAACATCCCAAATCTACAACATGAGTAACAGATAATGGAAACCATGTGCTTTCATTTTATATATACATTAGGAAATAAACAGCAAAGACTAACAAGTTTGGTTCCACATAAGAATTTCACAACAAAACAGAGAGGCAAGCATAGTGTCAAAGAAAGGAGAATGTGGTTATACTGAAGAACATAAATGCCATCAACTAAAGTCACTTCTGGATGGAGAGGATTCTATTTTGAGAGAAGAAATACTCAGAATAATTCCAGGGCCTCCTGGATCGCAGCACTAGCTACAACAGAATTGAAAGAAAGGGACGTGGGAAGTGTAAAAAAACAAAAAGTAATAGTCTTATGGAAGAACTGTTTCAGGATTAGATGAAAGTATCAATGACAGGTTTCCAATGAAGTCTTGGTGATTTAAGAGAAAAAAGACACCAGCAAAGTATAGTTCACTTCTGAACTATAGAGAAAAGAAAGAATACATAAAGGGCACACCTTATTTTTAAAACTTCACTTTACTTTTAAGTACTTTTAAGTGAGCTTTAAATCTAGGAAACCTAGTAAGACATCTACCTCATCTACCACAGGTTTGGCTGCTTCTGTTATTCTAGGAAAAACAAGCAAAAAAGTAATTATCAATAATTTTTACCTGTTATTTTTAACAAATGACTCTATACACCTGAGAGATTAAGGAAAATATTTTGACAAAAGATTGCTGATGATCACTGACTATATTTAATGACTACCTGAGACAAACAAAGGTGGAGAAAATGTGGAAGGATAACATGTAAATGTTGCGGGGTCTCTCTGAATAGAAATATCACAACTTAGAAAACATGGGAGAAAAAATAGGAAAAAGAATAAGAAGAGTCAAATAGGTATTGATTATCATATACACAATAGATTAAAGAGATATCATTTATAACTACAAACCAAATGTGAGAAAAAAAGGGGAAAAAAGGGAGACTAAGGGAATTATATGAAGTTCTTACCAGAACCTCACTAAGTATCTAAAGAAAAGCAAAACTGAAACATATGTTTAAAAACAGAAGGAATTTTAAACATTAAGGAAAATTGAATATTTACTAGGACACATTTTGAGTTAACATAGAGTAACTCATCTAAAGGAAAAAAAAATTGCAGATTGTTTAACAAAGCAAACACAATTTATCATGTAAATAAAAGACACACCCTAAAAAGTATTTCTAAAGGTCAAAAATAAAGGGAGGGGAGAAAATACTTGACACAACTCAATTCATGTTAGTGGAAAATTCATAGCCTTAAGTATATCAACTAAAGAAATGGGTAAAGTATATCAGCTAAAGGAAAAGATAAATAAGTATCTAAGAGTATGGATTTTTAAGGCATAAAAATTAAGAAAGTAGAAAGAAGGAAATAATTATAAAGGTAGAAATCAGTGAGTTACAAACAGGAAAAAATAGACAAATAAATTGCAAAGCTTCATCTTAAAAAAAAACTAAGCAAAACAGATTAACCATTACTTAAATTAAAGCATAAAAAAGGGAATAATTACAATATACTAAATAAAAATGACAAAGAGGAAATGACCAATTAAGTTTAGATAGAGGGTATTTAAAAATATCATGAGAGGCTACTTTGAATAATTCCATCCAAATAATTTTAGAAAGCTATATAAAATGAATGGTTTTCTAGGAAAATATAATTTACAAAAGTTTCATCACAATTAAGATGAAAGACTTAAGCTAACCAATTTCCAAAGGAAAAAAATTGAACAAATCACAGTACCAGAGTTACTACACTCAACACATAAAAAGTATCAGTGGAGTTTTATCACATCTTCAAAGAACAGATAATCCCAATGATGCTTAAATTGATCCAGAACATATAGAATGAAAACTTCCAATATTTTATGAAGTATAGCTTTCTCAGTTCTCTTCCTTAAAGAAAATAAGCAGGACACTGTCAGCACCCAACCTGGTTTTGTGGAATCCAGAGGAGGCATACAATGCTAAGATTCTCCCCCAAGAAGGAAGTGGAGTGGGTCCATCCATAGAAAAGTTCTGAGAGACTCCTAGAATCTATAGTCTGGCTGACTGGTGAAGGTCTGTCTCTTTTGAAACCTGTCTGTAAGGACTGAAGGAGGTGACTTCTTCTTTGAATGCAAGACAACAAAGCAAGACTTCAGGAAACACAATCAAGGAACCATGATACCATCAAAGGAACACAATTATTGTCCAGTAACTGACCCCAAAGTAATGGAGATCTACAAATTGCCTGACAAAGAATTTTTCTTTTTTAATTTTAAGAAGCTCAGCAAGCAATGAGAGAACACTGATGGACAACTCAATGAAATCAAGAAAATGACACACTAACAAAACGAGACATTCAACAAAGAGATAATATCTTAGTCCATTCAAATTATTTTCATTAGTTTGTAGGTGTTTGTTTTTATTGTTTTTCTGGAGGAGGTGAGTGCTGGGACCTCCTAGCCTATCATCTTGCTGACATCCAGTCTCTAATTCATTCTATGAAGCCATTTTACCCAGAAACCAAAAGCAGGTAAAAATACCACATAACATGAAACGTACAGACAAATATCTCTTATGAAAATAGATGCAAAAATCCTCAACAAAATACTAGCCAACTAAATTCACCAACACATAAAAAGGATTATACATTATAACCAGTGGGATTAATTGCATGATTGCAAGGTTAGTTTAACCTCCAAAAATCAATTAGTGTAATACAAAATACTAATATAACAAAGACAAAAAACACATAATCTTCTCAATAGATGTCAAAACACATTTTACAAAATCCAACTCTATTTCATGATAAAAAATTCTCAACAGAATAGAAGTGAATTTCTTCAACCTGATAAAGTACAGTTATAAAAAATCATACAACTATCATCATATTTAATGATCAAAAACTGAATATTTTCTTCTAAGGTCAGGAAAAATCTAAGTGACTCTTACCACTACTGTTAAACAATTAAAATTGTACTGGATATTCTAACCAGTGTTATTGGGCAAGAAAAAGAAACAAAAGCATCCAGGTTGGAATAAAAGAAGTAAAACTATCTTAATTTTCACAGAATGTGATATTTTATATAGAAAATTCTCAGGAATTCATTAAAAACTATTCTAGGGCTTCCCTGGTGGCGCAGTGGTTGAGAGTCCGCCTGCCGATGCAGGGGACACGGGTTCGTGCCCCGGTCCAGGAAGATCCCACATGCCGCAGAGCAGCTGCGCCCGTGAGCTATGGCCGCTGAGCCTGCGCGTCCGGAGCCTGTTGCCCCGCAACGGGAGAGGCCACAACAGTGAGAGGCCCGAGTACCGCAAAAAAAAAAAAAAAAAAACTATTCTAGTTATTAAACTAGCTAATCAAATTTGCATGATTTAAGATTCAAATGAATTGTAATCTATAAGCAAGCAAAGAAAAATCTGAAGGATTTAAGAAATCAATTCCATCTAAAATAGCAAAAGACAATATTGTTAAGATGGCAATATGTTCCAAATTGATCTATAGAGCCAACATAATGCCTATTAAAATCCCAGCTTTTTTTTGAAGAAAATAATAAGCTAATTCCAAAATTCATATGGAGTTGTAAAGAACCCAGGATAGGCATAATATTCTAGATAAAGAAGAGCAATGTTAAAGGATTCACAATTTCCTATTTCAAACTTTACTACAAAGCTGTGATCAACACAGTATGAGAGGCACCTAAAGACAGACATGTAGATAAATGGAATGAAATTGAAAGCCCAGAAATTAACTTTGATAAATGGTCAACTGATTTTTGACAAGGGTGGCAAGTTCAATAAGAAAAGAACAGTCTTTTCAACAAATGATGCATGGACATCTGGATACATATGTGCAAAACAATAAAGTTGGATACCCAACACACACTAATATATATAAAAATTAATTCCAAGTGTATCCTCATTCTAATGTTAAAAGGTGAATACATAAAACTCCTAGGAAAAGAAATAGGAGTAAATCTCTGTGACCTTGGGTTAGGGAATATTTTCTTATATATCATACCCCAAAGCACAAATGACTTCAGGAAAAACAGATAATTGGATTTCACTAAAATTTAAAAAGCAAAGATACTATCAAGAAAGTAAAAAGAGGGCTTCCCTGGTGGCACAGTGGTTAAGAATTCACCTGCCAATGCAGGGGACACAGGTTCGAGCCCTGGTCCGGGAAGATCCTACGTGCCACGGAGTGGCTGGGCTCATGTGCCACAATTGCTGGGCCTGTGCTATGGAGCCCATGAGCCACAACTAGAGCCTCCATGCCTGGAGCCCATACTCTGCAGTGAGAGAAGCCACCGCAGTGAGAGAAGCCACCACAATGAGAAGCCGGCACATTGCAATGAAGAGAAGCCCCTGTTCGCCACAACTAGAGAAATCCCGTGCACAACAACAAAGACCAAACACAGCCAAACATAAATAAAGAAATATTTAAAAAAAAAATTAAAGAAAATAAAAAAAATTTAAAGAAAGTAAAAAGATAATGCACAAAATAAGAAAAAAAGTATTTGCAAATAGCATATCAAATAAGGAACTTGTGTCTAGAGCATATAAATAAATAATTTTTTTTAATGGTGTTCAATTTAGCTTTACTAAAAGTGAGATGCCCTGGTATCAAGTCCCCTCTGATGTGATTCAACACAAAGTGCTTAGCATCATCTATGAAGTTCTGTAACCAGAAATGTTTACCCTGTATCCACTCAGTCCTTTAGATTACACCACACTGACTTCCAGACTACAGGAAATATAGGGAATATAGAAAGATGTTAAATAATACTGTGAGAGAATAATCATACAAATAGAGAACATGTGCCATTTTTCAATCAATTAAACCAGCTGTGTCTCTTTACTTCAATGTTAGTTTTTAGAAAAGTGAGGTTAATAAAATGTAGGAACAAGTGTAATAAGTGAACCTGTTTGAAGACATATAATTGATATATCACAGTGGTACATTTGGGGACGTTTAAGATGTTCATGATATGAAATAATTTTAAGAAATAAGTCTTAAGTTGTTTTAGATTTGATAATATGAATGGAAGATAATATACTCTTTAAAAATAGATGCATACTTAGTGGTGAAGTATTAAGATTTTTTCAAATTGTTTTCAAACAAATCCAAATAAGCAGCATTACTTACATATGTGATTGCTATACTGTTCATCTTTGTATATATATATATATATATATATATATGTATATTTATATTTAAAACTAGACATAAATTGATAAAGCAGACATGGCAAATGTTAATATATTATTAAATATTACATTACATATGTTATATTGAATCTTTAATTTTAAAATTTTGCATAAAAATATTTTTGAGAAAATATTGACAATTCATTAAGTCATAATGACAGCTCCATGATTTTTAAAGTAGAAATGAAATAGAATATATAATTTAGTTTTACTTCAATAAAATTAATATTAACAATAAAAACAGTTGAAATATTTTTATTAATTAAAACACAACTTTCATAGAAAAGATGATATCAAAGCAGAACTTGAAAAGTTTTATAAATTTTCCCAAAGTATGAATATTCAATGGAAATATTTCCTGCTCTAAGGGTAAACAGATGAAGAGAATGCATGGTTACATAAAGAACTAGAAAGATTAATTTCATTGTATTGTCTGACCAGATGGTACTAAATAACTTGTGCATGATTATTGCCACTTGCCTTTTCTTTTCACTCTTATTGTTCTACTGTCTTTATTACAGACCCTATCAACTTTTCTGAAAAATATAATATGCGATTATTAAATCATATTTTCTTTCTTTAAAGACTTAATTAACTTCTGTTTAAAAAGAGACAGACTGATTTAAGAACTTTACTCATGCTGCTTATTAGAAGTAAGTTTAAAATAATGTGATTAAAAAAAAGTTTGGGAATTATTATGGACTGAAATCTGTATTCCCCCAAAATTCACATGTTGAAGGCCTAACCCCCTCCTCTGCCAACCAACTGTGATGGTATTTGGAGATAGGGCCTTTAGAAGATAATCAAAGTTAGGTTAGGTGAAAAAGGTAGAGTCTTCGTGATGGGATTAGTGGCTTTATAAGAAGTGAAAAAGAGAGAGAGATCTCTTTCTCTCTGCTTGATAGCCCCAAGAAAAGTCAATGAGGACTTGTTGAAAGGTTGATTTCTCTGTAAGCCAGTGAGAAGGCTCTCACCAGAAACCAAATCTGCCAGCCTCCAGAACTATGAGGAAAAATTTCTGTTGTTTAAGCCACTCAGTTGATGGTATTTTATTATGGCAGCCTGACCTAACTAATACAGAACCAAGAACTGGAAAAATATATACTAGACAAGAAAAAAATTATGATTAATACTACAAATAGGACAAAAAAATGTCAATTAGATAATGATAAATGGTAAACATACAAACGTCATCAAACGCTACAGCAACAAATTACATAAAGACACATTTATTAAAAATGCAAGGAGAACTTTTTATGAATGAAATTATGGCAGGGAGTATAATTTATCTCTTTAATATTAAGAAATACTTAGTAGACTGTGAGGTTATAGAGTAATTTAGTTACAGAAACTCAGTTTAGTTATATATATTTAGAACTTTTCTTTAAAGAATTAAAGGATGTAACTTTTGTTTTCATATCCACGGGATAAATGCAAAAATAATCTCTAAACTTTGCCACAGGAAATCTTAAAATTTCAAGGAAATAGAAATTTGTCTCGTACCTTAAAATTTTAGAATATATAATAAATTAATAAGTGATATTATAAATAAATCACATAAAGACTGATAAATCTGATATCTGGTTCTTTGAAGATGATATAAAAGAAAGAAAGAGTAAAGATTAAGGACACCTCTGAAATTTGCTCAAGGGAAAAGAAGAGAGACAGAATAGTAACTAGAGAGGGAATAAAAATGTGCAACCAGTAGAAATTAGAACAGCAGAAGAATGTTATATACAACTCTCCAGTGATATTTATTCTTGTGTAATAAATTAACCCAAACTTAGTACCTCAAAACAACATTTATTATCGCAGTTTCAGTGCCCCAGGAATCCAGGTGTTACTTCACTGTGTTCTCTGGCTCAGGGTCTTTAGCAGCCTGTAGTGAAGGCTTCAGCTAGGGCTGAGATAATCTCAGGTTTCAACGGACAATGGCTTACTTCTATGTTCAATCACTTGTTAGGATACAGATCCTCCCACATTGGAATGTGGGCCTTAGTTCCTTGCTGGTTGTCAATCAGTGGTCTTCCTCAGTTTCTTACCATGTGGGACTCTCCATGGGGCAGCTCACAACATGGAAGCTTGCTTCATTAGAATAAACAAGTAAGAACAGCCAGAAAGGGAGAGTAGGTGAACAAGACTGAAGACTCTTTCTTTTTATAACCTAATATCCAAAGTGGCATCCAATAACTTTTGTCTTATTCTACTATTTAGAAGCAAGTCCTTAGGTCTTGCTCACACTCAAGGGGAACTGATTATACAAGAACGTGAATAGCAGGAGGTAGGAATCATTAGGAGTCATTTTTAGATGGTGCCTGATACAAGTGACAAATTCAAAAACCCAATTTTAGAAATTTGTTATTTCTTAACAAAATACAAGCTTTCAGAGCATATACAAGTATGAAACATATAGAACAATTAATATAGAAAATATTTCAAATACCATTAAATGAATACTGTTGGACCAGAGTTTCATGGTTAATTCCTTTTAACTTAAAAGAGGCCAATAGTTCAATCATTTAAATTATCCAGATTTTGGAAAGAAATTTAAATAAAATACTAGACTTTCCTAATTGTATCTAATAAAGTTAAAGAGTCTTATTACATAATTTGATTTTATTTCCTTTATTTTCCCTGCTACTCTTGATTATTATTTTTCTTAGACATTTGTTTAGTTGTTTCTTTTCTTCACTCCCATGTAAAGTAAGATCCATGTTATTTGAAACCTTTTCTGTGTGTTCACTACTATATCTCCAATAGCTAGAATAGTGCCTGGAATATAATGTGTTTTTAATAATTGACTATATTATTAATTCTAAAAATTCAAAGATGTATTATGATTTTATTACTGTTAAAATTGCACGTGTGGAACTTTCCTGGTGATGCAGTGGTTAAGAATCCACCTGCTAATGCAGTGGACACAGGTTCAACCCCTGGTCCGGGAAGATCCCACATGCTGCAGAGCAATTAAACCCGTGCACCACAACTACTGAGCCTGCACTCTAGAGCCCGTGAGCCACAACTACTGAGCCCACATGCTGCAACTACTAAAGCCTGCACACCTACAGCCCATGCTCCACAACAAAAGAAACCACTGCAATGAAAAGCCTGGGCACCTCAATGAAGAGTAGCCCCCACTTGCCGCAACTAGAGAAAACCTGTGTGCAGCAACAAAGGCCCAACGCAGCCAAAAATAAATAAAATTTAAATAAATAAATAAATATTTTAAAAAATGCACGTGAGTCAGAGATAGGCATATGAATCAATTATCTACAGTTTGCAGTAGGCATGTTTGGGAAAAGAAGTAAAATACTGTGCATTAAATGGGGAATAGTAACCATCTCTATACCATAAATCATTAAACTTTTTATGAGACTGTGTTGCTCTGGACATTTTATAAATAATAATTGGTTAAAGGGGTAAAAGATAAATATCTAACCAGATGCTACTGGAGATTTGATAGAGAAGGAGGACTAAAAGGTAGATTTTTCTGTGGGCAAAGTCAAGGAATATGAAACTACATAATTTATTATTACTGTTATTGTTATTATCTCAGCTAAATGTATGCTTCTTTATATCTGTATATTTTAAAATACTAAGGCTAATTTACCACATTACATGGGACAAAAGAGAAATGTAATTTAAAATATTTCATCTATTTTAGTGTTCCAAAATTACTGCATACAATTTTTTTATAATGAAAAATAAGAGTATATGCATTTTGTTCAGCTTTCCTTTTGGATTCCCCTAGCCATTCCTATTCTATCAGCAAAACCACCATGGTAGGCAAAATTTTGAAATGACTCCCAACATTCTTCTCTCTTGATGTAGACAACTTGTATTATTTTCTCCCTTTGAATGGTGGGCAGAATTGAAGGGATTTTTACAGATACAATTAAAATCCTAAATCAGTTGACTTTGAGTTAGTTAGAAGGAGAGTATCCTGGATAGGCTTGATTAAATAAGGTGATTCCTTAAAAGGAACTAAATCCTTCCTGAGGCAAGACATTTGAAATGTCTTGAGAGGGCCTATGGAGAGGGCCATATGGCAAAGATCTGAGTGTGATGTCTAGGAATTTAGAGAGGTCCCCTGCTCACTATTAAAAAAATGGGAATGTCAGTTATCTAACTGCAAGAAAATAAATTTCTGCCAACAACGTGAGGGAGCTTGGAAGTAAATTTTCTCTAGTCAAAACTCTAGTTGAGGACGTACTCAGCCAACACTTTGATTCCAGCCTTGTCAAATCCTAAATAGAAGACCCAGCTAAAATGTGCTGGACTCCTGACCCATGGCAAATATGAGATGAGAAATCTCATCTATCCCAAGGTTCTGTCTTGGTTTCAGATCATGGATATGTTTGGGCTAAACTAGTTTTCTATAATTTTCACTCTGGTTATGGTAAGATTCCAGCAGATACACTAGTAAACAGAATAGTACCTGATCATCATAAATCATAAATTTCAGTGTTTCTTTCTGGTACATTTGCAGGAAAGAGTATTTCATAGACATTTAAGAATTAATTTAATTAGTAAGCAGAAAAATTGTTAGGTTGGTATTTCCTATGATAAATTTTATCAATATGTTTTACACTTGAGTTTTTTCAATTCTAAGGAAAATATTGAATCACACATGGTAATAAGCAAATAAAATGGGTGAGATAATTTTGGTCTCAAAAAAATAATGAGACAATGTTAAAGAGCATATATACCCCAAGGGAATAATCGAAATAAGTCTATATGCTTCATAATTTGCTTACTTTCTTTAACTAATTTTGACATCTTAGTAGACAGTTTCATCATTAAATCATAAATACTTATAAAGATAACACTCAAGAACTAAGGTTATTAGGAAACATTATCCTTACTAAGAATACAAGTCATTTTATGCCCCATTTATTATTCCCTCCTTAGTAATTCTACACATAAGTTTGTAGTCACATAAATTAAAATAAAAACATGAAATAAAATTCCTAATAGATGATAAATATGTTAATCTGACACAATGCTATACAACATTTTCTACAATCATATACAAAACCAATGTAAAATGGTATCTCAGACCTTTCAAAAGAAAAGTATTATAATGCTTTAAAAGCTAGTACTACCAAAGTTCAGAAGTAAGGCACATAAAATAATATTATCTACTCAACAAATGCCATTAGTAATTTTGTCATGAAGTCATAAAATTTTATCTAATGTTCCCAGTTTTATGCCTTATGCCTACATACCTGTAAATGTGCTATGATACTAGAATGGATCACAGTTATATAACTTACTAACCCTTCAAGGTTGCTAACAAACTGTCAATGAAAACAGTGTAGCAAACCAGAATAGAAGATGTAAGGAGGTATAGTTACACTGTTTCAAATTCGGAGGAAGGCCCAGCCAGTAGTCTGAGCATGGTAGTTAGGCAGTAACTCCATGCACCACAGGGGGGACAAAGGAAAGCAGTTACCATTTTGAGGTCCAAAGATGACACCATACGGTCTTTGAGGAGCATGAGCAGGCAGCAGAGTGTTAGCAAAGGGAATGTTTTCTGAGGAAAAAAAACTGACCATCTGTCCTTGTGAAGAAAAACAAAAAGTAGATGTCAGTTTGCTTAAAAAGAATGGCCAAAAGTTCATATTGGAAACAAAATAAAAGCTCACTTATCAAAATCAGAACTCTACCTCAGTTAGATTAGTTAGAAGAGTGTCTGCTATTAAATTCCACAGTGTTTCCAAAGATGAAAAATAGGACTAAAAGCTAAAATTAGGCTTTACCACAGGTGTGGTCAAATAACACCCTTAAAGAGCAATTGGACAAAGTTAAAGTACCAGACAAGGTCTGAATAGTAAGAAATACTTCAATGTATTTGTTTTGTTAAGTGAAATTGTAATTGCTTGGACCAAAATTGATAGCACTATTGCTTATTAAATTCTTTTTTAAAGATTTGTATATTATCAGGAAATGATTTAAGGTGAAATAGTAAATCAGTTTACTTAAATTAAAGGCAATGAGACTATGACACACAATGAATTTTTTAGATTTGATTGCCTTAAAAATCTTTTGGAAATATTTAATCTAGAAATTATCCAAAGAACTGTTTACAAAGAGTACGTGTTTAAAAAAAATTTAGAGGTTGTCATTTTTATGATAAGAGAAATCATTGAGATTGTGATTTTCAATTATTTATGAGACTTTAGTTCGGTACTGGCTATAAATCATCTGACTTTGTAAAATTCAAGTAAAATTAAATATTAGCCTGGATTTTCTCTTAAGTTCAGAGTCCACTAAATAAACTTTTTTTTATGGTGATCCGGCACTTTATTTGTAGATTGTCTATTCACATGGCTTATACACATTTGGCAGTTCAATACAAAATTTTGAGAACACATAAAAGCCATACTTGACATATTATATATTTGCAGCTCACTATATAGTTTTTGAAGTGATCAAAATATTTTCCATAACTGCTCTCAACTGAAATCTCAAAATTAATTATCTTAATATATGTTAAATTAATTAAATGTTGTGCTTAAGCAGCTAGGAATGTTTCATTTTGTTTACATTGCTATCTGTTCTAATTATATATCCAAGGTCCCTGGACATTATCCAAAAGTGTAGCTATTGTTGACCTAAAAAAATTGCTAGCTGAATTCTTTTACAAATTAAACAATTAATTGAAATACTATAAAAACCAATTAAATATAAACAATCACTAAACAACAGCAACAACAAAAAATAGAGTGCTCTTTCAGAGTAGAAAAAAAAAACACAAAAAACTGGTAAATGAACCTGGGCTTTTCATCAAGGAAACCAATTTCTCTGAAATTGTCTTTAATGAAAAATCTCATATTCATGTATATTTTACATAGCAAAGGTAGAAAAAGGGAGAAATTAGTAACCAGTATTTTCTTAATTCTGTATTTTTAGTTTCAAAGTTTAAGTCTCACACTCTTATAAAACCCACACATCCCTTGGGCTCTTGATATCCAATTTAAATATCTTGAGGTAAAATTTTGAAGAAACTGTATCTTGAAATAAATGACTAGTCTTCACCATATGAATTTCCCTGTGTTCTTGATGATCATGCTCATTTTCTGACCACCTGTTTATCCCATCACATTAATTGAGGACATTGGCATCTGTCCCTTCCCTTCTTCATTTTAAGTTTTGCCAGCTTTCTGTGGGATTATATTTTCCATGAGAATAAACTTTATTAGCATTTATTATTTTTAAAGTCATCTCTCTATTTGTGAGCAATTAACAGGAAGTGAAAATCTTGTTCATCCTCACTCTACCATCATCTCTGTGTGTTAATCAGGATTCAATCAGAAGATAGAAATCACACATTAATTTGAAGAGTTTAACATACAAAATTATTAACTATAATAAGGGATTAGAGTAATGAGAGTTGGTTAGGAAGAATTAAAGAGAACTCTAGAGAACACAAGAGTAACATATTTAAGCGTCGCTACTACCTCTAGAAGTGAGATAGAGCACCCACAGAAGACCACCCAGGGCTAGATGAAGACCTTGTTGGAAAAGCACAGCCCAGGATACTGTGTGGCAGAGAAGTCACTGGAGTGCCTCTGTCAGAAACTGCTGGAAAAGTGTCATCCAGAACTGGCTAATGAAAGCTCCTCTCAGGGAGATGTATCATCAGAAGGACTCCACTAGGAAACCAGGAAAAGGGAAGTTGCCTTGGGTTTTATTACCAAAATGGCAGTGGGATACACTAATTATTTAGGTTATTGAAATGCTTTGGAAATAAAGATGTTGAAAAAACTAAAGGGGACAGAATATGTGATAAACTTGGGTGTATCATGAAATGCCAAAAGAGCCAATAGAGAGCAATATAATCTTATTGCCTATACAACCTTAAAATAAGTAATCAATTTTTCTAACCAATCAACAAACCAGTCATTTCAGCATTTCAAACCAATATTTTTTAATTATTCATGCAATTCAATCAAAATGATCAAATAAGTATAGCCTCTAAACAAAACATAAAGATGACTTTTTAAAAATTGGTGATTATGTAACAAGATATAAAGACTTCAGAAGACATTCCTCTTTAAGTTTAAAAGTCTGAAAGTAGGAAAAAAATAGGATTGACTTTCTACAACTTCCACTTTTTTTTTTTATTCTTTGGTTCTAGTTTAAAGTATATTGTTTCATAGCTTCAACATATTCGACCCTAGCTTCAATGTGGGAGTTGGTGAGATGAGAAACTTCAAACTGTGATTTTGAAACCCCCAGTTCAAATGCTCTGGGGTGATACTGTGAAGAGACTATTCCTTAAAATAAATGATTTGATCTTCAATTGAGAAAAGTGTTAACTTCCTGGAAACTTTCCAGTTTGCTGTTCTGAAGAACTCAATTTAGCAATTTCATCAACTTTCACTTACTCATGCTATTGGAGAAAAACATTGGTATGAATAATCTAAAAGTGCAGTTAATTTTAAAGGAATTTATATGAAATGATTTTCTGTAGTAGATTTAACTTCCTAATTGTGTTGTACATAAGCTAATAATAAAATTAGTTTCTCTTCCTCAGGGCATAATAATAGGTAGCTCAGTAAAATAATGTGTGATAAGGAAAGGCCAGGCACTTTTATTAGTTAACATGAAAAATTCCTTAAGCAGTACAACCATATGTGGAGAGTTAGTTGAAAATTGTTGATAATAAAGAAATCTTACTGTGTGTTAAAAACTGGAGAATCAATATAACTGGCCCTACATTGTAAGATGCCAGCTGAACCTCATGCATACGTACATTAGTGAGGTGAATATACTTTATCAGATTACATTTCTGTGAATTTATGGATCTAAAAGCACATTGTCAATTATAAAGCATTATATAAATATATACTGCATTGGAACTTGTCATAATGTGGTATACAGATTCTTCTAAATTTCCATTAATAAACACATGAAAAGTGTCTTTTAAAAATGTCAATGATTTCCCATATTTTTCCCTTTCTTATTTCCCATTTAACCAGGTACCATGTTCTGTGATTCCTTATCTCAAACAATAATCCTAGAAGGTAGGTTTCCAAAAGCCTAAGCCTACCAGAAAAGAGGAAGGCAAAAAGTCATTTTCTATAAATTAAGAAGAAAAACACCTTGGCTGCAGCATAGAAGAGAGGATGATAACATAGTTTTGCAAAGCTTTAGGAAAAATGAGTCATATGAAGAGGGCATTGAGCAGATTCTCGTTTATGACATATAATAACAAACATAGTCTGATAAGAGAAATAAACCTAGAGTAACTACAACAGCTAAAGGGAAATGTGGATTCTGGTAACAAATAACAGCAATAAATGCAACAACTTGAGAAATCTGTAGAGAGACTGAAGTCTCTGGAAAGTCAGTATATGTAGGAGACTGGTGGCTGCAGACCCTGACTAAGAGAAGCGAAGAGATAATACTTTCAAAGAAATGTTTTAAATTCCACTGTACTTTTAGTTATCGACTCTTTATATTAGCAATAATATATAATATTTATAATATAAAGAGTCATATTAAACCTAACAAATTGGACAATGGTGAGTCTTGCTGGGATATGGGGAAGTAGAGCTCCTCGTGACTTGGTGTAGCTATTCATAAGAGTTGTCTTTCTCTTGGTCAAATTAAGTGCACACACAAACAGTGACCCAGGAATTATATATAGGAGATATTCTCATATAAGTCTACTGAAGAATACAAAAACTTGTACAACCTATTGTCTATCATTGAAAGAATAACTGAAATGTGATACAGGTATATCACAGAGTAGTATCAATTGAAACACTTAGCCAGTTATATATGCATAACAACATAGATTAATCTTAACAAGGTAGTCATAAGGAAATAAAGCATAAGAAATAGAATAAAATAATAGAAGTTGTGGTTCCCCTTCCTCTCTCCTCAGAAGGCTGAAGGAATCTTTCTCCAATATTTATTGTGGGAACCTGGTCAAGCTCTCAAAGTGAAAAAATGGATTAGATGAAGGTTGAGAACAAAGAAGTAAAGAGGAGGCTATTGCAATAATTGAGTTCTGGAGCCTGGCAAGTCCAAGATCAAATAGCTGGTCTATATTCAGTGTCTGGACCAAGATGTTGGAATTGGAAGACGCTGAGCTCACCTTCTCCCGTGGGTACACCAAAATTACAGCTATTTACAGAGGAACTATTAATGAAAACAGAAAAAAGAGAAAAACAGAAGACTAACAGAAAAGATCTTCTACAACAAAGATATAAAGAAGGGACCACAAAGAGATGAGTGTGGGGACTGGAGGTGTGGTATAGTCAAGACAAATACACCTGGGTGTGTGAAACAAAATTGGGAGGATAACTATAATGGCAGAGGTTCCCCCCAAGGAATGAATGGTTTGAGCCCTACATTGGGCACCCCTAGCCTGGGGGTCCTGCACTGGGAAAATGAACCCCCCAGAACATTTGGCTTTGAAAGCCAGTGAGATTTACTTTTGGGAGAGCCAGAGAGCTGTGACAAATAGACACTCCACTAGAGCTGGGAAAAATAACAAACCTAGCAGATACATAGGAATAAAAACAGAATATTAGGCAAAATGAGGTGACAGAAGAATATGATCCAATCAAAGGAACAAGATAAAAATCCTAGAAGAAGAGCTAAGTGAAGTGGAGATAGGCAATCTACCTGATTAAAAGATCAAGGTGATGTTTGTAAAGATATTCAAAGAACTTGGGAGAAGATCAGATGAACAGAGTGAGAACTTAGATGTTTTTAACAAAGAATTAGACAAAATAAAGAAAAAAACAAACAAAGATGAAGAATACAATAAATGAAACGAAAAATACACTAGAAGGAATCAAAAGTAGATTAGATGATACAGAGGAACAGATCAGTGAGCTGGATGACAGAATAGTAGAAATCATTAAAGCTAAAGGGAAAAAAGAAATGAGGACAGCTTAAGAGACTTCTGGAACAATATCAAGCATACTAATATTCACATTATAGGGGTCCCAGAAGGAGAACTGACAGAGAAAGGATCAGAGAACCTATTTGAAGACATAATCGCTGAAAACTTCCCTAATCTGGGAAAGGAGATCAACATCAGATCTAGAAAGCACAGAAAGAGTCCCAAACAAGTTCAGTCCAAAGAGGACCACACCGAGACACATTGTAATTAAAATGGCAAAAATTAAAGACAAAGAATATTAAGAGCAGCAAGAGGAAAGCAATAATTTATGTACAAGGGAATTCCCATAAGGCTATCAGCTTACTTTTCAGGAGAAACTCTGCAGGCCAGAAGGGAGTAGCACAATATATTAAAAGTGATGAAAGGGAAAAACCTACAACAAAGAATACTATACAAGCAAATCATTCAGATTTGATGGAGAGATCAAAATTTTATAGATAAGCAAAAGCTAAAAGAGTTAGAACCACCAAACCATCTTTACAACAAACGTTAAAGGAATTTCCCTAGGCAAAATAGAAAAAGCCACAACTAGAAGCAAGAAAATTACAAAAGGAAAAATCTTATTGGTAAAGGCAATTTCCTTATGTATTGAGGTGCTCCTATGTTGGGTGCACAAACATTTACAATTGTTATATCTTCTGTTTGGATTGGTCCCTTGATCATTATGTAGTGTCCTTCCTTTTCTCTTACAACATTCTTTATTTTAAAATCTATTTTATCTGATATGAGTATTCCTACACCAGCTTTCTTTATTTTTCCATTTGCATGGAATATCTTTTTTCAACCCCTCACTTTCAGTCTGTATGTGTCCCTAGGTCTGAAGTGGGTCTCTTGTAGACAGCATATATACACGTCTTTTTTATTCATCCATTCAGCCAGTCTGTGTCTTTTGGTTGGAGCATTTAATCTCTTTACATTTAAGGTAATTATCAATATGTATGTTCATATTACCATTTTCTTAATTGTTTTGGGTTTTCAAGGTCTTTTCCTTGTCTTGTGTTTCCTGCCTAGAGAAGTTCCTATAGCATATGTTGTAAAGCTGGAATTCTCTTAACTTTTGCTTTTCTGTAAAGGTTTTAACTTCTCCGTCAAAACTGAATGAGATCTTTACTGGGTAGAGTAATCTTGGTTGTAGGTTTTTCCCTTTCTTGCTTGAATTCCCTTTCATCACTTTAAATATGTCCTGACACTCCCTTCTGGCTTGCAGAGTTTCTGCTGAAAGATCAACTGTTAACCTTATTGGGATTCCATTGTATATTATTTGTTGCTTTTAATATTTTTTCTTTTTATTTAATTTTTGATAGTTTGATCAATGTACATCTTGGTGTGTTTCTCCTTGGATTTATCCTATATGGGACTTATGTTTCCTGGACTTGATTATTTCCTTTCCCATGTTAGGGTAGTTTTCAACTATAATCTCTACAAATATTTTCTCAGACCATTTCATTTTCTCTTCTTCTTCTGGAACCCCTATAAGCTGAATATTGGTGCATTTAATGTTGTCCCAGAGGCCTCTGAGACTGTCCTCAGTCATTTTCATTTTCTTTTTTTTTTCTTTATTCTGCTCTGTGGCAGATATTTCCACTATTCTATCTTCTAGGTCACTTTTCTGTTCTTCTGCCTCAGTTATTCTGCTATTGATTCCTTCTTGAGTATTTTTAATTTCATTTATTATGTTGTTCATCATTGTTTGTTTGCTCTTTAGTTCTTCTAGGTCATTGTTAAACATTTCTTTGTTTCCTCCATTCTATTTCTGAGATTTTGCATCATCTTTACTATCATTACTCTGAATTCTTTTTCAGGTAGATTGTCTTGTTCCTCTTCAGTTGTTTTGTCTGGTGAGTTTTTACCTTGCTCCTTCATCTGCTGCATATTTCTCTGTCTTCTCAATTTGTTTAACTTACTGCATTTGTGGTCTCCATTTCGCAGGCTGCAGGCTCATAGTTTCCATTACTTTTGGTGTCTGCCCCCAGTGGGCGAGGTTGGTTTAGTGGCTTGTGTAGGTTTCCTGGTGGAGGGGACTGGTGCCTGTGTTCTGGTAGGTGGGGTTGTATCTTGTCTTTCTGGTGGCCACATCCGGTGGTGTGTTTTGGGGTGTCTGTGAACTTAGTATGACTTTAGGCAGTCTCTCTGCTAATGGGTGGGGTTGTGTGCCTGTCTTGCTAGTTATTTGGCATGTGGTGTCCAGCACTGGAGCTTGCTGGCTGTGGGGTGGAGCTGGGTCTTAGTGTTGAGACAGAGAGCTTCAGGAGAGCTCTCATTGATTGATATTATGTGGAGCTGGGAGATCTCTTGTGGTCCAATATCCTGGGTTAAGCTCTCCCACCTTGGAGGCTCAGGCACGATGCCTGCCTGGAGCACCAAGACCCCACCAGCCACATGGCTTGGAAGAAAAGGAAGGAAAAAAAAAAAAACAAAACCCAAAAAATGAACAGATAACATCTCAAACCAGAAGGTAAAAGCAAAACTAAACAGACAAAATCTCACAAAGAAACATACGCACACACTAATAAAAGGAAAAAAGATAAAACAAAGAAGCAAAAATAAAAATACACAAAACCCCCGAAAAACTAAAAAAAAATACAGGACAGAACTTTAGTACAAATAGTAAAAGCAAACCTCAACAGACAAAATCACACAAAGAAACATACACACACACATTCACAAAGAGAAAAAAGGAAAAAAAAATTTTTTTTAAATGAAGAGAGCAACCAAACCAATAAGCATATCCACCAATGATAACAAGCACTAAAAACTAAACTAAAATAAATATAAAACCAAAAACAAATCAGACACAGAAAGCAAACCCCAAGTCTACAGTTGTCCCCAAAGTCCACCACCTCAATTTTGGGAACATTTGTTGTCTATTCCGGTATTCCACAGATGCAGGGATTATCAATTTGATTGTGGGCATTTAATCCGCTGCTCCTGAGGCTGCACAGAGAAATTTCCCTTTCTCTTCTTTGTTTGCACAGTCCTGGGGATCAGCTTTGGTTTTGGCCACCCTCAGGAATCTGTTCCCTGCCCAGACAGGAGGTGGTTAATGTAGCAGCTGATTAGGACTCTCTCACTCAGGCCAGGGAGAGGGAGGGGTACGGTAGTCATAATTGGGATGTGGGGCGAGCCTGTGGCACCAGAGTCCAGCATGACATTGCAACAGTGAGGTGTCCTGTGTGTTCTCCCAGGGAAGTTGTCCCTGGATCATAGGACCCTGGCAGTGGCAGGCTCCACAGGCTTCCGGGAGGGTGTCGGTAGTGACCTGCACTTGCACACAGGATTCTTGGTGGCAGCTGTGGCAGTGTTAGTGGTCCATGCCCACCTCTGTGGTCTGAGCTGATAGTTGAAGCTTACACCCATCTCTGGAGGTCTCTTAGGCAGTGCTCTGCTGTCTATGGGTACATGGAACAGGAATCTCCTCTCCTCACACACCCCAAAACAATGGTCTCTTGTCTCTGTAACAGTTCCAGACGTTCTCCTAGACTCCCTCCAGGCTAGCTGTGGCACACTAGCCCCCTTTAGGCTGTGTTCACACAGCCAACCCAAGTCCTCTCCTTGGGATCTGAACTCCAAAGCCTGAGTCTCATCTCCCAGCACCCACCTGCATTAACAGGTGAGCAGACAAGCGTCTCAGGCTGGTGAGTGCTGGTCAGCACCAATCCTCTGTTCAGGAATCTCCCTACTTTGTCCTCTGCACCCCTGTTGCTGCACTCTCCTCTGTGGCCCTGAAGCTTACCCCCGCCCACACCCTGTCTCTGCCAGTGAAGAGGCTTTCTAGTGTGTGAAAACATTTCCTCCTTCACAGCTCCCTCCCAGAAATGCAGGTCCCATCCCTATTCTTTTGTCTCTGTTTTTTCTTTTACCCTACCCAGGTACCTGGGGAATTTCTTGCCTTTTGGGAAGTCTGAAGTCTTCTGCCAGCATTCAGTAGGTGTCCTGTAGGGGTTGTTCCACATGTAAATGTATTTCTGATGTATTTGCAGGGAGGAAGGTGATCTCCACATCTTACTCCTCCACCATCTTGAAGCTCTCCCCACAAAAGGATACTTTACTGCAGAAGTTGCTCCTTTTCTTTTCTTCAATAAACAAGTAGTTTGGATGCAGACATATAGAGACTATGCAGCTATCATATTTCTCATCCTGGTTCCAGTCACTCTTTCAGCATCAATTGCTCTTACTTGCTTGAATTTAATTGCTATGATGATTGTTCCCAAGGGTGATTTTCTAGTTTCATCATTTCTTCTACTTTTGTTATTTGGCATTCTACTATAAAGAAAACATTTTTATTTTCCAATTTATTTATTTATATCAGTATAGACTTATGGATTCCTATTTTAGTCAATGTGATAAAAATGTGTGTGTGTGTGTGTGTGTGTGTGTATGTGTGTGTAAACATACATATCATTATTATTTAATTTGGGACTTAAATTGTTCAATTTGGCCAGTGACAGTGATAGCCTCTTTAGAACTGGCTTCTATGTCCTTTTGATATGTCTTCTTAATTATTAGAGCACTTCCTTGCTTTCTTGTCTAACAAAATCTTCCAGAGTCATTTTTTTTTCCTGTCCCAGCCCTGGAATTAATCATTTATCCAAAGAATGGTGGTTCATTTTATTGGAGAACATTTATAGACCAAAGTTTAAGTTCTAGGTGTTCTCATTTCTCTGGGGATTTTCTGATCCCAGGCCCTGTTGGTGGAGGAAGTCAGGACATATATGCATGTATATTTATATATGTGGATACACACACAGAGGGTTTTACTCCTACAGTTATTTCTATATCAATAAATTCACACCTATACTTCAAAGTTCAATATAATACTTTAAGATTCATTCTAGCATTCATATTTGAAAATCTTTTTCCAAGTGTGAAATGTGGCTCCAATGATCTTCATTGTATTTATTTATGTATTCACTTAATCCCCTGTATTTAAGCAATCTCTGTACCTTACTGGGATGCTGCTCCACCTATTTTTGCTTAATGAGTTTTTGACTAATTTTGAAGGAAGGAAGGATGGAAAGAGGGAAGGGAAGAAAGGAGTTTAATAAGTTTGACAAATCTATTTGTGTAAACTTCATCTCAGTTAAGGTATAGAACAATTCTCCCATACCAATAAGTTCTATCATGTCCCTTTTCAGTTAACTTTTCACTCCAGTTCAATCATTGCTCTATTGTCTATCAGCTAAGTTTCATCTGTTGTGGAAATTAATTTTGGTTTCACAAAGTATGTATTTCTTTGTGTTTGTTTTGTTCTGTTCCAAACAAAATTATTTTGATTCATCATGTTGTATGTATC
This sequence comes from Stenella coeruleoalba, assembly GCF_951394435.1. NCBI lineage: Eukaryota > Metazoa > Chordata > Mammalia > Artiodactyla > Delphinidae > Stenella > Stenella coeruleoalba. The sequence goes on along the minus strand of NC_137150.1, from coordinate 107,743,416 downwards.
ATTATTTCATTCTATTTTTATGAGTTATAATAAATTATATGAATATATTAAGAACATATTATAATAAATATATGAATATATATTTATATATTCAAAACTGGATGGACAACTTAGTTATTCCCAGTTTTAGGCTATTAGGTAAAGAGTTGTTATACATATTTTATATAATACTTTTCAATAAACATATTTTCATTACTCTTGGGTAAATAGCTAGAAGTGGAATTGTGGGTTATATAATGAGTGTATTTTCATTATATGAGAAATTCATTTTTAAGAAAATGTTTTTTAAAGAAGAAACTATTTTTCAAATTGATTTTACACTGCCAGCAAATGTACCTGATGACACTTTTATATGAAGGAATACATTTCAAACCAAGATATAGATGTCTATTCTCATAAACATATGTATTCTGATCAATCATATATAAAATATGTGCTGAATATTATTTAGAACCTCTAAGAATATTAATTTAAATAATCATTTATCCAGAAAAAATGGATAAATCCTTTGGTGACTAAAAAGTGAATGGTGCAACAAATCACTGAAAGATTTGTAGAAAGGCTTCTCTCTGTCTTCCTCTCTCTCTCCCTTTTTCACTCCCACATATCTAAAGGGAACAAGTAGGTGACCAAAGTGTCTTACCTGAAAAATTATTTAAGGTAAATAATTACAATATTTAAGAGAAGCCGATCTAATCACACATCTTTATATAGTGTGTAAAAATCTACCCTTTTCTTTCCTATTGCCAGTTTCTCCTTCCCTCAATTATTTATTTTTATGGTCTAATAGAGCATTATAGAATGCTGTATTGAAAAAGTCCTATTTTGTTCAGACATTTACCTGAGCCTTAATTAACTGATTTGTTACAGTGTTAAGAAAACCGCTTCTTTCTGATGGGGCATGAACTATAAACTAATTGACAAGGTTGTGATAGTGTCTCTAAAGGATTTTAAATTAATTTTACAGAATTAACATATACATTTATTTCTGTTTGTCTCACCACACATTACAAATTTAGCATAACAGAAGAACCATTAAAATAAAAGAGCAGCAGAATTAGATGCTATAAAAGTTCTCATAAAATAGCAACATTTGCAGAGTAAAATATGTAATTGTGTTTTAAAAAATATTCTAAGACATTATACATTATTTAACAGAAAAATAGTATTGAGTGTATAAATTCTGATAATGAAGATGTATATAAAATAGAGAATAACTACACTTTTCTTAGTAATTATACACAGCATTAATAAGAGAAAAGGATTAAATGTAAACATACTAAAATGGTGGTCTGGTTATGCACTTGCTTAGCAGCCTCATTTATTCTTTGAGAACCTTTAAAACCCACAATTGCCAAAAAAATTCATAAACCTTTTGATCTCCTGAATAGAACTAACACTTGTATTTGTATAGAATGAAGAATATAGAATTTAATGTGACATAATTTCTTCAGTGAGTAAGACACACTAGCCTTATGTTAATAGCCAATGAAAATATCCTTGGGTAAACTTTCATTTAATTGGGAAACATACATCTTTTTTCACCATTCACAGGAAATGCATAATCTCAACAATTCCGAGCCTATGCCTTTTATTCTTCCATATTATCCACATTAAATTTTGGCCACATATCTGATGTTAATATACCAAGTATTCTTATTACCATAAGTATAGCATTTATTAGGATAAACTAATAAGATGGTATATAAGAAAAAATACTAATTATAAGAAGGGGCTATAATATTTGTACGATATTATGTTTTATGTCTACCCAGAAAGTAAATCATGTTATAAGATTACAGCAGATAGCTCATATCCTTCTTGTTCTTCTATATTTCATAATAAAACTTTCAGAAATCAATTTCACTGAGTAAATACAAAACATAGATGACAAACTAACAAATGAAATGATTAAAATTTCAATAATTAAATTTATAGTGGGCCAACTAAGGAATAAAACATCACTTGTTTAGTTAATTCATAGGAATATGTTAAGACTTCATAATAGTGTCATATATAAAGTACCAAAAACTGCTGATGTTATTATATTTGAAATCCACTGTATACATTGAAGCTCAATTAAGCATCTGGATAATTTAATATTATCTCCAATGTCTAAGAAATATTTATTGCTAAAAGATATTATTTTTGTCTTAGTTAAGTGCAATACAATGAACTCATCACTTCCTTAAAAAGGAAATGTGAAAGGATAATAAGGGAGAACTGGAGTATTAAATGTATTTTTGTAATGCTTACATAGATTTATAGTAAATATTGAAACAAATAAATGAGAAAAAATAGCTGAAAATTATTTTGGTACTTTTCTGTACATGAAGAGAATAAGAAAAACAGGGAAAAAGATTCTTAAAATAAATCACGTGAAGAATACGTATTGGAAAACAATTTGCTCTAGGAAGCTGAGTAAATTTTCAGAAAAAAATTCTTCTTAATGTTAAAAAAATATAAAAGAGAAAAAGGCAATAAAAGTATTCAAAGAAAAGATGCAAGATAACAATAATGGACGATATGATGGTTAATTTTATGTGTCAACTTGACTGGGCTAAGGGATGCCCAAATAGTTGCTAAAATATTATTTCTGGTTGTGTCTGTGAGATGTATCTGGAAGAAAGTGTTTGAGTCTATAGACTTAGTAAATGAAGGCCCAATGTGGGTGGACATGATACATCCATTGAAGTTCTGAACAGAACAGAAAGGGGAGAAATGGCTAATTTGCTCTCTCTGCTTGAGCTGGGACATCCAACTCCTCCTGCCACTGGACTTCTCTTGGACTGAGATTTACACCATTGGCCCCCAGATTCTCAGGCCTTTAAACTCAAACTGAATTACACCACTGACTTTCCTTGTTCTCCAGCTTGCAGAAAACAGATCATGGGATTTTTTTGATCTCCATAATCACATTAACAAATTCCATATTAAATCTCCTTTTATATCTGTCTACCATCTATTATCTATCTATCATCTCTTTTTGGTCCTATTTCTCTGGAGGACCTGGAATAACACGATGATAAGAATGTAAAAATGTAATGATAGGTGATTTAGAGAATTTCAGAAAAGAAATGGAAGGAAAAGTTACACTGGTAAAAAATTATATTACAAAAAAAACAAAAAAAACAAAAACAAATTAAATTTAGTGAATTGTAATATCAATTTTCCTTTAAATTCAATTCTAAGACCTGTAAGAAAGTTATGAGGAAAGTATAACATTAAATGGAAAAGTATATATAGGAAAACAGTATATTGGTATAGAAAGCTTTCCATAATATAGTATCAATATTAAGCAAAGAAAAGTAAGTAGCTAGTATTATCCTTTAATACAACGGATGTTTTATGTAAAAGGTACAAAAATATGTAGATACATATGTGTGTGCATGTTTTTATAAACACATACATATTTATGTGATCCTTATAGATACGGTTATGGGTTCAGATAAATAAGCTCCACTATACAGTGATAATTTCCATAATGACAAGGTTATGTTATGAAACTGTTAATGTAATATAAAGTTAATATTGAGAAACTGTTGTTACTTCCCACTCTAATGTTACTTCCAATAATGTAAAACCCCTGGTTTCTCTCCACTCAATCATTCATCCTCTTTTTAGTAACAGTTTTTCATAACTAAGTGTAGAAGAAACCAGGTCTCTATACATAGCCCAGGCTCTCTAGATTTTGCCTGACTACAGAGATCACAAGGTTCTCAAATGCTTTCCTCCATGCCTTATGTTGTCAATGGCAGGTATTAACAGGTGTTTCTTGTAGCAAGTGAGAGGGAGTAATTAGAAAAGTGAATGTCTATTTATTGAGTAGTGGTATTTTGAAAATCTGATAATTTCCAATTCTTCACTTTCAGCAAAATTAAAGGAATATCTAAATTACATTTTAATGATAGATCACTATGTTATTTTTGGCTTTTTTTTAAGAGAAGTAATTCAAAGAACTGAATGAAAATTTAATTTCTGAACACTTGTTTAAGTGAAAAAGAGTTTCTCTTTTATTAACAGTGTATGGTGAAAACAGAAATAAAGTGAAAATGGGCTTAAAAAATGTGTACTGTCGCATTTAGCATTAAATAACACCCACCCACAGATAATAACTAATTCAAATAACTAGTAAAAATATTTGTTTGGCAAGAAATTCATTTCCAGTTAAAGTTTATTTTTATTTTATAATATATTTATACTTTTGATAAATTATTTGCTAATAATTTTAATTATAACTCATCTGTGGCTAAAACTTTAATCCTTTGAAACCTTATAGGCCAACAAATTTTTAATAACATTTAATTTTTAATTCACATATTTACAGAAAAGCATGAAAAAGTATCAAAACAAGATAGGAAATGTCAAACTATATCATGATAAAATTCTTTGGTTATAGTTGAATAAAAATAAACATGTGTGTTTTTGAACAAAGTAAAATTTCCCACAATTGAAGATGAGCTTTTGGATATGTCTTCAGAATATTTATTGGTGGGTTCCAAATTGTTATGTTAAAAGGGTAATATTGTTTTATTTTAAAATATTTATATTTAAACTATATTAAAATGAAAGTTTATATGTAAATGTATATAAATTTTAGAAGTGAAAAAATATGAAAAAGTATATGCTTTTTCAAACAATTTTATTGGAGGAGACAAAAGCTCGAAGCCATTTCCATTTTATAGGTGAGGGCTCTGTGGTCAGACTAAATGACTGTCAATGACTGTCAACAAACTGATAGTGGTTTAAAGACAAATGACACTTTTTTTTTTTTTTTGCCAGCAAAATCAAGTTTATTTGGGAATAGCAGAGCAATTGCAATTCAGAACATGTCAACTATAGCTGAATCATAGGCATGTCCAGAAAGGAACATTACTTTATAGAAGAAAAGAGGGATTTGGAAGGGGCTGTTTCGAATGAAAGTTCATTGGAGGAAAATGAGAATTCAAGCTACTGTCAGCTTCTCATTGATTGGGTGTGGTGGTTTCTCATTAACTGGGATATTGCTAGGAAAAGAAAATCTTTCTTCCTCCTGTTGGGGTGTGTAAAATAAGCTTCTTCCTGTGCACTAATGCAATGTACACCTCTTTGTGCTGGGGTCTGCAAGTGGCAGGGAGTGGTATTACCTGAGAGCTCCCCATTCAGGTGTTCCCAACTCCAATTTTTTTTCTTCAAGTTTTATTGATATATAATTGACAAATAGCACTGTAGAAGTTTAAGGTGTGCAGCATAATGATCTGGCATACATACAACATGAATGATTACAACAATAAGTTTAGTGAACATCCATCATCTCATATATGAGATACAAAATTTAGAAAATAAAAAAGAAAATTTTTCTTGTGATGAGAACTCCTAGGATTTTTTTATTAACACTTTTATATAAAATGTACAGCAGTGAGTATTAATTATATTTATCATGTAGTACTTACTAATCTTATAACTGGAAGTTTGTATCTTTTGACTACCTTCATACAATTCTCTCTTCCCCCACACTCCACCTCTGGTAACAACAAATCTGGTCTATGCTTTTGTGAAAAGATTTGTTTGGAATTTTCCATAATATCTTATGGAATTTTTTGGCCATCCCAATATTTTTCTATCAGTTTGTTTTTTGGTTTCTTTCTTTTTTTAATATAATTGACTACGTTGGTTTCTGGTATACAACATAGTGATTTGGTATTTCTACACATTTCAAAATGATCATCATGATAAGTTTAATTAGAATTTGTCACCATACAAATATATTATATAATTCAGGACATTCCCTACATTGTACATTTCATACCCAAGACATTTATTTTGTAACTGAAAGTTTGTTAATCTCCCTTCTACTTCTCTCCTCCACCCAGCCACCTCACTCTGGCAGCCACCTTTTATTATCTGTATCTATAACACTGTTTCTGTTTAGTTATGTTTATTTGTTTTGTTTTTTAGATTCCATGTATAAGTGAAATCATAAAGTATTTTTCTTTATCTGTATGACTTATTTCACTTAGCATGATACACCCTAGGTCCATACATGTTGTAAAAATAGCAAGATTTCATCTCTTCTATGGCTGAATAATATTCCATTATATATACAGACATAGATATGTGTATATATATATATATATATATATATATACACACATGTACATGCACACACACACGTACACACTGTACACAAAAATCTTTTTCCATTCATCTATTGATGGACATTTACATTGCTTTCATAGCTTGGCTGCTATAAATAATACTGCAATGAACATAGGGGTGCATATATCTTTTTAAGTTACTGTTTTCATTTTCTTTGGACGAATACCTAGAAGTGGAATTCCTGGATCATATGGTAGTTCTATTTTTAATTTTTTGAGGAAAATTTATGCTGTTTTCCATAGTAGCTGGACCAATTTACATGGCCACCAATAGTGCACAAGAGTCCCCTTTTCTCCATGTCCTAAGCAGCACTTGTTATTTGTTGTCTTTTTGATAATAACAAGGAGTGAGGTGATGTCTCACTGTGATTTTGATTTATATTTCTCTGATGATTAGTGGTGTTTAGCATCTTCTCATGAGCCTGATAGTTATCTATTTTTCTTCCTTGGAAAAATGTTTATTCATTTTTCTACCCATTTTTAATGGGTTGTTTACCATTTAATGGGTTTTCTATCCATTTTTAATTAGGTTGCTTGTTTTTTGATGTTGATTTTTATGAGTTCTTTACATATTTTAGATAGTAACCCCTTATCAGATATGTTGTTTACAAATATCTTCTCCCATTCAGTAGGCAACCATTTTGTTGTGTGGATAGATAGTTTTCTTCACTGTGGAAAAGCTTTTTAGTTTGATGTAGTCCCATGTGTTTATTTTTGCTTTTCTTTCCCTTGCCTGAGGAGACATCCAAAAAATATTTCTAAGACCAATGTCAAGGAGCATATTGTCTATGTTTTCTTCTAGAAGATTTATGGTTTCAGGTTTTACATTCATTTCTAATCCATTTTGATTTTTTTTATATATGGAGTAAGAAAATAGTTCACTTTAATTATTTTGCATATAAGTGTCCAGCTTTCACAATATCATTTATTCCGAAGGCTATCTTTCCTCCATTGTATATTCTGGCCTTGTAGATTAATGTTGTAGACTAATTTCCGTTATGAGTATGGGTTTATTTCTGGGCTCTCTATTCTGTTCCCTTCATCTATATGTCTATTTTTGTGCCAGTACCATATTTTTGATGACTGTTGGTTTGTAGTAGTTTGAAATTAGGGAGCATAATACTTCCAGCTTTGTTTTTTCTTGAGATTGTTTTGGATATTCGGGTCTTTTGTGTTTCCATACAAATTTCAGAATTGTTTGTTCTAGTTCTATGAAAAACACCATTGGTGTTTTGATAGGGATTGCATTGAATCTGTAGATTGCCTTGGGTAGTATGGTCATTTTAACATTAATTCTTCCAATATCAATTCTTCCAATCCATGAACATGGTATATCTTTCCATCTGTTTGTGTCTTCTTAAGTTTCTTTCATTGGTGCCTTAGAGTTTTCCAAGTACAGGTTTTTTGCCTCCTTAGTTGGATTTATTCCTAGGTATTTTATTCTTTTTGATGTGACCCTAAATTTGTTTTTTTGATTTCTCTTTCTGAGAGTTTGTTGTTAGTGTACAGAAATGCAACAGATTTTATTATACTAATTTTGTATCCTATTTTATTGAATTTATTGACGAGTTCTAGTAGTTTTTTGGTGGCATCTTTAGGATTTTCTATGTATGGTATCATGTCATCTGGAAACAATGACAGTTTTACTTCTTCCTTTCCAATTTAGATTCTTTTAATTTCTCTTTCTTGTTTGATTGCTATGGCTAGGACTTCCAAAACTATGTTGAATATAAATAGCTAGAGTTGGCATCCTTCTCTTGATCTTACAGAAGATGCATTTAGCTTTTCACCTGTGAGTATTATGTTCGTTGTGGACTTGCCATTATGGCCTTTATTATGTTAAGGTATATTCTGTCTAAACACACTTTGTAGAGAGTTTTTATCAAACATGGATGCTGAATATTGTCAAAAGTTTTTTCCTGCAAATATTGAGATGATAGTATTATTTCAACTCTTTAACTTGTTAATGTAGTTTATCACAGTGATTAATTTGCACACATTGAACCATCCTTGCATACATGAGGTAAATCTCACTTGATCATATGTATAATCCTTCTAATGTATTGTTGAATTCTGGTTGCTAATATTTTGTTGATGACTTTTGCAACTATGTTCATGAGTGATATTGGCCTGTAATTTTTTTTTTTGTCATATCTCTGTCTGGATTTAGTATCAGGGTAAGATTGACCTCATAGAATGAGTTTGGAAGCATTCCTTCTTCAATTTTTTGGAACTTTCTGAGAAAGATAGATGTTGACTGCCCTCTAAATGTTTGGTAGAATTCACATGTGAAGTTGTCTGGTCCTGGACTTTTGTTTGTTGGAGGTTTTCTGTCTTTGTTTTTACTGATTCAATTTTATTACTGGTAATTCAACTTCTTATTTTCTATATCTTCCTGATTCAGGTTTGGGAGATGGTACTTTTCTAAGAATTTATCCATTTCTTGTACATTGTCCATATTATTGGTGTATAATTGTTTGTAGTAATCTCTTATGATCCTTCATATTTCTGTGGTGTAAGTTATAAATTCTTTTTCATCTCTGGTTTTATTTGTTTATGTCTCTCTATTTTTTTCTTTATCAGTCTTGCTAAAGATTTATCAATTTTGATTATTTTTTTCAAAGAACAAGCTGCTGGTTTCATTAATCTTTTTTTTTGTTTGTTTAGACTCTATTTTTTTTTCTTTTCTAATCTTCATGCTTTATTCCTTAGTACTAACTTTGAGTTTTGATTGTTCTTCTATTTCTAGTTCTTTTAGATATAAAGTTAGGTTGTTTATTTGAGATGTTTCTTGTTTCCTGAGGTAGGCTTGCATCTCTCTATAAACTTCCCACTTAGAATTGTTTTTGCTGTGTCCCATAGATTTTGGATCATTGTGTTTTAATTTTCTTTTGTCTCCATGTATTTTTTTTATTTCTTCAATGATCCCATTTGTTGTTTATTAGCATACTGTTTAGCTTCCACGTATTTGTGTATTTTTGTAGTTTTTTTCTTGTAGTTGATTTCTAGTCTCATAATGGTCAGTATGGTCAGAAATGATTCTTGATATGATTTCAGTTTTCTTAAGTTTATGGAGACTTGTTTTGTGACATAGCATGTGATCTATCCTTGAGAACTTTCCATGCATACTTGAAAAGAATGTATATGTGTATTATGTTGCTTTCGAATGGAATGTTCTATATATATATATATATATATATATATATATATATATATGTATATCTGTTAAATACATTTTATCTAATGTGTCATTTAAGGCCAATATTTCCTTATTGATTTTCTGTCTACATGATCTGTCCATTGATGTGAGTTGTTAAAATCTCCTACTATTACTGTTTCACTGTCAATTTCTCCCTTTATGTCTGCTAATGTTTGCTTTACATATTTAGGTGCTCCTATGTGTGTACATATATATTTACATTTGTTATCTTATTCTTGGATTGATTCCTTTATCATTGTGTATTGCCTTCTTTGTCTCTGGGTACACAGTCTTTAAGTCTATTTTGTCTGACAAAAGTATTACTCCTCCAACTTTCTTTTCCTTTCTATGCAATATCTTTTTCCATCCCCTGACTTTCAGTCTGTGTGTGTCTTTAGATCTGAAGCGTGTATTTTTTAGACAACATATATATGGGTCTTGTTTTGTATCCATTCAGCCACTCTATGTCTTCTGGTTTGATAATTTTTTTTTCCATTTACATTTAAAGTAATTGTGGAAAGGCATGTACTTGTTATTTTATTAATTATTTTGGGATTGTTAAGTAGTTCTTTTTTTTTTTTTTTTAACCTTTCTTCTTTTGCTCTATTTTCTTTTGATTTGATGATTGTACTTAGTATTAGGTTTGTATTCCTTTCTCTTTTTTTATGTGTGTACCTATTATAGATTTTTGGTTTGTGGTTATGGTGGGGTTTATAGATAACACTCTCTGTACACATGATTATTTTAAGTTGCTGATCTCTTAAGTCTGAATGCATTTTATCAACCTTTTACATGTTGTCATTTTGTGTATCCTTTAACTATTTATTTTGGATATATATTTTACACTTTTAATTTTAATTTCTCATCATAAAATTTCAGAAGGAACATTTAAGCAATCTCTAACAAATATAAACTAATGGCCTAGAGTAGAAAATACTCAAAGTCAAAATCAATATGAAAATGCATAGAAGGAGAATAACTTTGAGGAGAATTTTGAGAGGCAATAAATCAGTCTCTAATCTCTAAATGTAATTAATTTACATTTTATTTATTAAAATCATCTCAATACTTTGAATTTCTAGACATGAGATTCTGAACAAATAACTTAGAATTGTCTTTTAATGTGACTGTTCTTCTTCATTTAGTTTAAGAATAGATCCTTTAAAGCTGAATAAATAAAATAGTTCATTCCATTTTGGAAAATAGATCCAGAAATAGAATTCATATCTTTTAAAATATATGATTTGTTTTTACCTGACTGACTACATTTTAGATAATATTTGAATAGGCACATTAAATTCTTTGAAATATTTGGATTTTCAAAGAAGTGTGTATGTATGTGTATGTCAGAGAGAGAGAGAATTATTTTCCTCCTCAGTATTACATACAGTGTTTAATTTTCAGTGATTTATGCCTAAATTCAGACTTACACACTACTCAACTTCTACAGGATCCAGTCATAATCAAATAAACCCACAAGCAATTGTTTTGTTTGAATTTCTATTCTATTCCCTCCAATCCACAAAGATCTGGTTTATTCTGTTTGTTAGTAGCTGCCTACCATCTATGTATTGACTACTGCAGCTATTTAAATGGTAGGCTTTCAATTTCAGTCTAACTTTTAAGTGAAACATTTACAAATTTCCTCTGCCTTTGCAAAAGGACCTTCACACAATATTTTAGCTATTTATTTTATGATAGTATTTTATTTGAAATTGATTATTAATGCTTATATGTTTGGCTAAATATCATCACCCATATCAGACGATATTATGTTCAGAGAAGTCCAATCAGGGAGATGATTTTACAGATGTTCACCGAAAAGCATGTCTGCTTCTGTGTGCATTGCTGTGATATTTTTCCAGCTATTGTTCTGCTGAAGGAGGAATTCTCCCAAAAGAGAACAATCATCATTTACAACTTTTCTTCTAAGGAATCTTAGTACCCTTTTTCCTTTCTAACACTTATTGCTCAAAATAAGACTTGTTAAATAGTTGTGATGTCTGCTTGTTAGCTAATAATGATATTGTGTATACATATACACATATAACCTCTATAAACTACTTTATAATTTAAAATAAAATTGAAATATGATTCATAATTCACAAATGTAAGCAAAGTGATCAGTTAGGTTTTTAAAACCATATTTAATCAAAATGTGTTTAATTTAATCAGTGATAGACTTTATATACAGCACATTTATAAAGGGTTTTCCCTAAATATTATAGATGACTTGTGAAAGGTCTTGTTACATTTTTAGATATTAAAACTGTTAATGCAATGAATAATATTGAATTGGGTAAGTGTTTAAGATTACTACATATAGTCATAATTTTTCACTTTTTTTCATGGAAAGGCATTTTATTTTAAATATAGCAATGTGTACATGTCAATCCCAAACTCTCAATCTATCTCTCCCCACAAACCCTTCCCCACTGGTAACCATAAGTTCATTCTCTAAGTCTGTGAGTCTGTTTCTATTTTGTAAATAAGTTCATTTGTATCATTATTTTTTAGATTCCACATATAAACGATATCAAATGATATTTGTCTTTCTGTCTGACTTACTTCACTTAGTATGATAACATGTTTTTAACTTTTTAATTTTTTATTGTTAATTTATTTTGGTTTTAAAGCTTATCATTTTATATAAATTTAAAGATATTTGCTACTAGTAGGATTTTATATATGCATAAACATACATACAAAACATGAAAATATCTGAAAACAACTATTTATGTTATAAAGAAGACCACATTAAGTTAGTAGTTATAAAAATAAATAATACTTCAGTAAATGTATATTAATCCACCAAATTTTGAGATAAGAATTTCTATCTCCAAAAATGCTCCAATCTGGTTCTGTATGACAGAAATTTGTTAAGCTATTTAGAGAAAAATAGTAGTATGTACTTTCCAATCTGTAAAACGTATTATATTCAATTAATTTTGTTGGGTGCTTTCAAGCATACATAATCTTAATAATGCCATCAAAAGAATAGACTCAACTTTTAGAGCAAAGCGGAAAGATAATTCAACCAAATCACTGTTCAGAGATGTCCTCTGGCCCGTGAGGTTCACCCTGATAAATGAAATCTCATGCATTTATCACATGCCTCTCTCTCTCTCCCTCTTTCTCTGTCTCCATCTCAATAGCTTGGTGGGAGAATTTAAGGTCTGAAGCAGCTGTGGGCACTTTCCTTTTCAGAAAAGAAAGTCTGGCATTGTCAGGGGAACAAATATTTTGGAGCCAGATAGTGGAGCAAAAACAAAAGTCAAAGCAGAGACAAAGGGAGAAATCTAGCTGTTAGAGACATCAGGTAAAAGGTTAGATCAGCCTTCATCTTAACATATGTATTCCTGAACACTTTTCATTTATGTTTGATAATAAATTTTCTTCATTAATATAGCTACTTGAATTTTGTTGTCACTTGTGATAAAAATACAGTTGACTTTAGAAAAGTATCATTTAGTCTATCTTACAAGGTTATAGTAATGATTAAATAATAGATTTAATAGCATGTTATAAACTAAGGGTAGGTCAATTTCATTAATATTAAAGATGATATTAAATCACCTTTGCATCTCTCTAATAAACAGAACTTGGCTACTTTGTATCTATGTGTTTATTTTTACATATTTGCTTTTTTGGTTTCATTTGCTTTTTTTATTGATATTTTTTAGAATTTCTACTTAGTGATAAGAGTTTTTGTTCCAGAGCTGGGTATTTACTCCAGCTCCTACACTTGCTCTTTGTATGAAGTGGTTTTAATACATTTTTAATATATTTTATTCTGTAAAGTGGAGCTAATAGCACACACTGTGCAGGGATTTGTGAAAAATCCTTGAGTCAACAAATCTGTTTCTCATTCCTTTTAACTTCCCTAACGACTCTTGGTTTTCACAGTGTTATAGCTACTTTTGGCTTTATTTTCTTCTTTGTACTGTCTTGGGGTTTACATTTTTGTTGGTTTTCTAACTCACTTATTTCAATTCTTAGCTCATCTAAATTAAATTCATCTCTTTTTTACATTTTATTTATGTAATATTTATGTTTATTTCTCAGTATCACTACTGTTTTAGCAGCATGCTTCACATGGTATATTTATTCTTTTGTTTTTCAGCTCCACACATTTTGCTATTCCCATTAATAGATATTTTACATCATAAATTATTTATACTTTTGGTTGGAAGTCTCCAAAATAAAATCTAGTTTTCTTTTTGTTATTAATTTAATTGAACTGTGTTCAGGGAAATGTTTTGTATAATACAATTTGTTGGAATTCCTGGTAAATTGTCTTTAGACCATTACTTGATTATTTAAAAAATAGTTTTCCATGTGAACTTAAAGTTAACAAAAATTCTTTAATTTTTATTCTTAGGGATGAGTATATGTCCATTTGATCAAGCTTATTGAATGTGTGGGTCATATCTTCTGTATCCAAAGTACCAAACATCAAGACTGACTATAAGCTATAGGAATGAAGGTAGCATAGCTTGGCACTGGTGCGAGGGTATAAAGTCTGACAAATGGAAATCAAAAGACTATAGAAATTGACCCAAGGGAGCCTGATTGTGAAAATGGTAACACTATCATTAAAAGGGATTGTGAGGTATTTTCAATAAATGAAAGTGCCAACTTGATAGTCATATGGATATATTTATACACACATATATATTGACTGCTAATTCACAACAACAAAAAAAGTAAATTACACATTGACTGTAGATCTAAGTGTGCAATGGCAAAATTATAAACATTAAGACTTTTAGAAGGCTCAGAAAAGTACCTTATAGTGATCTTGAAGTAGTCAAAGTTTTTCTCAATAGGAAACTAGAGTTAAACATAAAGGTAAAATAAAGATAAGGTGAACTATATTAAAATTAGCAACTTCTATTCATCAAAAGACACATTATTAAGTAAATAATTCAGAAGAAAATGTCTTGTATGAAGAATTTCTAAAGAACCCATATAATTTAAGAAAACGTTAGAAGAATTAGTAGAAAAATAGGAAAAGACTTGAACAGACACTTCACAAAATAGCATATCCAAATTGACTATATATATGCTCTACTTCATTAGTGATCACAGGAATAAAAATAAAATTACAACTAGAAACCACTATAAATTCATGACTAAATTAAACAAGACTATACCAATGTTGGTAAATATATAGATTAATCACAGCTCTCAGAACTCTCTGGCTTTATTTCCTAAAGTTGAACATCTGCCTACCCAATGACCTCACATGTGTTCTCCTAAAGACACACAATAAGATTTTCAATACATTGTATTGTAAGAGCACAACTATGGAAACTACACAAATGTTCTTCAAGATTAGAATGGATACATAAGCATGGTATATTTATGCAATGGAATATTGGAGCAACAAAAATAAATGAGCTATAAATACTTGCAAAAATATACATGGATCTGGCAAATCAATGTTGAGCCAAAGAAGACAGCAAAAAATGATTAAAAGACTATATATGATTCCATTTGTATATAGGAATAAAAAAAACTTATCCATGCTTATCAATCAGAGTCATTGTCACTTTTGGGGAGTGGGGAAGATTATGACAAAAGAAGAACCTATCAGATGTGTTCAAAATATTCAACTCCTTGATCCAGCTGGTGTTTACAAAGTGTGTTCAATTTGTGAAAGTTTATTGAGCTGCTCTCTTATACAAATTAAAGCTTTTGGGGTATAAATTATATTTTAATAAAATACATCCTTAACAAATTCTGTCTTACTTGATGTGTCAGTTCATGAGAGTAGAGTACTACTCTGTTCAAGGACTTGTCAATTTCTTCCTTTGCTTATAGGATATGAATTATATATCTTTGAGGTTATACCATGTTTCATACATATGATATAACTATTATTTTATCTTGGTAATAAAAGGATTAAATTTACTACACCACTTTTTTAAGAAACTTTTTCCTGAGAAATATTTTCTTACACTATTACTTTGAATTTTTTTGAGGTGTTTGCTATAGAAAGTAAATATCAGTTTGGTTGATTTGATTGCTTCTCTTTTTCATTTCTAATATAATATGTATGTATATATTTTTAGGTGATATTAATATTTACATCTACTGCCATTACTGACTTCCTTGAGTTTATTTCTGGCATCTTAAACACACCCTATTGGATGTTTCTTTTTTTTTCTGTGCATTGCTGTCTCCATTTCATATGCTAAAGATAATATTTCTGCATTTCTACTTCCCCTTTTATTTTTTAGACATTACATATTCCTTTATTTTGTCTGTTTTTTTTTCTTTTTTTAGTTTTATACAAGTTTGGTTACAATCTGAAGAGAGGAAACAGGGTAATTTGATCAGGAAAAGTTTAATGTAAGCAATTATAAAAGGAATTAGAATTAAAAGAGATTAGCCAGTAGAAAGTGAATAGAATTCTAAAGAATATAGAAATAACAAATATGTCATATAAATCATATCATATAAAATATATTCTAATATATAATACTCACTATACTTAAGGCTCAGATGGAATGTCCAAGGAAGAGACGCACTCCAGACCTGGGATTTAGAACTTTTTGGAGAGGGCACAACACTCAGTGGAAGGCAGGAAGCTAATGTAGTACCAGCGGTGAAATTTGCTGCAACTTATACTTCTGAAACTTGTTAGAAATCTGTCCATGAAGGAGTAGAAAAAGTCATTTATGGGAAATGTCTCACTGAAGGCACAACCTGTTATGGGTTGAATTGTGTTCTCCACATGGCTATGTTAAAACACTCAGAACCTGTGAATGTGAACTTATTTGGAAATAGGGTCCCTACAGATATCATTAGTTAAGATGAGGCCATACTGGGAAGAATGGGTCCTTAATTCAATATGACTGGTGTCCTTATAAGAGGAGAGAGGCACAAAAAGAAGAATGGCAAATAAGTATACAAGACAGAGGAAAAAGATGACCAAGGGGTAATGGAGACAGAGATTGCAGTGATGAACTCCATGGATTGCCAGCTAACATGAGAAGGTAGAAAAGAGAAGGAAGGAATTGGCCCTATAGGTTTCAGAGGGAGTGTGGCCTGCCAACATCTTAATTTCAAATTTCTAGCCTCCAGAACTGTGAAATTTCTGTTGTTTTAAGACACTCAGTTTGTGTACTTTGTTATGGCAGCTCTAGGAAACCAATAAACCACCCAAATGAGGGTAATGAGGAAAGCTGCCAGTCACTGAATATTGCTGGCCAGGCAGTACACTGTAGCAGCTGTCCATGCAGAAGTTAGAGACTCACTCTACTGCAAGAGCCTGTCAAGAAAAGGCTAACAACCAGGAAGTGAAACCATTCTCCTGAACAATCTAAGGACTTTTAGAGTCTTTTAACAAAGTATCCTTATTTATTGGTCCATGTTATTATTTTCTAATAGTTTATTTCCTTTGATTTTGTAATATCCCAATTTTTTGTAGTAGTCAAGACTTATTTGATTTACCTATATGTTTTTAAGTATCTTTTCTCATCACTGCTCACTTTTTAAATAATAAATGATTTTTAAAATTAAGAATAAAGTATAATAAAAAATAATTTTCTTAATACTTCATACACAACCCAAGGTTAGTATTACTCTGACACCAAAGCCAGACAATTACTGCACAAGAAAAGAAAACTATATACCCATATCCTTCATGAACACAGATACAGAAATTCTTAACAAAATATTCACAAATAAAGCAAAAAAGATATAAAAATAATAATTATACTCTAACCAAGTGGAATACAAGATAAGGTTAATATCTAAAAATTCAGTCAATATAATATGATATTTTGAGGGATAAAGGAGATAAAGCATGTGATCATGTCAATAGACTCAGAGCATTTGACAAAACATAACATCCATCAATGATAAAAACTCACAGAATACTTGTAGCAGAAGGGCATTTATCTCATGAAGGGCACCTACAAAAAGGTTAAAGCTAACACCATACTTAATAGTGAAAGACTGAATACTTTTTCCAAAATATTAAGAACAAATCTAAAGTTTCTGCTCTCACCACTTCTATTCAACATTTTGCTAAACGACCTAACTTAGTAAAGTATGGCAAAAAAATAAATTAAAACATAAAGATTGGAAATGAAGAAGTAAAACATTTTTTTATTTCCAAATGACACTATCTTTTATGTGGAAAGTCCTAAAGAATCTATAATAAAATATATTATAACTAATATGGGAGTTAAGCAAGGTCACAGAATACAGAGTAAATAAATATATAAATAAAGTAAATTGTATTTAAAAATATTAGTACCATACAACCAAAAATAAAATTAAAATAATTAACATGAAAAGAGCTTCAGAAAGCTATATGTAAGAATAAATTTAACAATTAACATGTAAGACCTTTACAATAAACTTTATAAAACTTTACTGAGGGGAAATAAAAGACAAACAAATGTAGAGATATACAATATTTATGAATAGGAACATTCAGTATTGTTAAGAAGGCATTATCTCAAAATTGATTTATAGAGTCAACACGATCAATATTAAAATATAATACAACAGAGCAATAAAAACAATGGACAACTGATAAACACAATAACATGTATGGATTTCCAAAACACCATTCTAAGGGGAAGAAACCAGACCCAAAGTTCAATGTCTCATATGCTCAAATTATTGTAATTTATATGCAATTTGTAGAAAATACAAAACTATAGAGATAGAAAAAAGATCATTGGTTTTCTGGAACTGTGGTTGGGAACTGTAGAAGTCACAAGGGAACTTTTTGGACTGATGTATGAGTTTTAAAACTGGTTTGAGGTAATGACTGCATGATTGTATAAATTTAACAAACTCATAAATTATACATTAAAATCAAGGGAGTTTGTGATATATAACTTATAGGTCAAAAGAGATGTAATTATTATTAAAATTTTATGTTTGTCATTTGCTTACTTTTCTTTATAGTTTTAATACCAAATTTTTCATGCTTAAAAACTTTTATTTAACATTGTTTTGGAAGTCCTAGCCACATCAATCAGAGAAGAGAAAAATATAAATAAAAGGAATACAAATTGGAAAGGAAGAAGTTAAACTGTCATTGTTTCCAGATACTACACATAGAAAATCCTAAAGGCCACACCAGAAAACTACTAGAGATCATCAATGGATTCAGTAAAGTTGCAGGATACAAAATTAATATAATAAAATATTTGCCTTTCTATACACAAACAACAAAGTATCAGAATGAGAAATTAAGGAAATGATCCCACTTACCATCAAAAAGACCCAAAAACAAACCTAGGAATAAACCTACCTATGGAGGAGAAAGACCTGCACTCTGAAAATTATAAGACACTGCACTGATGAAAGAAATCGAAGATGACACAAACAGGTGGAGAGATATACTGTGTCCTTGAATTGAAATAATCAATGTTGTTAAAATGACCATATTACCCAAGGCAGTGCACAGATTCAATGCAATCCATATCAAAATACCAATGGTATTTTCACAGGACTGGAAAAAAATTAAAATGTTTATGGAAACATAAAAGACCATGAATAGTCAAAACAATCTTGAGAATAAAGAACAGAGCTTGAGGAATCAAGCTCCCTGACGTCACACTATACAGCAAAGCTACAGTCATCAAAACAGTGTGATACTGGCACTAAAACAGATGCATAGATCAATGGAACAGGATAAAGATTCCAGAAATAAACCCATGCAATTAATCTATGACAAAGGGGGCAAGAATATACAATAGAGAAAAGACAGTCTCTTCAATAAGTGGTGTTGGGAAAACTGGACAGCTACATGTGAAAGAGTGAAATTAGAACATTCTCCAATACCATGTACAAAAATTAACTCAAAATGGATTAAAGATCTAAATGTAAAACTGGACACTATAAAATTCCTAGAGGAAAAATAGGCAGAATACTCTCTGACATAATTGTAGAATATTTTTTTGGATCCATCTCCTAATGTAAAGGAAATAAAAGCAAAGTTAAACAAATGGTACGTAGTTAAACTTAAAAGCCTTTGCACAGCAAAGGAAACATCAGTAAAATGGAAAGACAACCTACTGAATGGGAGAAAAATATTTGCAAATTATATGACTGATAAGGGATTCATATCCAACATATATAAACAGCTTATAGAACTCAATGTCAAAAAAATAAAATCAGATTAAAAAATGGGTAGTCGAACTGAGTAGACATTTTTCCAAACAGGAAACGCAGATTGCCAACAAGGACATGAAAAGATAACGTCACTAGTCATCAGTGAAATGCAAATCAAACCACAATGAGGTATCACCTCACAACTGGATGGACTTGAAGGCACAAATAATGCTACTATGAACAATATTTATGGTCATCAGGTGCAGATCTGCAAAAGGCTTACTAGGGTATATAAGGAGTAATGGAATTTCTGGGTCTAAGGATATGTTTGTTGTCATTTTTACTAGAAAGTGTAAGAGTAGTTTGAAAAATGTACAACATCACCAAAAATGTATACATGTGTTGCTCTTCCATCTCCTTAAACATTCCTGATATTATCATACTTTTACAAACTGTGAACAAGTGTGTGTTCATGAAGGGGTATGAAATTACTGACTTAATTCATGTTTTCTAGTAAGTAAAGTTAAACATATTTCAAATATTTATTTTCCATGAATTCTCCTGTCTATGAAGTGCCTCTTCAAATCATTTGATTTTCGTATCTTTGTTAGAAGATATCCCATTAATTTCTAGTGCTGTCTTTTTCATAAAACAAGTGACTAGAGGTCAAGTGGCTCTATTTTACAGTACTCTGTTTCCCTATAATTGGTAAATAACACATTATCTTAGCAATTATAGCTTCATAATTATTCTCTGTATTTGGATAGGTACATTCTCTTGACATCTTCTTTAGAAACTCCTAGCTATTATTGGCTTTGCTTTCCTGAATCTTTTAAATGCAACATGTCAAGTTCCCTTAATAAACAAATAAAACTGATGAGATTTAAATTGGATATGGATTAAATCTATAGATCAAATTGAAGAGCCTCCCAAAATATGAAGAAAATTTCTATTTCTTTTTCTTTATATTATTTTAGTATCCTTGAATATTTTATAATCTCCTGATGTCTTTTACAACTACTGTTTAGATTTATTAATATATATATTAGTTTTACTATAAGTGTAATCTTTTAAATTGTCTTTCAATATACTGTATCTCATTTAAGTTAAATCAATTCAATTTTTGTATATTTATTTTCTTAACCTTCCTAACTTTCATAATCATTTTAATCACTTCAAACTTAAAAACATTATTTTAAAAACTTTTCAGAATTTAATAGAATCTAACTTCTTGTGGAGCTAATTTTCCTCTCTAATGTATTTTATGTCCCTCATGTTATTTTTAAAAATAATTTTTTATTCTGACATTTTTCTGTTTTATGTTAATTATTATTCTTTTTTAACCTATTTTGTTTTGCCTATGGGCTCTATTAAACTCAGAATTGTGAAACTTCACTACTTTGGCACTATTTTGAACTTGATTTTGTGTTTTGGGTTTCACATAAAAGCATATTTTCCTGCTAATTCTGTGACTTAGGGATTCTTACATGGATAATAAAAATAGACTTAAAAATGTAAACCTTATGATTTTTTTCTTTCATATCCTGTAAAGTTTAAGCATACAGATCTTACCAAAAATTACTAAAATTGTATTTGTGACATTTTGCATAATATTTAAATATTCTTCTATTAAAGTATTACCCATTATGATAACCAATTGATCATTCCATTATAAGATTTTTTACTGCAGGAATAACTTAGATGATACAAGGTTAACGCTTGGTATACTAGTTTCCTAGGGCTGCAGTATCCTTTATCAGATGTGTATTTTGCAAATATTTTCTCTCAGTTGCTGGGTTATCTTCTCATTCTCTTGACAGTGCTTTTTTTTTTTTTTGAGAGCAAAAGATTTTTTTTAATTTTAATGAAATCTAGTTTATCAATTATTTATTTCATGCATCATAACTTTGGTGTTGTATCTAAAAAGTCATTGTCACACCAAAGGTCACCTAGATTTTCCCCTATGTTATTTTCTAGGCGTTTTAGTGCTTCATATTTTACATTGATTCCATGATCCATTTTTAATTACTTTTTGTGAAGAGTGTAAGATCTGTGTCCATATTATTATTATTATTGCATGTGGGTATCCAGTTTTCCAGCACCACTTGTTGAAAAGACTATCTTTTCTCCATTGCATTGCCTCAGCTCCTTTGACAAGATCAGTTGACCCTATTTATGCAGGTCTAGCTCTACCTTTTTCCATTGATCTATTTGTCTCTTCACCAGTACCACACTCCCTTGATTACTGTAGCCTTACAGTAAGTCTTGAAGTCAGGTAGCATCAGCCCTCTGCAGTGATCATTTTATTCATTTTCTCTTTTCTACTATTGTCTTTCCACCTCAGTTCCATTCCTGAGAGACAACTTCTTTAGCAAAAATCTTTCAATGTGCCCCATTTCTTTGAGGATGAAATACTAAATTAACATAGTAATCAAAAAGTCCTTCACTGTCTGATTCCTGCCTTCAACTTCAGCCTTTTAGTAATTCTACTTTTGCTCACAGTCACTTTGACTTCTTTAAATTTCTGGAGTATACTAATATCTTCCCCTCTCTGAATCCTTACAGTTACTCTTTGGACTCTCTGATTTTTGTTTGTTTGTTTGTTTTTTTGTCTCCACTGTTGTTACCCTGACATCCCTTAGTCATTTTTTTTTTCCGTACACGGGCCTCTCACTGTTGTGGCCTCTCCCATTGTGGAGCACAGGCTTTGGACCTGCAGGCCCAGTGGTCATGCCTCATGGGTCTAGCTGCTCCATGGCATGTGAGATCATCCTGGACCAGGGCATGAACCCATGTCCCCTGCATCGGCAGGTGGACTCTCAACCACTGTGCCACCAGGGAAGCCCCCTTAGTCGTCTTTAATTCAAGTTACTTGCACAAAGAGGATCTCCTGAAAATATAATTTCTTCCCTTCCTGTTACATAATATGAATATATTTATTCAAGTCTTTCTTTTTTCTAACCTCTAACGTCACGGAGGTCAGTGACCCTGTTCATTCTACACAGAAGTGTGCATAACAAAATATAAATGATTATTTTAAAAAAATCTAATTTAATGAATGAATAATTTTTAAATTAAAAAAAAAGAAAAGCTGAAAATTATAGAACTAAGATCCTAACTTTCCAGCAGACTCTTTTCAATGATTTAAGTGCCTCAATGGGATCCCACTGGTATCCTGTCTTCTGAATTTCAATCTTTTCTTAATAAAATAGTCACACTGATCATAATAAAACATAAGTCAATTCATGTTACTTTGTTCAAAATCCTCCAGTGATTTCCCATCTCAGAGTAAAAGCCAAAGATCACACACTATGGCCCTTAGTTACCTCTCTGTTCTCACGTCTTTCTCTCTCATTCCATTCCAGCAACCTTGGCCTCCTTGCCAGTCTTCAAACACATCAGTCACCCTCCCATCTCAGACCATTGGCAGTTGCTTTTTCTCTTGTCTGGAATGCCCCAAATGTCTGCTGTTTTGTTTCTTCATTAACATCAATTCATTATTCAAATTGTGACCTTCTCAGTATGGCCTTTCTTTGCCACACAATCTAATAATGAAATCTTGATCTCACAACACATTTATATGTGAACTTTTGGAATTCTGTGGATGGATTCTCAAGGATGTGTCTGCATGTGTGTACTTGCAAGCTTTTTATTTTAGGAGGATGTTACAAACCATGAATTTATCCTCTGTGATGCAATGTAAAGAATAAAACCTGTTCATTGTCTGCTCATAGTTTTAGGTAAAAAATCATGTTAAAAAAAGCTAAAATATTAGAAGCTTAGGACAAAATTTACATAGAAAATGTATTATTTTAATAAATTGGTAAAAATATTGAAAGATATAAAGGTGCTATGAAGTGATATTCATCTTTCATATATTCTTATATTTAGATTGTAAGCATAGTTACTAGCATAATTAATGAATTATAAATTCTCATACATATAATCTGTATATTTAAAAAAATTTTACAAATAATTATGTCTTAGAATATGTTTTCAGTCTTGACTGAAGGCAAAGGAAATCAATCTATGACTTATTACAGTTTTTCATCAGTTTAATTCTATAAAGTACCATTGTTTTTAGAACATGCAAGAAAATAAGAAAAAGATTAGCAGCAAAACCCAGCATAAGTGGATTAGCCACCTGAGCAGTCTTGAAGGTAATCCTCTTTATTTGGGAGGAAAATATGCTAAATTGAGAATTTATATATTTTTGGTATTAAGATTTGTTAACAAAAGGAAATTGAAAATGTGTCTCAATGTTTTTTCTGGAATATTAACTTTATTTCGGTATATGTGCTTCAGTATCATATACGATCTAGAAAAGTTAACCCGGTTGCTATCTGTGACATATCAAAATTTATCATACCACAACTTGTACAGAGAAATTGCTGGTCCTTTATCTTGACTATAATTGACTGGAAATTCATGAGCCTCATGTTTGTGTTAGGGTAAAATTTAGCCCTGACCAATATACAATTTTGTCAGCTCTAATAATTTAAATTGTTGTTATTTATAACTTTTAGACTTTGGAGAATATTTGTTCCTGCTCTTCTACAAACTGGTGTCTGAGGGAATGTAGAAAGGTCTTTTATAATCTTTTGATATTTTAGATAGTGGAACATAAGTCCTTATTCTGGACCTTTGGTGTAGATGGTTTGATTGCCTTTGAGAGGTGAGTGGTCTTCTTAGGAATTTCTTCTGGTATAATTGGTTGGTTTCTGGGACTACTGTTAATTGATTTTCGTAAGCTTGATAGAGAAGGTTGGTGGCCCTTTGGAAGGCATGATCTTTCTTCAGTTCCAATTGGAACATTATAATATTCTTCATCCATCCTCTTGGTTGAGAATATCTATTTTTACAAAATTTAAATAAGAATTTCTGGACCTAAACTCAGCTTCTGAGTTACCTAGGCCAGATACAATTTAAAGATTATGAAACTCCATCTTCAATGCCTTCTTATACAACTTCATTACTTCTTATCTCTGTTTTGTTATCTACATTCTCTTGAATTCACTCCACGTTTTATTTTTTTTAACACCTTTATTGGAGAATAATTGCTTTACATTTTTGTGTTAGTTTCTGCTGTATAACAAAGTAAACCAGCTATATGTATACATATAACCCCATATCCCCTCCCTCTTGTGTCTCCCTCCAATCCTCCCTAACCCATCCTTCTAGGTAGTCAAAAAGCACCGAGCTGAACCCCCTGTGCTATGCAGCTCCTTCCCACAAGCTATTTTGCATTTGGTAGTATGCATAAATACATGACACTCTCTAACTTCTTCCCAACTTACCATTCCTCCTCCCTGTGTCCTCAAGTCCACTCACTACATCTGCATGTTTATTCCTGCCTTGTCCCTAGGTTCTTCAGAACCTTTTTTTATTTTATTTTTTAGATTCCATATATATGCATTACAATACAGTATTTGTTTTTCTCTTTGTGACATTCTTCACTCAGTGTAACAGATTCTAGGTCCATCTACCTCACTGCAAATAACCCAACTTCATTTCTTTTTATGGCTGAGTAATATTCCATTGTATTATGTGTCATATCTTCTTTATCCATTCATCTGTCAATGGACACTTAGGCTGCTTCCATGTCCTGGCTATTGTAAATAGTGCTGCAATTAATATTATGGTCCATGACTTTTTGAATTATAGTTTTCTCAGGGTATATACCCAGTAGTGGGATTGCTGGGTCATATGGTAGTTCTATTTTTAGTTTTTTAAGGAACTGCCATACTGTCCTCCATAGTGACTATATCAACTTATATTCCCAACAAGAGTGCAAGAGGGTTCCCTTTTTTCCACACCTTCTCCAGCATTTATTGTTTGTAGACTTTTTGATGATGGCCATTCTGACCAGTGTGAGGTGATACCTCATTGTAGTTTTGATTTGCATTTCTCTAATGATTAGTGATGTTGAGCATTCTTTCATGCGTTTGTTGGCAATATGAATATCTTCTTTGGAGAAATGTCTATTTAAGTTTTCTGCCCATTTTTGGATTGGGTTGTCTGTTCTTTGGATATTGAGCTGCATGAGCTGCTTGTAAATTTTGGAGATTAATCCTTTGTCAGTTGCTTCATTAGCAAATATTTTCTTCCATTCTGAGGGTTGTCTTTGTGTCTTGTTTATGGATTCCTTTGCTCTGTAAAACCTTTTAAGTTTCATTAGGTCCCATCTGTTTATTTTTTTTTTATTTCCATTTCTCTAGGAGGTGGGTCAAAAAGGATTTTGTTGTGATTTATATCATAGAGTGATCTGCATATGTTTTCCTCTAAGAGTTTTCTAGTGTCTGGCCTTATATTTAGGTCTTTAATCCATTTTGAGATTTTTTTAAAATTTATTATTATTTTTTTGTGGTACACAGGCCTCTCACTATTGTGGCCTCTCCCACTGTGGAGCACAGGCTCTGGATGTGCAGGCTCAGCAGCCATGGCTCACAGGCCCAGCCGCTCCACGGCATGTGGGATCTTCCCAGACCGGGGCACGAACCTGTGTCCTCTGCATCAGCAGGCAGACTCTCAATCACTGCGCCACCAGGGAAGCCCTTGAGTTTATTTTTGTGTATGGTGTTAGGGAGTGGTGTAATTTCATTCTTTAACCTGTAGCTGTCCAGTTTTCCCAGCACCACTTATTGAAGAAGCTGATGTCTTCTCTCCATTGTATATCCTTGCCTCCTTTATCAAAGATAAGGTGATCATATGTGCGTGTGTTTATCTCTGTGCTTTCCATCTTGTTCCTTTGATCTATATTTCTGTTTTTGTGCCAGTAACATACTGTCCTGATTACTGTGGCTTTGTGGTATAATCTGAAGTCAGGGAGCCTGATTTCTCCAGCTCCATTTTTCTTTCTCAAGATTTCTTTAGCTATTCAGGGTCTTTTGTGTTTCCATATACATTGTACAATTATTTGTTCTAGTCTGTGAAAAATGCCATTGGTATTTTGATAGGGATTGCATTGAATCTGTAGATTGCTTTGGGTAATATAGTCATTTTCACCATGTTGATTCTTCCAATTCAAGAACATTGTATATCTCTTCATCTGTTTGTAACATCTCTAATTTCTTTCAGCAGTGTCTTAGACTTTTCTGCAACAGGTCATTTGTCTCCTTAGGTAGGTTTATTCCTAGGTGTTTTATCCTTTTTGTTGCAATGGTAAATGGGAGTGTTTTCTTAATTTCTCTTTCAGATTTTTCATCATTAGTGCATAGAAATGCAGGAGATTTCTGTGAATTAATTTTGTATCTTGCTACTTTACCAAATTCATTGATTAGATCCAGTAGATTTCTGGTAGCTTCTTTAGGATTCTCTATGTATAGTGTCATGTCATCTGCAAACAGTGACAGTTTTACTTCTTCTTTTCTGATTTGGATTCCTTTTATTTCTTTTTCTTCTCTAATTGCTGTGGCTAAAATTTCCAAAACTATGTTGAATAAAAGTGGTAAGAGTAAGCAACCTTGTATTGTTTCTGCTACTAGCGGAAATGGTTTCAGTTTTTCACCATTGGGAATGATGTTGGCTGTGGGTTTGTCATATATGACCTTTATTATGTTGAGAAAAGTTCCCTCCATTTCTATTCTCTGGATGGCTTTTTATCATAAATTGTTGTTGAATTTTGTCAAAAGCTTTTTCTGCACCTTTTGAGATGATCATATGATTTTTATCATCCATTTTGTTAATATGGTGTATCACATTGTTTGATTTGTGTATATGGAAGAATCCTTGGATCCCTGGGATAAACCTCACTTGATCATGGTGTATAATCCTTCTGGTGTCAGGGTGATCATGGCCTCGTAGGATGAGTTTGGGAGTGTTCCCTCCTCTGCTATATTTTAGAAGAATTTGATAGGGATAGGTGTTTTTTAGGTCTTCTCTAAATGTTTGATAGAATTCGTCTTTGAAGCCATCTGGTCCTGGGCTTTTGTTTGTTGGAAGATTTTTAGTCACAGTTTCAATATCAGTGCTTGTGATTGCCCTATTTATATTTTCTATTTCTTCCCGGTTCAGTCTCAAAAGGTTGTGCATTTCTAAAATTTGTCCATTTTTTCCAGGTTGTCCATTTTATTGGCATATAGTTGCTTGTAGTAATCTCTCATGATCCTTTATATTTCTGCAGTGTCAGTAGTTACTTCACCTTTTTCTTTTCTAATTCTAATGATTTGAATCTTCTCGCTTTTTTTCTTGATGAGTTGGGCTAATGGTTTATCAATTTTCTTTATCTTCTCAAAAACAAGCTTTAAGTTTTATTGATCTTTGCTATCATTTCCTTCATTTCTTTTTCATTTATTTCTGATCTGAAATTTATGATTTCTTTCCTCCTGCTAACTTTGGGTATTTTTCCTTCATCTCTCTCTAATTGTTTTAGGTGTAAGATTAGTTTGTTTATTTGAGATATTTCTTGTTTCTTGAGGTAGGATTGTATTGCTATATTTTTCCCTCTTAGAACTGGTTTTACTCCATCCCATAGGTTTTGGGTCATCATGTTTTCATTGTCATTTGTTTCTAGGTATTTTTTGATTTCCTCTTTGATTTATTCAGTGATCTCTTGGTTATTTAGTAGCATAATGTTTAACCTCTATGTGTTTGTAATTTTTAAAAGTATTTTTCTTGTAATTGATATATAGTCTCATAGTGTTGTGGTCAGAAACGATACTTAATACAATTTTAATTTTCTTAAATCTACCAAGGCTTGATATGTGACTCAAGGTATGATCTACCCTGTAGAATGTTCCATGAGCACTTGAGAAGAAAGTGTATTCTGTTGTTTTTGGATGGAATATCCTATAAAAATCAATTAAGTCCATCTTGTTTATTTTGTCATTTAAAGCTTGTTTTTCCTTATTTATTTTCATTTTGAATGATCTGTCCATTGGCGAAAGTAGGGTGTTAAAGTCCTCTACTATAATTTTGTTACTGTTGATTTCCCCTATTATGGTTGTTAGCATTTGCCTTATGTACGGAGGTGCTCCTATGTTGGGTGCATAAATTTTTACAATTGTTATACCTTCTTCTTGAATTGATCTCTCAATCATTATGTAGTGTCCTTCTTTTTCTCTTGTAATAGTCTTTATTTTAAAGTCTATTTTACATGATATGAGTATTCCTACTCCAGCTTTCTTTTGATTTCCATTTGCATAGAATATCTTTTTCCATCCCCTCAATTTCAGTCTGTATGTATCCTTAGGTCTGAAATGGGTCTCTTGTAGACAGCATATATATGGGTCCTGTTTTTGTATCCATTCAGCCACTCTATGTCTTTTGGGTGGATTAAATGTAAATTTAATTCATTTGCATTTAAGGTAATTATCAATATGTATGTTCCTATTCCCATTTTCTTAATTGTTTTCAGTTTGTTATTGTAGGTCTTTCCTTCTCTTGTGTTTCCTGTCTAGAGAAATTCCTTTAGCACATGTGAAGCTGGTTTGGTGTTGCTGAATTCTTTTAGCTTTTGCTTGGCTGTATAGCTTTTAATTTCTCAATCAAATCTGAATGAGGTCATTGCTGCATAGAGTAATCTTAGTTGTAGGTTTTTCCCTTTCATCACTTTAAATATGTCCTACCACTCCCTTCTGGCTTGCAGAGTTTCTGCTGAAAGATCAGGTGTTAACCATATGGGGATTCCCTTATATGTTATTTTGCTTTTCCCTCACTACTTATAATATTTTTTCTTTGTATTTAAATTTTGATTCTTTAATTAATATATGTCTTGGCTGTTTCTCCTTGGATTTATCCTGTATAGGACACTGTGCACTTCCTGGACTTGATTGACTATTTCCTTTCCCATATTAGGGAAATATTCAACTATAATCTCTTTTAATATTTTCTCCATCCCTTTCTTTTTCTCTTCTTCTTCTAGGACCCCTGTAATTAGAATGTTGTTACATTTAATGTTGTCCAGAGGTTTCTGAGACTGTCCTCAATTCTTTTCATTCTTTTTTCTTTAGTCTGCATTGCAGTAGTTATTTCCACTATTTTATCATCCAGGTCACTTATTCGTTCTTCTACCTACCTCAGTTATTCTGCTATTGATTCCTTCTAGAGAATTTTTAATTTCTTTTATTGTGTTGTTCATCACTGTTTGTTTGCTCTTTAGCTCTTCTAGGTCCTTGTTAAGTGTTTTTTATATTTTCTCCATTCTATTTCCAAGATTTTGGATCATCTTTACTATCATTACTCTGAATTCTTTTTTCAGATAGACTGCCTATTTCCTCTTCATTTTTTTGGTCTAGTGTTTTTTTCCTTTGCTCCTTCATCTGCTGTGTATTTCTCTGTCCTCTCATTTTGCTTAATTTACTGTGTTTGGGGTCTCCTTTTCACAGTCTGCATGTTCATAGTTCCAACTGTTTTTGGTGTCTTCCCCCAATGGGTAAAGTTGTTTCAGTGGATTGCGTAGGCTTCCTGGTGGAGGGGACTTGTGTCTGTCTTCTGGTGGATCATGCTGGACCTTGTCTTTATAACTGTCAGAACCAAGTCTAATGGTGTGTTTTGGGGTGTCTGTGAACTTATTATAATTTTATGCAACCTCTCTGCTAATTGGTGGGTTTGTGTTCCTGTCTTGCTAGTTGTTTGGCATGGAGTGTCTAGCACTGGAGCTTGTTGTTCGTTGAGTGGAGCTGGGTTTAAGAATTGAGGTGGAGATATCTGGGAAAGGTCACGCTGATTGATATTACATGAGGCCAGGAGATCTCTGGTAGTCCAATGTCCTGAAAGAAGAAAGAAGAAAGAAAGAAAGAAAGAAAGAAAGAAAGAAAGAAAGAAAGAAAGAAAGAAAGAAAGAAAGAAAGAAAGGGAAGAAAGAAAGAAAGAAAGGAAGGAAGGAAGGAAGGAAGGAAGGATAGAAGGAAGGAAAGAAGGAAGAAAGAAAGAAAGAAAGAAAGAACAGAAGGAAGGAAGGAAAGAAGGAAGAAAAGAAGAAAGAAGGAAAACAAAAGAATAGCAAAAAAGAAAAAATAAGGAAAGGGAGAATACAACAGAAATTGTAGAATGAGTAATTCTATTTTCATTTCAGTCACATATTTATTTTCATTTAAATGTCTATACACTCATGTTGTGTAATGTTATAAATATATTTATTAATGTCAAAAAATGAAAATAAAAAAAAATTAAACCTTTGGAAACCACTGCACTAACACTAACCCTCTCTTTCTGAATGATATAATTTAAGTAGGCATGGCAAATTTTCATTAATATAGAAAGATTTTCTTTCCTGGTAGGCCTTGTATAGTGTGTATCTGTGTGTGTGTGTGTGTGTGTGTGTGTGTGTGTGTGCGCGCGCACGCATGTGAACACATGGAGAATGGGCATGGCTTTATGATCATCCTTACCTAAAACCACAAGGGTGAATTTATCAGTCAACATCTCAATATTCAATCTTAGTGTTTTCCCTGTTCTCTCTCAGGTTCTAGTGTTACTCTTTGTCCTTAACTCTTTGGCTTGAAGTGAATGCCGTCTGGTCTAGATTATAAGAAGGAGCATGGTATCAAGTTCTGGCTATCTGGGACCTCTTAATTTAGCTCTGGCTATAGTGTGATTAATTGTGCAATCTCTTTCTAGCTCTCATGTTTGGAATCTTTCTTCAGTTTGCTGTCTCCACATAGTCTGCAAGCCATTTGGGCCTCAGATGCTGCTATTGGAATTGGGTCTTCTCTCATGAGATGCTGTTGATCTTCTATGAGATACATTTATGTGACATCAAAACAATCAAACAGGAGACTGTGGCAATCCAAATATAATGATAATGGTCCACCCCTATTTTCCATCTGAGTATAGATAGATAGATATAGGTATCAATTAATCATTAGGGCCTGGTTTCCTCTTCTTTATATTAAGGGACTTAATACTATCTTAGATATATTTATCATAGTTTGCTACTGTTTCTCAGCTAACAAGCAGAGATCAGGAAGTAAAATTTCAGTGTCTAAAACTAGGAAATTGTATCAAGAATGGCAGATTTCTCTCCCACTCCATCCCACCCACACAAAGAATTTAGGATGCATTGATTGATGAAGTGATTTTACTTGATAGTCAAGTTTGTTGGTAAATGAATAAGATGTAAAGGAAGTAGTATGAATTGGTTGAAATGATCAGGTAGGAGCAAAGCAGAGTGCCTGCAAAAAATGGAGTCCTTAGTTTAAAAGTGGATCAGGTAAAAAGAGAAGTTGAGGGCTTCCCTGGTGGCACAGTGGTTGAGAGTCCGCCTGCCGATGCAGGGGACACGGGTTCGTGCCCCAGTCCGGGAAGATCCCACATGCCGCGGAGCAGCTGTACCCGTGAGCCATGGCCGCTGAGCCTGCGTGTCCGGAGCCTGTGCTCTGCAACGGGAGAGGCCACAACAGTGAGAGGCCCGCTTACCACAAAAAAAAAAAAAAAAGAAAAGAAAAGTTGAGCAGAACCAAACAGCAAATTCAAAAACACTAATATTAGGGAATAAGGGAAATTGTGCAAACTGACAGCAGCATTTTCAACTTGTTGATGTACAATCAAATGCAATCACAGTAACAATAGGGTAGGAATGATAAGAGAAAATTGACATTTATTGAGTTCATGTGTTAGAGGCAGGGCTTGGTATTTTTGCATATAGTGCAATTTCTCACCATGTGTGATAAGTGTTTTCCCATTGCAGATGAATATGTTGGAATCAAAATTTTCTAAAGTTGAGTCTAGAATTTTCAACATTCTAGTAGACACATCTATGTAATGAATAAATAAGCTTTTTTCTCATCAAATTTCCTTCACTCACTCTGTTCTCGTCTCTTAAATTGTTTTTCCTACTTCAACTGTATGAAAATGGAAAGCTAAATTAATTACATCCTTCAAGTTATATCCTTTTATTATTATTTGTTAGTATAGGACCCTCTCATTTGATTTTATATTTTTCTCCTTTATCCTCATCCTCAATTCCTGGTCCCAACTCAGACACCTATTCTATTGTTTTTTATGTCTTTAAAAGTGAATGTATATTTTAAAAATTCAGTTCTGTTTTCTGTGTGTTTGAATGTTTACATAAATTGTTTAAATGCATTATTTTTTTGCAGTAAATGTTAATACCAATAACTAGAGCCTGATGTCAAAGATGGAGACTACCTTCTCCTTTATCCCATACCTCTCAGTCCCGTCAACTCTGCATTTAGTATCTCTGGCAATTATACCATCTTCTGTAGTCTAAGTGCTATGCTTTAGTTCTGGTCCTCATTTATCTTCTTATCTGAGTTTTAGTAAGAATTCTGTAATTATTCTGATTTTGAAATTAACTCTTCTCTCCAAACTTCTGTCTCCCATTCAGGCCCATCCTCTACATACATGACTCATTTGGAGTTTCTAAAAGCAAATACATGCTTGGAAATTGCTGCACAAACAATTCACTGAGGGAATGCTCTCCACAGAAAGGAAATGATGGATACAGGATACAGATGGAGAGAAAAGATAGGCCAGAATGTGGTGGTTTCTATGCATATCTACACTCATACTGATCCCTCAGGGTGTGCTGGAGCAGGAACTACTTTATAGGGTTAGTGCTTGTTTTTGACAACCTTGTATGGGTATACCTCATTTTATTGCACTTTGCTTTACTGTTCTTCACATACATTGCATTTTCTTACACATAGAATTTTTGTACTAACTCTGCATCAAACTGGTCTATCAGCACCATTTTCCAACAACATTTACTCGCTTTGTGTCTCTGTGTCACATTTTGTTTATTCTTGCAATATTTTAACCTTTTTCATTATTATTATATTTGCTATGGTGATCTGTAATCACTGATCTTTGATGTTATTATTGTAATTGTTTTGAGACACCATGAAATGTACCCTATAAGATGGCAAACAGTAGATTAATATTGTGTGTGTTCTGACTGTTAGACTGATTGACTGTTCCCTCATCTCTCTCCCTCTCCTCTGCCCCCTCTATTCCCTGGGACACAGCAGTGTTGAAATTAGGCAAATTAATAACCCTACAATGGCCTCTAAGTGTTCAAGTGAATGGAAGTTGTGAATACAAGGGAAAAGTTGTTGAAAGAAATTAAAAGTGCTATTCCAGTGAACACACAAATGATCAGACAGTGAAATAGCCTTATTGTTGATATAGAGAAAGTTTTAGTGGTCTGGATAGAAGAACAAACCAGCCACAATATTCCCTTAAGCCTAATCCAGAGAAAGACCCTAACTCTCTTCCATTCTGTGAAGGCTGGGGCATTGAGGAAGTTACAGAAGAAAAGTTTGAAGCCAAACTTTCATGAGGTTTATGGAAAGAAACTATCTCCATAACATAAAAGTGCAGGGTGAAGCAGCAAGTGCTGATGTAGAAGCTGCATCAAGGTATCCAGAAGATCAAGCTAAGATAATTAATAAAGGTGGCTACACTAAATAATAGATTTTCAGTGTAGTCAAAACAGCCTTATATTGAAAGAAGATGCCATGAAGGGCTTTCATAGTTAGAGAGGAGAAGTCAATGCCTGGCTTCAAAGATTCAAAGGATAGGCTGACTCTCTTGTTAGGGGCTAAGGCATCCACGGTGACTTTAAGTTGAAGCCAGTGCTTATTTACCGTCTGAAATCCTAAAGACCTTAAGAATTATGCTAAATCAATTCATCCTGTGCTCTACAAATGGAACAACAAAGCCTAGATGATGGCACATCTGTTTATAACATGGTTTACTAAATACTTTAAACCCACTGCTAAAACCCATGACTCAGAAAAAAAATTCCTTTCAAAATATTACTGCTCATTGACAATGCACCTGGTCACTGAAGAGCTCTGATGGAGATGTACTGTGAGGTTCATGTTGTTTTCATGCCTGCTAACATTACATCTATTCTGCAGCCCGTGGATCAAGGAGTAATTTTGACTTCAAGTCTTATTGTTTACATTATTTTATTATTATTATACATTTATTAAGGATAGAGCTACCATAGTTAGTGATTACTCTGATGGACCAGGGCACAGTAAATTGAAAATCTTCTGGAAAGGATTCACTGTTCTAGATGCCACTAAAAACATTCACACTCTTAATGGGAAGAGGTAAAAAAAAAATCAACATTCACAGAAGTTTGGAAGAATCTGATTCCTAACCCTTATGGATGACTTTGAGGGGTTCAAGACTTTTGTGGAGAAAGCAACGGAAGATGTGGTGGAAATAGCAAGAAAACTGGAACTAGAAGTGAAGCCTGAAGATGTGACTGAATTGCTACTATCTCATGATAAAACTTAAATGGATGAGGAGTTGCTTCTTATGGATAAGCAAAGTAAGTGGTTTCTTGAGATGGAAACTACTCGGTGAAGATGCTGTGAAGATTGTTGAAATGACAATAAAAGATTTAGAATATCACATAAACTTAGTTGGTAAAGCAGTGGCAGGGTTTGAGAGGATTGACTCCAATTTTGAAAGAAGTTCTACTGTGGGTAAGATGCCATCAAATAACATTGCCTGCTACAGAGAAATTGTTCATGAAAGGAAGAGTCAGTCAATTCAACAGACTTCATTGTTGTCTTATTTTAAGAAATTACCACAGCCACCCCAACCTTCAGCACCCATCACCCTGAACAGTCAGCAGCCGTCAATTTTGAGGCAAGACACTACTAGCAAAAAGATTACTACTTGCTGAAGTCTCAGATGATGGTTAACATTTTTATCAATAAAGCAGTTTTAAATTAAAATATGTACATTATTTTCCAGACATAATGCTATTTCACACTTAATAGATAACTGTATAGTTATGTTTACACATAACTTTTATATGCACTGGGAAACCAAAAAAATTGTGTGACTCACTTTATTTTACACAACTTTACTGCAGTTTTCTGGAACTGAACTCCCATATATATGAGGTGTGCTTGTATACCTCCATGTCAGTCAGTTGTTTTGCCTGTGGAGCCCTCCAGACAGAGAGGAGCATAACATCCTGGGTATAGCAGGTCACCACGGATGAGGGCAGTTCTCTAAAGGGGATAACTATGAGCCACAGCAGCAGCAGCAGCAGCAGTTTTGGGAAGAAATAGGCTCAGAAAAGGCTATCTAACAGAGCACAAACCACATCCATTACATCATCCAAGTGATTTACTAAAACGTTCCACTCCCCTGTTGACAATCTTTCAGTGGTTTCCTACAGGCTTCAATATTAACTCCAAATTACATAACATTGCATGCTTTTGCTCCCTTTCAGTTTATCCATATTTACAACTTATCTATATGGATCTCTTTATAACTTTTAAAATGCTATCTTCTACATGTATTTGTACCCTTTTTGAACAAATGGCTCCATTTTCATATCAGCTTTCCTAGTCTAGCTAAAATTTTACTTCCTCCTAAACACCTAACCACATCCTCAATCCCCTAGATCCCTGTCTTGAACATAGACCTTTCTATGCATATCCACCTAGCATGTATAATACTCTAGTATAAGTATCTGCTCACTGTTCTTCTACCTCACTAAACAGAGATTTCTTCAAGAACAGGACTGTGGGTTTTATGTCTTTATCATATATATTAATATATGATAAACATTGAATATATTTTTTCATAAATAAATGAATTAATGAGGCTTACACTGTTAAAATCCTCAAGGTAAGAAAAAATGGAATGGATTGTCATGTTTTAAATTCAGTTGTCAGGTTCTAATGCCACCTTTCTTTTCATTTTTTCATTTTTTTTTTTTTACTGTAATAAGGTCTTTGGATTATTACTCTAGGGTATTTGAAATTATGCATCTCTTATTTTATTGGTAACAAGATTATCTCATTTGTATATTTAGACAAATAATCTTATATTTGAAGTTGAAGATTAGTATAGGTGTTTATATCTCCAAGGGCTACTCTGGGATCATATGAGCTCCCCATGACTAATCTACTAATGCCAAGACTGATATTTTTCCAATAGCAAATTGTGTTCCTAAGTAGGACTCTGCAGGATTATGCTACACTCAGTTATGGTAGCTATTATAATTGTGTGTGGATATATGGTACCACTTCTATTTATCCAGATTTTTATTTTGCTTATTTCCAAACTTATATTCTGTAGTCCACTGAAGGGGCAACAGGAAAATTAATTAACTTTCCTGTAATTGTTGTCATTCTTTCTTCCATTTTTCCTTTTCCTGTGAGATCCCTGGAACAATCTCTTCAATTATTTGATCTGTTTTCTTTTCCTCATTAAAACTTCAAGAATATTTCTATTTATGTATTACATCATCTTCTCTTGCCTTTCTGTTAATTTCTTGAAGTTCACATGCCTACTATACATATTTATGCAACATAAATATTTTCACTCAAAAAACACCACATAATATTCAGTATGACTTTCATGTTAGCATGCAGCTCTTTACATTAAAAAAAAAAAAAGCTGATACCTTTCAGTTAGATGTTGTTAAGATCCATGTTTTTACCTAGTCTTCTGCAGAATATCTTATTTTTCATCCATGTTCTCTGCCATCAACTGATCTTTTTCTCCATTGCAAATGAATCTGAGTCAAAATGGTCATTATCTTATGTTGCTACTTGGATAATAACTTCAGTCTCTCTGTTTGCACTTGCTCTCTCTTTAAACTCAAATGTAGAGACTTTATCAACTGTACCTCTGTGCTATATAGAACTGCACCTTATTCATTCTAATGAGTAAATCAAGTCTTCTTTGGCTTCTGATTTTGATAGAAAGAAACAAACAAAAAAAAACTTCTAAGTTGAATTCGACCAGAGCAAGTTTTCTCCACTTTTTAAAAGTCATTGATTCCAAGTAACATCCTAGGTTATACTTTCAGACATGCTTCTCGCTATAGCACTCTGAAGTTTCTCTTTTTAACAATTTCATTTCCACTAGGCCTGCACTATAGAAGCAGTGCCTAGAAACATTTTTGCTATCGAAGTTTTGACAGAAGCTTGAATCAGGTTCAGCATAGGTTACAAGGATGACAACTGGAAAGTAACCCAGAGATAAGCCCAGCACTAATTACTGACAAGAAAGCCTGGATAATATTACCTCTTTGGTGCTGAACATCTATTTTGTTCAATCTACTAGGTTACAGGCACTTGCTCCTTTAATTCTGAGTTATTGTTAAGAAGCAAGTGGTATTTCCATTTCGCAGATGATGTTTAGCAAGGTTAAGCAATTTGTTCAAGAACCTTGAGCTTGTAAATGGCAAGGTTGGGATCTGCCTCATGCCATCTCCTTAGTTAAACAGTCATTCATTTGATCTGAGCTTTCTATGATTAGTTTTCTCAACTCTCTCTTGGATTTATTTACCATGCACTTATGTTGTACCCTCTATTTGCCAGGCGCTGTAAGGGCTTTAAAAGTATAAAAAATGTTTACTCATAACAATTCTACAAGTTATGCATTGTCATCTTTGTTTCAGAGAAGAGGAAACTGGGGCCAAAAACTTTCAGTAACTTGCTCAAGATCACAGAGCATATGAATACTTTCTTTTCAATATATGGACATATATAACTAGACTTTGCCATGTAATAAAGTCATTGCATATTTGGAAATTTAGTTTTGTTTTAAAGTAGGTTTATATTCAGAAGTAGAAGGTTTTGTTTGAGCTCTAGCAATCAATTATCCATGCCTGGAAGACATTTACCTTTTAAGCCTCAGTTGCTCTAATTGCCACTACCACTGTTTCCTTTGGCAGCTGCTAGACTACTTCTAGGTTGAGAAACTTGGGATTAATAACAGTTTCTAGGAGACATACATTAGAGATCCAATATATTTCATTGATGACACATGCCCTACTTCCTCAATATCCTTCACTCTAGTCAAGGCTCTCTGTGACTGGAAGAAAGAAATACTTTGCAGCCTCCCTAGAACTTACAGGCTGCTGACAAGGACCATTAACTAATTTAGATTTAAGAGTCTGTGGAATTGCTGGCTAGAACTACTACAGTGATGCCATGTGTTATTAAAGGTTTGCTTCTGTCAGACACTCTCCAATTCTGCCTGTGTCTCATATTTCTTCTCACTGGAACTTAATGCACTGGAAACTGGTGTGTATGTGTGTTTATTGTTTATAGGAACATACAACGTAGTACGAATAAAATGTAGATTTTATAGTATGCAATCAGATGAATAATTTACTACATGTATAGCATTAATAAGATCAGAAAAAAATGTGTTATCATTGGTTACAGTGGTCCTCTATGATGTTATTTGATGTGATGTTCTTCACATGAATTGCTATGACAGTTTTTATATCTTTTCATTGAATGCTGATAGCAGTGTGCAAATAGGTTTGCCACATAAGAATTACCTGTCCCACAAGTTCATTTTCAATGGCATTCTAAAGATCAACCATCCTTGCAGGAGTTAAGAAAGATTTATAGAATCATTGCATTGCAAATCCTTAGAAAGAAAGAAAAACAATTACTGACAGTTTTGTGTAGAAGAGAATATTAAAAAGTACACTATTTTTATTTAGATTTAACTGATATACAATAAAAATATAAAAATCAATTGTCCATGTAATCAAATTTCAATGTATTTTCTTCACATGTTAAACAACATGTCCCGAGAAATCCATTTAAGAAGTCTACTAGAACCAATAAATAACTAACATGTTAAAAAGGTAGAAATTCCAACATGTTATTCACTATACAAAGCAGTGGTTTATACAGATTATCTAGATATAGGTTATCAAGCAGAACTAGAAATTATCCAACTTCCATATTTGTAGGTCCACATTTGCTTGGTCAGAGAGAACTAAAAATACTACTGAAAGAAAAACTAGCATCTTATAATATTTTGGTTGAATATGTATACATACATACAAAAATATATACACATATAAGCAACACATATATATATATATACATATATACACACAAAACTATATTTTAAATGTTCTAACCTCTTGCATATAGGTGATGCTAATCTTATATGCTGTTTCAAAAATAGCAAAGGCATTCACTAAAGTTAACCATTTTAACTGTGCATGAAGAAAGAAACTCTCAAAAGTCACTACATGATTTATTTCCTTGTGACTACTGAGCTGATTATGTATTTTCCATTATTTTGTGGACGCACTTGACATATTATTATATGCTACTTTATATGCTACAAGGATAAGGGAATATTTATTCTTATGCTTCTGCATTTGTAAAGGATTGCAGATATCATTTAAAAATCAGGTACATAAAAGAATATAATACAAAGAAGCATCTACATTCTAAAAGGCCTAAAAATGGAAATGCCTAGTGTTAGAAGTTCAAAATACAGCTGATTGTAGTCAACTTAGTGTAGAATTTGAGGTTCATTGGTTTATAAATTTGTAATAGATCGTTAGTTCTTTGAGGATAGTTGTTGAATCTTGTATGTCCACTGGACAGTATAATTTCTTGCATATTATTTATAAAAACTTACAAAAAGTAAATCAATGAATTCAGTGCCTTGGAAAAAAGGTATTGCTTTTCTTTCAAAATATTGACTCTACTTTCCTCATCTTCCTCTCATCTACTCTTTCCTACACTTATACTGGAAATAATATTAATAGCTTCCTTCACACCTCAAGTTCTTTCTTTTGTAGTACACAAATCATGTTGCCACTTTCTGTTCCTAAATCTTTCATAGATTTAGACATTTTAAAGGACAGTTTAAGAACGTTTCAGAACTTCACATTACCTACAGGAAAAAGTCTATTTTTCTTAATACAGAGTTTAATGACAACAAAATCCTCACCCTAATTAATTTCTTAGGCCTTGTGTCAGTCACTTCAACATTCTCTTTACCAGCTCTGCTCCCAATGTCTTTCCTCTATGTCTATTTTAGTGAAACTTCAACCTTAATATATTGAATTTTTATTTAATACTTGCTTTTTACTCCAAACTATATCAGTCTATGATTATGCAAATGTCTCAAGTAAGGCACAATCCCTATTTATTTGTGTATCTGCTTGACTCCTAATCTTCCACATTTTTCTTCTGTCTCTCTTACACTAGTGAAATGATACTCATTTTTCATGATCTGCTTTTTCTTGGAAGGCATTTCCAATGTCAAAGAAAGAACTAATTATTTTTGCACTCTGTATTCCCATAACACTTTGTCCATATCACTGGCACAGCTCTAATAATTATGAGATACAGTTAGTTACATAAATTCATTGTTCCACAAATTTTGATGTCCTTGAGATCAGGGAACATATTTTACTCATATATGTATTCCTAGCAAAATACTGTGGCTTACATGTAATATATATTCAACAATTTCTTGAAAGACAATTTTATTTTAAAAAATAATAAAGTATCCATATGTTTGTGATTAACTTAAATTAAACTCTTTTCCTGCCCCACTCCAAAAAACAATATCTGGAATTGTATGAAATAATATGTATGTATATATATAGGCATATAGTTAGAAGTATTTGTTACTAGAAAAAATTAGGAACTGGTGATTGCTGATCTTAGTGATAATTTATCTTTATATTTCAATTTAATACTAACCCTACCATCTATATAAAATACTTTAATAGTAAATGTATAAAGGAGATACCCATAATTATAAAAATCACCATGAAAAACAAAATTATGCTTATAAACAAAAATATCCAGATAAAAATTTACTTCAATCTTAATTATAACTAATATACTCATAGATTACTCATATAAAATTAGTAAGATTATGTAAGTCATATTTTCTTTGGAGCAAAATCTATAAACTGCTGAAAAGGAATTGTCACAAGACACTTTTTTACTTGAGACATACATTTTCTGCTGTTGATTTTCCTAAAATGAATTTTATGATGCCCTTTGAGAAATACTGATAATGTGAGAATATTTGTTGGCATGCATATGAGCATGGCATTATCTGTGAAGGCTCTTACATTATTTTTAAGCAATCTTGAATATTTTTATATTATAAACTATGTCCAAATGATCAATGTTGAAGAAGAGTCTGTGGTATATATATATATATATATATATATATATATATATATATATATATATATATGTGTGTGTGTGTGTGTGTGTGTGTGTGTGTGTGTGTGTGTGTGTGTGTCATATGAGTATAGTTTGTTGCTCCTAAAGATACAATAGCATATATTATGTATAAAAACATTAAAACTACTTTCATACTTAACTTGTCTTTTCTGCAAAATGTAATCAGCTTAGACACAAAGGTGACAAGAATATATACCATTTGACTTTTACTACATGATACACAAAAGGAAAAGGAAAAGTGTACTTTGAAGGACATTTGGCCTGTGGCATAAACAAATGAAGAAGGAAACCAAAAAAAATAGACCTTTAATTAGGTTTATGCCCATTTCTTAAATGAAAATAAGAGAGACCAATGCATCAAAATTATCCAACAATGTTCATTTACACTAGGATCTAGTAGGAGGAAAACAGCATAAAATATTTTAAAAAGAATGCATTTAGTTCATTAGAGACTGCTATAAAACTTTTCATGCTGAAGGAAAAATATGTAAGATTTAGGAAATAAACACTGTAGAGTAATTATATAGCTGTAGAGTAATTATAAAACAGTTTTGACAGACACATTAACATTTATAATGTTATTCAGCACACATAAACACACCCATGTACATAGACACATATGGAGAAAGAGAGAGAGACAGACAGACAGAAATTACTTGGTTTCATTATGCACATCAATGAAAGTTCCAGAAGTATAGCATTAAATTAGAAATTACATCACAATCTCCTGGTTTTCTTCCCCCTATTTCTCATTCTGTTTTACTAGGTTTTCCCACCCACAAAATATTGAATTGTGAATTGTCCAGGGTTCAGTGTCAATTCTTATTTTTCTCTGTATTCAGTCCCTTAGTAATCTCATCCACATTTTATATACTGACTCTAAAGAGATGACTACAAAACTTTAATCTCCAGCCAAATGTCTCTCCTATATTTTATACTTCAATATAGAACTGTATTTGCAATATTCTACATGGTTTTTTTAAGAAATTTTAAATCTAAACTGTACAAAACAGAAACAATTTTTGTTTTATTACCTATTACCTGATCCTCCCCCATATCCTTAATTGATACCATCACTCATTCAGTTGCAGAATGATTGAACATAGCAACATGTTCACATCTTAGTGAGAACAATGACTCTGTACTCACACTGTAAACTGAAATTAATGCCGCATGACTAACCCCAGGTCCATCACTGACTCTATGTCTGAATAAAAACCAATTTGGGAATGTGGCAAGGATTAGCCTATGTAATAAAACCATCTTCCTAGGAATTATTGCTAACATATGTTAAGGTTGTCACATTTTATACACTTAGTAGACCTGGGTATAAACTGATACTTCCTGCTTTTAAGATCAATTCTATTTTCATGTATAATGTTGGATCTCAGACTGCATGTAGGACCTTAGGTTGTTTGGGCTATATTTTATAGGTAGA
Organism: Stenella coeruleoalba; assembly: GCF_951394435.1. Lineage (NCBI taxonomy): Eukaryota > Metazoa > Chordata > Mammalia > Artiodactyla > Delphinidae > Stenella > Stenella coeruleoalba. The sequence goes on along the minus strand of NC_137150.1, from coordinate 107,700,633 downwards.
AGTGTGCTATTATGAAATGCATTTGGTAAGAGTTAATGGTAATAGTTGCTTTTTAAGGAAGGTTTCTTTGGAAGAGAGGAAATGAAAGTTTTATGAAACTTTTTTATGAAAGTTTTTCAATAAACAACAGTAAACGGATACTCATACCATGTGAATTACAGATGATTGTGTTTTTATAAATAATTTGGTATTGAAAGTGCATGAAACTGTTAATTTGATATATCAGTATAATAGATGATTACTGGTCAAAGATCTAAACAACTTCATTTATTCATCTTGGGCAAAAAAGAAAATAAAATTTCCCTTGACTATGTCCCACAGCTATTATGGGGCTAAATTAAGATGGTGATTATAAAGGCTCTTGAAAAACAAAAGTTTTATTAAAAAATTCGGTGCTGTTATAATTAGTTGTAAATGTTAATGAGCTCTCATAAATGTCTAAAATTAATATTACTTTAATTTTAAAAAGCCAAGTAGTATTTTTTTCTTTTCATTTCTCCTTTACATTTTATTCTTTAAATATTTCCAATGAACATATGGGAGAATTTTCCTTTATTACATGTATAAATTAAACACACACACAAACAGAACACAGACACAGTTTTCTCTGACATATGAGTGACTTTTTTTTCTAACTACATATTTTCCTACATAATTATTCATCTCTGAGGTTCTTGTTTTTCCTTCTTCATGGCAATCTGAATAACAAGGTATTATAGACCTGGTAACTATAACATAGGCAGATTTAAAAGACCATGGTTGCAATACAAGCACACCACAGAGAGAAAGACATTACAGCTTTTAAAATTCAATAAATCTGCTTGCTGTATTTACTTTCATTGTGATAAGCAAGCCTTTCGTTATGGTCATTAATCAAGGTAGATGATGTATTGTTATATCATCGTTACTTTGACATGTGAAAGATTCCATATCCAATTAGCTGCAGAAGGTTATGTTAGATCAGAAAGTCTAGGCTTCTGTCTTCAGTTGTGACTTTGGACTAGACGCTGTCACTTTTAAACTGTTTTCTTTCAGATATAACAAGGAAATTGGGAAAGGATTATTTTTACTATACCTTCTAGGTTTAATATTTTATGATGTTATGAAACATTAACAATTTTGAATTCAAATCCTCACCTTAGACCTGGAGTCTCTGAGGAACATGGCGACAGCCTGAAACATATCTTAGAGGATCATTTAATTGTGATTTCCTCAACACTTACAAGGTGAAAGAGCTCTTACCACCATAACCTCAAGAGAGGGGAAATGCAAAGATAAAAACAAAACTTGAGAACTAGATCCTTTGGTTTTCTAACCAGGGAAGAAAAATAGAGCTTTAGAAAGGGGCAATGAGAGTTCAAGTTGAAAATGTGAAAACATCCATCCACTTCATAAAACTCTACACCAACTACTATTAGCACGCATTTAAAATTCATTGTCTACTAGAAAAGGTTATAGAAATCAATGTTGAACCTAAGAAAACTACAGACAAGAAGACTGATTGCACCTAAAAACTTATCAAGTTCATTTCTGATAGTATATTAAATTTTTCATATAATATGACTTCTTTCCTTCATTTACCGTGTGTTCTTTCTTTTCCCCAATCTAGGACCTATGAAAAGTTATCCATATAAGCATGACAAAAGATATAAAATGTGTGATGATACTTATAAATGTATGATGCCTCTCCCATGTAGGAGAGTGATGGCAGTGGAGGTGTGGATGTGGGTGTGAGCATGTATTGGTGTTCTTTGTGAGAAACAGTGGCACAGTTATCTTAAAAACCTCCAATGGGCAATGATGCAACATCTTCTAGGTGCGTGCACAGTACAGAGCTCCAGAATATTTTTGTGAATAGGTGCTAAGTCAGTAAGATGTCCTAAGCTGTGGTTTTTAATCCAAACCCAATCATGTCAAAATAAGAAGGAGTCATCAAGATGGAAAGACTAGAAGATCAGGTAGGAAGAAAAAACTTTTAATCAGGGCAGAAAAGCAGTAGGAAAAATCTCTGACTCCAGAACATGGAAGTGAGATATGTTTTTCATCTGTGTCCTCTGACACTTGTAAGTTGTTTGAAAACTCAAGACTATAAACTTGGAGAAACTAAGAATAATTTGATTTGGAAAAAATTTATAAAAGTAATATCTTTGATTGGAGGGTATTTTTTTTTGAATAACTAATGTAAAACTATAAAGTAGCCATTTTATTTTTCATGGCTTCTTATAAAGGACATGCCATGTTAAATTTTTTTAAATGTCATTATAAAAAAATATTTTTTTTAAATAGCGATATATATATTGATACCTCCCCAAGGAAACTAATCTATGTATTTTCAGATTTAGTACATGATTCAGTACAGAACAAGAAACCAAAAGAAAAAAAGCCAAAAAATGTACCAACAATCTTTCAAAGTGGTTATAAAATGTTGTAGTTTTACTATTCAAAATTATTGTTTCAAACTTTAATTTCAAATGTGAATTTGTATTAGTTTATTATTTTTATTTTGCAAACTCATTATAAACAGCATGAAAAAATGCATTTCAAAAACAGGAATATTGTTAAATTAGATCTTATGAATTCTTCATGAGACCAAATTTAATGCAATTATTTTTAGAATTACTAGTTAGTAAATACATTTTTTTAGATAAGATTTTCTAAGGAGCTAATATAACAAAGCAACAACTCTGCATGTTTCTTTTAATCAAAGATTTTCATATGACTGCAGTGTTTAAAACTGAATCCTACATTTTGTTTTACTAACAAATTTGAGCTATTATGGAGTCATCTCTCAAGAAATGCAATGATCTAATTAGCCATTTGCTTTTCTTTAAAGACTTGATTCAAATGATAAAGAACTATAAATACATAGGAATATGAACGTGCATATTCATATGGCAAAAAACAGAATTAATTTGAGACACTTATCTATGCATTTTCAGTATAGAATATAAAAATTATATCTAAATATCCAGTGTTCTTTTAATGAAAGATTAACATGCAAGGAAAATGTCTAATTATTATTATTATTTCATTTATAAAAGTGTGTGAAATTGTTGTTAAAATCTTTTCTGTAATCTCTCTCTCTCTCTCTCTCTCTCTCTCTCTCTCTCTCTCTCATGGTATATAGCAACAAGAAAATATTTGGCCCTTAAAAGAATAATAAATTGCCATACTTTTAATACTTTAAAGTATCTGCTGTCTATTTGTGTTCAGACATGCCTTGATAATTTTTAATGCATATTGAGATAATGTACAAAACTCACACTAGGGGACTCAGATTCTCAATAGGCAAATGTATATTTTACCTTTCTAAAATCAATTTTTTAAATTATGAGTTATTTTGTAAAAAATGATTTTAGGATATAAACTGCAAAATATGTTTGTTCTAAAACAAAAGATAATTCCTGGGAGAAAGAATACATATTCTAGAATTAAAAATATGGCAATATATTATTTCTTTTTCTGGGCCAAATATTTTCTTGTTCTATATATTTTCTTTTAAAAATATTTTGTTGAGATATAGTTGATGTACAATATTATATGTTATAGGTTAAAGGTGATACTCCATTTATAGTTATTATAAAATATTGGTTATATTCCCTGTGTTCTACAATATACCTTCATAGCTTATTTATGTTATACATGATAGTTTGTATCTCTTAATCCTCTACTCCTATCTTGCCCCTCCACCCACCCACCTCCCCACTGGTAACCACTAGTTTGTTCTCTATATCTGTGAGTCCATTTTCTTTTTGTTATATTCACTAGTTTGTTGTATTTTTTACATTCCACATATAAAAGTGATATTATACAGTATTTGTCTTTCTCTGTCTGATTTATTTCACTTAGCATAGATTTATTTTTTATTTTTTTTAATTTTTATTGGAGTATAGTATATTGTTTTAGTTTCTGCTGTACAGCAAAGTGAATCAGTTATACATATACATAAATTCACTCCTTTTTAGATTCTCTTCCCATATAGATGATTACAGAGTATTGAGAAGAGTTCACTGTGCTATAGAGTAAATCCTTATTAGTTATCTATTTTATATATAGTAGTGTGTATATGTCAATTCCAGTCTCCCAATTTATCCCTCCCCCCACCCCCAGCTTTCCCCCCTGGTAATCATAAGTTTGTTTTCTACATATGTGACTCTATTTCTGTTTTGTAAGTAAGTACACCATTGATGGAAATGTAAATTGGTACAACCACTATGGATAACAGTATGGAGGTTTATTAAAAAACTAAAAATAGAGCTATCATGTGATCCAGTAATTTCACTCGTGGGCATATATCTGGAGAAAACCATAATTCAAAAAGACACATTCACCCCAATATTCATTGCAGCACTATTAACAATAGCCAGGACATGAAAGCGACCTACATGTCCATCAACAGATGAATAGATGAAGAAGATGTGGTACATCTATACAACGGAATATTACTCAGCCATAAAAAGAAAGAAATAATGCCATTTGCAGCAACATAGATGGACTTACAGATTGTCATATTGAGTGAAGTAAGTCAGACAGAGAAAGACAAATATCATATGATATTGCTTATATGTGGAATCTTAAAAAAGGGTGAAAATGAAATTATCTACAAAACAGAAATATAGTTACAGATGTAGAAAACAAATTATGGTTACCAGAGGGTAAAGGTGGGGGGATAAACTGAGAGACTGGGATTGACATATACACACTACTATATATAAAATAGATAACTAATAAGGACCTACTGTATAGCACAAGGAACTCTACTCAATTTTCTACATATATTTCTATATACTTTCTAATAATTATCTCACAGACTTGAATAATTTTAATTTCCCATTTCCCCACAAAGAATCCTCTAGTTCCTGGTTCAAGTGTGAACTCCTCAACTGAGCTTTCCCTGGTCCCTCAAATACAAATATTTCTCCTTTCTCTGAAATTCCACAGCATTTTATCTATCAATGTGCTTTCTTTAAGACACATTTTTTCCCCTTGTATTACACTTATTTAGGTTTATATCCTCCTTTACTCAACTATAATCTCTATTAGAGACATGTATTGTTGATCGAGCTTTTTATCCTATTAGTAACCAAATAAATACTGTGTATATAATAGGTTTACAAAATATGTGTTGGTAAATAAATAAGTGAGTATCTGGATGTTTGATGTTCATTACTACCTTAATGCACAGAGTCAAAATAAACCTGTTTCTAATAATCTTTCATAAATTTTTATTAAAAATGAAGTAATTAAAACTTTTCAAGATTAAGGAGTCAAAATATCACTTATGTCTCAATTTCATGATCATTTCAAATGGATTTTGTTTGAATTTAAATGTTACAGAACATTACTTCCTATCTTGTCTTTCTTTTGTAACAAGAAAACAAGTTTTAGTGACACAAATAACAATTTCAAAGAAGTGACACATCATGTACTTACCAGTACTTACATCTTGTTTCTTAAATTTTCCTTCTGTATATAAAGCAGTGGCCCTATGAAGTATACATTTTCCTAAGAATAAAAGTTTTCAACACTGAAAATGTGCATGAGATTCTAAAACAGGTTGTTTTTAATATATGCTCAGTTGCAGTTTAAATCAAATGCACACTGGATGGTGCCTGATATTACTACCCCTGAAAGTAGGCTATGAAATATTTGAATCATTATGTGGTTCACATAGTGTGAAATGCGAAGTCCCATGGAAATTTGTTGATAAAATAAATGTGAATTTCACTCAAGTTCTCAATTTAAAACTTCAGCCAGATATGAAAGCTAAACTTCTGATGTTTGAAAAATAAAAATAATTTCATATTTATAAGTTAACTTCTATCTATAACGTAAAAGTTTTCATCTTAAACCAAATGTATTGCATCTGCAAATTTGAAATAGTCATTACTGGCATTTCTGTATCTCTTACCAATAACTATTTGGAGCTAGTTTTTTTTTTTTAATTAGTTTATTTATTTTTGGCTGTGTTGGGTCTTTTTTGCTGTGAGCGGGCTTTCTCTAGTTGTGACGAGCAGGGCTACTCTTTGTTGCAGTGCACGGGCTTCTCATTGCAGTGGCTTCTTTTGTTGCAGAGCACAGGCTCTAGGCACGTGGGCTTCAGTAGTTGTGGCAGGCAGCTCAGTAATTGTGGCTCATGGGCTCTAGAGCACAGGCTCAGTAGTTGTGGCACATGGGCTTAGTTGCTCTGCGGCATGTGGGATCTTCCTGGACCAGAGACTGAACCCGTGTCCCCTGCATTGGCAGGTGGATTCTTAACCACTGCGCCACCAGGGAAGTCCCTGGAGCTAGTTTAAATGTCCTGGTTGTACTTTTAAGCAAGAGACTCTACGTGCCAATTATTCTGAATATTTGAGTTGGGGTTTCATCACCTAAAGTCTCAACCTAACATGAAACTTACTTTTTTTTCTTTATTGTATTACTGATTTGTGTTTTTAAAAAACACAGGTAGGAGTGAAAGTAGCAGCATTAACAATAGATAACATTGGCAAGAAAAGCTATAATTTGTGATGTTTGACCATTGTTCTACTCAACATACTTATATACTTTGTTACAGCAGTTAACAAGTTATTGTTCAATTAAATTGGACAGTTAGATTGCCTGTTATCAGAAACATTGTTGGGTAACTATCTGTCAGGCCTATCTAAATTTGTGTTGATGAAGGATGACTACTAAGTTCATTGGTTTAAGCTGCTGCTTTGGTCTGAATATCTGAATGTGACCCTCCTAAATTCATTTATGTTGAAATCCTAATGGTATTAGGAGGTGATTACAAGCAACTAATGGTGTTGGTATTAGGAGGTGGGGCCTTTGAGAGATGCGAAGGTCATGAAGGCAGATTAGTGTATTTTTAAAAGAGATACCAGAAAACACCACAGTCCCTTCTACTATGTGAAGGTACAAAGAGAAGTCTGCAACCTGGAACAGGGCCCTTACCAGACCAAACTGGTACCCTGATCTCAGACTTTGAGCTTCCAGAACTGTGAGAAATAAATGTCTATAGTTTATAAACTACTCAATCTGTGGTATTTTGTTATAGCAGCCCTAATGGACGGATCTGTATAATCATATAGGCCTTCCCATCTTATTTCCAGTATAAGGAAGAAAATGAGATTAACAGCTACTATTTATATCATCACCCAATCTAATGAGCATATTTATAAAACTCAAATCTCTATGTGTAATAAACAGTAATTGATCATCTCTTATCATAGTAATAGTTAAATTAAATAAAATATTACATGAGATTTAGTTACAATTCCACTTATTTGGTTAAAAAACAGCTAATCCAGAGTGAGCGACATAGAGAGACTTATAGCTCCCATAACAATGGCAAAAAATTGTCAAATTAATTTGAAGAAATCAAAGAGGCAGTTTATTTCACTTAGTAATTAGAAAATGTAGTTTTATCTCCATATAAAATTACTTCCTATCAATTATTTTTATTTATTATATAATCTATCATGTAATTTGTAGAGCTTTGGAAACCTTTAAATAATAATATCTACAATATTTTGAAACTCATGTTCAGTGCTGATGGTAATTGCTAAGATACTTGATGCATTCTTTCATATTTAAAAAGTCTTTTGCACATGTGGGTCATATTTTCAAATGCAAAGTGAAGAACTGATGCACAATAAGGATCCTTTTAAAAAATACAGACTGCAGGGCTTCCCTGGTGGTGCAGTGGTTGAGATTCTGCCTGCCAATGCAGGGGACACGGGTTCGTGCCCCGGTCTGGGAAGATCCCACGTGCCGTGGAGTGGCTGGGCCCGTGAGCCATGTCGCTGAGCCTGCGCCGCCAGAACCTGTGCTCCGCAACGAGAGGGGCCACAACAGTGAGAGGCCCGTGTACCGCAAAAAAAAAAGAAAAAGAAAAAACCTTGCAAAAGTAATTTTTGATTTCTTCGTTTTCCTCCCCAGATTACCAATATCATTCAAAGCATTTTAAGCCGTGATTTGCTATGATTTCGTTCTGTCAGGCGTATTTAAACAAATCTATCAATGAGGCACTTTTATTTTCCTTTTTACTGGTTTACCTATATAACTATCTATTCAGCTTGATATAGATTTCAGATTCCCACATATCAGACACCTCAGTAATACCATTATTTTGTTTGCCTCATTGTTTTTACATGTCTAATATGCTAAGTATAAGGATACCTTCCGTTTACTATAGACAAGTAGACAGTGTTTATTTACTATAGAAATGTTTCTGATTTTTAAAATAAAAAAAAAAATTTTGGCTGCACCACACGGCTTGCGGGATCTTAACTCCCTGACCAGGGATTGAACCCACATCCTCGTAAGTGAAAGCACGGAGTCCTAACCGTGGACCAGCAGGGAATTCCCAAAACGTTTCTAATTTTAATAGCTAAAAACCAACTTGGTTTACTATATGTCTTGTGAGATGTATATTCTATTTTGCAACATCAAAAAGTAAAATATGGTAGCTGATGAGGTGAGGTGTACAGATGAAAAAGTGACTGCACAATGCAGACAGAAATAAACATGTCTTCATAATCTTAAGCAAATTTTGTTTCCCAATGTGATTATCTTTATACTACATTACACATTTTTAATAAACAGGTTTTCTAGAAATTGAGAGAAAAGTAGGAACACTTTTCATGGGGTGTTAATAAAATCAGTGCCTCTTTTATATACTGCCCAAGTCTTGGAAAAGGGTTTATCTGCATAAAATATGATTAGCAGTCAAGCATGTCAAAGGTTCAATTTGGGTCTCTAAATTAAACATTGAGTAATTTACTACTGGGATCATGCGGCCAAATTCCCTTTTATCAATTTGGTTAAGGTATTTTGTTCAAGTTCACTCTCACTGTATTTATTTACAAGTTCAATAAAAGGCACATTTAACAGTGATAATTAATGTTACAGTTACATTCATATATATGACTAACAGATATAAACATTTATCTATAAATATCTACCAACAAATATGTTATTAATATAAAAAATCCCTAAAGGTTAATCATTGGATGAACCATTGCTTAAAGAAGTTGAGATTCCATACATGCAGTTCTTCAAATGTGAGAAAATTTCATACTTGTGAATTAAATTGCAAGGTATTAATAGCAAGCTAAGATTTTTAATAACTGATGCTTTATGAATGTTAATGAAAAGAATGGGCCTCTACTTCTGAAATAGCCCTCTGAGGTCTCATTTAGAGATACATCAAAAAGGAAGTTTTATTAAAAATATATGTAATTCCAGCTTCCTTCTAAAATTATTATATTCAAACCTGTTTTAATTGAATCGCTTATTCAGTGAAGTTTCTACCTTGATATTACAAATCTAATAAGAATTAAGTACCAATTTTTCCTTGTTTATAACATAAATTTTATTTTCTCAAAAATTTTTAATTTTCCTCAAATAAATTATCTCCTAAAAGCAATATTCTATTTTATTTATTCTATTTTCATTATTTTGAAGGAAACTGCAAATATCTCCCATTTGTACTCTTTTGATGATTCTAATTATATACTTGATATCTGTATATGTTGGCACTTCATTGAGTGATGGATAGACCATATAGGAATTCCATGTGGCTTTTTGGATGCCATTTTGCAATATTTTTCATTCATTACATATTAAACAAAGAAGTTTATTTTTAATGTTTCTAAGTTTAACCGAAGGGCAATTCAAAAACAGGTGAACAACACTTTAGAATTCCTATTATTTTAGCTGAGAGGTGTGTAAATAACAAAAGGAAAAAAATCTATTTATGCAGGTGAAGAGAAACATAAGGGAAAGACAGAGTTTCAAAGGGAAGTTTAGTCTGACACTATGTATTCGGGAAAATGTTTTGATCTACGAGGAGTTTTTAAAAATGTAGAGATTAGCCCCAATTCAGGTAAATTGAGAAAAAAGTAGTAATTTTAACAATCTTGGATACCATATAATAAACTAAATTTTTTTAAAGGCAAGGTAATAGACAACTTTTGTCTGGAACATTTGAACTCTGAAGGTAAATTGCATATTGGCTACCTAAGATTACACACTGGCAAGTTATAGAGATTCTTTCCATGCTTCTTTTGTGATTAAACATTATGTGTTTGTACAGCACGCTATTAAGAGTACTTACTAGAAACAGTTATGGTATAGGACTGAATTCCCAAAGTAAAATCTTCTGTAAAAAACATATATATTTAACATGATTTGAATAGCTCTTCCAACACTTTAATATTTCAGTTCTAAGATGAGGCACTAGATTCCATTATTAATTTTTCAGAGATACATTTGATTATTTCTAAATAAGACTCAGAATCTATGGAGCTCTTTGACCTTACATAAAACTATTTATTAATTCATTAATTAATGTATTATTCTGGAAAAAAATCTCTGCTTATTTTCTATTATATATGTCAATGTAAGCAATTTTTGATGGTAAATTATTTAATTCTAATGATTAGTATATTAACTAATGTACTTTGTTGGAATTTAAAAGCTCATTGTTATTCTTCTATTATATATTCTAGTACAAGTGATTTTTAACAGCAAAAATTATCAGTGTTATAAGCAATCACAATATACAAAACCATAGTAAACTTTAGATAACATGGGAAATGTGATATATGGACCCATGAGTTTTCATACTGGGGTGGTCTCATATTATGGAGAAAAAGGCATTTTTTTGTTATTTTCAAAATAAGACTATAGAGGATTTTAGTAAAAACTAAGCAGAGAAGAGAGAGAGAACACACATTATTTGTTTAAATGACCCTAAGCCAGTAGGATAGTATTGTCAAATCATCTAAAAAGAGCATCAAAAGAATAAAAACAAGTAACTTTTTGACAGACACCCATATTTTCTGGGAGGAGGTAGAGTTACAGAAAAAAAAACTGGTCCTTGAAGCTCCTTCAGCAAACAATTTCATATTCTACAAAGATATAAAGGAATTCCAGGGAAAAGCTCTTTGATAAATAATAACTTTATTCAAAATGTATTTATTATGTTTGTTTTGTTTACTTTATAAAGAGCACACTTATTTTCTTTATATTTATTTGATTTACTTCATCCTGAGCATGAAAAATTTGTTGTCCTACCTACCAGGGTACAGAAAGTCATCCATGATTTGTGGGTCAAAAAGGGGGAGGTTTATTATTATCTCTTGCTCAAGCACTTTCACATCCCTTGGCACTTGATTCATTAAATACTTGTATGGTCTTGGAAATTACTTTCAAATCTTTCAGAGTTAATTCAGCTCTGAACTACGGTCCAAAGCATCTGTACTTTTCTCCTTTACTGAAATCAAATATAAATCTGTGAACCAAATAGTCTCCTGTATTGCCAGTAAGCTTTGAAATTTGCTATATGGTTGTCACATTGTATATTAAGATAGAATTATATTGTCCTTGATTGAAAAATGCATTTTTCTTCAACCAATGTGAGGTGTTTTAAACTACATTTTTTCCTCTATGTTATAGCATTTATATTTGAATTAGGTTTCATGTCCTCGCTAAAACAAACAACAAGCCAATTAGCTACACTAAACATAAAAACTAATGTGAATAAAAGGGGAACTTAAGAAAATTATGAAAGAGATACAACTATTTTTTAATGTCCACAAGCACAAATCTGGAAAAGTGTTCTTTTATCTTAGACTGACTCACTCTATTTGTCCCTCTGTAAGAATATAACATTCAGGTCTCCTCTATCTCCTTTTTCAGTCATATGTGTGTATGTGTATACATTATATATATATATATATACAGTTCCTCAGACATTGGGCATCAAGCAACAAGGGATAGTTATCCCTGGGAGAAGGGAAATGAATGAGGTAAATCCTACATTAGCCCCAGTTTACTGCATGAAGACAATATCCAGGCTGCAATACAGGGAAGGAATACTTGAACAGAGCAAGCAGTCTCTCTGCAAAGAAGAGACAGTATTCAGAATTCATGGAAGCCAAGGCCAGTAAAATTCCCAGGGCAGGTGAGTGGAGAAAAGAGAGCTGCACATAAATAGAGAGGGTTTCAGATATCTGAGAAGGGTTCTTCTCTGGTCATGAGTTCCGTACAGATCAGGGCACACTTGTGAGAAAACTCTCCAAGGCCATGGAGAGACTACCAGAAAGAATCAGTCACATCAATCATTAGGAAACACACAGGCCTGAGACTAGTTCATGATGCTACATACTGGAGTGGAAAGACTTACAGAATTAGAAATTCCTATAAACTTTAAAATACAATTAAGTATATATTAAGAATAACTACATACCAGCATATTTGACTACTTCAATGAAACAAACACATTTTTTGGAAAGATACTGAAACTCCTTTGAAAATAACAAGAATAGTTCTATATCTATTAAGACACTGAATTTTTGTTTAAACATTTTCCCACAAAAAAGAAAATCTAGGTTCAGAAGTCTTTCCTGGTGAATCCTACGAAAAGTTTAAGGTAGAATTAAATTACAATTTTACATGAAAATAAAAGAGGAGTAAAAACTTCCCAGTTCATACTATGAGACTAGCGTTACCCTGACATCATGGTCAGACATAGATATTACAAATAAATAAAGCTATATACAAGTATTCTTTATGAATATAGATACATATATTCTTAACCAAATTTTAGCTAATAAATCTCCCTAAAATAAATAATAAAATATAATGCAGCATGACCACATGTGTTTTATCCCAGAAATGCAATTTGGTCCAACATGTGAAAATCAATCAATGCATTTGTTTATAGTATCAATATAAACAAGAAAAATTATATGATTATCTCCAAAGATGTAGAACTATTTGATAAAATTCAATATATATTCATGAAAAATTTCATGAAATTTCATGAAATTTCATGAAAAAATAAGGCAAACTAAGAAGGAAGTAAACCATCTTTTGAACTGATAAGGGACATTTATGAAACATGTACTGCTAACATATTTAATGATGAAAACATGAATATTTTTCCACTTAAGACTGGCAATTAAGCCAGGATATACATTCTTATCACTTCCATTCAGCCTTGCACTAGAGGTTCTAAACAGTGCAATAAAGCAAAAAAAAAAAAAAAAGAAAAGAAATGGCATATATAATAAAATAGAAGGACACAATTCCATCTTTTCACTGTGAGAAGTTAGACATATGCATCCTAAGGTAGAATTCAAATAGTACGTTATTTCAATCACATTCTTGTGATCTATAAGTTAAAGGGAGAAGATAGATTTTAATATTTCTATAAAAATGTGATCAATATAAGTATAGCTGAAACACTACCTCATGTGCCCAAGGCTTCCCAAAACATATATATACATCTATAGGTGATGATAAATAAGAAAAATCTCAGATAGTTACACTAAAATTCATTTATAGTTCATACTAGTTATTCATGGCAAATCGTTTTCTCCCTTATCTTTACCAGCAAGTTTTAATTTTCATGTTTTACTTGGAATCCTTTTATTTCAACTTGAAGAATTCTCTTTAGCATTTCTTTAAGGCTGATCTAGAGGTGATGAACTCCCTCAGGTTTTGTGTGTCTGGGAATATCTTCATCTCTCCATTTCTGAACAACAGTTTTGCTGGGTATAGTATTCTTTATGGCAAATTGTTTAAACTTGCTAAAATATTAAAAAATAATACAAAATAAAATAATACAAAAACATAAATCTCTTTATGGATATTTGTACTTTAGCTTTCTTAAAAAATTCGTTACAGTAATTTTTTTGTTATGTACACACATACACACATCCTATAATTTTGTTGTAACCAAACTATATATATATATATATTTATATATATATATATATGTGTATGTATAAAGAGAAAAAACCTTTACAAAAATTACAATATTTTTTCATTGTGCAGTTATTTAAAAACTGTGTTCACTATATTTGAAGTTATATTGAAAGTTTAATATTTAAGTTGTCAAATTTATTGTCATTAAATAATGTTTTCAGAATTTGTTGTTTTTTATTTAAGTTTAAAAATACATTCCTCATATTGGATTCTGATAGATAAAAATATTGGTAACCAATAATGTGTGCTTTATATTGTGATGTGTTTTACATATACATTTCCTTATATATCAGTGTTAATTTTAGTGATTTCAAATATCTTCTGTTGGTCAATCTGCTTATTCTTGGGCTTTAAGAATATTTATATTGTTGCATATTTAATATGTAATCACAATCTGTAATGGAAATCTCCTTCTTCCCATCAATAATCCACTTTTTTACAACATTTATTTTTCTAAAATCCAGATAATTGGTAGAACTGTTATGAGTTAAAAACCATTAAACATAAGTTGAAAGGAATTATTAAATTTGTAATATTAATTGTACTATTATAGCCTCAAAATAGTTGGTCTTATAAGGTATTTGCAATTATCTATTTATACCAATCCCTAAAATTCTATACTTACTTCATATAAATCTTCTAAATTTCTATGCAGACTTATTCCTAGAGGTTTCACATATTGTGTTCTAAGATTGCAACATATTTTTTCATAAAATTCTAATTGGTAGTACTATATTTCAATATATTGGAAAAATGTATAGTATCTTTCTGCTTATCTCTTATTAAAGCAAAAGGTTATTTTGTCACCTTCAATTTCCTAGATTTCCCTTTTCTGCAAAAAATGGAAATTCTGTCTCCATTACCAGTAGTGGTCTAAAAAAAAGTCATTCGATTCTATACTTACCATTTTAAAGAAAATTTTAGCATATATTGAGATTATAAAATGGTAAATCATAGTAACACTTCAAAATTTTAAGGCTGGGATTATGAATTTAAGGTTGTTGAAACTTGTTAAAAAAGAACAGACCAGTAATTTAAAAGATATTTTTCTATAAAGACCTCAAACAAAGGATGCAATTGTTTTGTTTTCTGCTTAGTTGAACAGTGAAAGAAACAGAAGTTTAGATGGAATTGCAAGCAAAATTCAACTATATGTATTATATAAAGGATTACCAAAACTTGGGATGCCAAAATATTTATAATAAAAACATGGCCAGAGATAAATTAGAAAATTACAATTTAAAAAGGTAGAACTTCAATATTATCATC
This sequence comes from Stenella coeruleoalba, assembly GCF_951394435.1. Lineage (NCBI taxonomy): Eukaryota > Metazoa > Chordata > Mammalia > Artiodactyla > Delphinidae > Stenella > Stenella coeruleoalba. The sequence goes on along the minus strand of NC_137150.1, from coordinate 107,685,603 downwards.
AGATTAAGTAGAATTTGAAGTAAAAATTAGTAAACAAAACAAGGAAGTCACTTGTGATTATAAATGTTATCTGTGGGTCCAATAAAGTAGGCAATATTCAAAAAACAAGACATTCAGGAAGAAGAGAAGAAATTACTAGAAACATGTTCTTAGTAGACAATATTAATTCATTTCTTCAGTTCATGATAGATCAAGTGGATAAACAACAAAAAGGGAATTGAAGATAAATAAATAAGGCAATAAAATTAAATATAACTAATTACACACCTTAAAAGAGAGAATGTATCTCTTTTAAAGTTTCTGTGGAAAATTCATAATAATTAACACAAAAATGGATAAGTTCCAAATAACACAAATAACGAAAATAATTATTTGATGGCAAAGACAGCAAAACTGGATACTAATAATTTAGGAACATTCACAACTAAAAATATCTAATTCCTGGAAACTTATGACAAAGAAACAAATATTAAAAACACATTTCTTAAGGGATAAAAGCAAAAATCCAATACACGATATTTGAATATTGATCCAGAATAATGACAATATTTCTTCAAATCAGAAACTCTAAAAGCAAAAACATCTTAGCCTTAAAAAAAACCCTATGAAATAGAAAAAAATAGATGAATTATGAATTCAGTTCAAAAAAGTTTAAAAAAAATGATTATGTACTTTGTGCAGTAAGGTAGGACACCACTCCCTCCCACCCCAAACAAAAGAGCATAAGAAAGAATTTAAGAGATGAAACCATAAGATAACAATTTAGAAAAACAGAAATCATGATAAATATATAAAGCCATGAACTGTTTCTTTGGAAAATAAATGAACATACCTTCAACCAATCTAGTGAAGAACAAAGAGGGAAATTATCAGATACAGAAAGTAAAACAAGAATGGAGAGATAACCATCAACAAAAAGAAGAAACTATACAATTTTATGCAAATTAAATTTGAAAATGTAGGTAAAATGAGTGACATTCTAGATAAATATAAGTGAACAATCCCAAAAAGAGAAGATAAATTTAAAAAACAAAGATCAAATTTACTTATGAACATCAAAGCAAAGAACCAGAGAAAAAAGATAATCAAATAGCAACTAGCAGCAATTTAAAAGAATAGTCTATCATGACTAATGAGAGTTTCTTAGAGCAATACAAAAGTTAAATATAAGGAAATCCATTAAAATAAATAAAAATTTTGATATATAAAGAAGATGAATATCTCCATATACTTAATAAAACATCTGTCAAAGAATCAATAAATATTTATACTAAAATATTCTTAATAAAAGAATAATAGAAAAATGATCTACTTACATTTGTAAATTGACTAAAAGTGTTTTTCTCATTAAAATGAGGCAAAACAATGAGGGAAAAGATAAGGATGCCATAATTTACCAATATTAAAAACCAATATTAAACCATAAGGAGTAAAAGTGAATACAATCATAGAGAGCTATAAATAAATATAGGAATGTCATGTGTAAAAACTCTTACTTACAGAATATATAATTGTTTCTCTGGAAAATCTATTACATAATTCAATGATTTGTTTGAGTATAAAATAATATGCATAAATCAATTCCCTAATAAACAATTTTTTAACTGGAAAAAAATACACTCACTTAAATAGCAACAAAATATGAAATAACTAGAAAAAATTAATAAGAAATAGGTAGGATTTATATAATGAAAAAATTTAAGCACTACTAAGGATATCAAAGAAATCAAACAAGTGTCAAGGCATTATATGGTTGTGAAAAGGATATATATGTCAATTCACTCTAAAGAAGTCTAGAAACCTAAAACTTAAAGTAGATTTTTAAAGATCCAAAATGTTTTTGGAGAATAAAGGGAATGAGCCAGGTTTGGTAAAATTTGTAAGAAACAATAAATTAAAATATCAGTAACATTTAAAGTATAGAGGGTAGATTATTCTTCTCTGTCATTACTTTGAATTTTAAATCTTAAATAATTAAAATATTGTAACTGTGGTTGATAGATTAGTAGAATATAATGTCCACAGATAAGCTCACTATATACAAGAATATAAAATACAGTGAAAGTGTTATTTATAATGAAAGTATTTTTTAAACTTAAAAAGTTAGGAAAACAAGAAAATTTTTTGGCCTCTGATAACTTATGCTGATACCTTAGAATTAAATTACAAAGGGATTTAAATGTTAAAAGTGAAAATAAGACAATAAAGCTATTACATGTTAGCAAAGGAGAATGTAGAAGGACTTCATAAAGATAACACAAACCCAACTGCCTTGAAAAACATAGATGGGTACTTTTGCATATAAAAAGCCAAACATCTAGACTGCGAAACAAACAAAACACAGTAAAAGTGCCAAAATATACATTACAGAAAAGGAAAATATTTATAACTCAAGCAAAATAAAAAGAGCTAAAAATTGCCTTAATATATGAAAAGCTCTTAAAATTAGTGTGAATAATGATTTACAATCTTGTAGGAAAATTAACATAAGCTATGAACAGACACAACAAATGAAATATAAATGTCTCTCAAACATGAAAACTGCTATATTATGAAAACAGTATTTCATCCATAAAATTTAAAAATATTAAAAAGTTTAAGCAAAAATAACAAGTGAACTACATCAAACTATAAAGCTTCTTCAGAGCAAAGGAAACAATCAACAAAATAAAAGGACAACCTACTGAATGGGAGAAAATGTTTGCAAATTATATATCTGATTAGTGGTTAATATTTAAAATATATAAAAACACTCAGGCAACTCAACAGCAAAAAGCAAAATATCTGAGTAAAAAATGTGCAGGGGATCTGAATAAGAATTTTTTCATAGAAAATATAAATATGAGAGGTATATAAGAAGGTGCTCAATGTCATTAATTATCTGGGAAATGCAAATCAAAACCACAAATCCTCACAGGTGATTTGCATATCACCTCACAGCTCTTAGAATGGCTATTATGAAAAAGACAAGAAATAACTGTTGGGGAGGACTTGGAGAAAAAGGAACACTTCTGCACTGTCAGTGGCAATGTAAATTGGTGCAACTACTATTAAAAACAGTATGGAGGTTCCTCAAAAAATGAAAAATAGAACTACCACACCTTTTTTTGTATATGTGCTAGTATGATATTTATTTATTTATTTATTTATTTATAATTGGGGTATAGTTGCTTTACAATGTTGTGTTAATTTCTTCTGTACAACCAAGTGAATCAGCTATATGTATACATATAATCCCCTCCCTCTTGGACCTCCCTTCCCCCCATCCCACCTCTCTATGTCACCACAGAGCACTGAACTGAGCTCCCTGACCTACACAGCAGGTTCCCACTAGCTATCTGTGTTACACATGAGAACTATAACACCTTGAGGGCATTATTCTAAGTGAAATGTCAGGCAGAGAAAGGCAAATACTGTGTGATCTCACTTATATGTGGAATCTAAAAAAAATAAAATTAAGAAAATAAAAATGTGCTCACAGGTGCTGAGAACAGACTGGTGGTTGCCAGAAGCTGGGGATAGGTGGGATGAGTGAAGGAAGTCAAAAGGTACAAACTTTCAGCTATAAAAATAAATAAATCATGGGATGTAATGTACAGCATGATGATTATAGTTAATAATACTGTGCTGTATTTTTGAAAGTTTCAAGGAAAGTAAATTTTAAAAGTTTTCATCACAGGAAAAAAATGTAATTATGTATGGTTTGAACATTTCACAATATATACAAATATTGAATCATTATGTTGTACATCTGAAACTAATATAATGTTGTATGTTATTTATATCTAAATAATTTTTTAAGTTTGATAAATCCTTGAGTTGGAGTGGGTTTCACAAAATAGGCACTCTTCAATATTGCTGGAGAGAGTGGAAACTACACATTGCTACACAATGGTTTGGAAATGTCTGTCTAAATTAAAAATGCTTAAATGCAACTCAGCAGTTTTGTTACTGGAAATGTAACCTCCAGTTAAAAACATATACATGTCATTTGAATATAGACATACTGGGAGACAATCCTCCAAAAATCTTTCACATTTCCACATGTCTTGTGAGCAGAGTTACTGATAGTCTAGACTATCTCTTCAAGGAAGTTTGCGTACAGAATAGCTTTGGAAAATAGAGATAATGTTCCATCCAGAGTGAACATCAATCTTGTTTTCTGCCCGGTATAATAAAGAAAATGTCTCCCTCTGGGGCAAAATTTGGGTGGCAGACTTACTGTCCTGGTTTTTCTAAACTCAAATTTCCTCTTTTGTAACATCATGCATTTAATGTGCAGGTGTCACCTGACCCTCATCTCATCACCCTGTAGAAACTAGGGCACCAGGAATCAGTGCAAATACCATACTCTGCCAACAAGTAATGTCTTTTGCCTTTAACCAAGGAGTGTTATATCTTTTGCCAGTATCCACAAAACTGTGGCATGATAAATTTCAAATTTGAAAGTAGGGTAAATTTTCAGCCTATTCCCAGTGTTGATGGAATAGTCAATGCATTGTTGTTTGCAATATCAAATTATATTGAAACCTATATGTCCAACTTATAGCACAAGTTAAATAAATTATATGTATATAATATATATATAAAATGTATAACCAAAACTTAATATTAAGTCACTGAAAATAAAGTTAGTTCTACATTTACTGATATGGAACAATCCCCAAGATTTATATTTTAAGGAAGAAAATAAGGCAAAAACATTTTGTAACATTTGATACCATTGTGTAAACAAAATGAAAGAGACAGAGAGAGAGAGGGAGAGACAGATACATAAATATGTGTGCTTCTATTTGGCAGACTGTGTCTTAAAAGCTAGTAAAAATAGTCAGGAAAAATATAGTCTTTTGAGGAAGAAAACTGATTAGCAGTTTGTTCCTTCTGAATTATATGCCATGTTCACTTGTACCAATACAGAAGTAATAAATAAAACATTTTAATGGTAAATCATCTTTGTATTCACATATCTGAATAATAATAATTAACTTAATTCTTTCCTTCTTGATCTAAATTTTCTTAAATTGTATATATACCACTTGTATGAAAAGTTGGCATTTAGACAGGAATTTTGGAAAGTAATGTATTTATTATAATATCTAATGTAGTTGAGCTGCCATAATATATTTAAAGCTACCTACCATATACAATTTATGGAAAATAATGATTTAGTGTATTTTAATGTAACCTGTGCTAGAATGGTTTGAATACAAACATAAATGAGCTATCTATGCTTTTCACATAGAAAATATTATGATAGAGCCATGCAAATCTAAGCATTTCTCCCATAAGTGATATAATAGAAGCATGCACAGGACAAAAGGATTACTATTTACATTATAAATGAAAAGGAATAATAACTTCATCTTGGAGTATTATGGAAGGTTTATATCTATAAAGAAATAAGATTTCAATTGGGACATGAGTATGGGTTCAAAACTTTATATATACATACATATATATATATATGTATATAAAATTAGAAAAGGACTAGAAATAAATATTGAATAATTTGAGTAAAGCTGAAGCACGTATGGGGATTTGAGACTCATGCATTTTCCGTGGGAAGATGTTCCAATGTTTCATTGTGGTGATAGGATAAAGAATGATTTATAAGAGGAAGAGAGTAGATATAAGTAGAGCAGTTAGGAAGATATTGTCCTAACACTCTATGAGCAAGGTAATGATGGCCTGACTTGTTCTAGTGAGTAAACTTTAAAAGGGGAATTTTTAGAAGTAGCAACCAAAAGACAAAGAACATTATTAAGTTTTTGAGTCTTGAGAATTTACATTAGGAAATACAGAGGGAAACACCAGCAGTAGGATAGCTGTTGAGAGAAATTTTAAGCATTTGTTTTTGCCAAATTCTCAGCACATTCATAAAACTATGTCCAGCAACAGACTATGAACATAAAGGTGGGAATCAGAAAAAAATGGTGTTACTACTTTATTACAAATTGTGTGTCCCTACTTTATTACAAAAACTGTGAACAAATGGTGGTAAATCAGGAGATAAAATATAGCATGATTATAGGAAACAGACAAAATAATCCTCTTTGGAGTATCTGTATTTGAATATTGAGCACAAGAAGATTGTCCAAGAAGGAAAAGGAAGATTGTTTTGAAGAAAATATATAAAAGTAGATTTCAGTGATACAGAAATAAGAAAAATGAGAATTTCAGACAGGATTAGTCATCTCTATGCAATATACAATGCACTTTAAAAATATCTAAGTTAAAAGAAGTTATTTAGATTTAAAAAATCATGGTGAGACCAAATCAGTGATATACACTTATTTTTCCAGCTCTCACCTGCTAATTACATTTATAAATCCAGAAAATGGTATAAGAAATAACAAAAGGAAAGCTAAAAGATGTTAAGGAGAAGGCAGACAGGTTGTGGACCCGAAGACTGGAGGACAAAACATCTTGCATCTCCTCATCCAACAGAGGAAGGCCATCCAAACTCAGTGTTTCCCAATTTCTGTCCTAGTAAGAGAAGGCATCCTATGTAGGCTTATTCTTCCCCTGGATTGAAATGTGAGTCCCTCTAGCAATATTACATGAGCCCAACACCACAAGCAAGATGGAATTGGAAGCTCCACCAAAAATAAATGTCCAGGTAAAATAATACCCTTCCCTACCAAACATGAGATATCCATGTTCTGCTAAGAGATACTGGAGTAGAAAGGCAGAATAACAACAAAAACTGAGCTACAGCACGTGGCACACTCCAGGAAGCATCTAGACTTTGTGCACCAAGACTCTTTTCCACACAGACACATTGGGTTAGGCAGGCAGAACAGGAAAATGAGATCCAGTTTCAGTGACCCAGAACAGGAAGTCTCTTCATCCTGTGGGCCCAAGGATTTCCTCCCCTACCCAGAGATTGGTGTCTGCAAGCTGCCAGAAATAAAACATGTGCCATAGGGGTTATCCAAGTTTCATGGAACTAATTTACTTATGGACTTACATCTTGGAGTTCACATGAGCTTTTTAAAAAGTATGAGATTGGATTAGATTCTTATTGAAGTCTAGAGAGAAAAGCTAAATTGTTTCTAAGTGATGACACAAAGAACGTCCTTAAATCTGAGACAGGGATGGGAATTTGGGGTAAACTGGAGGCTTTCAAAGGAACACAAATACATAGTCAGCTATCAAAATTAGGATTGTCAGATTGTGCTTTGAGTTCAGTGAAGGAATGCCATACATTTTTGGGTCCTTATAGGTATAGGAAAATTATTATAGGAGGAACAGCTTGAGTGAAGAGAAGGAGAAAATAATACAAAGTAAGCTTCATTATGGACAGGTGTAGTTGTAATGGGGAGAGTTATGTGAATAGCAAAAGTGATACTGGAAGGAATAGAGAAGAAATAGGATATAGCAAAGAATGACAATAAAAATGGTGAGAATAAGAAGTAGACAGGTAATCCTTGGGGTCTTGTTTTAACATCTAGAATTGAAGCTAACCACCTTGTGATGTCATCTGCTTGTCCAAAGTTCTCCAGAAAACTACTCCGTGGTGTCATCTGCTTCCTCAGGACTCTTAAGAGAGCCTGTTTCTAGTCTCCAATTGGAGGTGGACTTTTATTCAGAGTAGTTTTTGCATCTTTTTAATTTAGGGACGTGAATCTAAGGTTGGACCATCTAGGGTTTGGCACAATGTATAGAGTAAGGGACTACGTAAGGACACTTCCAACGAGACTGTTAAGATTTGTTTTCAAGTGAGTTGTTTCCAGAGAACAAAGTCTCCAATACTGAAGGAAAACAGCCTCTATTTATGATATGTGTGCATATAATTAATCAGTCCCTTGTTGCATTTTAGAATATCTGAATTGGCCAGATTTGAAATCCTAGGCAGTGTAGGGAATGTTCATGGGTCATCCAGTTATTTTCTAGGGAGCTAATGGTGTAATCCAGTAGGACAGGACTGAAAATCAATCAAGGATAAAGGGCAAAATGTTAGGTCATAGGAGATTGAGTTTTTTCCTGTCAGTTTAGTAAGTTTTAATTTTAAAGATCTATTTGTTCTCTCTATTATTTCAGATGACTGAGAATGACAAGAACAATGTAATTTCGGGGAATAAGGGAGAACTGTTGGATTTAATTACTGTACCAGTGAAAAAGAATTCTTCATGTGGGGAGCATTTGTTTTGATAAAAATTTAACCACAATAATGGCCTTCTTACAAAGGACAGTTTTAAGGCAGTGAGAGAACATCTATATGATTCTAAGAACATATTTATAACCATGATATTTAGGTAGCTGAATAAAATTTAACAGCAAATTAAGAAAAGATTTTACACATCTGTATATAAATAAAACTCCAAAGGTGAATCCCCAGTTGGAAATAACTGGTCTAGAATATAATGGATTTAAGTTAAAGATGGAAAATAGAGACCAGGATAATTAAAAAAATAATTGAGATGATAAGCAATTACATTGTATTATCTAACATCAGGCACAGCAGGATTGGAACTCTGATAACTTTTTTTCTTTAACATATTTATTGGTGCATAATTGCTTTAAATGGTGTGTTAGTTTCTGCTGTATAACAAACTAAATCAGCTATACGTATACATATATCCCCATATCCCCTCCCTCTTACGTCTCCCACCCACCCTCCTTATTCCACCCTCTAGGTGGTCACAAAGCACCGAGCTCATCTCTTTGTGCTATGCAGCTGCTTCCCACTAGATATCTATTTTACATTTGGTAGAGTATATATGTCCATGCCACTTTCACACTTTGTCCCAGCTTACCCTTCCCCATCCCCATGTCCTCAAATCCATTCTCTACATCTGCATCTTTATTCCTGTCCTGCCCCTAGGTTCTTCAGAACCTTTTTTTTCTTTTTTTAGATTCCATACATATGTGTTAGCATATGGAATTTGATCTTCTCTTTGGAACTTACTTCACTCTGTATGGCAGAGTCTAGGTCAAACCATGTCACTAAAAATAACTCAATTTCATTTCTATTTATGGGTGAGTAATATTCCATTGAATATATGGGCCAAATCTTCTTTATCCATTCATCTGTCAATGGACACTTAGGTTGCTTCCATGTCCTGGCTATTGTAAATAGTGCTGCAATGAACATTGAGGTACAAGACTTATTTGAATTATGGTTTTCTCAGGGTATATGCACAGTAGTGAGATTGCTGGGTCATATGGTACTTCTATTTTTAGTTTTTAAGGAAGCTCCATACTGTTCTCCATAGTGGCTGTATCAATTTACATCCCCACCAACAGTGCAAGAGGGTTCCCTTTTCTCCACACCCTCTCCAGCATTTATTGTTTGTAGATATTTTGATAATGGCCATTCAGATCAGTGTGAAGTGATACCTCATTGTAGTTTTGATTTGCATTTCTCTAATGATTAGTGATGTTGAGCATCCTTTCATGCATTTCTTGGCAATCTTTATATCTTCATTGGAGAAATGTCTATTTAGGTCTTCTGCCCATTTTGGATTGTGTTTTTGTTTTTTTGATATTGAGCTACACAAACTGCTTGTATATTTTGGAGATTAATCCTTTGTCAGTTTCTTCATTTGCAAATATTTTCTCCCATTCTGAGCATTGCCTTTTCATCTTGCTTATGGTTTCCTTTGCTATGCAAAGCTTTTACATTTCATTAGGTCCCATTTGTTTACTTTTGTTTTTATTTCCATTTCTCTAGGATGTGGGTCAAAAAGGATCTTGCTGTGATTTATGTCATAGAGTGTTCTGCCTGTTTTCCTCTAAGAGTTTTATAGTGTCTGGCCTTATATTTAGGTCTTCAATCCATTTTGAGTTTATTTTTGTGTACGGTGTTATGGAGTGTTCTAATTTCATTCTTTTACATGTAGCTGTCCATTTCCCAGCACCACATATTGAAGAGACTGTCTTTTCTCCATTGTATATTCTTGCCTCCTGTATCAAAATAAGGTAACCATATGTGCATGGGTTTATCTATGGGCTTTCTCTCCACTCCACTGATCTATATTTCTATTTTTGTGCCAGTTCCATACTGTCTTGATTACTGTAGCTTTGTAGTGTAGTCTGAAGTCCGGGAGTCTGATTCCTCCAGCTCGGTTTTTCTTTCTCAAAATTCCTTTGGCTATTCAGGGCCTTTTGTGTTTGCATACAAATTGTGAAATTTTTTGTTCTAGCTCTGTGAAAAATTCCATTGGGAGCTTAATAGGGATTGCATTGAAAGTGTAGATTCCTTTGGGTCACAGTGTCATTTTCACAATGTTGATTCTTCCAATCCAAGAACATGGTATATCTCTCCATCTGGTTGTATCATCTTTAATTTCTTTCATCAGTGTATTATAGTTTTCTGCATACAGGTCTTTTGTCTCCTTAGGTAGGTTTATTCCTAGGTATTTTATTCTTTTTGTTGTAGTGGTAAATGGGAGTGTTTCCTTAATTTTTTATTCAGCTTCTTCATCATTAGTGAATAGGAATGCAAGAGATTTCTATGCATTCATTTTGTATGCTTCTACCTTACCAAATTCATTGATTAGCTCTAGTAGTTTTCTAATAACATCTTTAGAATTCTCTATGTATACTATCATATCATCTGCAAACAGTGACAGTTTTACTTCTTCTTTTCCAATTTTGATTCATTTTATTTCATTTTCTTCTCTGATTGCTGTGGTTAAATCTTCCAAAACTATGCTGAAGAACACTGGTGGAAGTGGGCAACCTTGAGTTATTCCTGATATTAGAGGAAATAGTTTCAGTTTTTCATCATTGAGAATGATGTTGGCTGTGGGTTTGTCATATATGGTCTTTATTATGTTGAGATAAATACCCTCTATGCCCACTTTCTGGAGGGTTTTTATCATAAATGGTGTTGAATTTTGTCAAAAGCTTTTTCTGCATCTACTGAGATGATTATATGGTTTTTCTCCTTCAATATGTTAATATGGTTTATCACATTAATTGATTTGCGGATTTTGAAGAATCCTAGCATTCCTGGGATAAACCCAACTTTATCATGGTGTATGATCATTGTAATGTGCTGTTGGATTCTGTTTGCTAGAATTTTGTTTAGGATTTTTGAATCTACATTCATCAGTGATATTGGCCTGTAGTTTTCTTTTTTTGTGACATCTTTGTCCAGTTCTGGTATCAGAGTGATGGTGGCATCGTAGAATGTGTTTGGGAGCGTTCCTCCCTTTGCTATATTTTGGAAGAGTTTGAGAAGAATAGGTGTTAACTCTTCTCTAAATGTTTGATAGAATTTTCCTGTGAAGCCACCTGGTCCTGGTATTTTGTTTGCTGGAAGATTTTTAATCACAGTTTCAATTTCAGTGTTCATGATTGCTTTGTTTATATTTACTATTTCTTCCTGGCTCAGTCTCAGAAGGTTGTGCTTTTCTAAGAATTTATACATTTCTTCCAGGTTGTCCTTTTTTTTTTTTTTTTTTTTTTTTTTTGTGGTACACAGGCCTCTCACTGTTGTGGCTTCTCCCGTTGCAGAGCACAGGCTCTGGACACGCAGGCTCAATGTCCATGGCTCACGGGTCCAGCCGCTCCATGGCATGTGGGATCTTCCAGGACTGGGGCATGAACCCATGTTGTCTGCATCGGCAGGCGGACTCTCAACCACTGCACCACCAGGGAAGCCCCAGGTTGTCCATTTTTTGAAATATAGTTGCTTGTAGTAATGTCTCATGGTCCTTTGTATTCCTGCAGTGTCAGTTCTTACTTCTCCTTTTCATTTCTAACCCTGTTGATTTGAGTCTTCTCCCTTTTTTTCTTGATGTGTGTGGCTAATGGTTTAACATTTTTTTTTTATCTTCTCAAGGAACCAGGTTGTAGTTTTGTTGATCTTTGCTATTGTTTCCTTCATTTCTGTTTCATTGATTTCTGATCTGATCTTTATGATGTCTTTCCTTCTGCTAACTTTGTTTTTTTTTGTTGTTGTTGTTTTTCTTTCTCTACTGCTGTAGTTGTGAGGTTATGTTGTTTATTTGAGATGTTTCTTGTTTCTTGAGGTAGGATTGTATCACTATAAACTTCCCTCTTAAAACTGCTTTTGCTGCATCCCATAGGTTTTGGGTTGTCACGTTTTTATTGTCATTTGTTTCTAGGTAGTTTTTGATTTCCTCTTTCATTTCTTCAGTGATCTCTCGCTTATTTAGTAGTGTATTTTTTAGCCTCCATGTGTTTGTATTTTTTACAGTTAGGTTTCCCTGTAATTGATATCTAGTCTTATAACGTTCATTTTGGAAAAGATACTTGATACGATTTCAATGTTCTTCAATTTACCAAGGTTTGATTTGTGACCCAAGATATGATCTGTCCTGGAGAATGTCCCATGAGCACTTGAGAAGAAAGTATATTCTGTTGTTTTTGGATGGAATGTCGTATAAATATCAATGAAGTCCATCTTGTTTAATATTTCATTTAAAGCTTTTGTTTCCTTATGTATTTAATTTTCGATTATCTGTCCATTGGTGAAAGTGGGGTGTTAAAGTCCCCTACTATGATTGTGTTACTATGGATTCCCCTTTTTTGGCTCTTAGCATTGGCATTAGGTATCTAGGTGTGCTTATGTTGGGTGCATAAATATTTACAATGGTTATATCGTCTTCTTGGATTGATCCTTGATCATTATATAGTGTGCTTCTTTGTCCCTTGTAACAGTCTTTATTTTAAAGTCTATTTTGTCTGTTATGAGAATTGGTACTCCACCATTCTTTGAATTCCATTTTCATGGAATATCTTTTTCCATCATCTCACTTTCAGTCTATATGTGTCCGTAGGTCTGAAGCAGGTCTCTTGTAGACAACATATATATGGGTCTTGTTTTTGTATCCATTCAGCCAGTCAATGTCTTTTGTTTGAAGCATTTAATCCATTTACATTTAAGGTAATAATTGATATGTATGTTCCTATTACCATTTTTTTAAATCAAAATTTGGAATGGAGAAGAAATTGTAAAATTGATAGTAGATGCCCTTTTTTGGTTTTTTGTTTTCTTTTTAATTTTTTAATTTAATTTTATTTATTTTTTTATATAGCAGGTCCTTATTAGTCAACAATTTTATACACATCAGTGTATACATGTCAATCCCAATCACCCAATTCATCACACCACCACCCCCAGGTCCCTGCAGATTTCCCCTCTTGGTGTCCATACATTTATTCTCTACATCTGTGTCTCAATTTCTGCCTTGCAAACCAGTTCATCTGTACCATTTTTCTGGGTTCCACATATATGTGTTAATATACAATGATTGTTTTTCTCTTTCTGACTTACTTTACTCTGTATGACAGTCTCTAGATCCATCCATGTCTCTACAAATGACCCAATTCCATTCCTTTTTATGGCTGAGTAATATTCCATTGTATATATGTACCACAACTTCTTTATCCATTTGTCTATCTATGGGCATTTAGGTTGCTTCCATGACCTGGCTATTGTAAATAGCACTGCAATGAACTTTAGGGTGCATGTGTCTTTTTGATTTATGGTTTTCTCTGGATATATGCCTAGTAGTTGGATTGCTGGATCATATGGTAATACTATTTTTAGATTTTAAGGAACCTCCATACTGTTCTCCATGGTGGCTGTATCTATTCACATCCCCACCAGCAGTGCAAGAGGGCTCCCTTTCCTCCAAACCCTCTCCAGCACTTGTTGTTTGTAGATCTTCTGATGCTGCCCATTCTAAGTGGTGTGTGCTGATACCTCATTGTAGTTTTGATTAGCATTTCTCTAATAATTAGTGATGTTGAGCAGCTTTTCATGGGTTTCTTGGCCATCTGTGTGTCTTCTTTGGAGAAAGGTCTATTTAGGTGTTCTTCCCATTTTTGGATTGGGTTGTTGTTTTTTTTAATATTGAGCTGCATGAGCTGTTTACATATTTTGGAGATTAATCCTTTGTCTATTGACTCATTTGCAAATATTTTCTCCCACTCTGAGGTTTTCCTTTTGGCTTGTTTATGGTTTCTTTTGCAGTGCAAAAGCTTTGATGTTCCATTAGGTCCCATTTGTTTATTTATTTATTTTTTAATTTTCATTACTTTAAGAGGTGGATCAAAAAAGATCTTTCTGTGACTTATGTCAAATAGTGTTCTTCCTATGTTTTCCTCTAAGAGTTTTATAGTGTTGGGTCTTACACTTAGGTATCTAATCAATTTTGAGTTTATTTTTGTGTATGGTGTTAGGGAGTGCTCTATTTTCATTCTTTTATATGTAGGTGTCCAGTTTTCCCAGCACCACTTATTGAAGGGACTGTCTTTTCTCCATTGTATATTCTTGCCTACTTTGTCATAGATAAGTTGACCATATGTGTGTGGGTTTACCTCTGGGCTTTCTATCTTGTTCCTTTGATCTATATTTCTGTTTTTGTGCCAGTACCATATTGTCTTGATTACTGTAGCTTTTGCAGTATAGTCTGAAATCAGGGAGCGTGATTCCTCCAGCTCTATTTTTCTTTCTCAAGATTGCTTTGGCTATTCAGGGTATTTTGTGTTACCATACAAATTGTGATTTTTTTTGTTCTAGTTCTGTAAAAAATTACATTGGTAATTTGATAGGGATTGCATTGAATCTGTAGATTGCTTTGGGTAGTATAATCATTTTCACAATGTTGACTCTTCCAGTCCAAGAACATGGTATATCTCTCCATCTGTTGGTATCATCTTTAGTTTCTTTCATCAGTGTCTTATAGTTTTCTGCATACAGTTGTTTTATCTCCCTAGGTAGGTTTATTGCTAGGTATTTTATTCTTTTTGTTGCAATGGTAAATGGGAGTGTTTCCTTAATTTCTCTTTCAGTTTTTTCATCATTAGTGTATAAGAATGCAAGGGATCTCTGTGCATTAATTTTGTAACCTGCAAATTTACCAAATTCATTGATTAGCTCTGGTAGTTTTCTGTTGGCATCTTTAGGATTCTCTATGTATAGTATCATGTCACCTGCAAACAGTGACAGTTTTACTTCTTCTTTTCCAAATTGGATTACTTTTATTTGTTTTTCTTCTTTGATTGCCATGGCTAGGACTTCCAAAACTATGTTGAATAATAGTGGTAAGAGTGGACATCCTTGTCTTGTTCCTGATCTTAAAGGAAATGCTTTCAGTATTTCATCATTGAGAATGATGTTTGCTGTCGGTTTGTCATATATGGCCTTTATTATGTTGAGGTAGGTTCCCTCTATGCCCACTTTCTGTAGAGTTTTTATCATAAATCGGTGTTGAATTTTGTCAAAAGTTTTTTCTGCACCTATTGAGGTGATCATATGGTTTTTATTCTTCAATTTGTTAATATGGTTTATCACATTGGTTGATTTATGTATATTGAAGAATTCTTGCATCCCTGGGGTAAATCCCAATTGATCATGGTTTATGATTCTTTTAATGTGTTGCTGAATTCTGTTTGCTAGTATTTTGTTGAGGATTTTTGCATCTATATTCATCAATGATATTGCTCTCTAATTTTCTTTTTTTGTAGTATTTTTGTCTCCTTTTGGTATCAGGATGATGGTGGCCTCATAGAATGCGTTTGGGAGTGCTCTTTCCTCTGCAAATTTTTGGAAGAGTTTGAGAAAGATGGGTGTAGCTATTCTCTAAATGTTTGATAGAATTCACCTGTGAAGTCATCTCCTCTGGGACTTCTGTTTGTTGGAAGATTTTTAATCAGAGTTTCAATTTCATTACATGTGATTGGTCTGTTCATATTTTCTATTTCTTCCTGGCTCACTGTTGGGGGGTTATACCTTTCTCAGAATTTGTCCATTTCTTCCAGGTTGTCCATTTTATTGACATAGAGTTGCTTGTAGTAGTCTCTTAGGATGCTTTGTATTTCTGCAGTGTCTGTTGTAACTTCTCCTTTTTCATTTCTAATTTTATTGATTTGAGTCCTCTCCCTCTTTTTCTTGATGAGTCTGGCTAATGCTTAAATAATTTTGTTTATCTTCCAAAAGAACCAGCTTTTAGTTTTATTGATCTTTGCTATTGTTTTCTTTGTTTCTATTTCATTTATTTCTGCTCTGATCTTTATGATCTCTTTCCTTCGGCTAACTTTGGATTTTGTTTGTTCTTCTTTCTCCAGTTCCTTTCGGTGTAAGGTTAGATTGTTTATTTGAGACTTATCTTGTTTCTTGAGGTAGGCATGTATAGCTATAAACTTCCATCTTAGAACTGTTTTTGCTGCATCCCATAGGTTTTGGATCATCGTGTTTTCATTGTCATTTGCCTCTAGGTATTTTTTGATTTCCTGTTTGATTTCTTCAATGATCTCTTGGTTATTTAGTATCATATTGATTAGCCTCCATGTGTTTGTGTTTTTTACATTATTTTCCCTGTAATTCATTTCTAATCTCATAGCGTTGTGGTCAGAAAAGATGCTTGATATGATTTCAATTTTCTTAAATTTACTGTGGCTTTATTTGTGACCCAAGGTGTGATCTATCCTGGAGAATGTTCCATGCACACTTGAGAAGAAAGTGTAATCTGCTGGTTTTGGATGGAAAGTCCTGTAAATATCAATTAAATCTATCTGGTCTATTGTGTCATTTAAAGCTTATGTTTCCTTATTTATTTTTATTTTGGATGATCTGTCCATGGGTGTAAGTGAGGTGTTAACGTCCACCACTATTATTGTGTTACTCTCAATTTCTCATTTATAGCTGTTAGCAGTTGACTTATGTATTGAGGTGCTCCTATGTTGGGTGCAAATATATTTATAATTGTTATATCTTGTTCTTGGATTCATCCCTTGATCATTATGTAGTGTTCTTCCTTGTCTCTCATAATATTCTTTATTTTAATGTCTATTTTATCTGATATGAGTATTGCTACTCCAGCTTTCTTTTGATTTCCACTTGCATGGAATATCTTTTTCCATCCCCTCACTCTCAGTCTGTATGTGTCCCTAGGTCAGAGTGGGTCTCTTGTAGACAGCATAGATGGGTCTTGGTTTTGGATCCATTCAGCAAGACTGTGTCTTTTGGTTGAAACCTTTAATCCATTCACGTTTAAGGTAATTATTGATATGTATGTTCCTATGACCATATTCTTCATTATTTTGGGTTTGTTTTTGTAGGTCCTTTTCTTCTCTTGTGTTTCCCACTTAGAGAAGTTCCTTTAGCATTTGTTGTAGAGCTGGTTTGGTGGTGCTGAATTCTCTTAGCTTTTGCTTTTCTGTAAAGCGTTTGATTTCTCCATCAAATCTGAATGAGATCCTGCTGGAGAGAATAATCTTGGTTGTAGGTTCTTCCCTTTCATCACTTTAAGTATATCATGCCACTCCCTTCTGGCTTGTAGAGTTTCTGCTGAGAAATCTGCTGCTAACCTTATGGGAGTTCTCTTGTATGTTATTTGTTGTTTTTCCCTTGCTGCTTTCAACAATTTTCCTTTGTCTTTAATTTTTTTCCAGTTTGCTTACTATGTGTCTCAGTGTGTTCCTCCTTGGGTTTATCCTGTATGGGATTCACTGCTCTTCCTGGACTTGGGTGGCTATTTCCTTTCCCATGTTACAGAAGTTTTTGACTATAATCTCTTCAAATAGTTTCTTGGGTCCTTTCTCTCTGTCTTCTTCTGGGACCCCTATAATGCAAATGTTGCTGTGTTTAATGTTGTCCCAGAGGTGTTTTAGGCTGTCTTCATTTTTTTTTTTCATTCTTTTTACTTTATTCTGCTCTGCAACAGTGGATTCCACCATTCTGTCTTCCAGGTCACTTATCTGTTCTTCTGCTTCAATTATTCTGCTATTGATTCCTTCTAGTGTAGTTTTCATTTCAGTTATTGTATTGTTCATCTCTGTTTGTTTGTTCTTTAATTCTTCTAGGTCTTTGTTAAACATTTCTTGCATCTTCTCAATCGTTGCCTACCTTCTTTTTCTGAGGTCCTGGATCATCTTTATTATCATTATTCTGAATTTTTTTTTGGAAGGTTGCTTATCTCCACTTCATTTAGTTGTTTTTCTGGGGTTCTATCTTGTTCCTTCATCTGGTACATAGCCGTTTGCCTTTTCATCTTTTCTGTCTTTCTGTGAATGTGGTTTTGGTTCCACAGGCTGCAGGATTGTAGTTCTTTTTGCTTCTGCTGTCTGCCCTCTTGTGGGTGAGGCTATCTAAGAGGCCCGTGCAAGTTTCCTGATGGGAGGGACTGGTGACGTGCTGAGCTGACTCTATAACCATTTTCTTATTTGTTTTGGGTTTGTTATTGTAGGTCTTTCCTTGTCTTGTGTTTCCTGCCTAGAGAAGTTCCTTTAGCATTTGTTGTAAAGCTGGCTTGATGTGCTAAATTCTCTTAGCTTTTGCTTTTCTGTAAACGTTTTATTTTCTCTGTCAAATCTGAATGAGATCCTTGCTGGGTTGAGTGATCTTTGTTGTAGGTTTTTCCCTTTCATTCACTTTAAATATGTCCTGCCACTCCCTTCTGGCTTGCGGAATTTCTGCTGAAAGATCAGCTGTTAACCTTACGGGGATTCCCTTGTTTGTTATTTGTTGCTTTTTCTCTTGCTTCTTTTAATATTTTTTCTTTGTATTTAAATTTTGATAGTTTCATTAATATGTGTCTTAACCTGTTTCTCCTGAAATTTATCCTGTATGGGACTCTCTGTGCTACCTGGACTTGATTGACTATTTCCTTTCCCATGTTAGGGAAGTTTTCAACTATAATCCCTTCAAATATTTTCTCAGTCTCTTTCTTTTTGTCTTCTTCTTCTGGGACCCCTGAAATTCAAATGTTGGTGCATTTAATGTTGTCACACATGTGTCTGAGACTGTCCTCAATTATTTTCATTATTTTTTCTTTATCCTGCTCTGCAGTAGTTATTTCCACTATTTTATCTTCCAGATCACTTATCCGTTCTTCTGTCTCAGTTATTCTGCTATTGATTCCTTCTAAAGAATTTTTAATTTCATTTATTGTGTTGTTCATCATTGTTTGTTTGCTCTTTAGTTCTTCTAGGTACTTGTTGAACATTTCTTGTATTTTCTCCATTCTGTTTCCAAGATTTTGTATCATCTTTAGTTTCATTACTCTCAATTCTTTTTCAGGTAGACTGCCTCTTTCCTCTTCATTTTTTTGGTCCAGTGGGTTTTTACCTTGCTTCTTCATCTGCTTTGTGATTATGTGTCTTCCCATTTTGCTTAACTTACTGTGTTTCAGGTCTCCTTTTCACAGGTTTTAGGTTTGTAGTTCCTGTTGTTTTTGGTGTACTCCCCCAATGGGTACGGTTGGTTCAGTGGGTTGTGGAGGCTTCGTGGTGGAGGGGACCAGTGTCTATGTTCTCTTGTATAAGGTTGATCTTGTCTTTCTGGTAGTCAGGTTGGAGTCCTTTGGTGTGTTTTGGGGTGTCTGTGAAGTTACTATGGTTATAGGCAGCCTCTCTCCTAATTGGTGGGGTTGTGTTCCTGACCTGCTAGTTTTTTGGCATGGAGTGTCCAGCTCTGGAGCTTGCTAGTCATTGAGTGGAGCTTGGTTTTAGCATTGAGACCAAGATCTCTGGGTGAGTTCTTGCTGATTGATATTACGTGGGGCCACGAGGTTTCTGGTGCACCAACATCCTGAACTCAGCTCTCCCACCTCAGAGCTCAGGCCTGACACCTGGCTGGAACACCATGACCCTGTCAAGCACATGGCTCTCTGCCCCATTTCAGGCACTTCCCATCACACTGCCAGGTCCCTCCCAGTCATGGGGTAGCATCTGCAAAGACAGCCTGACTGCCAGACAGACACACAGACCCAACAAGGAGGGAAGATGGGTGAACTCTGATAAATTAAAACATATGGACAGTGAGGGCATTGTCCAAACTCTAGGTATATTATATGTTTTAAAATATTTATATTAATAGTATTACAAATAATATTACCAATACACATTTGATCTAGGGAAGGCTAAACATTTTTAAAGTTTGACAATACTGTCTAAGTAAGTCTATAATAATATTAAATAAGCCTAATTATTTTTAATACCTCTCTTTATGCAAAGTGAAAGCACGATTTTTTTGTGATTTTTCCAGAGTCCATCTGTGAAATACTAAAGTTAGTTTCATGTGCAAAAGATATCATTCAAGATTAGTTGTTGGGAAGGCAAAATATCATAAGTTGCCTGGAGGTTTGAACACTTGGTTAAATAGGATAACTGAGAAAAAAAATACTTGGCTACCTATTTAATTACAGAAACAATAAAATGTTTTAAATGTAAATATATGAGGTAATCTGATTGTAAAAAAAACAAATAAAAACTTTTTTTTTAATTGAGAAGACTTGCTTTTCTTAAATAATTAGGGACATAAAATCAACCTAAACATTGAAATGTATTCTGGTCAGACACAGAATCTTTGCCTTCTAGGCAGGTTACTCAGAAGGTAAAGAAAATCTTTTACAACCTATTAGAGCAGACCAATATCCAAAAAAAAATGTTGGCATATCAACAGAGGGAAAGGCAAACTCTAGTTTTGCTTCAGTATACTCTTTGATAGGAAAGCCATGTTTTTTAAACTTATAAATGAACACATCTCACTTTTTTTGGCCATGACTAATAAATTTTTTTGTGAAAATATTATAACAGTTCATAACGTTCAGGTTTTTTTCAGTCATATATTTCCCCTTTTTTTCTGGAACAATCAGTTATTTTACTTTAGGATGATATTTGTCTTTTTTCTTAACAAACAAACAAAACATGTGCACACACACATACACACTCACATCCTACATAACATGCATGCTTAATTTAACCTATGTTTAAAGTTTTTAAGTAAACAAAAAAATCTTGGAATCTGTCCTTAAACTGATATAACAAGTGCTCGTGTAAGCTTAGGAAGAACATACCCAAGTAGAATAAAAATGTATCATTGTTTTATACTTAACATTGATAACTCAGAACACATATACTTTAAAGTATTTATAAGTTAATTTGGTAATACTATCTGAAACAAGAAAATATCACATTACATGACATATATATATATATATATATATATATATATATATATATATACACAAAAACATAGACATACAGACATGAATAAAGAGCTTACCACATTTATTCTAAAATTTTAGCCAGAAGTCAGACATAACCATAGAAAAACAAGTGTCATTGGTTTAATACAGAGTTGACTTTTGTCTTTGCCTCACTTTTGTATTTTTATCATGATTGAGGTTTTGACAGGTAAAACAAGCTGAAATGATTTGCTCAACATGAGGGCTAAAGCATACCCACCAGTATTTGTGGAGAACATTTTAAAATTTTCTTTGCTCTAATGTTTGATCTTGTGGATGGATGGACCAAATTTGGGTTGAGGGATGGAGGAGGCACCATGTAGCCATCTAGATATCTCCAAAGTCATCTGTGTGATGATGGTTTCCAATTAGCTTTTTAAGCTTTGGGTATCACTTTTGGGGTCTCTGGGCCCCTCAAGAGTCACCAGTGTGTCAGAAGGCCTCAAATTCTAGTGATTGTAGTGTGTTGAGGAGCTGGAATGGGAATGGAAAGGTCTGGCAGGAGTAGAGGGGTAGAAGAGGGGTGGAAGGAAAAGGGGTGGAAGAGCTAGGGATATTGAAGGGGGACAGGCCCAAGGATTCAAGAGAGATGAAAGTCAAAGGTGATAAAAAGGTGGAAGGAGGACAAGCGGTAATGGAAGGGAAATGTCTCACATAAGCTAGTTTGGGAAGATTTCAAATTTCTCAAAGACATCATTAGAGTTCCAAATTATCCTGTGTGAAATTTTGCCATTTTAAAAGACATTGGACATAATTAGTGCCATAGTGGAAGAGCATATAGTCAGTAAGGGAGGGTAGACTCCAAGTAGATTGAGAGTTACCCCTCAGAGGAGAATGATAAAGCAGAAAAAGGAGCAAGGAAGAAAAAATCTTGCTAGAAAGTCTCATGCACAATCCTTGTCTGGAAGACAAAGAGGTTTCTCACACAATCCTTGTTGAGGAATTGAAGAACTGAGTCCATAAAAGGAGTCAGGAAATCAAAGAGACTTCATAAAAGAGCCAGGAATTTCCTGACCAGAGTCTGATGTAAGTCTTCATTAAGAAAAATCCAAGAAGACTTCCATCCTGGAAGATTATTGTTCAAATAGAAAAGAACCAGGAACAATCTATTGTTTCCAGGTATTATGGACAGAGGCAGAATGCAGGAGACAAGTAGGTATGGTTTTAAAAGGAAGAAAGTTTTTAGGGCTGGAAATATTCAGTATCTTGACTATGGTGGTGGATACAGAACCTACACAGGTGATAACATTGTGTAAAACTTAAGACACATAAGTAAGTACAAATAAAATTTGGGAAATCTGAATAAGGCTCCTAGATTGTATCAATGTCATCAGGTTGTGTTATTACACTATCAATTTGGAAAATATTACCATTGAGAGAAACTGGACAAAATGCACAAGGGATCTACCCATATTACTTCTTACACTTGCAGGTGAATCTGCAATCTTCTCAATAAAAATTTCAATTCATAAGAAAGGAAAAGCATGGTGAGTTTTGAGGAACCAGTATTATAAGAATGATGGATATTGAGTCCAGGATGCCAGGAGTTTGAGATTATGAAAAGAGGTAAAGAGTTATGGGTTAGAGCTTTCTAATAATTATGACTGTTGAGTTACTGGCAGTTTGAAGGGAAACTCAGCTCAACATTCCTGCAAAAAGAGACTTGAGGGCTTCCCTGGTGGCGCAGTGGTTGAGAGTCTGCCTGCCGATGCAGGGGACATAGGTTCGTGTTCTGGTCCGGGAAGATCTCACATGCCGCAGAGCGGCTGGGCCCATGAGCCATGGCCGCTGAGTCTGCGCGTCCGGAGCCTGTTGCTCCGCAACGGGAGAGGCCACAACAGTGAGAGGCCTGCATACTGAAAAAAATAAATAAATAAATAAAAGAGAGACTTGAATGTGTATATATAGACCATGTAGTAGAATACAATGAAGAGAGAGAGAAAGAAGGAAGAGAAAGAAGCACTGATGAAATAGATAACTCAAAGTGGAGATTTTAGTTTTGGAAAACAATAGGACCAGAATTTTTATAAGGAGCAGCAACATAATTTGAGAAGGATGCTTTCAACCATCTTTGAATAGTATTTTATGAAAGCCTGAAGGGACACAGTTGTTTACAAGTCTACAAGGACTTCACTCCTCTGCTCCTCAGCACTGGCACTGTTACAACTTGTAAATGAATAGAACTTTTGTCCTGAGGCAGAGACAAGAAAATTAGCTATGAAGAAATTATCTTGTCATTTAGGTGAGGAGAATAATATTCAAGAACCTCAAGTTTCATTGCCTCTGTTTTAATGCCAAGTGGAAGCTAAAGCCATGGATTAAGAAATGGGGTGATTGGAATTCCTTGGTGGTCCAGTGGTTAGGACTCCACACTTCCACTGCAGGGGACATGGGTTCCATCCCTGGTTTGGGAACTAAGATCCTGAGTGCTGTGCGGCGTGGTCAAAAAAAAAAAAAAAAAGAAAAGAAAGAAATGGGGTGATTATGTTCAGCACCTCCAACAGTATCATTGATTGCCTAAATTTGGTCTATACAGAGAGGAAACAATTACATGGAGAAAAATTAAAAATTGGGAGGGAAACATAGGGTAACATGAGTATGTTTGGCATAAAAAGTCAGGAAAGATAAGAATATTGTAATTGATTAATTCAAGAGTTTGAGATATCAAATATGACATAATTCTGGGTGATAGCATTGCCTACAGGGTACATATTTTAATGCATGACTGAAATAAAGAAGAAATAAAATACGTTGATTTAAAGCTATTAACTGAACAGGAGAAAGAACTATGAATTTACAATATTGGAGTATTACAAATCTTAGGTTTCATTTCCCAAATACCATGTCAGTTAACCTCATGAAATATCCTTTATATATCTTTCACGATGTGTGAGTTTTAACACACATTACAATAATATGAGCAAAGGAAAAAAGAATAGTCTGTTAATGTTAGTGTGGAGGGGGAAAAAAGTGGCATTGGTTAATTCATTTCTGGTAGTGTAGGCACAGCCTCACTCTGAAGGAATGGAATAACTTACTCAGGTTCTGGCTGATTGTCCCTGGCTCTTGACTGCCATGCTCTCAGGCACTTGATAGCAAGATCTTTTCTTTACAGATTCAGCCATGCCCATTATCTCCTTTTAGGAGATTCTTTCAAGACATGACCATAACATTTTCAAACTCTCTAGGGTCATTAGCACACTATCTCTTTTTCACCTCTCTCTTATCATTTCCCAGGCTTCAGAAATTCAATTCACTTTTCTGTAAGTTGTTAAAACTCAGAATGCAGTTCTCAGGACTTACCACACTAGGAATGTTTGTATAGCATGAAAGAATCTATCCGTTACTTTCTAAATTTCCTCACACAATGAAGGCGTTCAACAGAATATTCATGATTCAGACATGAGGAATAAAAGGTTTATTATGTAACTCTTCTGAGGAGGCATTTAGCCCATGACTAATCACAGCTGCATAGTTGTTTTACCTATTAAAACTTACAACATTCTAAAAATTGCACGTTTTTCTTTCATATAAGGTCCAAGCTAAAAATTTAGATAACTTTACTTTTCATACAGAATGTTTTAGTTATTTGACAAATGAGAAAATCATGATGGCTTGATTGTGATTGAGTTTTCTGAAAAACATCTTAACAATTTAAGAGATTAGTTTTGCATGAACAGAAAACAAATCTAAAACAGCAAATATTGTTCCTCCTCCTGCCATCATAGATGCCTAGTCTTTTTCCAACTATAATTTTCATAAAGTGCATGTCCTCAAGGCAGAGAAATTTGCATGATAATCTTTAGCAGTTTCCTCTTTTTTTTTTCCATAGGAGTAAAGTGTTACCTATGTGTAAAACTCAATCTAAGGGAAAGAGAAACTAATCTATTGTTAATATTGTCATTTCTTTTTTGTTTGTTTATGTTTTTGTTTTTTTTGTGGTACGCAGGCCTCTCACTGTTGTGGCCTCTCCCGCTGAGGAGCACAGGCTCCGGACGCGCAGGCTCAGCGGCCATGGCTCACGGGCCCAGCCGCTCTGCGGCATGTGGGATCTTCCCGGACCAGGGCACGAACCCATGTCCCCTGCATCGGCAGGCGGACTCTCAACCACTATGCCACCAGGGAAGCCCAATATTGTCATTTCTTAATAATCACTATTAGACTTTAATATTATGTAAAATATTCTCAGCGCTATGAATATTAAAATATAAAATTTTATAAGATTACACTTTATAAGATAAAAAGTCTACATAGTGCTCTGGTCAGTAGCTATTTAGAACATTGTATTATCCATTAAAAAATTAGAAAAAAATCAACAACAAAAAAACTAAGTTAAATCTAGCTATAATTATTTTTGAACTGTATTTCTGTCATTCCAGCCTAGAATCTTTAACTGTATCAGCTAGATTCCTATTAACAAATGGCCTTCCCAAACTGTGTAATTTGTGGAATCTTAAATAAATTGACTGTTTACCACATA
Organism: Stenella coeruleoalba; assembly: GCF_951394435.1. Taxonomy (NCBI): domain Eukaryota; kingdom Metazoa; phylum Chordata; class Mammalia; order Artiodactyla; family Delphinidae; genus Stenella; species Stenella coeruleoalba. Next base: position 107,660,172 of record NC_137150.1, on the reverse strand, counting down.
AATGTGGTCAGGGTTTAAGGAAACCACTAAGAAATTGAAGTACCCTGAAGCTAGGAATATGAAGGGGGCCATTCCCAACCCAAGGCCTGAGGATACAAAAGATCAGTTTCCAAAATATAAAGATGGTAAAGTGGGAGGATTCTGTGAATAGAACTATGGCTTTTATAGAGGGAGACAATCAACTCACTGCAAATCAGCAAGCAAAGCTGAGAAGTAAATATCCTGACCTCACTTACTTCCTTATTTTGATCTCTTACTAATAAAACACTGGATATTTTGCAATTTCATTTACATATTTTGAAAGCACTGATATTTTGATAGATCTGTGAAATGTAATCAGTCAATAAACCAAAACATGTTATATTTTTCATTTGTAATTTTTAATGTTTTGATAAAATTTGTTCTGGATTCTTCACCTTGCTGACATAGGTGTTTTGTTTTTTTAACTAATGTTGATATATTAAATACTGTAATACAATGTTGTTAATTAGCTTTGTTAATATCAACTGTTATACTCTATCAATATTCTATTAGAAATCTGTATGTGTATATTTTTTAGAGACATAAAAATAGATAAGTAGGAAAAAGAAAAGCTAGAAGATCCTGTCAGGCTTACTTCACTTTTTGTGAATGAATTGCTTTTCTCTTTTTCATATAAAACACTTTCCAAAAATTTTTTTCTTTTTCCTTTAGTTTTGATTTTCAATAGGAATGCCATTTTAGAATCCACAGTAAATAGCTGTTACTGAAATTAAAGACTAAGCCACCTGGTGGGACTTCAACACAACACACGGAACAACAGAATGCTAAATGAGAAAAGGACAGAGTTTGTAGAATTTCATCTGTTTTCTTCCCTCTATAATTGTGTTGTAAAGGAAATAAATCTTCAGAGTATGAACCTTGTATTAAAATTACTGTAACTTGGGACTTCCCTGGTGGCACAGTGGTTAAGAATCTGCCTGCCAATGGAGGGGACATGGGTTCGAACCCTGATCCAGGAAGATCTCACATGCTGTGGAGCAACTCAGCCCATGCGCCACAACTACTGAGCCTGCGCTCTAGAGCCCACAAGCCACAATTACTGAAGCCCGCATACCTAGAGTCTGTGCTCCACAACAGGAGAAATCACCATGATGAGAAGCCCATGCACCACAACAAACAGTAGCCCTCATTTGCTGCAACTAGAGAAAGCCTGCACGCAGCAACGAAGACCCAATGCAGCCAAAAATAAAAAAATAAATAAATTTTTAAAAATTACTGTAACTTAGTCAGGAATATCATATAAAGACACACAGTTGCGTGAAATAAATCTGATGTAGTTTCAATAAATATTTGATAATAATGATTACAGTGATGATAGATGATACAGCTACAATGATTCCTATAATATTCAGCTGACTACTGACTAAGACCATTAAACACAAAAGAATATTTTGAGTCCTACCATATTAGGAGTCTCATGAAGAGATGGAAATTAAATAATGAATGATGAAATATTAACCCAAATATGTTAAGCCCTTTACTCTCCTTCAATACAGTTTTCCTAAAAAGAATGATTTTTGACAAATGGTAAAAACTTTTATGATGCTTATTTTGAAGACTGGATATATCCCCAATTTAAAAGTTACTTTGTAGACATTACTGGTGCCTCACTCAAAGCCCTTTTACTGGGGATTTTTTTTAAGGCATAGAAAATATGAGACTCCTTGGTGAAGGCCAGCAGACGTGAAAATGATACATGTACTTTAAACTGAACTTTTAAATATACTGTTCCTAACAGTTATCAAGCTATTTTGAGGACATGAGTAAACCAAAATCCTTTCAATATAGTATGCATTCCTCTGTGAATACAGACTTTATTAATACATTTCAATATATTTGCATGCTTACCTATTGTGCCTGGTTTTATCAACCAGTTTTCACCTAAAAGAAATACTACCTAGCAGATAGCTTTGTTTAAAAAAATTCATTTTGGTAATGCCAAACAGTATAAATGATTATACCTTGTTATTAAGCTTACCACATTTCTTCTAAATCTCTTCCCACTTTACCTAATCATAAAGTTGACTATGTATTATTCTTTCTTAGATTATCCTGCAGATAGATTAGAATTACTGAAAACTTAGTCTATCTGTATCCAAACCTGTGCTTAAGCATAAGGATAATTATACCGGGTAGAAATCATTCTATAGAATATTAAGGTGAAATTGCTAATCAAAAGTATGTACTCTGTGCAATTCTGTTCCAACAAATTGCCATCAATTCAGTCCCACAAATTAAACCAGAACATGAATTTCCCATATACCATGAGGGCACTAAATATTAACAATCTTTTAAATCTAAATGTTTATCAATCTGATAGATGAAAATAGTTATCACATTATTATTTTAAGTGATATTTTTCCATACAACATTTCTGCTGTAATTTTTTTCTTTAATCCATCCTGTCTAGATCTTGGTGAATGATTTCAATCTATAGATGTCTATAGATACTGTTATCTTTATTATTAAATGTTTCTACCTCCCTGTTTATTTATTTATTTTTGAACTTGTGTTATCATCAAATAAGGTCTCCAAGGGATTTTTTCCTTTGCTTTTAAATTTTCTTTCCTCTCTCTTCATATTCATTGCTTTTTTTTTTAAGATCCTACATTACTTATTTGTGAATACTATTTTTTCTTTAGACATTCCATGCTAATAATTCATTACTCAACATGATTATCTGCATTAATTAGAGTTAATAATTCAGAATTCATTTTTTTGAAATATTTCCTTGTAATTGACTCTTAATTTCTTTATATACTGGAGTGATCTTCCTTTTACAAGTCTTCTCTTTCACCAGGAGTTGACTGTCCTAAGTATTCTGCTTGGTCTTTCTTATTCTCTTTGCTAAGTTCCTTTTTTGTTGAATTTGTCCTTTTATTATTATGTACAGAACTTCTTTATGTCATAAATTCTGTCTGGTATTTTTGTTTTGTTTTGTTTTTTGGCAGTGCCATGCAGCTTGTGGGGTCTTAGTTCCCTGACCAGGGATCAAACCCCAGCCTCCTGCAGTGGAAATGCTAAGTCCTAACCACTGGACTGACAGGGAATTCCCTCTGTCTGGTTATTAATACTACAACAGCCTCTCTATTTCTTTAATATTTGTTATATTCTTTACATCTCTTTATTTCTACCTTTCTTTCATATGAGTATGTTTGTGTGTTTTTGTTTGTGATTGTCTTGAAGAAACAATATATTTTTAATATTTTTTTCAAGTCACTGAAATGAACAATGGAAAATGTGAACATCTTGGAAGTCCTCAATTTCCGGAAGTCCATGGTTTAATTCTTTTTTTTTTTTTTGAGGTACGCGGGCCTCTCACTGTTGTGGCCTTTCCCGTTGTGGAGCACAGGCTCAGCGGCCATGGCTCACGGGCCCAGCTGCTCTGCAGCATGTGGGATCTTCCCGGACTGGGGCACGAACCCATGTCCCTTGCATTGGCAGGCGGACTCTCAACCACTGCACCACCAGGGAAGCCCCCATGGCTGCATTCTTATCAAAAGCCAACACTGATGTCTGCCTTTCACAGCTTCTCCTAGCAATGCTGAACAATTTTCAAATTTACTAAGTGATTTTCACTTGGTCCAAAATGTCCTCACCTATAATTCTTGAGAAGTGAAAACAGGTGTCATGTTTCTTCTCACTTACTCATATATTTTATAAATTTCTGCCACATCACAGTTTTTCATTTTTAATATCTGGGCTTACAAGAATTGTGGCCAGGAATTAAGATGGGAACATATATCAGGTGTGGAGCATGGCATATAAAAATACATAGGGACTGAGAAGGAGAGAAGACAGATCCACTTCAGGAGTATTTGATGATCATGGAAGTGAAATCGTCAGAGTTATTATCCTTAGTCTGTGCTTGGTGTAATTCTGCCACACAACAGTAATATAACAATGGAAAAATTATTATCCACTTGAAGCTCCAATTTTCTAGTCTATACAATGGGAATAATTTCGTCTGGGAAAGATGTTTATGTATACACTTACATTGGTACTTCAAGATTTAGGTTTTAGAGTTTAATTTCTATATATACAATTTTTTGAGCTCTCATTATTCACTGATTGTACAGAAATTAATACAAATCTAAAATATCTTTGTTCTATACAATAGTATATTTTACCACTTTGATTACACAAATATTGATAGTCAACTTAAAATACAGTAAGTGGTGACTTAAAGAATTAAAGTTGAGGGAGACCTTCAAGATGGCAGAGTGAGACGTGGAGCTCACCTTTCTCCCAGCAAATACATCAGAAATACAACTACATATGAAGCAATGCCTACAGAACACCTACAGAACACTGACAGAAGACCTCAGACTTCCCAAAAGGCAAGAAACTCCCCGCCTACCTGGAGAGGGCAAAAGAAAAAGAAAAAAACAGAGACAAAAGAATAGGGATGGGACCTGAACCTCTGAGAGGGAGCTGTGAAGAAGGAAAAGTTTCCACACACTAGGGAGCCCCTTCACTGGTGGAGATGGGGTGGGAGGGTGGGGATGAATCTTTGGAGTCACAGAGGAGAATGCAGCAACAGGGGTGCAGAGGGCAAAGCGGAGAGATTCCCACATGGAGGATCCATGCGGACCAGCACTCACCAGCCCGAGAGGCTTGTCTGCTCACCCACCTCGGTGGGTGTGGGCTGGATGCTGAGGCTCCAGCTTCAGAGGTCAGATCCCAGGGAGAAGACTGGGGTTGGCTGCATGAACACAGCCTGAAGGGGTTAGTGTGCCACAGCTAGCCAGGAGGGAGTCCGGGAAATAGTCTGGACCTGCCTACGAGGCAAGAGACCATTATTTCAGAGTGCTCTGGAGAGGGGATTCAGAGCACCACCTAAACAAGCTCCAGAGACAGGAGAGCCACGGCTATCAGCGCGGACACGAGAGAAGGGCATAAAACGCTAAGGTTGCTGCTGCAGCCTCCAAGAAACCTGTGTGCAAGCACAGGTCATTATCCACACACCCCCTCCTGGGAGACTGTGCAGCCCACCACTGCCAGGGTCCTGTGATCCAGGGACAATTTCCCCGGGAGAACACATGGCATGCCTCAGGCTCTTGCAACGTCACACTGGCCTCTGCCCCAACAGGCTTGCCCCCATTCTGTACCCCTCCTTCTCCCTGGCCTGAGTGAGCCAGAGCCCTCTAATCAGCTTCTCCTTTAACCCTCCTGTTAGATCAGGAACAGACACCCTCAGGTGACCTACATACAGAAGTGGGGCCAAATCGAAAGCTGAACCCTGGGAGTTGTGTGAACAAAGAAGAGAAAGGGCAGTTTCTAGCAGCAGCCTCAGGAGCAGCAGATTAAAGCTCCACAAACAACTTGATGTACCCTGCATCTCTGGAATAACTAAATAGACAATGAATCATCCCAAATTGAGGTGGTGGACTTTGTGTGATTTTGTCTGTATAGCTTTGCTTTTACCATCTGTCCTAGGGCCCTGTCTGTCTGTTTTTATTTGTTTATTTATTTATTTATTTATTTTATTTATTTATTTTAGTATAGTTTTAACACTGGTTAACATTGGTGTATTTGGTTTTTGGTTTGGTTGCTCTCTTCTGTCTTTCTTTCTTTTCTTTTCTATTACTTATTTTTTTATATAATTTTTTAATTTTTTATTTAATAACTTTCTTTTCTTTCTTTGCTTTTCTTTCTTTGCTTTTCTTTCTTTTCTTTTCTTTTTTTTTTCTTTCTTTCTTTCTCCCTTATCTTCTGAGCCACGTGGCTGACAGGGTCTTGGTGCTCCAGCCGGGTGTCAGGCCTGTGCCTCTGAGGTGGCAGAGCTGAATTCAAGACATTTGTACCAGAGACCTCCCAGCTCCACGTAATATCAAACTGTAAAAGCTCTCCAAGAGATCTCCATCTCAATGCTAAGGCCCATCTTCACTCAACGACCAGCAAGCTACAGTGCTGAACACCCTATGGCAAACAACTAACAAGATAGGAGCACAACCCCACCCATTAGCAGAGAGGCTGCCTAAAATCATAATAAGGTCACAGACACCCAAAAACACACCACCAGCCGTGGTCTTGCCCAACAGAAAGACAAGATCCAGCCTCATCCACCAGAACACAGGCACCAGTCCCTTCCATCAGGAATGCTACACAACCTTCTGAACCAAACTGAGCCACTGGGGGCAGACACCAAAAACAATGGGAACTATGAACTTGCCATCTGCAAAAAGGAGACACCAAACACAGTAAGTTAGGCAAAATGAGAAGACCGAGAAACACAGCAGATGAAGGAGCAAGGCAAAAGACAACCAGACCAGAAAAATGGAGAGGAAAGAGGCAGTCTACCTGAAAAAGAATTCAGAGTAATGATAGTAAAGATGATCCAAAATCTTGGAAATAGAATGGAGAAAATACAAGAAATGTTTAACAACGACCTAGAAGAACTAAAGATCAAACAAACAATGATGAACAACACAATAACTGAAATTAAAAATTCTCTAGAAGGAATCAATAGCAGAATGACTGAGGCAAAAGAACGGATAAGTGACTTGGAAGATAAAATAATGGAAATAAATACTGCATAGCAGAATAAAGAAAAAAGAATGAAAAGAATTGAGGACAGTCTCAGAGACCACTGGGACAACATTAAACACACCGACAGTCAAATTATAGGGGTCCCAGAAGAAGAAGAGAAAAAGAAAGGGACTGAGGAAATGTTCGAAGAGATTATAGTTAAATTTCCCTAATATGGGAAAGGAATTAGTTTATTAAGTCCTGGAAGCACAGAGACTTCCGTACAGGGTAAATCCAAGGAGAAACATGGCAAGACACATATTAATGAAACTATCAAAAATTAAATACAAAGAAAAAATAGTGAAAGCAGCAAGGGAAAAACAAGTAACACATAAGGGAATCCCCATAAGGTTAACAGCTGATCTTTTAGCAGAAACACTGCAAGCCAGAAGGGAGTGGCAAGACATATTTAAAGTGATGAAAGAGAAAAACCTACAACCAAGATTACTGTACCCAGCAAGGATCTCATTCAGATTTGATGGAGAAATTAAAACCTTTACACACAAGCAAAAGGTAACAGAATTCAGCACTACCAAACCAGCTTTACAACAAATGTAAAGGAACTTCTCTAGGCAAGAAACACAAGAGAAGGAAAAGACCTACAATAATAAACCCAAAACAATTAAGAAAATGGAAATAGGAACATACACATCGATAATTACCTTAAATGTATATGGATTAAATGCTCCAACCAAAAGACATAGATTAGCTGAATGGATAGAAAAACAAGACCCATATATATGCTGTCTACAGGAGACCCACTTCAGACCTAGGGACACATACAGACTGAAAGTGAGGGGATGGAAAAAGATATTCCATGCAAATGGAAATCAAAAGAAAGCTGGAGTAGCAATTCCCATATCAGACAAAATAGACTTTATAGCAGAGACTATTACAAGAGACAAAGAAGGACACTACATAATGATCCAGGGATCAATCAAAGAAGAAGATATAACAATTGTAAATATTTATGCACCCAACATTGGAGCACCTCAATACATAAGGCAAATACTAACAACCATAAAAAGAGAAATTGACAGTAACACAATCATAGTAGGGGACTTTAACACCCCACTTTCACCAATGGACAGAGCATCCAAAATGAAAATAAATAAGGAAACACAAGCTTTAAATGATACATTAAACAAGATGGACTTAATTGATATTTATAGGACATTCCATCCAAAAACAACAGAATACACATTCTTCTCAAGTGCTCATAGAACATTCCCCAGGATAGATTATATCTTGGGTCACAAATCAAGCCTTGGTAAATTTAAGTAAATTGAAATCGTATGAAGTATCTTTTCCGACTACAATGTTATGAGGCTAGATATCAATTACAGGAAAAAATCTGTAAGAAATACAAACACATGTAGGCTAAACAACACAGTACTTAATAACCAGATATCACTGAAGAAACCAAAGAGGAAATCAAAAAATACCTAGAAACAAATGGCAATGAAAACACAATGACTCAAAACCTATGGAATTCAGCAAAAGCAGTTCTAAGAGGGAAGATTATAGCAATACAATCCTACCTTAAGAAACAGGAAACATCTCAAATAAACAACCTAACCTTACACCTAAAGCAATGAGAAAGAAGAACAAAAAAAAACCCCAAAGTTAGCAGAAGGAAAGAAATCATAAAGATCAGATCATAAATAAATGAAAAAGAAATGAAGGAAATGATAGCAAAGATCAATAAAACTATGAATGCTTTTGACTGACTTCATTTTTCCCCCTGACTCTAGTAACTAAATACAATAATTCTCCAGCCCTGAGATTTTCTTGACATTCAAAATTGTGTACTACTTATTTCCCGATAGGTATCTAAAACTGATGAGGGCTGATTGAGACTCCCCATCTTTTCCCTCAAACTTTCACTTTATACATATCATCTCCTTAGTTTGTCATCTTTCTCGTCTTCCAAGATTAAAACCTGAGAGTCAGTCTATCTGCTCCTCTCTTTGCCTCATATTCATCTGATCAAAAAACTGTGTCATTGGAACTTCATTATCAATCTTCACATATTCAGCCTTCTACTATCTATGCTACCTTGATCTATAAAAATAAAACTTCTTGTTTCCATCACCACTTTTCTTCAATTCTTTTAATTTTCATTGATTATCATTCTAAAATGTCATTATCGTATCACTCCACTTCCAAAGATTATTTTATTTTTATTTCCTTATATTTTCATCTTGTGCTTTATTCTTCTCAAATAACACATCCAAACTAAAGGTATTACTCTTTACTCCTTACTTTTTCTTTGACAAGTGTCAGCTATTCATTTAGTGGCACCACTTCATACAGTTGCCCCAAACCTGGTTACAGTTTAGGTTTATCTTTCTCTTTAAACAACTGAGCAAATAGCAGTACCCACAATTTTTCTTGTAAATCTATACCTTAATCCCCATTACATTAGTCCAGACCCCCATCCTCTCTTTACTGAATGACTACAATAGTCCCCTGTTTTGGTTCCTATCCTTATTAATAGCATCTATCCACACTACAGGAAAATGCCTTTTCCAGCACCCAGATATGAGGACAACAATCTTCCTAACTCATGGCTTCTCATCTCCCTCTTAATGAAGCCCAGACTCTTTATCAAAATGTAAAAGGATTTTCCAGGATCTACTTTCATTATGTTCCAGCTTCATCTGGCCCTCTTCACATTTTTTTCTAACCATACTAAATAACTTAGAGTTTCTTGAAAGTTCCACGCTTTCTTTGCTTTTATTACTTTACACAAAACATTCCTGTCTTTTGGAATGTCTCTTTTCTTCAGCCCACCCTGTATCTTTGCTGACTAACCTGGTTTATACAATTAAATAAAACATTTCATCTGCACGAAACTTTTCCTCATACCTAAAGACTCATTTAATTATCACTCTAATTGCACTTTCATGAGTACTTGTCTGTCCAATATGAGGAAAGAGAAAATATATTGTTCATTGTATATCAAACAATGACTGTAGAACCTGACATATAGTAACTAATCAATAAATATTCTAAAATAATTAAAAATAAATAAAGAAATATTCTATAATCAATGAATTTTCTCAAATAGCTGGGCACTTCATGATATCTCTCTTTCACCTAATTTCAACTTCTCAGAGTTGCTACGCTGTTACACATAGTTATATCTTTAAAGAGATTTTGGGGGGTTGCAGTGTTTACCTTCAGCATGTTTCTAAAAGTTGATTAATTTTAAATTCATTCTATATACATTGGTGGTGCTCTCTCCTTTACAAAACTGCATATTATTAACTCAAACTGGTTAAATATCTTTTCTAAATCTCTCATGTGACCACATTTAATAGGCCCTTATTGAACTCTGTTGTCTTGGATTGTCATAGATGACTGCATATATTCCCCAACCGACTTTGAGCTTTTGAGGATAGATATCCTGAATTTGTAATACATGAGTGTTTCCCATTTTCAGACAACAAATAGGTACTCAATAAATATTTCGTAAATGAATAATATAAGCTATGCACTATCAGAACTGTATATATTTGGTGCTGTTGCCCTTCTATAGAATATGCATTTTCTACATCAATATCTGGTGAATTCTCACACATTCTCAAGAGTTTAGCACAAATGTCCTCCCTGGTTAAACATCACCTTAGACATCCTTTTCTGTCACAATCAACAAGGGCCCACTGAACTTTCCCACCGGTGGTGCACTCAACATGCTTGATGTGTATTGTATATCCCTGTATTATAGTTTGACTCTAAGGTTCTTGGGGACCGGATCTTGGCTCTATTCATCTTCATATCCTCAGCACATAACAGATTGCTTTGCACATGCTTTGCCTATAATACTTTTTTAAATTAAATTGAAAGAAATCATTCCTTTTCTTACAAGGCATAATACAACAAATTTTAGGGAGGTAGCCCCTTCTTTTAGACATTAAGGGAATTTAGACATGAGATTGATGAAACCAGAATAACAGACTATACTTTTTATTAGTAAGAGACAGAATATCTTCTATTTGCAGGTAATTGTAATATGACTCTAGATCACATCATAGCTCATAGAAGAAAGAAGGTACTATGGATTTCTTGATATTAATTTTCAGTATGAATACAGACTATGAGAATTAGACCTCATGATTTTAATGTTCTGGGTGATCTTTTCTATTGGAAAGGGAGATTTCCATTTGTAAGTCAACTATATTGACTCTGAGATTAAGCAATCTCTTATTAATTATAATACAATAAATCAAAGCTCTGAATCTATTAAAATTTAGATAAACTAAACACAAAGCTTTTAAACCCTGTAATAATGAGAAAGCATTGAAAAGATCTGCAGAAACAGCTAAAATTTTGAATATTTTCTTGGTTGTTAAATTTTCCACTTTTCTTTACCATAGTTCATCACTAGGGTATTCACATACAAAATGAAATAAAAATCAATTCATTCTTTGTCTCCTGAAATTCTGTCTTGTACTTATCCCAAAGAGCACCCCATTTAAAGGTGTTAGTACAAGCAGTCAGTAAGGTGAGGTGGCCTTTTACCTGACAGGATTTCAGTCCAAGTAGAAGACAAGAAGATAACTTACTCTTAGAGAATAGTTTCAGAGTCAACTTTTCTACAACTGCTCCCTAGAGGTTAAGTTAAGAAATAAACTGAACACAAACACATCTCTGCAGAAAATTGTTTGGGTTGGCTCATTCTCCACTGAAACTATATTTGCTTAATTTCCATTTTTATGGGAAGATGTCTTTAAATGAGTTATGCTTTAATGGAGATATTTTAGAGATTGAGAAGAAAGTACAGAAAGTACAACTACTACTGGATATAATTGCTTCCAAATCTAGGTTATTTTAAGGAAATGTTTATCAGGGCAGTTGCTCTTCCTTATATAATTTTTTTGCTGGAATTTTTCATTGTTGAGTCAGCTAACACAAGTATAAATCAGCAACTCTATTATAGATATTTAGTAACAGAATATAAAACACCACATGAAGCAAGCAACTAATATTAGAAAACATAACTTTATTTTTATAAGCTGCAGTCTTCTGTGTTCCTGGAATATGTTTTTGCAAAAAGATTACCAACTTTAACCTTTTCTTGGATAAAATAACTCATTCCAATGTTTTGTGGTAATTGCTGTATCTATACATTATTAAATAACTGGTATGACATGCAAAAACTAAATAGAATTCTCTTCGGTAATTGTGTTTTCAAAATTTTTTTTCCCTGCAATTATCTCTACTACCATTCTAATATATGGGATCATGATCTAATTTTGCCATTGCTTTTGGGATAATGATTCTCAGAAAATGTTATTTACTATGAATTTCCAAATATAACAAAAATCTAACGAATGTATAGTTTTAAGTACACATGGCATAGGCAGGATTACAAACTGGGAATGCTCTGATTTTATGCCATTAGGAATGAAGGTAGATCAAAAATTAACAAAAAGTGTATAAAATGATATAGGCAGAAAATTTCAATACAGTAAAAGTCAATTAATTGAATTATATACACCAAAATAATTGTATGAAACATCATATGAATACAATGAAATGCCATGTATTTATGACAACTTGTGATCATTATGCATATGAATTATTATAATATTTACCATATACATAATTTTGCATTTTACTTTCTTCTGTATTTTTAATCTTATACATTATTCCACTGACCTTTACAACAATTGTATTTTTAAAGCAGTTACTTAAAAATGAGTGAGTTGGCTCCCTTTTATAGTATCTGAAAACCATGAAATCATTTGTATAAATACCAATTTACTACTTTATTTTGATAGTATTTCAATTTGCAACTGAATTTTATCAACATTTGGGTGCAATAACATCTGTCCCTTAAGGAAGACCTACCATTTATCATTTGTTATGGGAAATATATATTTATATATTTATTGTATATACAATATTTATTTCATGAACATCTATTTATTATATCAAATGTAACAAAATGAAAGTTTCCTGAAATTATATAAAACTGAATTAAAAGAAAAAACTGCACCATATCAAAGAAAAAATACACAGAAAAAACAAAAAATGTGAGAGGGAGGGAGAGAGGAAAGGAGAAGGGTGTGACACAGGAAGGAAGGGAGTGAGGAAGGATGGAAGAAAGGAAGAGAGGGAGGAAGGGAGGGAGGGAAGAAGGGAGAGAAAACCTGATTTTGCACCTCTTAATCCATTTTGCACAGAACAACAACAACAAAAAAATGTGGTCCCTTTTATGTGACCTTAGTCATAATGTTCACTACCTCAAAAACTGACAACGTTTCTCAAATTCTGGTCTTATAGTATAATCTATTGGATAATCAAGCCTCTTTCTTACTTTACTTTATATATTTTACTCATTATTACTACTTCTAACAATTTATTCTACAGGGTTTTCTTTTGCATGAATGTATATGTAATAAACTATCTAAATTTCCATCAAAAGGGGATTGATTTCGTAAAGTATGATGCATCTATAAATGAACCACAATGAAATGAGTTAGAGATATACATGCTGATTTTTTTAAAAATGTCAAATATAACTTCTTAACTGAAAAAAAGAAATTACAGAACATTGGAGTCCTATTTTGTATAAAGAGATTGAAATTTTATACTACATAGAAAGTTATGAAAATTAAATATTTTAGGAAAGGTACAAAAAGACTATAGAAAGTGTGCTCTGTAACATCACTTATAAAATTTATTGAGTCCAGATCATATCTTTAAATTTTTAATTTTAAGCAAAAATCTGTTTTGGTTAAACATTTATACAAATAAGAAATAAAAACTAATTCTACACAATTGCACAACACATAATTTTCTTCCAAATATATTTTGATTCTGCATATACATAGGGACTGGATTATTATTTGAGGATTTTTATTTCCTAATTATAGAATAATACAATTTTGGGAAAAAAGTTTAAAAAGTATTAAAATATATTTATTCTAATAATATATATGCATGTTTTATACATATATTTGTCTTGATTTTTCATTTTCATATATTATGGATTTTGCATATCATCTATAGTATCATATTAATGTTTAAAAATCCTTCCATCATATGAATATAATAATTGGTTTGTCATCATGTTACAAATCTCTGATTATCCAATAAAGCAGAATTTAAAAACACTTTTACTTTTAACTATCTTTGATAATTTGATGGAGAAAACTAGTTTGTAATAATCTTTTTAAAAATTAATCATGTTAATTTTTCACATTTCTCATTAAAAATAAACCACATGTATTAATTCTGTTGTTATTAGACTATAATTTTATCATATTCTATATAGTTTTAAACATTTTATTCGATTTTATATTCAAATTTACAATATATATCTGCCCTTATGTCAATGTTTATCTAGTGTTATAAAATGTCAGTCTTGCTTTCCTATTTCTGAATGACCTCTTTTTGGCTAAAGTACTACATTTAACAAAAATATTTGAGTGTAAAATTTTGTATGTTTTTGTTTGTTTGTTTTTACTTTTTTGCCTGGCATTTTTGAAAATATCTTCCCTTTTCCTTCACAAATAAGTTGAGAAAGTGGCAGTGAGGACAATTCTTGAATTACAAAATTAATGGAATGCTAATTGTCAAAAATAAGGGAATCTAAAAGTGCAATAATTTTTTTACATCTACTCCTAAATTCCATATCTGAGGGTGAATTGAATTACTGACCAAAGAATCAATCAAACAACAACAAAAAAAACAATCAGACACAAGGACCATCAAATGTGGACTGGCCAGAAAGGACAGATGGCACAACTACTTTGAGCCACTTGTTCTAACTTTCACTGAATTCCCAGAGATTGCTCTTCCGGGCCAGATTGCATATTGGGAAACTCATTTGTATTAGCTTTTTTCTCTAAATTTCAATTAATATAATTCAAATTTTCTCTCCAAGGAAGTTGAATCAAAGGAATGCAGTGTTTCAGAATTTGAAGATTAAAAACTTACTTATAGCTTTTATTTTCAGTATACAAACCATATCCCATTCTTTTTTAGTTTTTCATTTTGCCAGTGTTTAAATCCTCTCAATTATCTCTAACTCCAAATACTTTATTAGGCCCTTTCAAGGCACCTTAAAGTATTGTTGAGATAAATAAATACTTATGAGTCCACAATAAGACATACATTTTTCAACACATGGAGGAAGGTAAGAAGGAACTTGAAGGAAGTTAAGAGGTAAACATAGAATGGAAATTATAATAAGAATAACTTATTTGGTTTTATTATACAAATGTAGGAATATATTTTCTGAACTTAAGTCACTAATGATCTAAACCAGTAATAATTGGAGTAGTTTAAGACAATGTCAGGAAGAAAGTGTGTTTTATTTGGCTTACCAATTCAGATAGTGTTTCTAAAGACTGTCACTGTGCAGAAGATTATCAAAAAGGAGAAGAGGTTGACAATAACTAAAAAAGTACAAACTGTAATGAATATTTATATAAAAGTTAACATTTAGTTTGTAAAGATTACAAGGGTCATTTACCACAGAGAACAGTGAGATATAAGATTAGTGTACATTAAATATTCTGAAAAATATTTCCACATGTTTCAATCAATATGATGAGTGATAAGTTCTGTTTAGCATAACTGTATCTCCCTCAAATAGAATGTATCTATTTTATGAAATAAAGTCCCCAGTCTGTTATGTGAGGGTGTCACCTTACTTAAAATAAGTGCTAATTAAATTCAGCTACACATGAAATCCCAGCATAGCTCCTATGGACATGTGTTGTTAACATGGTAAATTGCTAATAACGATTTATGTCCCTTTTAAAATCGCTGCAGTGGTAATATTCTTTCAACCACAGTTTCTTCTGCTTGCTTCCACAGATCACTTTTCTTGATACTGTCACCAAGTCCTTCCTAACTGATTTCTGAGAGTTCTCATATCTTCACTCTGGCTCGCCTTGTAGGTACTCACCCATTTCAAGCAACCATAAAGTTCTCACTTTTTTTTAGTGATACTCTCACTGGGCACTTTTGCAGCACCTCAAGCACTTTCACCTTTTCTAGTCGCTGTTTACCAGAATAAAAATTAAAGGCAGAAAGAGAAACAATGAGTGAGGACACAGATGGGCAAATAGTCCTCAAACTAAGGAAAGTATGCTACATCAAGGTGACACTGTCATTTATTGGTCAAGAGTACGAAGTAGTAATCATCTCACCATACTATTGGGTGTTACAATAAATATATTTTGGTACCTGCTATGTGTGTGTGTGAATATATATATATATATATATATATATATATATATATATATATATTTAATGAACATTTACAGATCTTAACTTAGGTATGTTTATATAACATATACCAAGAATATACTTCAGTCAACATTTATTAAATGCCTGAATTGCTTGCGTACATTTTTATTTTACCCTGTTTCTCTATGTTAACTAATTATTCATTTAACTTATTTCTAAATTCTGTTTATAGCCTGTGAAATTTGTAGTATGGTATGTATTTCCTGAACTAAATCTTATGACTCATTAGGGACAATGGCTTATTTTCTTTCTATGTGAAAAACTATTTGTTTTATAGGAATATATTTAAATAATTTGACAACTTAACAAATTAAATGTTAATATGTAAATTGCTAGTGGAAATAATATAGGAAAAGTCAAGATTCTTAATTTTCTTTGAGTATTTCATGATTTTTCAATATTATATTATTTGTATTTTGCCAATCTCAGGTTATTAATAAAGCAAAACAATGATAAAAGTCTAAGATATGCTTTCCTCATTATTTTAACCATATTTCAGTTATAATGGAATATATAAAAGTTAAAAGGAAGGTTTTTGAATGAATAAAAATTACAGTAAAAATCTATGATAACAAATATGGATATAAGGTAAATGATGATTATCTTGCATCTTCTATACATCTCCCATCTTCAGACAAGAAGGAAAAAAGTTCTTACTTATCTTGACAGTTATTAGGGATGACTATTTCTTGATCTCATTGTCCAAAACTATATTGTACAGTTAGTTATCTATTGTAGAAGGTCTGTTATTTTTTTGAGGTTTTTTGTGATAGTATAGACAAAACAAAAAATATTTTTAATTAAAGTCACATAAATTTGATCCCTTGTTCTAGGCTATAGACTTTTTGGACCCCAAGTACAGAATAATGTCAAAATCTACTGTTATATATGAAGAATGGTAGTATATATGTTGTTTTGCCTAAAACTGAAATGCTTCTTCAAAAGGAAGAAATAGGTTCTCTATTGTCTATTAAGTAGAAATTCAAGTAAATAGAGACATTAATTCAAATACTTCTATTTTCATATCAAATTTAGGTAAAATAAATGAATTAGAAATGAAGAAAGATATGGTATGAAAACTGAACTAATATTTACTTAATTGAGACAAAAGCCCAATGATTAGATATCTTCTATTTATTGCATCTTATGCATTCTCCATCCTTGTCCACTTTGCTCTATGGCTTGGAGGCTAATTGTCATGGTCAGCATCAAAGGACTTCTTACCCTCTGGATTCAAGTTGGGTTTGTGTCATTGGAGCCTGCAGGAGATCAGAGGTTAGAAGTACAAGGAAAGGAGGGTGTATATGCCCAGGGATCTCTACCAACCATATTGCCTCAGGTTGACCATGGACCAGTCCTGTCGACAGTGTTCTCCATTCAGGCAAACGCTCTGATTCTAGTAGTATAATGTTTTCTTTGTCCTTTCCAGACCAGAGTAATCAGCTGAGATCCTGTTGCACTGCACTCTACTTTAGACTTTGTACAAATATTTAAAAACAGCCCTTTATTAATTTTCTGACAGTTTGAATGTATGTGTTCTTCCTGTTGGAAAGCTGACAAACACAGCATTACTCTTCAAGTATACCCATTTTTTTTCCTTTTTGTTATACTTTACTGAAAATATGACTGTATCTGCTTGCAAACAGAAATGTCATGAAATATTTCTTCAAAACTAAGTACTCGTGTGAGTTTTTATGTATAAATCTGTGGGTGCCTGAATAGAATAGACTCAACTATTAGACAATGACATTCAAACACAAGACATGCCATGCAGGAAAAATCTAAGATTATTTGAATATATGTATTAAAATTGGAAAAAATTATAAGTGTAAAAGAGCATAAGAATTAAAATTTAATATTTTAAGCACTTAAATTGTGATGTCCCAAACAATAAAAAAAGTAAAAATACATCATATTTCTTCCAGAAGTAATTTATTTTTAAAAGTAAAAATATCCCACCATAATAGGCATTTTTAATACATAGGCCTGTTTAGTATAAAGTAAATTACATAAATTTTACAAGATTTCTATGCTTTAATGATGTAAGAAGTGAGTTAAGGAAAGCTTGAAATTTTATGATTAATCATGAAAGTGTTAAATATAATCATAAAACTGATCTGAAATAAAATTTAAATGATTGTAGTTTGTGAAATATAACATTACTTCAAACTAAAGTGAGCCAAGTGATATGATTCCATGAATATAATTCACACTATCTAGGATATACTTTATTAAGCACAAATTATCAAATGAAACTAGAAAGAGCTAATAGGAAATCATTGAGGCATGCCTCCCAACCCTTATCTGTCTATATATTTCTCTTTAAAAAGAAGATTCTCTTACAGCACCCCTTTGAGGAAGAAATATTTAGAAGACATTAAATGGTAGCTCAAAATAACATCTGAAAAATACATCCATTCTGTTATATTCATTCTTTATAATTGCTGAGTAGTACTCTATTGTATGGATATAACACAATTCCTCTATCTACTGTCAGGTGGATGGATATTTGAGTTGTTTCTATTTTTGATTTTTATGAATAATGCTACCTAAAATATTTTATACAAGATATTTTATGAATACATATTTTCATTTCTCTTGAGTAAACCTAAGAGTGGAATGGCTGTCTCATAGAGTGCTTTTAACATTAGAAGAGATTGTCAAACTTTTTTCTAAAGTTTGGGTTTTATTTTTTTATTCCAACTTTATTCAAAATATAAAAAAGATGTGACAACACTGGATATGTGATCCTGAGAAGCCTGAAAAAAATATCAAATATCCCCCATTTTGTAGGCATTTTTTAAAATGTCCCTTATATTTTTTATTTATTTATTTTTATTGAGGCAAAATTCACATAACCTAAAATTAACCATTTGAAAGCGCACAACTCAATAGCATTTTGTACCATCACAATGTTCTGCAACCTCCATTTCTATCAATTTTCACAACATTTTCATCACCTCAAAACAAAATCCTGTGCTCATTAAGCAGTGACTACCTATTTCCAATTCACCCCAGTTACTGGAAAACACAAATCTGCTCTCTATTTCTATGGATTTCTCTACTCTGGACATTTCATGTAAATAGAATCATACAATATGTGATCTTCTGTGTCTGACTTCTTTTACTTAGCTAAATATTTTCACAGTTTATCCACGTTGTAGCATATATATACTTCATTCATTTTTATGGCTTAATAGTATTCCATTTTATAGATAATACCACTATTCATTTATCTGCTTATTTTTGGATATTTTCACTCACATTTTGGCTATGGTGCATAGTGCAGCTATAAATATTTCTGTATAATATTTGTATACTGGTTTCTAATGCTCTGGGGTATACACTAAAGAGAAGAATTGCTGGGTCATATGGTATGGAGGCACTCTACATTGTTCACCAACATTTATCTTTTATTTGCTTCCTTCCAGCTGAATTTCATTTTTAATTAGACAGCCAACCTTTGCCTATGCAATTTATGCAACTCAAAAGAAACTGACGATTTGTCCAGTCCTAATTAGCTTTGGCCAGTTAAGATAATCAGACTTCTCTTGCAGGTGAGTTGTTCAGAAAACTCAGCTTAAACTCATTAACAAATGAAATCCTCCCTGGGGATTATTTTGGCCAGTAAATAGCCATATGGCTTAAAGTGCACCAAGCCAGAGAAGGGATAAACATTTATCCAAGCCTTGTTGAGAGGGCTCTCTCTCTTCTTTTAGATATGAAAGGAGGTAAGTTTTGGCATGAAGGAGGCCACAGTGACAACACAGAGATGAGGGGTGAAAACTGGAAGAAATTGGACAGAGCCTGGATAACACTACAGTGATAACACTACAAACACTACAAATGACCCACTAGATGGACTTCCAGTTATGTGAAACATATTGCACTAGTTAGGTTGTTTGAGTCAGGTTTTTATAACTTGAAGTGGGAAGCATCTATTTAACAACTCTCTTCTGATGTCAAAGAGATTCATTTGCATTTATCATTCTGGACCCATTTATATTTCCTGTGTGGCTCTTGAAGGCATTTGAGTTAATAAACTCTGATCTAGAGAATTTGAAAGACATTATTTTTCAACTAATCCTCCCAAGTGATGCTGTATGTGTGTGAGGGGGTAGATAATCATTTTGATTACATATACTCTAATATACATAACTAAAAAGAAGACATTTGATGGTATGAATTAAGGAAATAAAGACATACACCTGTAATGATTTTGTAGCTTAATGTGTGTACATCACTGATTAAAAAGTATTCTCCTCCCTATGTACTTTACAACACTATGGATTTCCTCAGAAATAAATTTGAAAACTGTGAAATACGAACAAAATTATTTCAGGCCAAGTATTTATTTGGCCTATTATAATATTTTAAATTCTATTACAACATATTAAAATTTTGCTCTGAGCTATCTGTAGAAAGTTACTTTTTAAGTATTTAAGATCACATGTCCAAGAAGTTTCTTCTGGGTAAGGGAAAAGATTGACATTTTATTGTGACACTGTGAAGTCTTTTGATTAAATAATCAACAGGGAGTTGAAAAATTACCAATAAAGTCCTCTTATAGTTCTTGAAACAGCACAAAGGAAAATGTTTATATTGCTATTTTCTCTATGACAAGAGACAAAGGTAAATGCAGCTATTTCATTCAAATATTCAATCAAGACATTAATAAAAAGTTTAAAAGAATGGAGACTAGAACACATCCACTTTTTTAACCTAGCTAGAAATTTTCTGATTATCTAAAGACTTTTCCTTGGCTCTCTTTAGTATTAAAGTGTAATGCTGTATTAATATACCCCAAAGTTACAGCATGTTGACATTTGTGTGTCCGAGTATATTAGAGCATGAGGAACTATTTCAATTACTCTTTTTTTTTTTTTTTCGTGGTATGTGGGCCTCTCACTGTTGTGGCCTCTCCTATTGTGGAGCACAGGCTCCGGATGCACAGGCCCAGCAGCCATGGCTCACAGGCCCAGCCGCTCCGTGGCATGTGGGAACTTCCCGGACCGGGGAACAAACATGTGTCGCCTGCATCGGCAGGCGGACTCTCAACCACTGTGCCACCAGGGAAGCCTGATTTCAATTACTCTTGCCTCCATAATTTTTCTGATGAAAGATCCTTGAAAAATTATTACATGTGTAGAAAATAGATTTTTTTACTTTCATGCTTACTAATTGAATAACATAGCATAACAACAAAAAAAATTATTAAATGGCACAAAAATTAAATTACCTTCTCAAATGAAATCACCTTTCTCAAGGAAAATAGAAAGTTACTTATGAGCAAGTACAGTTTTCCATCATGCACAACCAAAGAAGTTCTATTCTAGACACTCCATGTTGAAGAACAATATTAACCCAGAAAAAAAATAGGAGAATTGCTTTGTTTCTAGAATATGAATGATTTCAATATTTTAAGGAATTACTTCCATATATTATAAGAAGACAGAAATGCCAGAAATGCTTTATGTTAGTTCGTCTTATTTTCCAGGTCACTTTGACACATATATTTGTACCATTTCATCTTGGTCTGACCAAAATGTCTCTGTGTCAACTCCACTTGGAGTATAAAGTGTGTTGTCTCTGAATCTGAATCTATCCTTTTAGTACCTTAGTCTGTCGTTTGAGGCCCTGTCTTCTTTGATGCTTTATTGGAAACACTAAGCAAGCAGAAATATAAAAAGAGGTAAAGAGACATGAAATAAGAAAAGATAAAATGTTATAGAGTCATCTCTATGACTTCCATCATTTAATTTTTTTCTCTGTATTCTTTTAAATGAAGCATTAAAGCATTTTTCATCCCTCAGGAAAAATAAATAATCAAGAGTATAAATGAGAAAAAAAAATGAGTTAAATATAATAGTGAGTATAGGAGATATAAACTCTAGATATATTTTGAGGAACAAGAAAATGGAGGCATTTAGGTATTTTGCTTTGGACACAAATGGAAGATCTTTTTTAAGAAGTTTAAAAAATGATAAATGTTTAGGAGAGAGGAAATGGTTAATAAGTAGTTAAAATACTTATAATCTTTCTACTTTTTATAGTATTCTTTAAAATTTACTTTATAATATGGACTTTCATGTAGATTGCAAGCTTTATTTTGGATTAGTCTAGTTTCCTAATTCACAAACTATGGCCTGTGAGTCAAAATTTTTCCACACTTATTCATGCAAATAGTTTTATTAATACAAAATATTTCTCTTTCCGTGTGTGTGTGTGTGTGTGTGTGTGTGTGTGTGTGTGTATAAAATCTATGACTACAATTATGCTAAAATGACATACTTGAGTAGTTCCCTCAGAATCCAAAGGACCCATAAATGCTAAAATATTACTATCTGGGACTTTACAGAAAAAGTTTGCCAACACTTGCTGATCTAAATGATTCACTTCTGAATACCCCTATGTCAGTCCTTCTTAAACAAATTTACATCACAAAATGTTAGAAATGTGTACTGCTTGAGTTGATGAGACTAGATGAAGTAGTAATAGTTGATGTTCTATCATCTGAAAATCATAAAAAATATTTTCAAATGATATTTGAAAGTTTATGAGTTATATTTGTTGATTTTCAAAGGTATAATTTAAGCCCCAAAAGAAATATCAAGTTTTTTGAATATCTGTGATTTTTTTTTACAGACTGATTACAGATTCAAAATGCTTTGTCTTAGAATAATACTCATGAATGCTTTAAAAACAAAGAGAAGAAATATGCCATCAAATGTATTTTTGAATAAATTCTAGCATTACATCATCAAGCTCTACATAGTATACAAAATTAATAAAAATATAAGTAAAATGTATTAACATTAAATGTCAGTATAATTATTTAAAGGATAGATTTTTTCAAATAATTTCCTTTTGAAACCCATTTTAAATATTATATTTAATATTAATAACATATTAACATATTTTAGATATAGGCATATCAAAAAATGCATTTCAATTGTAAACTGCCAATTCAAATTCTTTGAATATTTCTCTTTTCATATGTAAGATGTTGGCTTAACATCCCTAAAATAGTTTCATATGTAATATATTTCTTTTTTTTTTACATCTTTATTGGAGTATAATTGCTTTACAGTGGTGTGTTAGTTTCTGCTTTATAACAAAGTAAGTCAGCTATACATATACATATGTTCCCATATCTCTTCCCTCTTGCATCTCTCTCCCTTCCACCCTCCCTATCCCACTCCTCTAAGTGATCACAAAGCACCAAGTTAATCTCCCTGTGTTATGCGGCTGCTTCGCACTAGCTATCTATTTTACATTTGGTAGTGTACATATGTCCATGCCACTCTCTCACTTTATCACGGCTTACCCTTCCCCCTCCCCATATCCTCAAGTCCATTCTCTAGTAGGTCTGTGTCTTTATTCCTGTCTTACCCCTAGGTTCTTCATGACATTTTTTGTTCTTAGATTCCATATATATGTGTTAGCATATGGAATTTGTCTTTCTTTTTCTGACTTACTTCACTCTGTATGACACACTCTAGGTCCACCCACCTCACTACAAATAACTCAATTTAGTTTATTTTTATGGCTGAGTAATATTCCATTGTATATATGTGCCACATCTTCTTTATCCATTCATCCGATGATGGACACTTAGGTTGTTTCCATCTCCTGGCTATTGTAAATAGAGCTGCAATGAACATTTTGGTACATGACACTTTTTGAATTATGGTTTTCTCAAGGTATATGTCCAGTAGTGGGATTGCTGGGTCATATGGTAGTTCTATTTGTAGTTTTTTAAGGAACCTCCATACTGTTCTCCATAGAGGTTGTCCCAATTCACATCCCCACCAACAGTACAAGAGTATTCCCTTTTCTCCACACCCTCTCCAGCATTTATTGTTTCTAGATTTTTTGATGATGGCCATTCTGACTGCTGTGAGATGATATCTCATTGTAGTTTTGATTTACATTTGTCTAATGATTAATTATGCTGAGCATTCTTTCATGTGTTTGTTGGCAATTTGTATATCTTCTTTGGAGAAATGTCTATTTAGGTCTTCTGCCCATTTTTCGATTGGGTTGTTTGTTTTTTTTTGTTATTGAGCTGCATGAGCTGCTTGTAAATTTTGGAGATTAATCCTTTGTCAGTTGCTTCATTTGCAAATATTTTCTCCCATTCTGAGGGTTGTCTTTTGGTCTTGTGTATGGTTTCCTTTGCAAAAGCTTTGAAGTTTCACTAGGTCCCATTTGTTTTTTTTGTTTTTATTTCCATTTCTCTAGGAGGTGGGTCAAAAAGGATCTTGTTGTGACTTATGTCAGAGTGTTCTGCCTATGTTTTCCTATAAGAGTTTGAGAGTTTCTGGCCTTACATTTAGGTCTTTAATCCATTTTGAGCTTATTTTTGTGTATGGTGTTAGTGAGTTTTCTAATCTCATACTTTTACATGTACCTGTCCAGTTTTCCCAGCACCACTTATTGAAGAGGCTGTCCTTTCTCCACTGTACATTCCTGCCTCCTTTATCAAAGATAAGGTGTCCATATGTTCGTGGGTTTATCTCTGGGCTTTCTATCCTGTTCCATTGATCTATATTTCTGTTTTTTTTCCAGTACCATACTGTCTTGATTACTGTAGCTTTGTAGTAGAGTCTGAAGTCAGGGAGCCTGATTCCTCCACCTCCGTTTTTTGTTCTCAAGATTGCTTTGGCTGTTCGGGTTTTTTTGTGTTTCCATACAAATTGTGAAATTTTTTGTTCTACTTCTGTGAAAAATATCAGTGGTAGTTTGATAGGGATTTCACTGAATCTGTAGATTGCTTTTGGTAGTAGAGTCATTTTCACAATGTTGATTCTTCCAATCCAAAAACATGGTATATCTCTCCATCTATTTGTATCATCTTTAATTTCTTTCATCAGTGTCTTATAATTTTCTGCATACAGGTCTTTTGTCTCCTTAGGGAGGTTTATTCCTAGGTATTTTATTTTTTTGTTGTAGTGGTAAATGGGAGTATTTTCTTGATTTCACTTTCTGATTTTTCATCATTAGTGTATAGGAATGCCAGAGAATTCTGTACATTAATTTTGTATCCTGCTACTTTACCAAATTCATTGATTAGCTCTAGTAGTTTTTTGGTAGCATTTTTAGGATTCTCTATGTATAGTATCATGTCATCTGCAAACAGTGACAGCTTTACTTCTTCTTTTCTGATTTGGATTCCTTTTACTTCCTTTTCTTCTCTGATTGCTGTGGCTAAAACTTCCAAAACTATGTTGAATAAGAGTAGTGAGAGTGGGCAACCGTGTCTTATTCCTGATCTTAGTGGAAATGCTTTCACTTTTTCACCATTGAGGATGATGTTGGCTGTGGGTTTGTCATTTATGGCCTTTAGTATGTTCAGGAAATTCCCTCTATGCCTCCTTTCTGGAGGGATTTTATCATAAATGGGTGTTGAATTGTGTTGAAATCATTCTCTGCATCTATTGAGATGACCATATGGTTTTTCTCCTTCAATTTGTTAATATGGTGTATCACATTGATTGATTTGCATATATTGAAGAATCCCTGCATTCCTGGAATAAACCCCACTTGATCATGGTGTATGATCCTCTTAATGTGCTGTTGGATTCTGTTTGCTAATATTTTGTTGAGGATTTTTGCATCTATGTTCATCAGTGATATTGGCCTGTAGTTTTCTTTCTTTGTGACATCCTTGTCTGGTTTTGGTATCAAGGTGATGGTGGCCTCGTAGAATGAGTTTGGGAGTGTTCCTCCCTCTGCTATATTTTGGAAGAGTTTGAGCAGGATAGGTGTTAGCTGTTCTCTAAATCTTTTATAGAATTCACCTGTGAAGCCAGCTGGTCCTGGGCTTTTATTTGTTGGATGATTTTTAAGCACAGTTTCAATTTCAGTGTTTTTGATTTGTCTGTTCATATTTTCTATTTCTTCCTGATTCAGTCTTGGCAGGATGTGCATTTCTAAGAATTTGTCCATTTCTTCCAGATTGTCCATTTTATTGGCATAGAGTTGCTTGTAGTTATCTCTCATGATCTTTTGTATTTCTGCAGTGTCAGTTGTTACTTCTCCTTTTTCATTTCTAATTCTTTTGATTTGAGTCTTCTCCCTTTTTTTCTTGATGAGTCTGGCTAATGGTTTATCAATTTTGTTTATCTTCTCAAGGAACCAGCTTCTAGTGTTATTGATCTTTGTTATCATTTCCTTCATTTCTTTTTCATTTATTTCTGATCTGATTTTTATGATTTCTTTCCTTCTGCTAACTTTGGTGTTTTTTTGTTCTTCTTTCTCTAATTGCTTTAAGTGTAAGGTTAGGTTGTTTATTTGCGATGTTTCCTGTTTCTTAAGGTAGGATTGTATTGCTATAAACTTCCCTCTTAGAACTGCTTTTGCTGCATTCCATAGGTTTTGGGTAGTCCTGTCTCCATTGTCCCTTGTTTCTGGGTATTTTTTGACTTCTTCTTTGATTTCTTCAGTGATCACTTCGTTATTAAGTAGTGTATTGTTTAGCCTCCATGTGTTTGTATTTTTTACAGATCTCTTCTTGTAATTGATATCTAGTCTCATAGCATTGTGGTCAGAAAAGATACTTGATACAATTTCAATTTTCTTAAATTTTCCAAGGCTTGATTTGTGACCCAAGATATGATCTCTGCTGGAGAATGTTCCATGAGCTCTTGAGAAAAATATGTATTCTGTTGTTTTTGGATGGAATGTCCTATAAATATCAATTAAGTCCATCATGTTTAATGTATCATTTAAATCTTGTGTTTCCTTATTTATTTTCACTTTGCATGATCTGTCCATTCGTGAAAGTGGGGTGTCAAAGTTCCCTACTATGAATGTGTTACTATCGATTTCCCCTTTTATAGCTGTTAGTATTTGCCTTATGTATTGAGGTGTTCCTATGTTGGGTGCATAAATATTTACAATTGTTATATATTCTTCTTGGATCAATCCCTTGATCATTATGTAGTTGTCCCTCTTTGTCTCTTCTAATAGTTTTTATTTTAATATCTATTTTCTCTGATATGAGAATTGCTACTCCAGCTTTCTTTTGGTTTACATTTGCATGGAATATCTTTTTCCATCCCCTCACTTTCAGTCTGTATGTGTCTCTAGGTCTGAAGTGGGTCGTTTGTAGACAGCATATATATGGTTCTTGTTTTTGTAACCATTCAGCCAGTCTGTGTCTTTTCACGGGAGCATTTAATCCGTTTACATTTAAGGTAATTATCAATATGTATGTTCCTATTTCCATTTTCTTAATTGTTTTGGGCTTGTTTTTGTAGGTCTTTTCCTTCTCTTGTGTTTGTTATTGTAGGTCTTTTCCTTCTCTTGTGTTTCTTGCCTAGAGAAGGTCCTTTAGCATTTGTTGTAAAGCTGGTTTGGTGGTGCTTAACTGTCTCAGCTTTTGCTTGTCTGTAAAGTTTTTAATTTCTCCATCAAATCTGAATGAGATCCCTGCTGGGTAGAGTAATCTTGGTTGTAGGTTTTTCTCCTTCATCACTTTAAATATGTGCTGCCACTCCCTTCTGGCTTGCAGAGTTTCTGCTGAAAGATCAGCTGTTAACCTTATGGGAATTCCCTTGTCTTTTGTTTGTTGATTTCCCTTGCTGCTTTTAATATTTTTTCTTTGTATTTAACTTTTGAGAGTTTCATTAATATGTTTCTTCACATGTTTCTACTTAGATTTATCCTGTATGGGACTCTCTGTGCTTTCTGGACTTGATTAACGATTTCCTTTCCCATATTAGGGAAGTTTTCAAGTATAATCTCTTCAAATATTTTCTCACTCCCTTTCTTTTTCTCTTGTTTTTCTGGGACCCCTATAATTCAAATGTTGGTGCATTTAGTGTTGTCCCAGAGGTCTCTGAGACTGTCCTCAATTCTTTTCCTTCTTTTTCCTTTATTCTGCTCTGCAGTAGTTATTTCCACTATTTTATTTCCTGGTCACTTATCTGTTCTTCTGCCTCTGTTCTTCTGCTATTGATTCCTTCTAGAGAATTTTTAACTTCATTTATTTTGTGGTTCATCATTGTTTGCTCTTTAGTTATTCTAGGTCCTTGTTAAACATTTCTTGTATTTTCTCCATTCTATTTCCAATAATTTGGATCATCTTTACTATGATTACTCTGAATTCTTTTTCAGTTAGACTGCCTATTTCCTCTTCATTTGTTTGGCCTGTTGGGTTTTTACCTTACTCTTTCACCTGCTGTGTGTTTCTCTGTCTTCTCATTTGCTTAACTTACTATTTTTGGGGGTCTCGTTTTTGCAGGCTGAAGGTTTGTAGTTCTAGTTGTTTTGGTGACTGCTCCCAGTGGCTAAGGTTGGTTCAGTGGTTTGTGTAGGCTTCCTGGTGAAGGGGACTAGTTCCTGTGTTCTGGTGGATGAGGCTGGATCTTGTCTTTCTGGTGGGTAGGTCCATGTCTTGTGGTGTGTTTTGGAGTGTCTGTGAACTTATTATGATTTTAGGCAGCCTCGCTGCTAATGGGTGGGGTTGTGTTCCTGTCTTGCTAGTTGTTTGGCATAGGGTGTCCAGCACTGTAACTTGCTGGTCGCTGAGTGAACCTGGGTGTTGGTGTTGAGATGGAGGTCTCTGGGAGATTTTCACCATTTGATATTACATGGAGCTGGGAGGTCTCTTGTGGACCAGTGTCCTGAAGTTGGCTCTCCCACCTCAGAGGCACAGCAGTGACTCCTGGCTACAGCACCAAGAGCCTTTCATCCACATGGCTTGGTGGTGGACTCTAATCTCAACAGTCCTGTTAGACAGCGATATGGCAGCATCTAGTAAAATGTTATATTTTGGTGAATCACAGGCCCATTGGTAAATGCAGTCCTATCCGTAGGAAATGTCATACACTCCTTAACTTAGTTCTTTGATCCTTTATTTCCTTGGTGCTTGTCCAATTTCACTTGCTCATAGGGTGCCATGTCCACAGGCCTCTCACCCAGGAATTCAGGCCAGAGTTCCTAGTGCAAAAGGGCTGTGCTGACAGCTCAGCTTCGGACGGGGTATATATTTCTTTTTTAAAAGATGCTGTAGGAAATCTGTCTTTGCTTTCATGTTATTTATATTTGGAAAAACTCTTTCTATTAAACTAAAATATAAATTAAAATTTTAGTAAGCCGAATGATATTGATTTTTACTACCATAAGTGACTTAGATATAACACATATTTTAGGATCACCTTAAATTCAGCTTAAATTGAGAAAATAAAGTTTATTTAATCATAATCGTGAGTCAATTTACTCTAAATCAAAAGTAAATGTATTGGTTCACATAAAGTGACAAAATTGTAAGACATTTAAAGTGTATAGTGTGATGATTTGATATATGTATATACTGTGAAATTTAAAAAAAGAAAAAAGTCAAATCCATAGAAACAGAGAGTAGAAAAGTGGTTGTCAGGGTGGGAGAAATAGGGAGCTGTTGGTAAAGGGTACAAACTATCAGTTACATGAATTTTTTTAAATATAATAATTATAAAATGGCATCTGAAAAGCATATGATTTAAGGTAACTTTTTAATACTACCTTTTGGGTTGTATCTGGAGGAATTATTACATAAAGGAAAGGTGATAAATTATAAGGTAATCAGATATTGATATAAAAATGAACAGTTAAGTCATTGAATGGCAATGGGAAATTGACAGCATAACAACAATGTACAGGAACTATTACTTTTTATTCTGAAAAATATTAATAAGTTAAAGTCATCACACACTTACACCAACAGCTCTTAAGAACAAGCAAATCTCAGTTGTTTGAATTATCAAAAACTTAAGGTGAAAAGAATAAAAATGAAGGTAGGGAAAAGTCATAATGGCATACTTTGCACTTTAAAGATAAAGAAATTTTCTTTTAAAAATATAATATCTTGGTTACTGCCAAATATACTCTTATAATAATAAAAATTATCCTTAAAAGAATAGTTTTATGCTTATGCTTTTCCAAACAGTACACTGGATAGAGAGCTAACAAACAAAATTTAACTTTCTTTTGTACCTAAATACAACTTTAGGTCTAAAACATGATAGTCAGTCTTAGTATCTTTATCAGAAATAATGGGTAACTGAAAAATAATCTTCTCTACATGAAACAGTATAGATAATATTATTATCTTATCACATATTTGTTTCTTAGGAGTAGACCTATTCTAAATGGAGAAACAACTTCAAATCTATTGTGTAATGATATCTTTCCATTGGAATATTTCTTGCTATCTCAAAAGTTTAGCTATATTATCAGTTTCTATTAAACGAACATTGATGATAAACTATTGCAATCATTATGTCACAAGTTTCTAATTAGCACAACTCTTGCCTATGACACCCAATCACTAACCAAGTTTTTCATGTAAATTGATGTCATCTAGTACTAAGTAGTTGTAATTTTTCCAAAACACTTGCAAGATATCTACCAAATACACCCATTTGTTAGTTTCTCTAAGTTGAACTCTGAAATTAATAGTTTATTTTGCAGAGGAATAACCAATTTTGTCCAATTATTTATGACATGGTTGTTCTGTGGTTTTTCCTATATTACACTGCCTAATGATCCTAAGAGATTGAACATGCCTTGAGAATAAAATCTAACAATTTCTTATTTCTAAAATGTCAAAAATACCCATAACCAACAAACATCTGAGAACCTACAATTGTCATCTTTTTCTTATTAGTGATTCAAAGTAATACAATGGTGGGAAATATATGTCACTTTTTAAGTCTTAATTCAAATTTGATGTGGCTAAATAAAGCTTAGAGTAACAAGTAAAGCAAAAAAGATCTTTATGGAAAATAGAAGAATTTTGAAATTATATGAATATAAAACAATAATGGGAAAACAGATTATGTCATATTATAGAATATTATATGAAAGAATCAACAGTTTGCTATGAATATCTCAAAATATAATTGAATCAGAATACCGTCTGCAGAATCTGTTATACAAAAAGGCCTCACTGAGCAGTTTAATGGCATTATCTCAGATTTATCTAAATTGTTTTTATAACCCTAGAGTACAGACCCTAACTGATATAAGATTTAGAGAAGTATAGGACTGTCATGTAAAAATAAGAACTGAGGGAAATATTTTCATAAAATTCACTTTAGCATCCAGATAACATATTTATTTATAGTATATAATTTAATAGTTATGCATAGCACTATTTCATAGCACTATTTCATCACCAACTGTTAAAGAATGAGGGAAAAGGAATAGAGAAATGAAAATGATATTTTGAACAACTGTTAAGGCCCTGGTAAAAGAGGCAAAGACAGAAATCCAGAGTATAACTTAAAGAGTAATATTGTATTCTAAGTATAAAACAATGCATATATAGATCTGCAATTTTATTTAAAATGAACTACTGCTTAATGCAATGTTTATATATATGTTTCAATAACTGGCCAACCATGTGCACAAAAAAATAAGAAAGACATATCAATTACTTTTTATTTTCTTTCTTTTTTTGACACATAAACATTATCAATTTTTGGTATAATATTTTCCTCTTCATTGAGATAGATATTTCCTTCCCAACCCCCCAAAATTCACTTTAATATATTTAATAAATTCCCTTAAATGTGTTTCCTTGGCAAATATATGGGTTATTATCATTTTAAATTCACATTTATCTTTTTATATTCTAACACTATTCATTTCTTGCATTTTTAAAAACAACACCAAATTTAAACATTTCTCTGGCTCCTAATTAGCACGATGATTTTAAACAGTTAAATCTGAATCATTTGAGAGCATTTAATTTAATTCCACCTGAAACCTTATTAAAACACAAATAGAGAGTAAAAAGTAATGAACAATGTGTGAAGTAAAGGAGAAGAGATAAAGTTGAAACTTGGTGAATGATTTACCAGAACAGAGAACACTAAAACATAAGCATGGAGATAATCTAAAAGAAAAGAGGATTCATACTGCACAGACCTACAAAGTCCTAAAGATTGGCAACATCAGCATTCCCTGAGATTGGGTATGGACTAGGGCTGAATAGAGAAGGGCTGTTTAAACACATGTAACAAGCACTTAGACACCAGATTACTTCCTACTCTAGAGTGGAAGACAAATATCTCTGGACTTAGAATGAACAACTGAAAGATGGAATGAAAGATCAAGGAAAGCTTCAAGTGAAAAATATAGAAATCATCCATTAGACATACAGTCAGAATGTTAGCAGTCTACCTTATACATGCCTAGAAGGATATTAAAATATTTCTGTCTATGTCCAAATAAAAGACATGCTTTTGAGGATTCCCAACCAAATTTGTGGTCCTCACCAATTACCATTCAGTGGACCAGCATTTTAGAATCCTTATCTTAAAATGAACATGCAGCTGAGGATCACTAGGTATTTGTGAAAATATCCTCCATTAACAAAAAACGTGCAAAGCCCATATGAGAAAAACTTTGACATATTAACAAATAGACTAAAATAGTCTATAAAAAGGAGAAGATATAGCATTTGTGGAAAAACAAATTTCTCTATTAAATATGTCAAGCCTCTCTAAGTTAGTTTACAAAATAATGTGATTCGAGTGAATACATCAATGTTAACATATTTTCTTAACACTAGATAAGTTAATTCTATTATGTTATAAGGAAAATAATTTAAAAATCATTATTAAAGAAAAACAATGCAGAAGAAGAGAAATAAGTGAGAGGTGGTCAAATCAGATATTAAAATATGTTAGAAATTCTTATTAATTGGTGGAATACCCTACTGAATGTGAAATAGACAGCTAAATGAAAAAAATGAAAAGCTCACAGAAAGATGTAAATATATGTGGAAATTTTGTGTATGATAAGGTAACACCTCAATTCAGTGGGGCAAAAGGAAATGCTTCTAGGTTTCCATTCAGTTCTCTTCTTTCTTTTCAATGTGGAAGTCCAAACACTATTAGACTGTTTGATATTGTCTAACAGAATTTTGATATTCTGGGTTTTTCTGTGTTTTTTTTCCCCACTTATTTTCCCTCTCTCTATACTTCAATTTGGATAATTTCTATTGACTTGTCATTACTTTCATGAATTCTTGTCTCAGGTCTTTGTTAAGTTTATCAAAAATATTATTCATTCCTAATTTTTTTTATTTCTAGAATTTGTTTTTTTCACTTTTTCATAGTTTTCTTATCTCCACTAAAATTTGCCATCTGTCCATGAACATTTCAGTAGTTGTCTTCTTATCTGCTTATACAGCAGCAAGCTCTTTCTCCTACACTCTGACAATAAGGAAACGTTTTGTGAGTCTTGTCTTTTCTTGGAGGGGCACGTCACACTTTCAAATTTAGTTCACCTGATTGCCTTGAGAACTCAGCATGAAAATGGGCTCAGAAGCACTACAATTTATAGATTTTTATGGATTTTTTCATGGTTTGGGTTGGTGTGATGTTCTTTGCTTTTTCTATTTAACTCCAAAGTGAAAGAACATTTAAAAAGCAAATCATTAAAACACTAGAAGAAAATATAAGCAAATTGTCTTATGACGTGATAAAGCATGTCTTCCAAAATATGAAAATAATTGATATCTAGATGCCTAAAATGTGTTATACAAATAATTATTTGTTGACCAATGAGTAGCAAGCATACAGAGCAATGATAGATAAATATATAAATAAATAAGAAAAGGACATTTCAAGACTAAAACAATGTACACATCTTTATTACCTAAAAAGGAACAACATTCAAAGCTGTAAGTAGAAACCTGTGGGTTGAGCTCTAGGTGCTAATAAAGATAGTAGTAGGGTGGCATAAAATACTCAAAAACTACTCAGATCATCAGCCTGAACTGCTTAATGTGAGAGGAGAGCCTGGAGCCAGTTCCAGAGTTTAAAACCAGCAGCTGATGTGAGGTTCCTCTATCTTAAAAGCCTGCTAAAAAATAAAAGCTGCTCACCCTAGGCCTGATATGACAGCTTTAGAGTAAGATGCAAGCCTCTGAATAGTGGAAGACAAGAAGTTTTGCAAGCAGAAGCTGATCCAGTTCTCCCACTGGGACCATGGATGAGTTTCTAGCCCAAATATCACTACAAAGCAGGAGCAACAGCCTGTGATTACAACACCTGGCTCAGGACAGAGGCTTAGGACCAGGCAGAGCCAAAAAGAAACTGTGAAAATGTGAAAAAGAAATAAATACAGGAGAACAACATAATGACAAAAACAAAAAAATCTTTCCCACTTTCTCAAAAAGTGGCTGCAAAGCCAAATTCCCAACATATAAGAAACCTAATATCTATAATACTAACAAAGATAAGCTTCCCTGCAAAAGATCAGAAAAAGACATTAGCAGAAATTAAATAATTTTTTCAATGTTTAAATTGAAAATATTCATGCACTCAATGCAGAAAGGATGGCCATCCACATTCTAATCACCTAGATTACCTAGAGTCAACAATTATTAATGTTTGTCATCTTTGTTTATGTGGTATATATAATATGCACATATACATATATATACATATATATATATATACACACACAGACCCATACATGTGATTTATCATGTATTTGTATGTGTGTTGTTTGTGTGTACATGCAGATATATTTGTAGAAAATATTTACAGGCAAATGACCTTTTACTCCTAAATACTTTAGAATGTATATCATAAACCCAAGGAATTTCTCTTACATAAATAAAACAGTTTAATTAAACCTAAGTAAATGCCCACTACTTAACCATATTCAAACTCCTCAAATTGTTGTCAAAATGTATCTTATTTATTTTAAATCAAACATCCAATCAAGCTTCCCACTTTGTTTTAGATACTTGTCTTTGTAATACCTTTTAATCTGGAAGCATGGCTCCCTCCCCAGCTTTTTAATATGACATTAACATTTTTATGAAACCAGACATAATCTCTTGTAAAAGGTTCCATCTTCTAAATTTTCCAGACTGAAATTTATGTTTAAAGACTTATTTAAATTTAAGTAAAATATTTTTTCAGTAATATTGTAGTGCTATGTATTTTATATTGAATCCCATTAGAAGGCATATAAATATGGTTTACTCACAATTATCTATGCTAAGTTTGATCTTGTATGCAATTTGCAACTCAACTATAAGATGATTAAGTGACATTATGGGAATAGCTTATTTCCCACCATATTATACATGATTTTCCGCACCCATTCGTTTTTCTTGTAAGTTTATATCCCTATAGAATATTACAAAGAAACTGTTAATTTTATATCACTTTCTATAATCATTATTTGGGATTCCTCTACAAAATAGAGGTTTTCCTAATAAACTGGGATGACAAAAAATTTTCATAAAATGAAAGAGTGTATGTTTAATGCTTTTTGTCTTATAATTATCTTCAATTTTTTTTAATGGAAGGCCATGTATTGTCTTCATTTATCGTTTTTCAAATAACTGTACATTTACTTTTTTGAAAGCATTACTTGCATTTTCTAGTACAAAAAAAATGTTTCTGTAATGTAAGGAAATATACAACTTTAATAGTGAAAAAGAACACCATATTTACTATAGTAATTTCTGCATTTCCCATGTTTCTTAAGTAACTTTCTTGTCTGATAGCACACAAAGAGCAAGTATGAAAACTATATGTTTTTGTAATTCTAAAGACATTGAGAATTTTCTGTTGGCATTGGATAACAAATTGTAGACACAGCTTCAGTAGCAGGATATACATATGCCTGTTGTTTTATAACATTGTGCATATTTGGAATGTTACTTCTATATTACTGAGTGGTGTTATAATCATTCTGAAAAGTCCCCACTGGACCAAAAAATTGGACTCATTTTCAGATGAAAAAGTTGTTATACAGTCATCTAAAACAGGAACATAAAAATTGTAAACTCTTACTTGATTAACACAATGGACTCATAGATATTTATTTATTCAGTCTTTAAAATCAATGAAAATCATTGTTTTCATGTTCATGTCTTGAATTTGGTGACTGGGAACCTATGTCCATTTGTTTCACTTCCATTCATCTTTGAATACTTCTTTTTTTTTGGCGCAAGATGCTTCAAATTGACCTTATTCTTCCACTGCCTGATTTAGAATCAGATATTTTTCTTAGGAGCCTTGGATTTTTTAAATTGGAGAATGATATTTTAAAAATCAAGATATAGGAGTGTCCATTTCAACTAGAGTATCACTGATTGTAGCTTCCTATTAGTGAATACAGTTGGTGATATATTTTACAAAAGCAAAGATTGATAATGACATTTTGTGTTTACAGTTTAAAAACTTGTCTTCTGAAGTTATATGACTGTACTTACATTTCTTTTCTCTTAAATAAATTATTTTTTTTATTTTCTAGCATTAATATATTTACTCTCTTAATGTTACTATAAATTAATGAACATTAAAATGGAACAGAACAGAAGAATAGTCAAACCATGATTATAAATGGGAATTTCCCCATATTAATCTATATCAATATCTGTCTATTTATGGGAATGGGAATGCATATATATGTATATATAATGTTTGTCTCTCCATTGTATGCAATATCGGAAAATTCAAAACAACAATTCAAATCTCAAAAAGTAGGAAAATAGATACATCATTTGTGGTATATTCATAGAATGTAATATGGTACTGTAGTTACAATAATGATGTAGCATATTGTGTTCTTTATGAATAACTATTCAGAAATAATGTTGAGTAAAAAAAGCAAGTGGCAGAATAACAGGGTATAATTACATTAGAATAAAATGGAAACAGACTAGCAAAATACCATATATAATGTGTAAATATAATATTCATGTCTAGTAAGAGTATAAAAATATGCTAGCAATAGTGGTTACACTTAAGTTAGAAGGGGAAGGGATATATTGGTCATGAGAATATATATATATATATACACATATATATGCATATACATATAGTTAATTCATTAATCAGTTTGGAAAAATCAAAATAATCTAGCCTTTACTCATATAAAGAAGAAGTAAAGTAAAGGGTACTAAAAATGCAAACTTAGAATTGAGAAAAAAAATTTTTAAGTGTTTTTCCATGCAATTCCTGTCTCACATGACACTTCCTTGATAAGCGTTATATGCTCAAATAGATTTGCAATAGTCTATTATACTATTTCTTGAAAATTCATAACGTGCATTGTCATATTAAAAGCTTGATCATGATTGGTAGTGAAGTAAATAATATTGTATCTTCATAATGTTTGTAAATTCAATTGTTAAATAATACACAGCTATTTATCCTTCTGTAGGAGCTCAACTGTACTACTTCAGCTCATCAGCAAATCAGCACTGCAACTACAAATTGTTGTTACTTCTAGCAAAGGAACATGTAAAAAGATTGCTATCTCAGTATCAGTTGTGGTTGCTGAGAATTTTTCAGTGCCAAAGAGTGGAGAAAGTTAAACTATAGCTGCTTTTTTAGCAATGATACCTATGAATTTAAGATATTCATCAAAAGCATTAATAGAACTTGTCCATAGTGAGGAATAAAAAAAGGAATCAGAAAAAAGAAACAGGAATAAATAAATGGATAAGTAAATACATCAAAAAAAAAAAAAGGAAAAATCAGGAATTAATGAGACTGCTGATAATAATAAACTATGAGCAGTGAGGTAGAATTAACTTGCACCTCTGCATCTGAGGGCCAGGAGAAAGGAGGAGAAGCAGAAGGAGACAAGAGAGGAGGAGGAGCAAGAAGAGGAAAGAGGAGGGAGAAGGAGGGGAGGAGGGAGAAGGAGGGGAGGAGGGAGAAGGAAGGGAGGAGGCAGAGAATTGGGAGGGGGAGGGAGAGGATCAGAGGAGGAGAAGAAGGAAGAGGAGGAGGAGGGAAAGAAGAGAAGAGAACATTGTGTTATGAATGGGGAAAAGAAGTAATGACAATGAAATATTTTATGTGTATCCTCTACATTATGTCTGCATAGGTAATGAGAGGAAAATTCAGAGAACAAATGTAAATTTTTTAAAAAGGCAAAATTGGTTAGTGAATTAAAAAGTCTGAAAAGAATTTAAAAAGCCCAAAATAATCCAGAGATAAATTATAAATATATATATTAAAATTATTTATAAATTAAGAGAATTAATAATATCAAAAGCTAGCTCTTTAAAAACAAACATTAAATATACATTCTAAGAGCTAACTGAATTAGAAAAGGGAGAACATAAGTTATAATACACAAAATTTTAAGTACAAAAGAGATAAAAGCATATATAATAAGTGTAAATTTGGACATTTTAATGAAATGCATACTTTATGAAAACACTGATCCCAAGGAAGCTGGGAAACTCATACTATTCAATTACTAGGAGAACAAAAAGAAAAACTATCAAAATGTTACCTCTCCCAAAAATCAGCAGGCCAGAAATTGTCATGTATGCATCCTATCAAACATAAGAGACCGTCTTTGACAGAGCTGTTTAAACTGTTTAAACTGTTGCAGAACTGTTACACTCCTCAAGCATTTATATAAAGACAGAATAACATAGATACCAACATCTGATAAAGTACACAAAAGCAAATGACACAAAAATCTCATTTTGAATATTGAAGCAAAAATCTTCAATACATTCTAACAAAATGTAGCAAGATATTAAAGGATTAATACATGTTGACCAATTATAGTTTATTGCAGGAATTAAATAGTATTTTAATATTAAAAATTCTATTCATATAATTCATTCTATTAATACATTGAAAGATTAAAACTGGTCTTTCTAATGTTGAAGAGGCTTTCAAGGATATCTAATATTTACTCTTCCTAAGGAAAAAAAGTCATTGTGAAACACTGAAAAAATTTCCCTGAGAAAAACATTATAATACAAATAAAGTATGCATTTGCACATAAACATATATACAAATAAGCACAAATATTGCTCTAAAAGTGTGATGCAATAGTTGCTGCAACATAGTGAAAATTATTAAATGAAATAGAACTTACAAAATAATGAAATTATAGAAGTTTATGTGTATAAATGTCTAGAAGGATACACATTAACTCTGCACAGTGGCTGCCTCTAGCTAGAGGGTGAGAGACAGATCATTAGGCACTATATGTTAAGTTTTTACTTCAAATAGCTTTAAATACTGCTTGTTTGCTTGCTTTTCTGTTTATTGTTTTTGACCTTGCAAATAAATCACTTTTATATTTAAAAAGTAAAAAATAATAGAAATGATATGACTTACAATAAAAGTAAATATGTGCATGAATGAACCTAGAGGACATTATTCTAAGTGAAATATGCCAGTTGCAGAAGGACAAAAATTTTATGATTCCATAAAGGTATCAAAGAAGTCAAACTCATAGAAGCAGAGAGTAGAATGATAACAACAGGCTGGGGGGAGGGGAAAATAGGGAGTTCAAAATATATAAAGTTTCAGTTATGCAATTTGAATAAGTTCTGCTGTACAACAGAGTACCTATAGTTAACAATAATATATTGTCCATTAAAAATTTGTTAAGTGAGTAGATCTCATGTTAAGTGTTCTTAACACTTTAAAAAAATACGTAGATTTGTCCTTATATATACATATAGTAAAATTTCTTACACAATCTCTGGAATCTCCTATAGTCCTCCAAGCATTCTGCCATCTTACCTAAATCTTTTAAGTGGGGTTGTTTTAAAATATTTATATTGATAAGAGAATTGTCATTGGATGTTAGTGTATTTGATATGATTGATCAGATATATATGATTAATATATTCTGCTATTATTGATCAAACTCTAATTACAAACTCTAATCCACATTGATTTTAATAATTAATGAGTTATCTTAATAGACATATATAAAAAATTTCTTCACTATTGGTGTTTTTGTCTCCTAAGTTTAATTAAAACAGCCCTGTGTACAATTTTAATACTAATAGTAAAAAGTCTGTATTAGGTTTTACTACATTTAGAAGACTAAAAAGAGAGATTTTTAAGGTCAACAGAAAGGCTTAAGGAAACTAATTGTACCTCAGGCTTCAAAATCACACTACAAAGACTTTTGGATTTTTACTGAAATGTTGACACCTAATATGATACCCAGCAGCATGATAGTACTGTACTGTCAGTGAGTCTTCAATATAAACTGTCAAAGATGAGAAGCTTCTTACACCTCCAGCCAGGGAGTCTTCACTTGCAGAGGAAAGACTGACACACAACT
The DNA here is from genome assembly GCF_951394435.1 of Stenella coeruleoalba. NCBI lineage: Eukaryota > Metazoa > Chordata > Mammalia > Artiodactyla > Delphinidae > Stenella > Stenella coeruleoalba. The sequence goes on along the minus strand of NC_137150.1, from coordinate 107,620,239 downwards.
GTTTTTCTATAATACCTTACAATATGTTCTTTCTTTTGTTGTACATTTATCAAAACTATATGGTAGCCCTCCTAGTCTCAAGTCTTGAGTTGCAGATTATCTGAAATATGATGTTTACATTAGAAAAATAATCAAGGATTTAATAAGGATTCTCTCTTTCATACTTAATTGATAAAAGTATACAAAGGAAAGTTATTTAAAAATGAGGCACATAAAAATAAATATCAAACAGATCTTTTTTTAAATTACTTTATTTTTTAGAGAAGTTTAATATCCACAGCAAAACTGAGGAGAAGGTATAGAGATTTCCCTTGTACCCCCTACACTCACACACGCATAGCTTCTACTATTATTAACATCTCCCCAGCAGAGTGGTACATTTGTTACAACTGATGACTTATATTGACACATCATAATCACCCAAAGCCCATAGTTTACATTATGGTTCACTCTTGGTGTTGTGCGTTATTTGGTTATGTACAAATGTATGATGACTAGTAGTCATCATTATGGTATCATACAGATTATTTTTACTGCCCTGAAAATCTTCTGTGCTCCATCTATTCATCCCTCACCTTGGAACCCTTGGAGAACACTGCTCTTTTTATTGTCTCCATAGTTTAGCATTTTCCATATAGTTGGAATCATATAGTATATATGATTCCAGTATTCCTTTTCAGATTGGCTTCTTTCAGTTAGTAATATACATTTCAGGCTCCACCATGTCTTTTCATGGCTTGAAAGGTCATTTCTTTTTTAGCACTGAACAATATTCCATTGTCTGTACCTACTACAGTTTATTTATCCAGCCACCTACTGAAGGACATATTTGTTGCTTCAAACAGGTCCTTTTACTAGAGGTTCTTGGATGAATTTTGGATAAGTCCTTGAATTCTCAAATTTTACATGCATAATTTGGGACATATATTTATTGTTCCAAGGAGTAATTTTATTAACTTTCTTCAGATTCTAAGCTCTACACAATATCCAATAGTTTAAGTATATATATATATATATATATATATATATATATATATATATATATATATATATATATATATGACTTTAACATACAATTTACATTGTGTAATTTGAAGAATTTATTATTAGATAGATATTGCTATTGTTACTTTGAAAGTTTTAACTACAAACTATGTGTAGTGCATTAGGTGTGTATCTCAAAACCTCTGTGTGGTGAGGGTATGGAGAATATTGACTATAAATGCTATTTATTAAATTAAAATTGTATATGAAGGTACAACAGGCCAAGAAAAAACACACCCTTGAAGAACATGAACAAGGTGGGAGTATTTACTATATTGTATATGAAGACTTCCTTTAAAGCTACAGAAATTAGAACAGTGTAATCTTGAGGCAAGAATGGGAGAATACACACCTCCCAAAAAAGAAAACAATGACAGCATATAAATGGACACTTGATCTAGGACAAAATTGCAGAGCACTGTAGAAGAGACTTTTTTCAATAAAGAATGCTGGGCCATTCTGATATATACACACACACATTTATATACAATATACAGGTATAAGATCATATACTATATATAATATTGCATATACATATATATACAATTATGTATATAAAAAAAAGAAATGATGTCTAAACACAAATTTCCCTCCTACATGCAAAATTTAATTCCAGATGAATTGTATATTTCAATATCAAAGGTAAAACAATAAAGTTTCTACAAGGTAACATATGAGAATATATTTTTGCCCTTTGAATAAGTAAGATTTCTTAAACAGGGCATAAGAAGTATTAACCATCAAAGAAATATAAAAAAACAAAAGAAAACTCCATTGACCTCATGATCATTTTTCTGATCAGCCATAAAATGTTCACAAAAGTTTTGTTTATACTTGTTATTTTATTTTTCTCACCTCTCATTCTCACTCTAGCCTATTCCAATTGGCTGTTGGTCCACACAACTCCTCTGAATTGATTTTAATCAAAATCCCTATTGACTTTTATCTTGACAAACTAATAGTAATTCCCTATCCTCACCTTACATTAAGCAGCATTTGAGACATTTTGTCACTTTCCTGAAGTTATTCTCTGGAGTTCCATGACTATGCTCTTTGATATTGATATTATCTCACTGCCAGCTTTTTCTCTATGGTCTTTGTTGGCTTGTTCCACTGCTCACTCTCAGACATCAGCATCTATCATAACCATAACCAGGCCTTCTTCCTGTACAATTTAACTGAATGTCCTCACCAAGTCTCATGATATTAAAAAGCATCTATGTGCTGATTATCCCCAAACATGTATCTTCAGTCTTGGACAACACCCTGATCTTCAGCCTTACATATCTAATTGCCTGGATATCTCAGTTTGTACATCTAATAAACTTCTCAAACTTAATATGCTTCATTCACTTTATGTGCCCATGCAAAATATGGTCCCACCCCAGTCATTCCACTTAGAGTACATGATTTTTTCTAGAAAATGTGGAATATTCCTTAATATTTTATTCCCCTTAACTCTTATATTTAATCCACCTTTGAGTCCTGTCTGTACTGTTTCCTAAATTTAATCCAATATTAACCTTTCTCATTCTCCACTGAACTATTTCTATCCCAACCCATAAACATCTCTACCTGAATTACTGAAACAGCTTCCACAGGTTGTCAGTATTTAAACACTTGACCCATTCAATTCATTCTGTATAGAGTGGTCAACATGATTTTCTCAAGGCTTACATTATATCAAATCAACTCCTCTTCACAAGGTTTCCACTTGGTGCTGGAATTATATCCAAACCCCTTATATCATGCCCTCTAAGTAGAAACTTGTGTTTTTATCTGTCAGCTTTCTTCTATCTCAAATTTTTTTTCTCTCTCTCTCTCTCTTTTAAGGTGGGCAAGAGAAGAATGCTATTTATTGACTATGCTCCTCAGCACTTGGTGAGCTGGCTTGACATTTTGACAAATAGAATTAAAAGTAGAATGAAGTAACCAAAGCTATAGAGACTTTTGTTGTGGCTAGGCTATATGGTTTTCAGCTCAGGCCTTAGTAAGCTTTCGTTACAGAGACCTAGCAAAGCCAGCCATGGGAAATTTACAGTGCAGGCTGTGAACACAGCTGAGCATTACATTTCATGGTAGAGTGAGGAAATGGTTAAACTTGGGAGGAGAGAACCATTTAGCTCCAGTGAAGCCTCATCTAGAAATTATAACAGTGTTTTGTGTTTTACTATATGTCTCCATCAAGTCTGCAGATTGAAGCTTTAAACCCTTAGGTGTATATGTTTTATATGGATCATAGGACTTCGATTTCAATCAGAACCAAGAGAGATAATTATTTTAGGGGTTTTATCTTGTATTCATGTGACTGGTCCATTTTCAAACAAAAGTTATCACCATACAGTCACAAATTGTCTTTGAATTTCATTACAGAAGCACTAATTAATGCTTTCAAACCGGGAAGCAACAACGTTAAGGAAACATAGTATATGTTCTTTTTATGAGACAAAGGCTATTCACAGATATTTGGTGATCAAAGGAGAACACATTGAGACTGTTAACATAAGTTTATCCAACAGGAAATGAGCATAGGGGATATGTGAGCTTTCCAAGTCAGGTCTGGCCTTTAGAGCCTTCCTTGTGTGTTCCTCCATGCTTTTCCAGTTCCACTGGGCAGGGATTTTCCTTGCAAGCCAGGAGCTGAAGCTGGATCAGCCATTTCAGTCCAATCCCATAGCCTAGCCACAACCAACCTAGAACATTACCATGTAATCTTCATGAATGGAAAGTAAATGTCTATACTCCTTAAGTCACTGAATTATTGTTGAGTCACTTGGTTTACTCCAAATAACAGAGGGTACAAAATCTATTTACTGCTTTTCATGTTTCCATGTGAAGGAAAAAAAAAAAAAACCTGAAATGGTATAAAGTCTCTGATCTCTCTTTAGTCTCCCTCTTCCCACTACTTCCCAAACAAGGGATAGTTATTTATCTTAATAGTGAGTTTGGGAGAGAAAACCAGACATGTTCACCTCAATTCTTCCTCTCATCTTCTCTGTGCCTGCCGCAGAGAAAACAAATACTGGTGTGATCTCTTTGTCACCTTAGCAGGACAGACTATGCTCTATAATGGACTTCTACAAATATAGGTACAGTATTAATTCAGTATTAATGTACTAAGTCCTTGTGGCTGCATATCCAAGCTGTAATCATTTGTATTGATAACAAAGATGGCATTCTAATCTCCATTTATGTGAGCCTTTCAGCTACCTTTCAAATAACATTGAACTCGGGTAGATAGATGTAGTGTTATTTCTTGACACCTCCAAGGACATTTGAGATTAAAACAAAACAAAAACAAATTTCAAAAAATTCTATGTATGTTTCCTGAAGTAACAAAATAGCTCTCCCAAATAGTTTTTCTTTGCTCCTCTTCGAAATTAATCTGTCACTTTACCACCTGTGGTCTTTAAGTTGCACTTAGCTGACTAGGGATAAAAGCATGGTATCAATAGAATCCATAGGCCAGTTCTATTTTTGAAGTACACTGGGACATGGATATAGCTGTCTCTCTTTCACTAAATCAAACTGAAACTGCTACTAGATTATCCCCAGGTGTTTCTGATTCTCATTTGCTTGTCAATGTGAAAAGATATTTGATAAGATGATTCTATTTAACTTTTCAGTAGCGTGGACAGATTGACATAGTAGTTTATGACATAAACACCATTAAGGAAACACTAAAAGTGTAGTGGAATTTATGGCAGTCTGAGAGAGCAAGAAAAAATATTTTTAAGTAACATAAGATGTCCATTGCTCTTCATACAATATAATCAGCTCTATATTCCCCAAATATAATGTCAGAGATATACTAAGTTTTCTGCTTGTGGGTATATCTAAAAATACATATTCTTTGACATACCTAAAAATATTATGAGTGTACCCTCTTTGATCCTATTTGCTCTATTTTAATTTGATGTTAAGACTGGTACAGGTTTTATGGACCTGGTGAATTTTACCTAAATAGATCCAACACAGCAAGCAAAAAGTCAAGGAGAATCAATAAGAATGTTTTGCATGGACTAATGACTGCCCAAAGCTTCCCTGCAAAACTTCTATGTGACAAATTTTCATAGAGAAAATAGAAGTCATATTTAAAAGCCATAGAAAATATAAGTCATATTTAAAACATATCAAGTGTTTTAGATAAGGCCTTTAATTTAAAACTTACAGGAAAATACTATATCTACCTAGAGGAAAAGAAGTGGGGGGGGGGGGAGAAAGTGAGAGAGAGAGAGAGAGAGAGAGAGAGAGAGAGAACAAACCAACCAAATCTCACTCTTTGGAGACCTGATTCTAAGGTCCATAATGTAATTCTTATGCTATGGGTAACTCCCTGATTAAAAGTACCTAAGACCTTTCTTACTATTTACATGTAAGGCATGTGATGTAAGGTGCAGGGATGAAATCAAACAAGTGTCTGGATTTGGACACACAGTCTTCACTTATTTTCTTTGTCATTCTGGGCAAGATAAATAATCAAGCTAAAACTCTCCTCTGTAAAATGGTGACAATAACAGACCATGCATTAAATAAGGGTTATGCAACTTATATTAGCTTAATTGTTCTAAAGCTTAAGCTTGTGTCAGAATTACTCTGAGTTTCCAGTGAGAGTTTTCATTTCTAACAAGTTTTCAGATGCTGCTGATCAAGAAACAACACATTGAGAACCACTGTATAAACTAATGCATGTAAAGCACTAGCAAATTGTTTGATATAACAAGTGTTTGATATGTTTTAGCTATTAATTTTCTTGGTAGTTTATTTTTCATCTTTATAGTTGTAAAAAGATATAAACATATAGTTTGTAAATATTTTTATTGAAGATAAATCTTGCTTTGTTAGCATATACTCTCCTGGAAAAAATATATATATTGATGATTTATAAATTGAAAGGTGTTTTTGTGATGACACTAATAGAATCATTCGATAAAAGAAAAAACCTTTATGGAGTGAATTATTCTGTGTTGTTAATTTGGAATCTTATACTTGTATTTTCTTAAGAATAAATTCCTTTAATAGGTTTATATCTTAAAAAGTAATTAAGGAGATTTAATTTAGAAATATAACATGCTCTTGGTGAGTGTTCTTATGACAACAATGCTTCCCTTATTATTGTCCTCAATAATACTTTATTGCCATTATGTACAGGTCTACGATTTTCCTATATAAAATTATCACAAAGACTGCAGATGCCTATCTTCATTATTATGTCCATACCACATATAAGCAACTATTAAATATGTGACAAATGGTTAATACATCATATTACTTTGTTGAAAATTTTCTATTGACTTAACAATATGCTGTAATAATGTGTATATAAGAGGAGAGAATTGAGTATGTGTGCAAAGAGGACGAAAGATAAGAACCATAAGCCAACTCATCCAAAATCCAAATAGAGACAAAAACAGTCAAGTCAAAAAACTTTTTTGTTGATGATATGAAATGAATAATTAGTGAAGTGAAAGAAGAGTAACAAAAAATTATATTAAAAACTAAAGATGTTTATTTTGTTTTGTTTTCTTTCTTTGTTTTGCTCAAATCAGCTACTGAGAAGTTAATAATGGCTACAGGAATGTCAGAAAATGTAATAGAATTTGAAATGACAACTTAGTCACTACCATTATCAGTCAAGACTTTGCATTATTTAATAAAAAATATATCTTGAAAATATTTATCTACCTTGTCATATTTTTCTCTTTGTATTTCCTATCCTTAATGAATTCTACCTCAAACTCTTTTAGCTAATCCTTCCCCCTCATAATTTGTCTACTACCAAAAGAAAGGAGGAAAGAAAAAATCTTTAGCATGCAGATTAAGCAGTGAATAGTAATAACGAACTATTTGTGACATCTACAGTTTTTCACAAGCCAAAACAGAATATTTCAACTTATTTTCACATTTTTTTCCCAATAGTAGTGTCACATAAAATGGTGACAGCATTTGCATTAAGTACCTTGTGAAGATTGAACAGACTCTGAGTGGGTAATACATTGTCTCCTTCGGTGAGATTATTTACTTCTTTGACAGTTTCACTTTTGATGACGACATGAGAAATTACTTTTACCTCAGGCTGTACGATATGTTGAATTTTTATCAGATGGTTGTTAGTAAACATTGTTTAAATGAAAAGTGACAGTCTCCTTTAATGGTCTGAATGTTCAAAAGAGTAGCAAACATGGGACTTCCCTGGTGGTGCAGTGGTTAAGAACCTGCCTGGCAATGCAGGGGACACGGGTTTGAGCCCTGGTCCAGGAAGGTCCCACGTGCCGCAGAGCAACTAAGCCCGTGTGCCACAACTACTGAAGCCCGCGTGCCTAGAGACCATGCTCCGCAACAAGAGAAGCCACCACAATGAGAAGCCCGCATACCTCAATGAAGAGTAGCCCCCACTCCCTGCAACTAGAGAAAGCTTGCATGCAGCAATAAAGACCCAATGCAGCCAAAAATAAATAAGTAAATAAGTAGCAAACAAAAAAGCTTCTAGCATGAACTGAATTTTTGTGATTTTCTTCTTGGCACAGTGCTATACTATGAAACTTTTAGATGATTTTAAGAGCTATCTGGAATGGTCCTAATTCCCAATTCCCTTAAGAAGTTCCAAAATACTAAGTATTGTCTTTGGCTTCTTCTTGGGAGACTTTATTTCTTTCTTTGGTCTTTATTGATCTTAACCATCTCTGAAAACACACAGTTTATACCAACAAATACTTTCAACACAAAGTAAAGAAGAATGAGTGATAAGAGTAAAAGCAATAACTATATCCTGATGAAAAATCTAGACTGAAGGAAATGCTCTGTTTTTCAAGTAAACAAGAACATATATACTTTATTTACTCTGACTATATTTTATTTCTTATATGACCTTGGGAAACACATTCTATTATGAAAACAAGAAGCGTTTATTATCATTTTTTAAACTAAAAGAAACTATATAAATAGTTGTATATTCCAAAATACTATTACATATAATTTGTAGTCATGTACAGATATTTAATAATGAATATCTATTTTAGATAGAAATCAATATTTAAATAAATATATTTGCAAAAAATGATCAAGTACAGGATTATGCGGTAGGAATACAAACATATTTGAAATAGTGCTGTTTTAAATATCTTACACTAAGCCTTTCCAATAACTGGAGCAAAATCTTAAGAGAACTAATATTCTCTTCAGAATCTGTCTTATGCAAGTAAGTTTCAACTGCACTGATAAACTGGACCTGGTAGTAATACCAGGTAGTAATACCCTAGATTTAGAGCATTTTAATGGCAGTTATAGCATTTATTGGTGTATTCTTATTCTCCAGTGAAATAATAGTAATTATACTATTTTCACACAAGTTATCTACATTTCTTCCTCCTAGCCACTTCATTAGTAATAAACTGATGTCATAGATCCAAATTATACTTAGCAATTATTCTACCTGTCCATTTGACTAGGTTTGAAATAACATATTTTGTCTTTACCAATATCTCTTTACCCTTGTCTTGCATGGCAATATAACTACCAGTTTATTTATGTGTGTTATTTTTTTCTTTTTGATTTGTTAATTGTGTTTGTATTGTGTAAATTACCTTGCATCTTCTATTCAAGATTTTCTCTGGTTCTTCCTCAACTAACAATTTTTAAGTTATAATTACTCAGGATTCTTCCTTGAGTATCCTCTACTTTTACATACTTTCTCTTCTTATCTTTATCCACTTTACACTGAGGATCAATAATAAATCGTGGACAAAGTCACTTGAAAGTTAACACATCTCTGAATTACTCAAACTTCTAAATCTCTAATCATAATCTTCCATCCTGTGATATTTTAATTGATAAAGAATTCCCATTCAAACTATTATATGTCATCAGTGGGACCTTCAGATCATTAACACCTTTTACTTTACCCCCCCCCCCACTTTGTAACTGAAAAATAGATCCACATAACAAGTTATATAATTGAACTTCTGACTTGAAGTTCCATGAATTTAGTATGTCCAATATGGATCCCTTTACCTGTTTCCTCCCAGACCAAAACATTTGCAACTTCTCAAATGTTTCTTTTCCCCTAAGGGACAATATTCAAGTTCAAGTCAGAATCCTAAAAGGTCATTCTAACTATCTCCAGGTCCAATACATATCAAATTCCTATAAATTCTGCATATTATATATTTTAAATTCTATCCACATCCATTTAGGTCTACTCCAAGTACCTTAATCCAAATAATGATATCAATATATCAATCTTCTACAGAGATGAAATGAGTTTTGAATATCTACATTGCATCCCCATCCCCTCACGGTTTTAATATAATCTTCACACAGCAGCTAAAGTCTTGAAATATAAAATAAAATATTTTTTCCAGCTGAATTATCTCCCTGTGGCTACCAATATAGTCCAGAAAGGCTTGTGTCATGTGGTTTCTACCAACCTCAACAATGATATATCATGCTCCTTACTTTCTTCTTTGAGCTACAATTACACAGCATTTCTACTTCCAAAGCTGCTTTTGTTCCTGCCCATTTTCACGTGCCATTTCCTTATTCCAGGAATTCTATCCCTCTCTTCTTCCAAACACATTAAATTTAATGACATGTTTCAACTTAATGTTCCTTTCTCTGGAACTCTGAAGGCTAGAGAGTATCTAATAGCATGTATCTTTCTCACTAAAACTAACACAGCTACTAGATAGAAGCAACATTAGATTTGGATCCCATGGATTCAAAACCAGCTGGCTTGATGCACATTCAGCATACAATACTCAATTACCAAATGAATGACCATCTATATGCTGACTACCCCTAAATCTATATCCAACTCCAGGCATAATATTTCCATATAAATGCTCAATGGAAATTTCACACTACGTATTTGAATTTGACTCCTAATTGCCCAAACAAGAAATCCTTACTCCACATTCTTCCTCACATGCAACTTTACCATAAAATTCTAAGTTTTCTTCCTAAATGTATCCTAAGTGCATCCACTCCTCAACATGCCTATTATACTACTGTAATCTAAGACACCATCACTCATCACCTACCTACTGCAAAATCTTTCAAGTTGGGATGCCTGCATCCAGTGTTGCCAATATAGGTCATCCTTTATGCAGCAGAGTTTGTTTGTTAGGCAAATCTTATTTTTCACCTACCTGCTTAAAATTCTTTAATATTTTTTCATTTCCTTTGAAATAAATTCCAAAAAATTTAAAAGGCCTTATACAATTAAGTAGGCATTGCACACAATTAACAAGTAGAATCAGTTTGTCAATATTGTCTCCTGTTAACAACACAGGAGAAAAATAAAATTTATTCAGTTCAGTTTCTTTTTAATATAACAATATATAAGGAGGGTAGACAACTTTCTTAGAAAATACAAAATTAAGTTTGTTTCTGACTTAAGCTATAGAGTATTTCTAAGTGGTATCAAATCACTCCTCTTGTGCATAGATTTACCTTCCTTGTAGAACTATATCCCTAATTATGCTGTGCCACACTTAGTACTATGGACCAATTTTGGACACATAAACTTCTCACTGACATAATTTATCCCTGATGGGAAAATGCTAAAATATTCAAAGAAAATTTTAATAAAATCAGAGCAATCACAGAACCAGTATATATACAATAGGGTAATCAGATTTTTAACTGAAATTGGTTGCATTCTGATGCTGCTAGCCCTATATTGATATCTTGATGTGCCTACATGATATGGTGCCATATAAGGTCCTATAGAACAAAATTCCACACTGGGAAACCTAAGCTCATCCTAGATATAAGAAAGCAAGTCTTTGCCAAAGGCAAATATTTTCTTCCCCACCTTCCTAAAACCTTTTCTCTTAATTCTTATTTATTGTCAATACCTTCCTCTTCACTATATGACTGATAGATAGTGTAATATTCATACCTCTCAGGAGAAAGAGATAGAGAAAGAAAAACAAAATCAGAAGAGAGGCAGAGTGCATAGTGGTTAAGAGCACTGACCCTGAAGAGCTCTGTAACTTTATTACTTACACAATTTGTACATCAGTTTACTTATCTGTAAAACGAGGATGATGAAAGTAACTACCTTAAAGGGTTGTTATAAAAATGAAATGAGTTATTTGTAAAACTGTTTAGACAAGTCAGTGTGTGAGACTGAGGAAAATTATATAATTTTTAATTATTATTACCCAAGAAAATTTGTACACAAGGAACATACACATAGCACAGATGTCTTATTGTAGGGGAATTCTTCACATATTAAAAAAAAATGAGCCCTTTTCAAAACTCTTCACCATTTTTGTTTTTTTTACATTGGACATATCTAGTCCTGTCAGCCATTTATCATAGAAGAGCATTATAAGTGTCTGAAACTGCCTGCCTATTAATCTATCAACATGTATTTGTGTATATTTCACACTTAAAATGTGGACTCTAAAACTGAAAAGGAAAACCTATAGGGAATGTATCCTGAATGGAGAATAGATTGATAGCCTCACCACTAATTCATTCATTTGTCCAGTTCTGTATTCATTCAGCAAGTCTGTACTGAGTACTCATTGCATGCCAATCACTAACCTAGGTGTTATGGATAAAGAATAAGTTAGAACCAGCTGCTTCCCTTAAACAGTCCATTATCTATAGAGAAACTCTTCAGACAATCCCTGCACTCTCAAGCATGCCAAGGAATAGCCTTTGTCCACTAAGGTGTCTCAAATTCAGAATTAAAGAAGAAAGTGCCTTATAAAACAGCAACCTCAAAGCTGGAAGGTTTTGAGTTTCAGTGAGGCAAAAGGAAATCTTGAGGTATTTCTGTATAAATTGTTATTAAACCTGGGCTTGGACTCTAAGATTCTAGATGATAATCACTTATGTGAGATTAAAGGTTTCCATGTAAACATGTTTTGCACTTGGGCTAGTCAGTTGCCTAGAACAATTTATTTTGTTTGAATGTTGCATTTCTTATACTGACCAGAGACAGGGATTATGCTTGGATCCCTATTGAAATGGCCACAGAAAAGAAGGGAACACATTATTTCAACATAATAGGAAAGTGTTAATCTATTATACTTATGGGGCCAAAATCAAGAGGACAGATTATGTTTAAGAGTTAGAAATACATAAAAGAAATTGTTTAAAATGCTCTTCTCTCCTACTGTCATAATTACTTCACACTAATAAATTAGAAAATTATGAAAAGCTATGACATATATGACTGAAAATCAGCAAAATACCAGAGACAATTTTTTCTTCCAGTTTCACTGAGAAGTAATTGACATATAGCACCATAAAACTTTAAGGTGTAGAGCATAATGATTTGACTTCATTGAAAGTTTAGTGAATATCCATTATCATAAAGTTTAGTGAACATCCATCATATCATATAGAGAGTTCAGAGACCATTTAATTGACTATATATGCCCCATGTTTGACTGTTTAATTGTTAGGGAAGCAATACTTGGATGAATATTAAATTAAACATAATTAATATATTATTATATAATTATTTTTAAAAATTTATTTGTTCTGGTTTTCACAGTAGCAAAATTTTTTTTTTTTGGTATAATAACGATTTTCACAAAATTTGTGTCCTATTGATAGTAATAATATTCTAAGAATCAAAAATAATTGTACTCAAAAGTAAATTTGTATATATTTTCCAAAATTAAAAATAAAGTAAATGTAAAATTCAAACATTCTTTTTTTAAAAAATATTTCTTTTAAAACAAATATTCACTAAAATTAAAAGAAAATCAACACTTTAAATTCAAAAGGATATTAAACATTAAGTTAGTAATTTAAATTTTTGAAAAATGAAATAAATCATTACATTTATATGAAATAAAAACTGTTCAAAATGCTAATGGTTAATTTTCATCTTGTTACTGATGTAAAGAACTGATATCATGCTATAAGCATATTTCATCTAGGCCTACATATATATACATTCACAATAAGAGAGATTGTTTAATGTTTCAATATGTTCCTCAATCACCATGTGCAACTGTTGTGAATAGTGTGTAATTCTGGAATATCTCTGGAACCACGAATTGAAACAAAAGTGAAGAAAGAATAAAAGGTTGCTCGGCGCTACTGGGAAATGACACTTGGTTATACAGGCATCTATTGCGTTCATGCTGAGAGGAAGGATTTGACAAGTTAATTAATTTGTCTTTTCTCTTACCTAAATGCTTCTTCTGCTCAAATCATCTCCACACTCTGTCACAGAGCATTTTGTAGTGTAGGCAGCAGTACAATCCACAAATGTTCTCAATATTCAGACATCCATTATTTCAAGGACATATGCAAGTGATGCAGTGAAGAATTATTCCAGATCCAGAAAGACATTGCTCACAGAACAGACATTTAGGGTTGTGATCACCCTGTGCCAACCCTGAGCATTGGATCCAAAGTGACAGAGGTACCCAAGTGTACTTTATTAATTTTCTATGTGTTTATGAACTGTGGGTCTTCTAATGTACTGACCAAGATCAGAGGCCTCTTCTGCCTCAGTTTAAGGGAGATACAGGTTGAAGTATATATGTGTACCTTAAAAGCACATAACTAAATATACATGTGTTTTAGATGGAGAAAAGAGTCATAATTTTTTCTTGGAAGTGGTGCAACTTAAAAGATGAGTTTTAGAAGGTGAGTAGTTAAGTATCTATAGAATTACACAAGAAATTAGGCATGTGGGCATAGGTGAAACTCTGACCACACAATTAAACAGGACCTTACATAACATACTAATAAACTTGGGCTTTAATCTTTAGGGTTAATGGAAGTTGTTTTATTATTTTTAGTGTCAAAAGAGCAGTTATTTTTAGAAGGATAATTACCAGCATAGAGGATTGAAGCTAAGAAAAAATGGACTCGTAAGAAAAGCTAAGGGGCCATTGGAGAAATGTAGATGTGAACTAAAGCAATGTCAGGGGTGTTGGAGAAGAAGACAGTACTTGAAGCAATACATATATGCCATAGCTTTTGACTATCACTACAGCTGAGGATCTCATTAGATCTTTTCAGAGCTATATCACACTGTTTACTTAGATATTGATATTACAGTAAACTAAACTTTAAATGTATTATAAATGTAAGAGATTTATAGATGCTTTATTTGAGTTGTAATATATATATAACTGTATAGTTACCAAAGTAATTTGCTGAGAGAATGTTATTCCTTAAAATATAGGTACTCAGAGTCAAATATTTAAAGATAGAAGGAAAAATAAAACTTTAGTTCACCTTATGCATTTTAAAGACAAGCACACAGAATTGTCAGAGAAGTGAATAGATTCACCCAAGATTCTTCAGATAATTAATGTCAGAGTGGTGGCTAAATTCTGGTTCCCAGAACTCTATTCAATTTACAGTTATATTTTTCTCTAAATAGCACCAAAGTCTCATAGAACTATTTTTGCAGGCATAAAGTATTTAATATGCTACATGTATTACATATGTAAAATATATACCATATTTACTCATTTTCTAATATGTTAACATGCCGTATATAATTTATTGTAGAGTACATTAATCTTGGTTGAATATTACAAGGAGAAATAACATGAGCTAAAAGAATCCATGATAAACCGAAACAGCCAAAACGAGCCCTATAAGCAGTTCGCATTAGGAAACAACGGCAGTGAATGAAAACCAGAACAAAAAAAAATCTGAAGAACCAGAAATATCCTAATACCCAGAGAAGGTGCTGTTATAAGGTTAGCAGAGATATGATTCTTAAAAAAGTGTGCTTTTGAAGACAAATGTTGCATTATAAAAAGGAATATGTACATTTATCAAGAAAATACAAAGTCATAATATTAAAAGTGACAGTTTTCTTTCAGAATTTTCCAGGTCAAAAATAATGTAAAAAAAAATAGCCTCAAATCCTGCCATTTTTAACACTGTAGTTAAAATAAAGATAAGAAGTTTATCAGCACCATGCAAATTTATATAACTGTCATAGAATGTAGATATTTTTCAAAATAGATGTTATACCTACAGTCATTTAACTCGAGCAAAGCATTAATGAGCGAATCTTTACAGATGAGCAAGGAAGGTACAATCTTGGTTTCTGTGATTTTAATAATGAGGATAATGATAACTGTTATTAAAGCTATTCTACAGTGTCCAGGGTTTTATCACTCAGTTTAAATTTTATACAGGAGAAATAAGTTAAAATGAATATGTCTATATGATCAAAAAGTGAACCGCTAAAAAAAAATCACTCAAAATCAGAGATGTGTTTGAAAACTTTATATTATCAACTATATTTAAAACACACTTCCTGGCATTTTTATAAATAGCATCATAACTACTCTACCAGTATGCTCTACAAGTACATAATGTTTTAAGAATTACAAGAGTTAATGATAAGAGACAACCCCTGCCTTGCCTTAAAAACTAGGACATACTAACTGTACTTTATCACCTTAGAGAGAGATCTTTGTTCTCCAGATTTTAATATAAAGGCAGAATAGGGACTCAGAAGGGGATTGCTAAAAATTAGTTCTTCAATAGATATATATTGCTAACATATTATTGATCTTTTGAGTTTATATATGAAAAACTTGTGTTTGTTTATGGTACAAATTCTAATAATTGCAATCATCTTGAAAAAGACACAAATGCCCACTGAGTAAGCAGGTCTTTTTTCCTTATGTATGGAATACACTGTGGAAGCGTCTATAGCATTACACCATCAGAGCAGGAGGACCTTAGATACCAAATGGACCAACCTTCTCATTTTTCTCAGGCATCTGTGGGCTTGAGAGAGGGCTAGTGTCATGCTGGAGGTAACAATACTGACAATTAGTGGCTGAGCTAGAATGGGGGCCTTGTATTCCCAGTGTCATATCAACGGTCTCTTTGAAAATGTTTCTTAACAAATTTTCCTGCCTCCAATCATGCCCACAACAGATCCATTCTCCACACTGCTGCCAGAATGCTCTTTCATAAATACAAATCTGACCAACTTATTCCCCTGTTTAAAAGCATTTAATCGGTCCCATCACTCACAGAACAAAGTTCAAATTTCTTAGTATCTACTACAAGATTCTGACAACTGCTTGATTTTCTGGCTTCTTTTCTCACCAGTTCTTAAAATCTAAAGCCTGAGTCATCTGCATATACTTCTGCGAAATACATCATGCTTTCTCAAATCCTGCATCCAGAAATTCTTTGAATTTTGAAGGGCTATTTCCTTATTATTTCCTTTTATTATCATACAGCAAGCTACAAAAGCAGGTTTTTATTTTTTAGTTTGTAAAAGAGAAGATATTTGCCTAACCTAGATGTGCACCTGGTCATTGACTGATTTAAAATGACAGCCTTAATCATTTACTCCTTAAGGTTTTCACCTAGATCACCATGATCATGAACAAAAATAAATACATGACATAATGAATTACTATCCTGGAAGATAAATACGACAAAATCAGCATAAACAATTTAATGTAATTTTTAAAGAAGAAATGTTAATATTGGGAAATATCAATATACACATTTTTATCTGAGTTTTTTCTTTTTAGACAATGAAAATGCTTAGTATTAGTTTATCTTTGTTTTATAGAATAAGAATAAAATATTAAGATAAAGAACTTCAAGTTTCTCTTAAGTAACTATGCACAAATTTAGATTCCACATAAAACTTGATCCCTAAATGAAATCAGTGTATATCTTTTTATTTTTTTTTAATTGGGAATTTAAAACATAAGGATAAATTATCACAAGAAAACACTTAATTTGAATGTATTATGACCAGAGTTAGAGTAAGACCACTGGGTATTTTAAACAGGAATTTTTGGAAAACCAAGTCAACAATATTAATGTGAGAAGGTTTATATTAATTTAAGTTATAAAAAGAAAAGTTGACAAAATATGTATTAAATATATTAACAATTATATAAGCCTGATAATCATCTAATGTGTTTGTGTGGAAATTTCTTTGTAAACAGTTGTATTTCTCTAAGAATTTGGTCTCAAAGTTTAGTAATGAAATTATTAAAAAGTGAAGTGAAAAGCACTGATTGTTCTAATACTTTATAAAGTAAAAAAAGGTAGATAATTGATTTTGTTAAGTAACATACTAAATGATATATTTGAAATTAAAGCTATGTTACGTATTTTTAAATGAATCTGTAAAGAATCAAATAGATTATTTTGTTGACAAAAATAAATGTTTAAAATAAGTTTAGACTTATAAATAAATGAAGTATTATAATTTATAATATGTGAGAAGACAGTTTGAATGGTATTTATTATAAATATAAGGTAGCTGCATAGAACATTAAAAATGGTGAATCTACAGAAGACTCACAAAAAAGAATGTTTGTTTTAGTGCACAGTATTAATTTATTTATATTTTATTTACTGATATACTTGTTACAGTAATTAGTTGGGTAGATTCAGATAGATAAAGAATATATTTATTAAATTCCTAAATAATCATGATGAGGTAAACATCTAAGCAAAGATCATATAAACCATTTAGCATTGTGGTTAAATCAGAGGGAAATTGTCAATAAAATTATTTGTTGGGTCCCATGATGGAGATTTAACTAATATATAAAAAAGAATGAGATGAAAAATGCTCAACATCATTAATTATTAGAGAAATACAAATCAAAACTACAATGAGGTACCACCTCACACTGGTCAGAATGGTCATCTTCAGAAACATCTACAAACAATAAATGCTGGAGAGGATGTGGAGAAAAGGGAACCCTCCTACACAGTTGGTGGGGATGTAACTTGGCACAGCCACTATGGAGGTCCTTTAAAAAACTAAAAATAGAGCTACCATATGATCCAGCAATCCCACTCCTGGGTGTATATTCGGAGAAAACCATAATTTGAAAAGATACATGCACCCCAATGTTCATTGCAGCACTATCTACAGTAGTCAGGACATGGAAGCAACCTAAATGTCCATCAACAGAGGAATGGATAAAGAAGATGTGGTACATACATACAATGGAATATTACTCAGCCATAAAAAAGAACAAAATAATGCCATTTTCAGCAACATGGATGGACCTAGAGATTGTCATACTGAGTGAAGTAAGTCAGACAGAGAAAGGCAAATATCATATGATATTGCTTTTATGTGGAATCTAAGAAAAGAGTAAAAATAAACTTATCTACAAAACAGAAATAGAGTTACAGATGTAGAAAACAAACTTATGGTTACCAGAGGATAAGAGGGTGGGGAAGGATAAATTGGAAGATTGGGATTGATATAGACACACTACTATATATAGGATAGATAACTAATAAGGACCTACTGTATAGCACAGGGAACTATACTCAATACTCCATAATGGCCTATATGGGAAAATAATCTAAAAAAGAGTGAATATAGGTATATGGATAACAGATTCACTTTGCTGTATACCTGAAACTAACACAACATTGTAAATCTACTCTACTCCAATAAAAATTTTTTTTTAAAGAATGAGAAATTTAAAAAAAATACATGAAAAATGACTTTTGTGAACTCAATGTTTTAATAATTTAAGTGAAAATTAAAATTTGATCTTTAACACTCAATCATTATATATGTCAATATTTTTGCCAAGAATTTAAAAATATTTAAAATGGTGTCTTAAGTTTATGTTAGGGTTACTACTTTTAACACATAAGGAAAAGTGTTGAATAAAAAGAATATTTCTCAGGAAAGCATCTGCCTTTAAATTATGACAGATTCACAAATATGGTATTTTATTATTTTACTTGGTATATAAGCAAACAAAAATTGATCTCATATGTTAAGTATATAAAAGGCATTTATAGTAAGTAGTGAAGATTGATTTCATCATGTTTGCTTTATTGTATGAAAATATATTATTCAAAAATTCAAACTTTCAATACTATATTTTATGTCATTTGGGTTCATTATGCATTGCATACTGTAGTTTTATTTATATCACAGAGGAAGGCAATGAAATGTAGTGAAAAAAACA
Source organism: Stenella coeruleoalba (assembly GCF_951394435.1). Lineage (NCBI taxonomy): Eukaryota > Metazoa > Chordata > Mammalia > Artiodactyla > Delphinidae > Stenella > Stenella coeruleoalba. The sequence continues at coordinate 107,601,256 of NC_137150.1, read as the reverse complement.
CTGAATCAGTAATCAAAACCTGAGATTCTAGACCTGGTACTCGTGACTTTAGAAAAGACTTTGTTTCTTAGTTTCTGTCATTATTACTTTATTTATTTATTTATTTATTTATTATTTTTTTATTTATTTATTTTTTTTTATTTTATTTTTTTTGCGGTACTCGGGTCTCTCACTGTTGTGGCCTCTCCCGTTGCGGCGCACAGGCTCCAGACACACAGGCTCAGCAGCCATGGCTCACGGGCCCAGCCGCTCCGCAGCATGTGGGACCCTCCCGGACTGGGGCACGAACCCGCGTCCCCTGCATCGGCAGGCGGACTCCCAACCACTGCGCCACCAGGGAAGCCCTATTTTTTATTATTATTATTTTTTGCAGTACACTGGCCTCTCACTGTTGTGGCCTCTCCAGTTGCGGAACACAGGCTCCGGACATGCAGGCTCAGTGGCCATGGATCACGGGCCCAGCCGCTCTGCGGCATGTGGGATCCTCCCAGACAGGGGCACGAACACGTGTACCCTGCATCGGCAGGCGGACTCTCAACCACTGCGCCACCACGGAAGCCCATTATTACTTTATTTTAATAAAGCATGGCAAATTACTACTAAGACCCTTTAGCAATTTCCATTATTACTTTAGTCTACAATTACGCTTTCCCAAAAGGATTTTTTCTACAATTCCTTCTGATAAGGCAGTTATCAGAAGGCAGTTATATAAACTGTTGATTTAGTGATGTTTAATTGTTAACAAAATGATTATTGAAGATTCGTGCCTTCAAGTGTTTTTAGCAATCACTTACAATGGCATATTAATATAACTTCAAAGAGAAATATAATTGATATAAAAGTTATCAACTGAAAAGCCATTCAATTTGCAAATATCAATTTGTGATCATTAACATTTTCAGCATATAGAGCAAAATATTATTTTAAAATTCTCATAATTTCTTTAATAAGAAGACAAGCTTTTTTAATAAAATAGTTTAATAAAATTCAAATATTTTAATATATTTCTGTGATGTCACAATTTTTTGCTTTAATAATTTTTTTTTCCAGTTGTACACTTTATTTATTATTGGAGTATAGTTGCTTTACACTGCTGTGTCAGTTTCCGCTGTATAGCAAAGTGAATCAGCCATACGTATACATATATCCCCTCTTTTGGGGATTTCCTTCCTATTTAGGTCACCATAGAGCACCGAGTATAGGTCCCTATGCTACATAGTAGGTTCTCATTAGTTATCCATTTCATACATAGTCATGTATATATGTCAGTCCCAGTCTCCCAATTCATCCCACCACGCCCCTTTACCACTTGGAGTCTATACATTTGTTCCCTAAGTCTGTGTCTCTACTTCTGATTTGCAAATAAGATCATCTACACCATTTTTCTAGATTCCACACATATGCATTAATATACGATATTTGTTTTTCTCTTTCTGACATACTTCACTCTGTATGACAGTCTCTAGGTGCATCCACGTCTCTGCAAATGACAAAATTTTGTTCCTTTTTTGGCTGAGTAATATTCCATTGTATATATGTACCACATCTTCTTTATCCATTCCTCTGTCAATGGACTATAATGTCACAATTTTTATGTCACTGAAGTGAAATAAAATGCATGTACATTTGAAGAAAATATACAACTTGGAAATTTATAAATATATTATCTAAACCATTTCTTTATTTTAGTATCTTAATATAGTAAAAAACAAAAAAAGTGTGACTTGTAAGGTAATTCAGGCAAGTTTTTACTTACCAGCTCTTGCACTGACTGACTATATTTACTACAGCATGTTACTATGATTCTCAGTGCCTCTGTGTGCTTGTTTATGAAAAATGAAACAATAAAACTCACCTCTGATTTTTTGTTTGTTTGTTTATTAGAAATTGCAAGGGACGAATTATTTGGTCCGTTCCATTCTCAACTCTGCTGTTTTAGTGAAAACCCCAAGCATGTGTGGCCTGCACTATTGTACTCTATGGCGCTTAGTATCTCCAATTCTAATCTTCTTTCTTTTCTTCTAATGAATTTTGTAAACTAGTATCAAATTATTATCTCACAGAATCAGGTTGGACTAGATCATATTTTGATGAAATATTAATGCCTCTCCACCTTCAGAAAAAAATAAGAATATTTTATCCTGAGAGTTAAGGTCCTCCATAATCTAAATTTACTTCACTGTTAGTTACCTTAGCTCACCATGAGATACAATAAAATTGAACTTTTTATTGTACCACAACTCTTCTTCAGTTTGTGTTCACATCTTTTCTCTAATTCAAATAACTCCTGTCAACTTTTTATGGCATATTCACTAAGACTTGTCTCAAAAATGTCCTGATATAAAGTCTTTCTGTTTCAAATCACAAGTGAGTAATCCATTCTAAAAATCTAGAATATTTTCTGCACACAATCACAAAACAGCATTATCTCCAATTATAATTATTTACTAAGAGACCTTAACACTTGTACTAAATTAGAAAGCAACCTGCTGTATAGCACAGGGAACTCTACTTCACTTCATTGTACAGTAGAAACTCGTACGACATTGTAAAACAATGATACCCCAATTAAAAAAATAAATAAATAAAAATAAATTAGAAGACAAGAAAATGTTTAATTTCATATTTTCTTATTTTTCATGACCCAATACCATTATAGTATACTGGTCTTAATCTTGCATAGCATTCATTAATACAAAGAAAAACCAGGGGATAGAAAATGCATAATACATATATAACCAAAAAATAAAAAACAGCTTTGCCATGGTAGGAACTTTTTATAGATGAGTTAATTTAGTTACACTAGTGATATACAAATATGAGTTATGTCAGAATATTTATAAGCCCCTTTGACCAAATATTTATAGAATGTAATTTTAAACATCAAATAATTTCTATTATTAATAACCTTCCTGGTAGAAATCTCAAATACTTAGTTTTACCTTCATTTTCATTTCCTGAAAGAAAGAAGTTCACAATAAAATTGTCAAAAAGCCTTAACCAAGAGTGTAAAATTCGCATGAACAAGATCTTTGACTCTTCACTCTGAAAAGAGTAGCATCAAGTACATTTTCCAAAATCATTGTTGATTTGCTATTCATTCAAATTCTTAGGTCTTGTGTACAGAGAGAATTGTATATGATGTAACATGTCCTGAAGAATTGTCTCCTCCACAGCACCCCCACCCCAAGTTTCTGTGTGTTAGTTTCTTGACTCTGAGCTTTGGAAATGCTGGTTCTAACATTCGAAAAATGATTATAATGCCTAACCAAGAATAAGTCAAATTAAATTAAACCCTTAAGAATTTTAACCTCAATTGATAAAGCCCCATTTTTTCTTTCCATAAAGGTTTGTTTTTTATTCCCTCATTCTCTTCTGTCCAAAAGTAATTTATCAGCTATAAATATAGAGAAGATTTACATATCAAGATGGTGAACTGAGTTCATGGTGAAACCTATATCTTCTATCATAAATACTTAAAAAGGATAGAAAAAATGTATGTAGATAACATTAGAAAACCAGGACTGGAAGACTCTGTGTAAAAGAAATAAAGTAACAGTAAAAGAGAACCCATGATAATGAGTAAAACTGAATCTCTAAGGAATGAGGTAGAATTGAAATGGAACTAAAAAGGTAGGTGTGTAGGTGAGGGGTTGGGATCTTACCACTAAGCAGAACCAAGTTCCAAAGCAATGTCAACTACATGAATAAATATTCAGAAATGTCTAGCCACAAATGAATGAAGGCTGAAACGGCTTTATTATTCAACCTAAGTTTACAGTCAGAGATGTTTAATTAATGGGGCTAAGGGTTTGAGAAATACCACTCAACTATGACTGGGCTTGGTGTTCTTTTGCAAAAGATATGTGCCAGAAAATACAGCAACTATGGTCCAATATGGTAGTGAGTATTTTTTTTTTTTTTAATTTATGGGAAGCCATCTCTATTAGCCTATTAGCCTTTTCATTTTTATTTCTTTTTCTCTGACTCCTTTATACATATATCAAAAAAAGGAACCATTGCATGTTGAAAGGTACTTCAGAGTACAAAAGTCACAATATAAGAAAGAAAAAAATTCACATTGTGTATGTGAATACATCTTACTCTTTATAAAATAACTAGAACAAAAGACACAAAGATAGATATTTAGATATAAGTAGAAAGAGAGAGGGAGAGAGGATGTTCATTATAATCCAAAATTTGAAGGCAAGATATTATCAATACGGTAAGATTTGAAGAGGAGGGAAACCAAGGAATGCAAAAGTGAACTTACGTTCTTCTCTTATTATGGGAAATAGCAAGATTCTGGGCATGCTACCTTAAAATATGGCATCTTTGCATATTAAATATCAGTATTTTAAGGTGAAAGAGTATGTATAAAATATATAAAAAGAAAAGAATATTAGTATAAATACAGAAAACAGTAATATATCCATAAGGTAAGAATCTTCTGCATGCATCTATTGATTACTGATAGGTTAATAGATTAAATATTAGCAACAATGTAGTTGAAATAAACAACACAAATAACAAGTTTGCCCTTTAGATATAAAGGGAATTCTCATCCATAATTTAGATAGTACACATTTTTCTTAAGTGCATAAAAATAATATAAAACCTTCATAAATTATGCCAAAAAGAAACTTCAGAAAATTTCTAAATAGGTACTATATATATCATATCTGAGAATAATAAAATAAAGAGAAATTAAAACCAAAAACTAGTTAAAAACCCCTACTTCCTTGAAATAACGGTACACATATGCTCAAAGACTCATACTGATACATATTTCATGGTTTAAGGAGAAAACATAGTGAAAATTTTAAATGACAATCTGAATGATTATGAAAGATAAAAAGGAAAATCTTAGGAAAATAATAGAAGTTATAAAAAGAACTAATGAATATAAAGAACTGAACTTTAATATATTTTATATAAGACATTTTATATTTCACATAAAATATTATAATATTTTGATTTTATTTACTTCCATCTGGTGCAAACATATTTGAAAGAGTTACATCTTTTTGGCAAATTGAAACTTTTAACATTTTACTAATGGATATGATGCAACCTAAAAAATGTAGTAAACCTCATTGGATGGACTCAATATTAGAGTGGAAATGACAGAATATTAAACCTTTGAGCTTGAGGATAGATCAATAGAATTTACCCAAACTGAAAAACTAAGAGATAATAAACAAACAGAACAAATCTCAGGAACTGGGACAATAATAAAAAAGCTAACACTTGAATCATTATAATCATTATAACATTTGAAACATTAAAATCATTGAAAAGAGAGTAGAGCTGAAAGAGTATGCAAAGAAAAGAACAGCTAAATATTCAAGTTTACTGAATGATCTAAACCTACAGGTTTAGGAAGCCTAGCAAATTCCAAATGTGATAGAACCAAAGAATTCTACTCCAAGACACATTGTAATTAAACTTCTGATAACTAAAATAAATAAAGAATTTAAAAGCAGTTACAGAGTAATTAAATATTACTTACAGGGAACGACCAATTTGAAAGACAGTGAATTTCTCATCTGAAACCATAGAGACCAAAAATCAGCATGGCATTTTTCAGGAGCTGAAAGAAAAGAATTGCCAACCATGAATTCTGTATATATACTCATCTATATACATACCCTTCATGAATTAAAGCCAAATATAGACATTCTCAGATGAAAGAAAACTAAGGAAATTTGGTGTTAGCAAACTTACTCTTAATGAATAGCTAAAGGAAGTTCTCTAAAAAGAAAGAAAATGATAACAGAAGAAGATTGGTAACTCAGGCAGGAAAAGAGATCACCAGAATAGCACCAGAATAAGTAAAAATAGGGGAAATGTGATAAACTATCTCACTTCTCATGAGTATTGCAAATTATATTTGATGGTTGAAAAAAATATTATAGTACCATCTGAAGTGATGCTCAATGTATTTAAGAAAATATTTAAGACAATTATATTTTTAAAGTGCAAAATGGTGTAGGATGATAAAAATTTTAATCATATGGCAGCATATTTATTTAAAAATACATTTTTTCCACTAAATTGAACTACTGCTTTCCATATATTAGCTTCCATACATGAGGATCTAATCAGGCTTCTCTATTCTGTGACTCTGAGCTACACTAAAATTATATTTATGGGATTTGAGTGTGCACTGATATGTGGCATCTTTCATTATTGCTGTTTTTGTAGTTATCTTCTTTAGTATTTGCCCACTGTTTGAAGTTTAAATTTTATGTTGTCCAAATTAAAAAAAAAAATTTCCAGGTTATAATAGAATTTGCATTAAATGCTCATGTTAATATAGGCAGAATAAATATTATATTAACTCTTTTCATCTAGAACATTTTATACATTTCAATTTACTCATCTCTTCCTTCAAGTGACTTGAAGTGGGTGTATCCTGGTTATAGACTGCAGAACCAGATTTTGATAATACAATATTTTGTCAAATTAGAAGATTATATGAATTGTGCTGCCATTTACTGAGCTGGGTAATGTAGAAGAAATGAAAAATTTGTTCCATCTTGAGAGATAATACTTGTCTGACATAACAGAAATGGCAGATGACACAAGTGGAATTGATGGCTCATTTTCCAAGTGTTTTAAATAATAGAATATCATTTTGGCAAGTTAAATGATTTAACATGAATTAATATAGTCTTTGCATATAAATTAAAGATGTAATTAAATGGGATGGAGGACATTTTGTTTGACAGTCATTTGTATACAGTATGAGGATTTTAATTGACCCCTAACACCTTACAAGATAGCGGATTTGCTGTGCTGAAGTATGCTGACGGTATAATCAGAGCATATTAGTAGAGGGTATCCCAGTCAAGACAAGGAATAAGCTTATGAAGGGTTGATAATATTTGGAAAATACTTCCAGTTATTAATCATATAAGAGTATTTTCAGAAGGGGGTGAAAAGGGATATGAAAGTCTTAGGAAACAGGGTGTAGGGTGTTCAGAAAATAGAGATGGTAAATAGGAGAAGGGAAACTAGATTGCAGAAGTAGAACTTATGAAGGACATGAAAGCTGATTTTAAATATTTGAAAATCTATTACAAGAAAATAAACATTCACTCTTCCTATAGACTTAGATTTTAAAGGGGACAGTTAAGTTGAATTTAAAAAAAGAATTTGCCACTGTTTCCAGTCTTGGTATAGGACAGAATTTGTTTTAAAATGCTAGTATCAAATAAAATTTAAAATAATTCTTCATCACATTACTTGAAAAACATTAAAAGTGATTAAATTCATAATTCTGAGTAACAGTTTAAATTCTCTTTCCTGTAATTTCTGTTGTTTATAGCTACCAAGTGCCCTGGAGATTCCTACTCTTACTCTGCCAACAACTTGCTAGACAGTGCTAGCTGTTTTTCTCACTTGTTTCAGCTCTTCATTAAATAGACGGATTTATTTACTTTTCTCTTAGTTATTCTCCGAGAAACAGGACAGCCCAAGAGCTGATCAAGTAAACAAGAACCTTTCTCCATGTTTGGGTTGGGAGTAGTTTTAAGGCAGGGATATGTTTGATAATACTCATATATTATTGTCTATGGTACATGAGAGATACAACTCTCTATGAAAGTGTGAAGGAGGAAAAAAATATTTTTCTCTACTCATTTGGGTTCTCTAGCTGGAGTCTCGTAAATTAGACTCACAAAAGACACATTAACAAGAGAAAAAATAAACACGTTTATTAACATGTGCAACATGCATACACATGGGAGCACTCAGAGATGAGTAACTATTCAAAGGGGTGGTTAGAATTTGGGCTTATATAGCCTCTTAACAGAACAATACATTTGTTTGTTTGTTTGTTTTTTCTGTACGCGGGCCTCTCACTGCTGTGGCCTCTCCCGTTGCGGAGCACAGGCTCCGGACGCGCAGGCTCAGTGGCCATGGCTCACGGGCCCAACCGCTCCGTGGCATGTGGGATCTTCCCAGACCGGGGCACGAACCTGTGTCCCCTGCATCGGCAAGCGGACTCTCAACCACTGCGCCACCAGGGAAGCCCAGAACAATACATTTTTAAAGAAACAAAAAGTGAAAGAAAGAGGACTTTGAGCATCTAGTTGTCAGCAAATTTTTAGAAGGTAAATATAAAGCAAATATATGGGGGATACTTAATAAGCAAATATTAATGGTAGATAAAGGTTAATTGTAACAAGCTTTGTTATGTAGATTCCTCTGGTGTGGTCCTTGAGCTGATAAGAGTCCAGAGTTGTCACCAGTGATTAACTTCTGTCCTTCCAGCTTGAGGAGGGAGGATAGACACTATTTCATATTTATATCCTACTTTTAGGCAATTGGTAAAGGCAGAGAGTTTTTCCTGTATCTGTTTCTTCTCAATTGCTTTTAGCTCAAAATAATCCTTATGCCACAGTAACATATTATATGGGGATGGAATATTCTACTACCCTTTAAAACTTTTAGGCTCTTTATGACATATTGTACCCTCTATCATATTAACCTTTAGGAAAATTCTAAAACATTTATTAGCAGTACTGTAGAAAAGATTATTTCTGAGCACAATAAATGATAAATTTTCTTCAAACTTTTTCACATACAAAAATAGCATAACTGTAACTTATGTATATTTACCTTAAAGATTGGGGAGCATTATTTCCTATTACTTGAAAGGAGAGCTAGTACAATAAAGGCATTATGATTTATTTACTTTTTAAAAGAAAGTTAATAAAATCCATCCATAACTCTCCTTTTCTTGCTGTTTCTTATTAAAGCCTAGGACTGGATTTTGTATTTTTTTTTTATTCCAAAGCATCCTGGGTTTCTTCTAACATTATATATTTCAAGATAAATACAAGATATAAAGTATGGTGGTATTTATTTGATAACTATCATAAGCATAACAAAGATTTTTTTCTTTACTTTTTAAATAAACAAACCATTTTTTTAAAATTTAATGACCTTTGTAAGGCTGTATTTTGATCCTAAATTTTTCTAGTATAATGGCTTTAACTTTGTGGTATACATGTATTGTGTGGAATCAAGGCATTCATTCTATAATTAAAACATTGATTTGTAGCAACTAAAATGGAGCAGTTCATTGCCAATCTAATTATTTCTTACATCTTTCAACTAACCCTGATAGTGGTAACCTCAATTACATGATGCTGTATACATACATTGTTAACAATGATTGATATATACAAGTCCCATTTTGGCTTTTTTTTTTTTTTTTTTTTTTTTTGCTTTTCGCGGGCCTCTCACTGTTGTGGCCTCTCCCACTGCGGAGCACAGGCTCCGGACGCGCAGGCTCAGCGGCCATGGCTCACGGGCCCAGCTGCTCTGCAGCATGTGGGATCTTCCCGGACCGGAGCACGAACCCGTGTCCCCTGCATCAGCAGGCGGACTCCCAACCACTGCGCCACCAGGGAAGCTCCATTTTGGCATTTTTTAATTTAAACATCAGGGACTACATTATATAAATGAAGTATGGAAGATATTGCCAGCTATTAAAACTAACACAATATATTTGATCCATGTGAAATAGTCAATCAAGAGAATTTCAAATTTTAAAATATTTTACCTTAATTGCAGAGATTTTTAAACTAAAAAAGTAGTTATTAATATCTGTATTTCATTTTATTTTATTTCAGCCAATGAAGTCAGAAACTTAGAAACGTTTTACATCTTTTAAAATGTCACACTCGAAATCACTTTAAATTAGGCATTTTGTTAATTTCACACACTAGATTACTTGAAAATTTTCTAGTGAAACTTGAAATTTTATTAATTTTTAAAATTTATACTTTATCTTATCCTCTAAAGTAATTTAGATAACAAGGTCAATTCTTACCACAGAGTTTTGCAATACAAAATATATAATACCATATGAATTTTTGAAATTATGCTACAAGTTCTATCTTTAGGTCTATCTTTTTAGTTTAACTTACACTTTTACAAAATGTTCTGGGGAAAGGCAAAAATCAAATAAAAGCTGACATGAGGAAAATATCTCAATGTGTCATAAAAATAAAGCATATTTAGCACTAGTGGGAGAAGATATACCTATTTATAGATCCCCTACAATCATTTAACAAGGAAAATAGATAATCAGCATTGGCCTATGAAGTTTTCCAAAGAGAAAGTAGTTTTCTTTAGTAATTAAGCTTTTTCTGTCAAATTATGATATCAGTGTTACTCAATCTGCTTTAAAAATGCATATCCCATTCCTCCTACACTTCTCTAATTTTAAGCAGGTGATTTTCCAACTTTATAGAATAGCAGATCATTTGAGGCATAGCTAATATGCATACATACACATTTCATAAGAATTTAACATGTAAATAAAAGTGATTTCCTCAGAGAGGATTTGCAGTTTTAGAGAATAAGTCCAGCTGGTAGTTGGGGAGGAGGAGAGGAAATTTGTCTAATAAAAACAAACTAAATTCTGAAATATGCAGCATTGCCCTCTCTTATTCAATTCTCCATAAGTGCTCTAATATAGCCACAGGCAAGATTCAGTGTCTGACTCAGGGGTCAAAAGGAAATGCAATGGCTGTCTTTCTAAATCTGTTGTTCAAATTAGTCTGCCTCATGGGGAAGCCAAGTGCCTTCTACATGGCATTATCCTGAATTCTAAATTTTGGTACTTTAGGCATGAATTCAATATAACCAGAGAGGAAACATTTGAAAGATATTTGAGATAATATTTTATATCTTATGGAAGAAATTAATTTGTAGATTTTTTTTTTAAATGTATAACCATCCCCACCATTTTTAATGATCTTGTCATTAAAGATCTTAAAGTGTTTATAAACCAGAGAGAAAAATACTATGTGTGAAACTTATCAGGATTTCATAGACCTGTGGCATCAAATTAATTTATCTTTTGCTTTAAATTGCTCATCAGGCAGAGCATTTCAAAATGCAATAGTAAGAAAAAGAATGCATGTGTACCTACATATATATTCATCTCAGGGGTTTGTGTGTGTGTGTGTGAGTTTGTGTGTGAATGTATTTTCTGGCTGGTCCTACTGAGGTTCATAATTCATGAATTTTGTTACAGCATTCCTAATGAATGCAAAGGGCCAGGCACTTATTCAGGATAGTTTAGTTAAATGCATATGTGTGAGCTGGGTTAGTCCAAAAGCAATTCAGTAAGTTACAACGAGCTAAACTTGAAATCATGTTGTGGCCTAGCTCAGGGACAAAAGCAGAAAACTGCATATTTGAGAAATCTCAGGAGCAGGTGTTTTGGGGTTATTATAATAGTATTTCTTCATTAATAAGATTTAACCATTTTTTGGTCCTTGCCTCTCTTCATTTTTTCCCTCCTTGAAATCTTTTCCCCTTGCTTCTATTCCATATACCTTATCTATGCCATAGCATTTTCTAAATAATTGGTTATGTCACTTTAAATTTTGGTTTACTCATAGCCTATGATCTAATGCATTTTCTCAATCTGTCTATTCACTATTTAGTAATTACATGTTTCTCTCATTATTTCCTAATACAATGTTCTGAAAAGTGAGACTTAAGTCATGTTGGGAATAGACCTTTCACACTGTGCCCTCTAGTGATCTGGCAAGCCTACCGAATGGTATCCTTATCTCAGGTATCAACTATTGGTCCAGTTATTTCCAGATGGGCTACGGGAGTGGAGAATTCACATGCAAATTTGGCTTCTAGGGCTACCCATCAGTAGGGACTACAGACAGAAACATTTTTATCGTAAAGGGATTGAATTATGACAGGCTAGGCAATTATCCTGTATGTACTTTCTGAAATTATGAGCTTAAAACACTTGTTCTCTCACTGAACAAAATAAAAAGACAAATATTGCCTGCACTGGCTTTCTCTTACAAGAAGCTATGGAGATTTGAAAATAAATTTGCCAACACTTAAGCCATTTGCTAAGATTTATCAAAGAAGAGCCTTGGTCTACTGTGCTTTCTCTCAGTGAGAAAATGTTAAAGAGAGGTTGCTGTATCACAAGTTAAGGATGAGCTCCTCTGACTTACGGAGTAAAGGAGCATTGGGGATAGTGATTCTTAGCAAAAACAAAAGCAAAGCAATGTATCCACAATTACTACTGAAAAGTAACCTGAAGACTCAAAATCACCTTTGTAAGATTTCAGTTATCATAAAACAAAACAAACAAACAAAAAAGGATATTTGAGAGAAAGGAGTTTATATCAGCATTAAGATACCATAGGAAAAAATGTGCATTCTTTATATTTAAAAAAAACAAACAGACTATATAAACTAATTTTGTTATGTAAGGGTAGTCAGCTAGATAGAACAATCATAAAAGGAGTAACTAGAATCCATACAACCAGACAAACAATTGGAGAGAATCATCTAGTTTGGTGGCACAGGGCTCAAGTGAATGCAGCAGGGTTGTGCATCATGACCACTAGAGCTGTAGATTAAAGTCTGCATTCTGGACTGTGGCACTTCCTTCCCTGTCCTCCATGGTTTCCAGAAGTCAAGTATCCTAGCATTTTCCTGCTCAGCAGAATATGGGAGAATCCTTTGCAGAAGCAGAATTACTATGCTGATATTGACATTTATGGGGAAAGTTAAATTTAGTTCCATGACTCAGGCAGGGAAGAATAAGAAAGGTATTAAGAGAAAGATCTGAATCTTGAAAGTGAAAGGGAAGAAACATAAAAATTAAAGATAAGTTAGAAAATTACAGGTGAGCAAAGAGAAAAACGCTGTTGGTATTAATAACAAAGTCCCAGTACTGCACAGAGAAACAGAGCAAATGACAAATCAGAAACAAGTCTTCCAGTTTTCTATAGAATTTTATTTGAAAAGATTTTTGTAAGCAAGAATCTAGGGCCAGCCAAAATCATATTTAAAGTTTCAAAATAATAGAAAATATTGTGAAGAGCCTATGCAGAGATTAAGATATTAGTTTCTGTAACTAAAAATAATGATAAATAAAAGCTTATTCAGCATTCTGTACTGTATTAGTATATTCTCTTTTTTTTTTTACATCTTTATTGGAGTATAATTGCTTTACAATGGTGTTTTAGTTTATGCTTTATAACAAAGTGAATCAGTTATACATAGACATATGTTCCCATATCTCTTCCCTCTTGCGTCTCCCTCCCTCTCACCTTCCCTATCCCACCCCTCTAGGTGGTCACAAGGCACCGAGCTGATCTCCCTGTGCTATGTGGCTGCTTCCCACTAGCTATCTGTTTTAAGTTTGGTAGTGTATATACGTCCTTGCCACTCTCTCACTTTGTCCCAGCTTACCCTTCCCCCTCCCCGTATCTTCAAGTCCATTCTCTAGTAGGTCTGTGTCTTTATTCCTGTCTTTCCCCTAGGTTCTTCATGACTGTTTTTTTTAAGATTCCATATATATGTGTTAGCATATGGTATTTGTTTTTCTCTTTCTGACTTACTTCACTCTGTATGACACAGTCTAGGTCCATCCACCTCACTACAAATAACTCAATTTAGTTTCTTTTTATGGCTGAGTAATATTCCATTGTATATATGTGCCACATCTTCTTTACCCATTCATCTGTTGATGGACACTTAGGTTGCTTCCATGTCCTGGCCATTGTAAATAGAACTGCAGTGAACATTGTGGTACATGACTCTTTTGACTCTTTTGAATTATAGTTTTCTCAGGGTATATGCCCAGTAGTGGCATTGCTGGGTCATATGGTAGTTCTATTTTTTAGTTTTTTAAGAAACCTCCATACTGTTCTCCACAGTGGCTGTATCAATTTACATTCCACCAACAGTGCAGGAGGGTTCCATTTTCTCCACACCGTCTCTAGCATTTATTGTTTGTAGATTTTTTGATGGTGGCCATTCTGACCAGTGTGAGATGATACCTCATTGAGGTTTTGATTTTCATTTCTCTAATGATTAATGATGCTGAGCATTCTTTTATGTGTTTGTTGGCAATCTGTGTATCTTCTTTGGAGAAATGTCTATTTAAGTCTTCTGCCCATTTTTGGATTGGGTTGTTTGGTTTTTTTGATATTGAGCTGCATGTGCTGCTTATTAATTTTGGAGATTAATCCTTTGTCAGTTGCTTCATTTGCAAATATTTTCTCCCATTCTGAGTGTTGTCTTTGTGTCTTGTTTATGGTTTCCTTTGCTGTGCAAAAGCTTTTAAGTTTCATTAGGTCCCATTTGTTTATTTTGTTTTTATTTCCATTTCTCTAGGAGGTGGGTCAAAAAGGATATTGCTGGAATTTATGTCATAGAGTGTTCTGCCTATGTTTTGCTCTAAGAGTTTGATAGTATCTGGCCTTACATTTAGGTCTTTAATCCATTTTGAGTTTATTTTTGTGTATGGTGTTAGGGAGTGTTCTAATTTCATTGTTTTACATGTAGCTGTCCAGTTTTCCCAGCACCAATTATTGAAGAGGTTGTCTTTTCTCTACTGTATATTCTTGCCTCCTTTATCAAAGATAAGGTGACCATATGTGTGTGGGTTTATCTCTGGGCTTTCTATCCTGTTCCATTGATCTATATTTCTGTTTTTGTGCCAATACCATTGTACTGTATTAGTATACTCTCTTATACACTGTGTATTGATACACTGCCCTCTCATTCCATGTTTCCTATTCATTTGCCCTAATAAAGAAATCACATATTTTCAGAGCAGCTACGTTGAGTCTATTGCATTTAAACTTGAACATTTGTTTGTTTGTTTGTCTATAAAATTAAAACCATATTTCTGTTAATGTTGGGGATCATGACAGGATGAAAAGGATGGAAAGAAAGGAGGATGAGGAAGAAATCTAAATTGCAAATATTTTCCTTACCTGTAGATGATGATATGTATTATTAATCTACTGTTACATGTGAATACTCAATGATTTAATGCATATTTTAAAATATATATAAGCTGGGTTGAAGATACTCCTTGGTCTGGATTCAGACTATCTGGTTTCAAATCCTGACTCTGTTACATACTAGCTTGAACTAGCTATTTGTTCAAGCCATCTGTTCTCTTCATCATTAAATGAGGATAATAATGAAAAACACCTCATACTGTTTTTATGAGACTGAATGCTCGTACCCCCAAAATTCATACGTTGAAATCTAATCCCTGTTATGATGGTATTGGAGGTGGGGCCTTAGCAAGACGATTAAGTCATGAAAGTAGAGCCCCCCTGAGTGAGATTAGTGCTATTATAAAAGAGGCCCCCAGAGAACTCCCTTTCCTCATCTGCATGTGAAGACAGAGATGAAAGAAGTCATCTATTAACAAGGAAACAGGCTTTCACCAAGACTGCTGGTGACTTGATCGTGGAATTCCCAGGCTCCAGAACTATGAGAAATACATTTCTATTGTTTATAGGCCACTCAGTCTGTAGCATTTTGTTATAGCAGAACTAAGACATGAGAATTAAATGAATCATGTTTACAAACCTCTTAGAACAATGTATGGCATACAGTAAGACTATATGTTTGTTAAAGCAATAAATATTTTAAAGTTAATTATTAGATGCAAATTTGAAAAGAAAATATAAACTAAAATTTAAAGAATTATTTTCACATATAATATCAAGCAACTTATGTGTGTATGCAATTTTTCTACTATATATAAAATATACATGTATACACTGATGTGTATAAAATTGATGACTGATAAGAACCTGCAGTACAAACAAACAAAAAAAAAACAACTAATACTAAACTTTCTTTGGGTTATTTGTATGGAAATATGTTAATATAAATGTTTCAGACATTACATGAAATTTCTAAAAATCTTATATGTTCTGGTATAAAGTTATAAGTCATAATTCTAGTTATTACTTTAAAATGTATATCTCAGAAATAACTAAATTTCCTGGTCAATTGCATTATTTTGAACTTTCATGAAATCTTTAACTGTGGTCATTTTTAAGTCTTTTGTCATTTACAGACAGTTCTGGGTGTACTCTGACGCTTTGGCAAAAATGTTCCTATAAAGGGGTTTCATCTTCAAGGAATTCATGGAAAAGACTCTGACAAGTACAGGTTTCTGGTAACTGACTATACTGCTGAACTAAATGAATAAGCACTTTCAGAACTCTAATGGAAAACTAATGAATTCTTAAAAGTGCTAACAAAAGATCAAGATTAAAAAAATTAATTACATGGGACTGAGTGAACTGATGAGGATGATTATAATTTTTGTGACTTTCTGTTTGAATAAAAAGAAAAAAAATTCCCCCCCAAAAAAATATACAAACATTTCTGTCAATATTAACAGATAATAGCAGTTAAACAGCTCAAAGAATTTTGCCAATCTTTATACTTGTAATTGTTTGAAATCAATTATCCTGTACTAAGATGCATACTGTATAAAGAGAAATTTATTTTTATATTTTCTTAATATTTGTTGTGTTTTATAGGATATTTTGTGTACCTTGAAGTATGTGGTTAATCTGTAAATTATAGGTCTTAAAAGTCCCATTTTGTACTTTTATTTATAGAACACATAATATAATAAATACACACTAAAACTTGTATGCTTTAACTGTCATTTTTGATATTTATAACTGGCTGGAATTTAATGTAGATCATTACTTTTTCTAAAACTTGCACATTAGCTAAAAGTCATTATAATATTCCAATTACTTTTCTTATTTATCTTGTTTGGATTTAAGCAATTTTTAAATTACATATTTTTATGTAATTAGAGCCTCCACATAGATTTTAATCATTCTAATCATGCATAAAATTTTAAAAAATGTATAGACTTATAATAAGCTGTGAAATTCATATTCTAACATTCTATTTTAATGTTAATAATGTTAATAATTATTAATAATATCTTAATAATATTTCTCATTATTATCTACGGTAAACAATCTTTAAGAATAAAAATGCCTTTTCTCTGCATCGATAAGTCAAACCCACTTATAAGAAAAAAATACTTAAAATATACATTAGTGAAATAATCACCTATCTGAACACTTTTAGATATACATAAAAGGGCATTATTTTGTGCAATAATAATAATTAAATGCTGATATTAGTACAAAACTTCCAGAAATTTTTAAAAATAAAGGTCAAGAAAGTCTATTTCACATTGTTTTTTCTTTCATTTATATGGAAACCTCTTTTGAAATCTTAAGGATAATAAAATTTACAGTTAAATTGATACATTTAACTCATGAAAGTAACTGAAAATATTTTTCTAGATATTTAGAGTACATCCATTCACTTCAATCAAATAATAGGAAAGAATATTTGTATTTGAATAAAATAAAGTTTAGAATATGTTCACACAATTTTTAAAATCATCACCACCATATTTTCCTTCTTCTCTTTTCCTTCTCCTCCTCTTCTTTCTTATCCAGTTATCCATGCTAACAAGCAATTACAGGATCTAATATGTATCTCAAACCTAACTATACCATTTAGTATTAGAGTCACACGAAGCTTCAGTTGTCGCCAAAATCACCTTAGTCTTTCAAATCACATTATCTGTGACTATGCCATCATTGTCTGGAATACCAATGCAATAACTGCTCTTTTTTCAAGCCCAGGTTTATATCACTCACTTTGTGGTTTGCCTTACATCTTGGTGCTCCCAGAACACTTGATTCAAATCTCTGTTAAATGGTATTGTATATTTCTGCCAACAAGTAGATCATGAGCTCCTAATAGGGATAGAGACATAAATTATTTATCTTTATATTCCCAGCAGTTATTATAGCTCCTGTCACATAACAACCACTTGATAATTTTAGATAAATAAATACAGTGAAGATGACAATTTAATATAAGTGCTGTTTTTTACATTGATATAATTAATTGGCTATGAGAAAACCTAAGTATTTGAACAATAGTATCTAAATTAATTTTTAACAAAGATATATTAACTACGTTATAATAGTAAATTAAAATCCTATATGGTCGCAAAACGTGATAAAGGAATTCTACATAGAATTGGCTTAAAGATAAAGATAATTCTTTTCTAGAGAGAAGCTAAAATATACTTTGACATATTCTGTTTTAGAAGATACTACACAAAAACTATAAAGCCCCAACAAATTACAATAATCATAAAATATTTACTTACTTTCTTATCAATGAGTAAAAATCAACAACAAAAGGTAGGTCATTATAGAATACTTTTGCCAATAACATTCACCAATAAAATTACCATAAAAATGCAAATTATCAAAGATAACATTTTTAATTTCCTGCATAAAATGTCCACACATGGCTTCTTCCATATATTATTTTTCACCTCTAAGGCTAAAATAATAATGGAATGTTGTAAGATGAAATACAAAATTATTGAGATACCTGAAACATATTTGTTTCAGGAAGTTTTTTTTTATGTAATTTATAAATCTTAAATAAAAAGATAACTTCACTAGATTCGTCAACCTCATTCTGGGTCACCATGATCTAAGCAGAAAGTAAGCTGTACTATTAAGGAAGACGATTCTACCATTTACTAGATGTGTAATCTTAGGCAATATGTTAATTCTCTTTGTCTCATTTAAACATTTCCTACCTATAAAATAAAAATACTAATACTTATAGTATCTTTATAAAGAGAAAATGAAATAGAATGAAACTAGCACAAAACTCTCCCTGGCACATGGTTGAGCTAAAATAGATTTCAATAATAAACTTTAAATTAAAAAGTTTGTGTTCAAATAATATTTTTTAAAATTTCTAATCTCCACTATTTCATCATTGTTCATCTTAAAAGAACACATTTATATGTGGTTATACTTGCTTGGTAAGAAATCCTTAATGATTTGTGCAATGTCTTCATTGAGGGAGTCCCAAATTATTATTATCTCCTTTACCATCATCATGTATACCTTCCAAGTTCCCCTAACATTTTTTAATCTGTATTTATTTTTAAAAATATGTATATCTAAAATTCTCTAGCAACACATTTGAAGTAATCTAGCTTGCTGAAGTTAGGAAATAGTTGTCAAAGACGGTATCAAGCATACACTACAACAGTTTGGGGCTACAACATTTCACATTCGTAAAATAGCTGTCTGTCATCTCCCTCTCTGGTCTCTGTCAAAGTTTTGAAAGTTTGAAATTGTAGCCTTTATCTCAAGCCTTAAATGTTTTTCTCAGGGTTTTTCTTGATTTCAGGCAGGCCTTATAAAAGTTTGTTTTATACTACCTTAAGCAAGGAACAAATAAAGTTTACCTTTTATAATCTAAGAAAATTTCTTGTGCAAGTTGATTGTATGAGCATTATTGAAAATAAATAATAGAATACATTAAGAGGCATTTATTTTTGTATCCCAAGAGAGCAAAATGTAAATTATAATTACTTACTCATTAGTGAAGATCTGATGGAATTATCTATTTGTCATCTATTTTTTTAAACTTTCAGCTATTTCTCCTCATCTATTTTTTTTGCCAATAGTTCAGTCTTTCTTTCCAACCGCTGCCTTCCTAAATTGGGTGATTCCGAAGTCTATGTTAATGCCCCACCCAACACTTGACTTCTTGATTTCCAATCTTTCTTGCCCTCTTCATTGCTAATAAACATCCCCAGTTCATGTCTAGCACTAGTCATTAGGTTTACACGCTGAGGTTTTATAACTGCTTCATCTCCAAAATGTCTAACTCAAGTATCCCTTTCTCCTACAACTATCATCTCTAAAAAATATGTCTATTGGCTCTGGGAGAAGATGAGCCAATATCACTTCAGTTTTCCTTCAAGAGCCTGGTAATCTGACCTATAATATGGAAGCTATGTTTTGTTTCTTATGAGATTTTAATTTTTCATTTATTAAGAAATCCAAACCTGACAGTACACATGCAAACCTATACTTAAATAAATAAATAAGTTAAGATACTCTTAATTCAATCACAAGTTTTTCATCAAAAATAAAAGCAAAATATGAGACTACAACCGAAGTTATAAAAATGGTATCATGTCAGTAATAGATGAATCTTATAATTATGTCTCTTGGAATTTAAGAAATGTTTTATGCTGTAAGCCACAACACTAACTTTTTAAATTATCCATCACAAAACTTTAAATAATAAAATATTGTATAACCATATGGCAAAATCTAACCTAATTTTGTCATTTGAATATATAATATTTTCTCTGTTACATTTTCATGTATAATAAATATGCATTCTTTTATGCTATGGTGTATCTCATTCATGAGAATTTGCTTGACAAAAGTGAATCAGTCTGCATTAGGAGGAATCAAAGCTTCTTTTATACTGATTGAATGTATTCATATATGTTTCTCACAGTCCTGCAATCACTTACCAAAGGCATCATCTATGTGGACAGCTCTTGGATAAGAATTGTTCAAGCGATAATCCATGTGACCCAATTTTTAAATGTGAGTGATATATTCTCCTATAAACTGACAGGTCCATATCTGTGTAAACAATTCCATTTGAAAAAACTTATATATTAGTTTTACTTTTTCGATTTTATGTAAAATTTGATCTTATATTTGGAACTTGAAAATTGTCTTTAGTTTCTTCCTCTTTTTTTTTTTCCCAAATAAAGCAATTGACGTTAGCATTTGCACAACTATCACACTAGAAACTCTTAACTTATTGGTCGCATCTTTCTTTTTCTTATTTACCACAGCTATTCGGATATTAAGTCCATAATTGCTACCTCCTTACCTTATATGCATCCTTCCTTCCTGATCCATCTCCACTGCCACTGTCTACAAGTCCACATCTCACCTCATCTATTTCAATTGCTTGTTAATTGGCTTGATTGCATTCAGTCCATTGACATAAGCATTGACAGTGATCTTTCTATAATTCAAATTTGATCACATACTCCTCCATCTTAAATACATTTGATGATTATACATTACCAGAAAAAATGGTTTAATTTCTTATTCTGACATAATATAGTCTTAATAATCAGGCCTCATCTTAAGTTTGCTTCCCAACTTTCTCTTCCCTCATTTATTAACTAAATTCTTACTCCAATCAAATTAATACCAAAAGTTCTTTCATAAGTTATAATATCTCATAACTTATAATAGCTTTTAAATGTGCTCTTCTCTACACCTATATTCTGTTTTCTCTGGTAAACTTCATCTTCACATCACAGATGTACTATATTCAAAATATATAATTTACTCATATATTCTTTTAGTATATTTTTAATTAAATAATTTCAAGGTTTCTACCTAAAATCTCACTAGATTTTAGTTCACAGCAACATAAGGTATGCTTATTTCTATATCTCCCAGAACTGTATCGCAATACCTTCTATGTTTTAGTTAATTTGCCGGTTTGCTTGTTTATTTTATAAAGTTATATTTTTCAACAAAGAAATGTGTGCAATTGCTAAAACTAAATATTAAAATGCCTTTAGTGAAATGTGGCAGACCTCACTTCCACTCTTCCTCAACTTCAGATTCACTCTGTAGAAAAGTATTTTCATCTATTCCTGCTGAGTCAAACTTCTGAATTATGTTTATATCACCCACTATTTTTAATGTATTAGCTATAGACATTACCTACTGACTCTTTCTACAGAAGGTGGGAATCTGTTAACACTATGTACTTCGTTCTCCTGTGCTCCTTCTGAAACAGGAGGGAAGGGAGCAAGGCACAATCTCTAAAAGAATGACATAGCACTTAAGGATATGACATAAACTGGTTAGAACCAAGATAGCAGAAGAATCAACTTCCAGCAGACCTTGAGCCTCATTATATGCTCATTGTAATGCATTAGCATGCTAAATGACATACCCACTAGTGCCATGACTGTTCCGAAGCTGACCATAAAAGGCCAAAAAGTGGGCAGTGGCCCAATTCCTAGAAATCTCTGCCCCTTCTCCAAAATAGTTGGAATAATCCTCCCACTCATTAGCCTATGAAATTACCCAGCCCATAAAAACTAACCACCCCATATTTTGGGGTCTCTCATCTTCTGAGATGGCCCACACTCTGTATGTGGAGTGTGTTTCTCCCAGGGCCATTCTCACCTTTTGAGACGAATGGCATTCTGTCTATGGAATGTGTATCTCTCTAAATAAATCCACTTCTTACCTATCGCTTTGTCTCTCACTGAATTCTTTCTGTGATGAGACATAAAGAACCTAAGCTTCATTAAGTACTGACACCAGGTATGTGATCTCAGTTAAAGGACAGTGGGTTCAAGTCCCATTATGGGGTTTGGCTGGGTTCGAGTGCTGGCTGGTGGGCTCAAGTCCCAATCTGAGTTGTGCAGTTTCACTTCCATTTTAAAATTCAACTTATTAATTCTTTTTTGTAAAGAAATATACATCCTCAAAAGTTAATTTTGATTCATAACAGTTTATCTGTAATGTAATAATTTATTATAATGTTAAGGCATTGATAGATATAATTATTTGTAATACTATGTTAGGTAACAGTACATGAAAAATTTTAAAGGTTTTAATGCTGGCCTCTGAGATCTACCAATCTATACCATAAACTTTCATGGTGTTAGCAATAAAAACAAACAGCTTATATTGCATATGTAGAGGAGGAAAACTTGCCACCCCAAAATGTCTCTTCGGCATGCAGATTATTTTGAACTGAAAACAATCAAGCTCCAAAAGACTCACAAGAAACTTTGACCTTCCTCCTCATTGCTTAAAGAATGCAGTTAGAGGACTTGTTCCAGGAAGGGAGCTACCACCATAGATAACTATAGTATGGGCAGAGAGGGAACAAAGTCTGTTGTTAAAATTCCTCTCTTTTGGGCTTCCCTGGTGGTGCAGTGGTTGAGAGTCCGTCTGCCTATACAGGGGACACGGGTTCGTGCCCTGGTCAGGGAAGATCCCACATGCCGTGGAGCGGCTGGGCCCATGAGCCATGGCCGCTGAGCCTGCGTGTCCGGAGCCTGTGCTCCGCAACGGGAGAGGCCACAACAGTGAGAGGCCCGCGTACCGCAAAAAAAAAAAAAAAAATTCCTCTCTTTGTCCTATTATCTCTGCATGGTCCAACAAACATTTGTTTACCAAACTTTTGCATTTCTATCTCCGTGGCAATTGCCTTCCTCTCCATTGAAGTCTCAAATCACTATCCTCTTTTGTCTTTAGCTGAAGATGGTATTTAAAGTGAGGATTTCAGCCATTTTAGACAGTTACTCAGTTCTCCGTGGTCCCTCTCATGTATACATGTTATTAAGCTTTAGTTTTATTTTCTCCTGTTAATCTGTCTCATATCAATTATATTCTTTGACCAGCCAGAAGAACCTAGAAGGGTAGAGGAAAATGTCTTCCTCCCCAACAGGTACATATTGAATGACTATAAGGTATAGATTTGTGAATGACTCTGAAGCTAAGGAATTTATAACTGTAAGTATAATTTTAGGTTAGAAGTCACTTTTCTACAGCACATTTACATTTGATGAGCAGTTGATTTTTTAATAATCTTGCATCATTGAAAATTATTCTTTTATTTTTTTTATTTTTTTTCTTTTTGCGGTACGCGGGCCTCTCACTGCTGAGGCCTCTCCCGTGGCGGAGCACAGGCTCCGGACGCGCAGGTCCAGAGGCCACGGCTCACGGGCCCAACCGCTCTGCGGCCTGTGGGATCCTCCCGGACCGGGGCACGAACCCGTGTCCCCTGCACCGGCAGGCGGACTCTCAACCACTGCGCCACCAGGGAAGCCCTGAAAATGATTTTTAAATCCCAAAATAAGTCTATTTTTTATCAATTTTGTTTCTGCAGTTTATTGGTTTTTGTTTGGTTATTTTCCATCTTACATTTCAATGTGAGTGTCTTAATTCTAAACTAGTTAAATATTAAACTATTTATAAACTTGTATTTATAAAATTGCCCAATGTTCAGAAATAGTATTCATCAAATACTCTCCCTTTCTCTGTCTTTCTCTCCCTCTCTCCCACTCCCTCCCTCTCTTTCTACTCTCACTTTCTCTCTATCTACCTATCTCTATGTACTTTTCTCCCTCTTCAGCCCCTACTCTGTCTAATCTTGTCTCTTTTTTTAATAAATATTCAGACTAAGTCCTATATATAGGACCTTATTTAGTCCTATATATGGGTAATATTTTTAGAGGTTTGTTGACTTTTGAGCCCTTGAATTTATATTTTATCCCAAACCACTATTAGGAGCATATTATAAATTACTTATTTATTTATTTTTGCAATAGAAATTCAGTTAAAAATAATAGAGTTGAAGCCCTAGCGGAAGATAAGGTTATGCTAACAGCTTCATGTTTAAAATTGGCTTTCTTTTCTTTTACACAGCATAACCATAGCTTTCAAATGCATTTTGCTTCTGGCAATGTCAACTTTTACCTATCACTTCTGATTAAAAATCATGTGTCCCTTGTGTATATGTGCCTGCATACTTTATCGGAATAGTTGAGAAACATACCTACTATTTATATTTTATTTGATTATTTCATCTTTCCTGAATAATTTTGTTGGTAATTCCAGAGAATAGGAAACTTAACAGACAAATAAACTTTTAATTTATATATTTCAATGGACACATTTTGGATCTGGATTATCCTTTTCTGCTTTTGATAAATAAATGTATACATGCATTATAATAAATGCCTTCACTTACTAACAGAAGTATCTGAATTTGTGTTTTAGAATAAATTTTGTTTTACAAAAACTGTTCTCAATGTCCCCAATAACATACAGATGACTTCTGTTATCATTGTACAAATGCACAAATGACAAATAGTGGACAGGAGAGAAGTTATTCTATGGCATATTTTATTATTCTAAATAATTTCTGAGTATGTTACTGATATGAAATATTTCCCTCAACTTTTTAAGGGGAAGAATGGAAAAAATTTAAGCATTAAATGAATATTGTTATTTAATCAAATTTAAATATTTTTTCCTAAACAAAATATTTAAAGCCTTGGTAATAAAATAATAAATGAATATAAATTTCCATTGAAAATGGCCCATTTGGAACTAAGTTTTAAGAAGTAGAAGATAAACCTGTAATACTACTATTGCAATTTTAAAAACTTTCATTCTACTTATAATAAAGCTGCATTTTACTGTAAGCACTTTTCTTAGCTCAATGTTTCAGGTTGTCAAAGGGATTAGAATCTCTCTCTGCTTACTCTGAGGCTCAAGAAAAATTATCAGCATTTATCATTATTCATGACGGAAATGTATATAGAGTTCCAGTTCAAAATGGTGATGTAGAAAGCTCCTGAACTCAGCTCCTCCCATAGACTCACTGAATTTACAGCTATTTATGGAATGATTTCCCCTGGAAAAAACAAAAAACCTAAGAACTAAAAAAAAAAAAAAACAACAACCCAAGAACTGGCAGAGCAATTCCTTCATACTGGGCAAATGAGAAGGAAACCACATAAAAGCAGACATGCAAGGCTGAGACAGAATTCTGCCTTAAAACCCACACCTCGCATGGTGGGCAACCCACAATCAGCAGGGAACTCAAAACCTGGAGCTTCTCTCTGAGGAAAAAATTGTACCCACGTTAGGCACCTCAACTCTTAAGATTGGCACCTGAGAGACAAGCTCCCCAAACATCTGTCTTTGGAGCTCTGTCTTGTGCCCAGGAGACCCATGTGGCTGTGATGAACTGAAGAACCATTTTTAAAGGGCTCCTGTGCAGACTCATCTGCCCCCATGCCAGTACAGAAGCAGCCTTTTGGAAAGCACCCAGACTTTATGTGAAAGGGGCTCATTTCTTACTTTTAAAGTGTGGTCTGAGGGGCAGGGACCTCCTGGGGTACTCTCTGGGAATGGACGTTGGTGAGTGCCATCTTTCTGCTCTCCCTCTACCTTGCTAAAACTAGTATGCACCAGCTTTTGTTCTTTTCAGTGGAGGCCATCTTTCTGCTTCAGCCAGCAGGCACCATCTTCTATGTTCTCCCACTGCCTTGCTAAAGCTGGTGAATGTCATCTTTTTTTCTCCCTTTTCTTTTTTTCTTCTTCTTTCTTCTTTATATTTTTTAATAAATTTATTTATTTTATTTTATTTATTTTTGGCTGTGTTGGGTCTTCGTTGCTGCATGTGGGGTTTCTCTAGTTGCAGTGAGTGGGGGCTACTCTTCATTGTGGTGCATAGGCTTCTCATTGTGGTGGCTTCTCTTGTTTCAGAGCATGGGCTCTAGGCATGCAGTCTTCAGTAGTTGTGGCATGTGGGTTCAGTAGTTGTGACTTGCAGGCTCTAGAGGGCAGACTTTGTAGTTGTGGTGCACAGGCTTAGTTGCTCCACGGCATGTGGGATCTTCCTGGACCAGGGCTCGAACCTGTGTCCCCTGCATTGGCAGGTGGATTCTTAACCACTGCGCCACCAGGGAAGTACCACTCTTTTCTTCTTTTACTTTTTCTTTTCTATTTTTTTCTTTTTTCAGGAGGTGCCATCTTTGGACTCCATCTCTGCTTTGCTTCAGCTGGTAGGTGCCATCTTTATGTTTACTCCCTGCCACACTCCAGAGCTCAAGTTTATTCCAGAGAGAGGCTTCTATACATGTTTGCTGCCCCAGTCTTTATGCTTGGTGACTCAGTTTTTGCTGCCACCCAGGAGACACCCTTTGATCAATTGGAACTGGACACCAGTGGGGCTTGCATTCCTGGGTCTCATGGGATGGTAACAATAAGAGAGTCAGTTGTTGGGAGACTACCACTCCCAAGACACTGCACATAAAGCAGACTGAAAACACCCCCATTCTTCTGAGAAAGAAGTACATTTGCTTGTCCAGAAGCTTTGGCCTGAGGAGCAGACTTTTGGTTTGGCACTTTTATAGGGACCTGCAGAGGTGCTCTCAGAGAATGGAGGCTGGTGGATACAGTCTTTGTGCTCTCCCTTGCCTCATTCCACCTTGCTGATATCTTCCAGAAAGGATCTTATACCTTTGTCTGGTGCCCTGATTTTTGCATCTGCTGCTAGGGGAAATATCTACATTGACTGGCTCTGGTATTCAGTGGAGCTTATGCTTGTGGGTCCCACAGAATTGTAACCAAAGGATAAAAATTTCTTAAACAGCTACTACCCCAAGGCAAAGCAAGAGACAATGGAACCAAAAGTTCATCTTTCTATTAAAGAGTTCTTTTAGATTCTAATCATAGGTGCAGCCTAAGGGACTGGCTTCTAATTAAACAGAATCTAAGGGCTGACTATAAACCTTTCCTGAGACCTGGGAGGATAGGCACTATTTTCACACTCTTCTTTTATTATGTTCCAGAGAGCCAACATCTCTCAGAAGGGTGACCTTATACATATTTGGTGCCCCATTTTTTATGTCTGGGACCCTGGTTTTTGTGGTTGCCACACAGGGGATAACACTTAATCGTCTGGTCTGGTGGCCAGAGGGGCTTGCATTGCAGGGTGCCACATGACAAACTAGAGAGAAAGTTCTTGGCAGCCTACTACTCACAGGCCACAGCACAGACAGCAAACTGAAACACATCCCCAGCCTTTTGTGAAAGAGGGCTTCTGGAGTTTCAGCTTTAGCGGTAGGCTTCTTGTATGGTAAATATCTAGAGCCTACAAACGTGCTCTCAGAGAATGTAGGCTGGGGGATGCTATCTTTGTACTCACTCTCTACCACACTACAGCTCACCTGTGTCTCCCAGAAAGGACCAACCTTAAACATTCATCTGGAGCCCTAAATTTTTGTGACTGCTGCCTAGGGAACACCACCCGATCACCTGGTTCTGGGGTCCAGAAAGGTTTACACTTGTGGTCCCACAGGACTGTACTTATTTATATTCTTTAAAAGCTGCTGCCTGAGGGTATGGCTCCCAATCAGCCTGAATCTAGATTCTGACCAAGAGCCTCCCCTTTGGACACTGAATGGTCTTGACACACACTGAGGTCCTGGGAGCTATTAAAAATAAAATAGCCTATATGGAAAATTGTAAATGTTTGAGAGACAATTAATACCCAGGGCAGTGTTGAAATACATGTTTCATCTCTTAAACAAGACCAAGCCTTTAAGATTGGGAGAGGTGGCTGTTTCGTCTAATGCATTGAAACCAACACGGAGAGTCAAGGAAAGTGAAGAAACAGAGGAATATGTATCAAATGAAAGAACAAGTTAAGACCTAAAAAACAAAACAAAACAAAAAAAACCTTAACAAAACATGGATAAGTGATTCAACTAATAAATAGTTTAAAGTAGTAGTCATAAAGATGCTCACTGAACTCAGGATAAGAGTGAATAAACACAAAGAGAACTTGAAAAAAGAATTTAAAAATACAAGAAAGTTCCAAACAAAAGCCATGGAGCTGAAGAATACAGTAACAAAACTAACAAATACACTAGAGAGATTCAACAAGAGACTAGCTGAAGCCAAGAAAGGATCAGTGAACTCAAAAACAGGACAGAGGAACTTACACAATAAGAGGAGTAAAGAGAAAAAAAGAATTTTAAAAAGTGAAGATACTTAAGGGACTTATGGGACAATATCAAGCAGACTAACGTGCGTTATGAGTCCCAGATTGAGAAGAGAGTGGGAAAGAGGTAGAAAATTTATTTGAAGAAATAATGACTGGAAATTTCCCTTACCTGGGGAAGGAAACAGATATCCAGACCCAAGAAGTTCAGAGAGTTAAAACAAAGAGGAATCCAAAAAGATCCACACCAAGACACATTATAATTAAAATGAAAAATGTTGAAGACAAGGAGAGAATCTAAAGAGCAACAAGAGAAACACAACTTATTATGTAAAAGGGAACACCCATAAAACTATTAGCAGATTATTCAGCAAAAAAATCTTCCAGGCCTGAAGGGAGTGGCACAATATATTCAAAGTGCTGACTGAAAAAACTTCCAACCAAGAATACAGTACTTAACAATGGTATCATTCAGAATTGAGGAAGAGACAGAGTTTTTCATACAATCAAAAACTAAAGGAGGTCATCACCATTAAATTGGCCTTACAAGAATGTTAAAAGAGCTTTTTAAGCTGAAAAGAAAGGGCACTAATTAGTATAAGAAAACATATGAAAATATAAATATCACTGGTAAAAGGAAATATATATATAAAGACAGAAGAATAATTACTTATAAAGCTAGTATAAAGGTAAAAAAGGCAAAATAGTAAAAAATAACTGTAGCAACAATAATAAGTTAGAAATACAAAAAATAAAAAGATGTAAAATGTGACATCAAAAACATAAAGTGTATGTGGGGAGATAGTAAAAATGTAAAATTTTAGAATGTGTTCAAACTTAAGTTGCTACCAACTTAAAATAGACTGTTATAAATATAAGTTGTTACATGGTAATCACAAAGCAAAATTTTATAGTAGATACATAAAAGATAATCAGAAAGGAATCTAAGCATACCATTAAGGAAAGTCATCAAACCACAAAGGAAGAAAGTAAGAGAAGAAAAAGGGAACAGAGGGACTATAAAACAGCCAGAAAACAAGTAACAGAATAGCAATAGGTACATATCTTTCGATAATTACTTTAAATATAAATGGAATAAATTCTCAAATCAAAATACATAGAATGGCTGAATGAATTTAAAAAAAAAGAGACACACCTGTATATTGTGTACTAAGAGGCTCACTTCAGATGTAAGCACACACAGACTGAAAGTAAAGAGATGGAAAAATATATTCCATGCAAATGGAAACCAAAAGAAGGCTGAGGTATAGCTACCTAGGCTCACTTAGACAAAATAGACTTTAAAATAAAGACTATAACAAAAGATAAAGAAGCGTTTTACATATGAAAATGATCAATCCAACAAGATGATATAACATCTGTAAATACTTATGCACCCAGCATAGGGGCAGCCAAATACATAGCACAAATATTAATAGACCTAAATAGAGAAATTGATGGCAGCACAATAATAGTAGGGGACTTTAATACCCCACTTACATCAATGTCTAGATCATCCAGAGAGAAAATCATTAAGAAAACATTAAATGACACATTAGACTAGACTATACAATCTTTTCAAGTGCACGTGAAACATTCTCCAGGATACATCATATGTTAGGTCACAAAACAAGTCTTTACGAATTTAAGAATATTGAAATCATATAAAGTATTTTTAAACACAATGGCATAAAACTAGAAATCATTTACAAGAAGAAACTGGAAAATTCACAAGTATGTGGAAACTAAAGAGCATGCTACTGAACAACCAATGGGTCAAAAAAGAGCTCAAAAGTGAAATAAAAAATACACTGTGACAAATGAAAATGGAAATACAACATACCAAAATGTGTACCGCAAAAGCAGTTCTAAGAGAAGTACATAACAATAAATGTCTACCTCAAGAAACAAAAACAAGCTCAAATAAAAAACTTATCTTTACAACTCAAGAAAATATAAAAGAACCAACAAAGACCAAAATTAGTAGAAGAAAAGAATTAACAAAGATCAGAGCAGAAATAAGTGAAATAGAGACAATAGGAAACACCAATGAAACCAAGAGCTGGTTCTTCGAAAAGACAAACAAAATTGATAAACATTTAGCTATACTCACAAGGAAAATAGAGGGTTCAAATAAATAATATCAGATATGAAAGAGGAGATATTACAACTGATACCATAGAAATACAAAGGATCATACATGAATCCTATAATCAAGTATATGCCAACAAATTGGACAATATATAACAAAAGGATAATTGGACATTTCTTATGGACATTTATCCATAAGAAATGGATAAATTCCTAGAAACATACAGCCTTCTAAGAGTGAATCATGAAGAAATAGAAAATCTGAACAGACTATTTACTAGTAAGGAGATTGAATCAGTAAGTAAAAACTGCCCCCAAGACAAATGTTCAGGACTGGACAACTTCACTGGTAACTTCTACCAAACATTCAAAGAATTAATATGGCAACTTCCCTGGTAGTCCAGTGGTTAAGAATCCACCTTCCAATGCAGGGGATGTGGGTTCGATACCTAGTCAGGGAACTAAGATCCCACATGCTGCAGGGCAACTAAACTGGACACCGCCAAATACTGCACCCACACACCACAGCTAGAGAGCCCATGTGCCACAACTACTGAGCCCGTGTGCTCTGGAACCCATGTACTACAACTAGAGAGAAACCTGTGTGCCACAATGAAGAGCCTGTGAGCTGCAACAAAAGATTCTGTGTGCTGCAACTAAGACCTGACACAGCCAAAAATAAATTAATTAATTTAAAAAAATTTAAAAAGGAATTAATACAAATTCTTCCAAAAGAGTGGAAAAAGAAGGAAACCTCCAAACTCATTTTACAAGGCCAGAATTACCCTGATACCAAAACCAGACACCACAAAATAAAAAAAGAAAGAAAGAAAGAAAGAAAGAAAGAAAGAAAGAAAGAAAGAAAGAAAGAAAGAAAGAAAGAAAGAGAGAGAGAAGAAGAAGAAAGAAAAGAAAACCATAGGCCAATATCCCTGATGAACATAGATGCAAAAATCCTCAACAAAATATTAGCAAACTGAACTCATGATGCATTAAAAGATCATATACCATGATAACTTAGGATTTATTCTGGGATGCAGGAATGGTTCGACATCCACAATTCATTAACTAAATGAAGGATAAAAGTCATATGATCATCTCAATAGATGCAAAAGAAAAAAAGCATTTGACAGAATTCAACATCCATTTATGATAAAATTACTCAACAAAGTAGGTAAGAAGGAAATGTACCTCAGCATAATAAAGACCATGTATGACAAGCCCACAGCTAACATAATACTTAGTGGTGAAAATCTTAAAGCTTTTCCTCTAAGATCAGTAGCAAGGCCAGGATGCCCACTCTCACCACTTTTATTCAGCATAGTATTGGAAGTCCTAGCCAGAGTAGTTAGGTAAGACAAAGAAATAAAAGGCATTCAAATTGGAAAGAAAGAAGTAAAACTCTATTTGCAGAAGAGATCATACTATATATAGAAAACCCTAAAGAGTCCACCCAAAAAGTGTTAGAACTAATAAGTTCAGTAAAGTTGCAGGATATAAATCAATATATAGAAATCTGTTGCATTTCTATACACTAATAAAAAAATATCTGAAAGAGAGATCTTGAAAAATCTATTTATAACTGCATAAAGAGAATAAAATACTTATGAATAAATTTAATCAAGGAGGTAAAAGACCTGTGCCTTGAAAACTATAAGATGATCACGAAAGAAATTGAAAAAGACACAAATAAATGAAAAGATAATTTGTACTCATGGACTGAAAGAATGAATATTGTTAAAATGTCCATACTACCAAAAGCAATCTACAGATTCAATGCCATCACTATGAAAATTCCAATGGCATTTTTCATGGAACTGGAAAAAATTCCTAAAATGTGTATGGAACCACAAAATACCCCAAATAGACAAACAATCTTGAGAAAGAGCAAAGCTGGAGGCATCATACTCTCTGATTCCATACTACATTACAAAGGTATAGTAATCAAAATAGTATAATAATGGCATAATAACAGACACATAGATAAATGGAACAGAATAAAGAGCCCAGAGATAAACCCATGCATATATGGTTAATCAATTTACTACATAGGAGTCAAGAATATACATGGGAAAAGGACACTCTCTTCAAAAAATGGCTCTGGGAAAACTACACAGCCATATACAAAAGAATAAAACTGGACCACTATCATGCAACATACACAAACATTGACTCAAAATAGATTGACTTGATTGTAAGGCCTGAAACCATAAAACTGCTAAAAGAAAACATAGGTGGTGATGGTGATGATTTTTTGCATTTGACACCAAAAGTAAAGGGAACAAAAGCAAAATTCAAAAACTGGGACTACCGTAAACTAAATGTTTTTGCACAGCAAAGGACACCATCAACAAAATGAAAAGACAATCTTCTGAATGAGAGAAAATATTTGCAAATCATACATCTGATAAGGGGTTAGTATCCAAAATATATAAATCATTCTTATGACTCAATGCCAGAAAACCAAAAAATGTGATTTCAAAATAGGCAGAGGATATGATTAGACATTTTTCCAAAGAAGACAGATGGACAACAGGTACATGAAAAGATGCTTAACATCCTAAACATCAGGGAAATGCAAATCAAAGCCACAATGAGATATCACTTCACACCTGTTAGAATGGCTATTATCAAAAAGACAAGAAAAAACAAGTGTTGCCTAGGACAGTGGTCCCCAACCTTTTTGGCACCAGGGACTGGTTTTGTGGAAGACAATTTTTCCACGGACAGGGTGCAGGGGAGATGGTTCAGGCAGTAATGCAAGCAATGGGGATTGATGGGGAGTGGCAGATGAAGCTTCCCTTGCTCACCTGCCACTCACCTCCTGCTGTATGCCCTGGTTCCTAACAGGCTGTGCACTGGTACTGGGGACCCCTGGCCTAGGATGTGGAGAAAAGGGAGTTCTTGAGCTCTGCTAATTGGAATATAAATTGGTATAGTCACTATGGAAAACATTATGGAGTTTTTTAAAAAAATTAAAAATAGAACTATGATATGATCCATTAATTCCTCTTCTGGGTATTTATCCAAAGGAAATGAAAACACTAATTTGAAAAGATGTATACATCCCAGTGTTCATTACAGAACTACTTACAATAACCAAGATATGGAAACAACCTAAGTATCAATCAATAGATGAATGGACAAAGAAGATGTGACATACATATATATAAGGATGAAGAAGATATATATATATATATATATATATATATATATATAAAATGGAATATTATTCATCCATAAAAAAAGAACAAAATCTTGCCATTTGTGAACAACATGGAAGGAACTGGGGGGGTTATGCTGAGTGAAATAAATAAGACAAAGACAAAATACCATATGACTTGCTTATATATGGAGTCTAAAAAACCCAAAAAATATAAGCTCATAGATACAGACAACTGATTGGTGATTGCCAGATGCAGGGGGTTGAAGGCTGTGAGTAAGAGGAATGGGAGAAGAAAGACAAAAAGTGAAAACTTCCAGTTATTTTAAGTAAGTCAGGGGAATGTAAGACACAGCATGGTGACTATAGTTAATAAAACTGTATTGCATATTTGAAAGTTGCCAGAAGAGTAGATCTTAAAACTTCTCATCACAAGGAGAAAAAAATCTGTAACTATGTCTGTTAATAGATATTAACTAGACTTATTGCAGTGATCATTTTGCAATATCTACAAATAACAAATTGTTATATCACATACCTGAAACTAATATAATATTGTATGTCAACTGTACCTCAATAAAAAAATAGGAAAAATGTATGTAGTATGCTCTTGAGATAGCCTGTATTATCCACTTACAATCCCCTAAAAATGTGATAATCTAGAAAATAATACTTTTTTTATTTTAAATTTTTACATCATTCTCTCTAGGTGCCATCTTTGTGTCTCAGAGAAATAGAATGAAGAATACTTTTTTTTTTTGAATGACAGTATTTAATATTTTAACCCATTTAGGAGGCAGACATTGGAGACCTTTCTAAATGAGAACTAACTCCAGAGAAACAAAAATAAAATTTTAAAAATGAAAAAATTATGACCTCTATTCCATGGGAAAACTTAGTTTACATCAAAGTTAACATATTTTTCCTTGTTGGTAAATGAGCCAAGAAAGTTCATCTCCAAAAAACCAACAGTAAGCCTATGAATTTTAGTGTTGCAAATTGGGGAAGAATCCTTGCTTTAATAGATCTTTATTTCCTCTATCACTGATTTACTATTTCACTTTCAGAGTTTATCATTAGTAACATAAAAGAACATGCAATAAAAACATGAGCTTTCAAAATTTTCAAAACTTTAGTGATTTCTTTAAAATTTTTTCTGGAACACAGTTGAAGTTAGAAGATGTGAGTTAAGTAAGGACACATTTGATGAAGAAGCTTCTCTTAAAGCAGACAGCACTCTTCCACTTTCTATTACAAGGATTTGATAGATATGTCAAACCCACTCATTTTCACAATGATTTATGCCACTTACTTGATAGATCAAATAGTCAAATTGAGATGTATCAGTCAAAATGACTTTTGACAAATTAATCCCAATTCAAAATGGTTTTATTATGTATAATGTAGAATTTTATAAAAATAAAATTTTAAAATAATAATTTTATTTTTATAATCATACAGGAATAGTGTTACTAAAAATGACAAAGTTTACATTGTTACTTTTTGTTAAAAGAAAAAAATAGGATACAATTCATTTTGTCTTTTTGGAAATATATACTCCATCAAGTGTTTAAATCTTCAAATATTTTTTCAGGTAAAGGAGGTAAAGGATTCAAAGAACTTTTAGGATAGATTGTTATCTTTAGAAACTTAGCCCTTATCCACCCCACTAGGAAAATATGGTGAAATCTAAAGTAAAATAACATTTATATGATACCTTTAGACACATTGCTAAATTTGAGAAAGCATCTCTGTGATTAATTCTTCACCAAGATCCTAAAAATTATAATCCACATGTGATGAGAAAAGTATCTTGATCTAAGCAAACCTCTTTAGTGTTTTTCTTCACAAGGATACTATTCTATTTTATCACATCTAAGATATCATTCAATAAAAATACTTTCTGATTTCACATATATTAAAATGTGAATAAATGTGCATTTTAGAAGTGATTAAATACAATAGAAAGGGCATTAATACAAGAGTGCATATTTCAGAAAAACAAATAAAAATATCAACAACAAAAGAATTTAATTTACTTAATGTAGTCAAATATCCCCTTACCCTTAAAAAAAATTATAGAAAGCCATTTGGTAGCATGTATGCAAGGGATGTAGGTACACTTTTCATCATGGAATGAAAACTGTCCCCTCAGAAATCAAGATTGTCCAAACAACTGTTTATGTTCTTAAAATACTGTAAGAGTTTTAGACACACAGTAAAACTGTATTTCCTGAATATTTTAGACAATAAAATGTTGAAAAACAGACTTTAATCATCATGCCAACAGCTTTCTCATTTCTTCAGGAAACGTGTTAACCCTCAGCAAATACTATTACATTAAATATACCTTACCCTTTTATTTATAGAGATATTTTTTACGTTTGATTTAAATGCTCAACTTATTCCTACTTTTACAATTTCTCATATGTTAAGAATAGTATCATCTGATGTGAAAGATGCATTGTTAAGCCTGTTTCCTTCCATTAATATGAATAAAGGACACATGTTATTCCTGGCTGTTGAAGGCTAGCTTTAAAGAAGAATTTTCTATAGTGTCCTGCTTTTTTGTGGTCAGGAGCACTGGTCTTATTTAAATATTTTGGATAATATTAGGGAAGTAATGTAACCAGAATTTCTTTTTCAGCTTCCATAAAATATTAACTATAACCCTTGGTGTTTCTTTTCCACTGAAATTACAAAAAGACGTAGTAATGTAGCCCAATCCTGCCAGAGGCAGCTCTCCTCTGATAGGTAACTTTGATTTAAGGACTCCTCAGCAACCTAGTCAAAATTTTCCATTAACTTCACTGTAGTCTGGCCTCTGCCTATGTAACCCTTTGTTTCCTCTCTCCTTCACAAGGTTCAGAACTGTGTCTCAGTCCAGTGGCTCTCCTTGTCTCCTGTCCCACCTCCCCACCCTCAGAGGAATTTCCTTTGACATATCTATTGCAATCTAATCTCATTTTTTTTCTGCCTTTCAGAGGACTTGAGCTAATGCAATATTAAATATCCAGAATAGGCAAATCCATAGACAGAGCACAGATTAGCCGTTTCCTAGGCTTGGTGGAGGAGGGAATGGGGAATGACTGACTGCTTAATGAAAGTGGTCTGGAACTAGATATGGTGATGGTTGACCAATATTATGAATGTACTATATGTTACTAATGGAAAATTTTATATGTATTTTACCACAATAAAAAAAATACATTACATTGGAAGGGGACACTTGTTCCTTTAAACTATTGTTGCTCATGGTATAACATGTGAGATTCCATTTCCATATTATATCTTAGTGGTTTCTTTCTATAAGGGTTTCCATAACCAAATAACTTTGAAAAATCTCTTTTCAATAAAGTTAAATGCATGTTTAGTTTTAAAACAACTACAAAAACAAACAAAAAGCTTTAAGTGTGACATTATCTTACTATACCTCTAGATTTTCTTATTAAAAAAAACAGTTCTAATGTACTGTATGATAGTGAGCTATAGACTACAAATTATATCATAATTTTTATATTACTACCAAAAATTTAATTCTCCTCTCTACACACTTAGGAATTTTTTAATGTTATGATATTTATATTACAGACTGAGAGGCCAAATTAATTATTTCCATAATTAGTAATGTAATTTTATAAGATGTCAGCAAATTTATACAACAGTATGAATGCCTTATTTTATGTGAAACTACTGTGCAATCATTTCAAAATAAATGATAGGCTATTTTTTGTGTTTATTTTTTATTTCACTATGGTACTAAGGATTTTTCAAAAGATCCTATATACACTGGCAAAAAAGTCCCATATGACCTGGATGCTTATATTGGACAGACTGTTTCTGAACGTTTTTCAGGAGAAAATTTGGTCAATTTGCTGATTCAGTTATTCAGTGAAAATCTTTGGTATTTAATATTTATTGAGCACAATTATGATGACAGCAAACACGTAACAGGCACCCGGTTCTCTTTTAGTCCACAATTGATATTGCCTTTAATTGTTGTTTTAAAGGTTCTTGTTTTCTGTAGGAATTCCATAGGGAAAGAAATGTTTGAAAAAAGGGTTGGCTCATCTCCATTGAAATGCTTTCTTAAAGGCAGTTTTAATTATAAAAATGTTAACCTGAGTGTAATAATTTTGTTGTTCAGATATCACTTTTAAAGTACTGATTAAGGCCAAGTCATGGCAAATTTTTCTCAATAAATGTTTCTAAATTTCTATGTCAGTCATATTGTTTGATTACTATCTACAGAGCAACATTTATATATACAATTCTCTACCCTAACTTAATTTCTTTCTTGTGGCATGTATAACTCTGAGCTTTACATTAAGACAATTCCTAATTTGGGCCAGAATAACATAAAAATTCTCAGTCTCATAAAGTAAGCATTTTAAAATAAATTTTATTAGACCATAATAACAATTCACCTCTTTAAAATGAAAAAAAAAATCAAGGAACCTGTGAATTAACATTATGAAGAGGACACACATACTTTGTCCATGATTTTCTGAAATCCCAAATTCCTTTTTGAAAATCCAGTAATGTTTAAATTCACAGAAACAAAAGATACAATGAGAGATATCAATGGAGGAAAGATTGAAAGACATTTTTGAAGACTTAAAGATGATGCAAAAATGCTGTTAGATGAAACAGATCATATGCTTTTCAGAGCATGTGTGGATGGGATTTAAGAAAGGAGGAATAAAATCTACCCTGCATAGCTTTAGAGAGAGACTGTTCTCAGAGCAGATTGGGCCAACTGTGGTTGGAATATTAAATGAAACTTAAACTGAGGTATATTTGAAAATTAACATATGTAGCAGTCTTCTGCTATCCTTATCCCATGGCTGTACTCAAAGTACGATGAAATTTTCCACCAGTGACTCCACCAAAAGAAAAAAAAAAAAGTCATCTGAAGAAATTGAGCAATACTCTCTTTGCAGAGACTGGAGGAGATAATGTGGGAATTGGATTCCAGAATAAAATATTATTCCCTTATCACAAATGTCCCAGCATAAAAGAGAGATACACACATGATCATCCTAAAAATAACCCACCAATGATAAGACTGTCAAGGGAAAAGACTTCCTCTTGCTTGCCTGATATTTGAAGAAAATTGTAGCATGGAAGACAAAGCCCAGGATATCCCAACTAAAACACACACACACACACACACACACAAAACAAACATACAAACAATAAACAAGGAAAAAAATAACTTGAAGAACAAAGAAAATGAGGGATTTGATTTTTAAAATCCCAGAGAGCATTAAGGAGATACAATTTCAATAAAACAAGAGGATAATTTTAATCTTAAAAAATGAATATAAAAATGTAAAATCAATAGATTAAGGAAAGGTAAATTTGAGGAAGAAAACTGCTAAACAACAAAGATAGATATCAAAGATGTACATTACAGTTCCAGAAATTAGCTCTCAGGCTGCACAAGGTATCCAGAGAGAAACATATAAATAGAGATAGAGATGAGAGACAGAATAAATGTAACTGACACCTGGAGTACAACATTATAAATTCTTAAAATTTTATACAGCTTCTTTATTGAGATGTTTTTCAAACTTGTGTGACCACTGCCACAAATACTTTTTGAACATTTTCATCACCCAAAACAAACCTGCATGCCCATTGACTTATTCTAAATTTCCCCTCAATCCTCCAGCCTTAGGTAAGCACTAATCTACTTTCTGTCTCTGTAGATTTGATGTTCTGAACATTTCTAAAAAGCAGAGTCATAGAATATGTGGTCTTTTGTGACTGGCTTCTTTCTCTTAGCACCTTTTCGAGGTTTATCCATGTTGTAACATGTATCAGTACTTCATTCCTTTTTATTGCTGAATAATAGTCTATTGCATGTGTATATACTTGTGTGTGTGTGGCTGTACATTTTCATCTCTTTTAAGTGTATATTTAGAAGTGCAATTCCTAATTACTCTATGTTTAATGTAATGAGAAACTGCCAGAGTATTTTCCAAAATAACTGCACCATTTTGCATTTTACATTCTAACCAGCAATTTATGGTGTTGCCATTTCACTACATCCTCAGCAAAACATGATACTTTGTCTTTTTGATTACAGCCATTAAGGGTAAGTGAAGTGGTTATCTCATTGTGAGTTTGATTTTCATTTCCCTGATGGTTAATAATCTCGAGTGTTTATTTATATTCTTGTTGGCCACTTTTATATCTTTTCTGGAAAAATGTCTTCAGATGTATTGCCAAATTTTAAATTCAGTTATTTTATCTTTCTATTAGTGAGTTGTAAGAGTTCTTTATATATTATAGATATAAGCACCTTAACAGATGTATGATTTCCAAACATTTTCTCCCTTTCTGTAGGTTGTCTTTTTACATTCTTGATGGTAGTCTTTGAAACCCAAAAGTATTGAATTCTGATGATGTCTAATTTCTTTATGCTCTTTTGTCACTTGTGCTTTTGGTGTGATAGCTAATGCTTTGCCTATTCAAACTCATGAAAATTTGCTCCAACATTTTCCTCTAAACATTGTGTATTTTTAGCTTTAAATTTGGATTATGATCCATTTTGAGATAATTTTTGTGTATTTTGTGAGGTGGGGGTCCAATATCAGTCTTATGCATATGGATATCCATTTGTCCCAGAACTATTTGTTGAAGAGACTATTCTTTCCCCATTGCATTATCTTGGCATGCTTGTCAAAAAACAATTGTCCATAAATGTACAGGTTTATATCTAGAATCTCAATCTCATTCCTTTTAACTATATTTCTATTCTTAATTTATTTTCATCCTTATATGAGTACCACAGTTCTTTATTCCTGCAACATTGTAGTAAATCTTGAAATTGGGATGTGTGAGACTTCTAAATTTGTTCTTATTTTTTCAAGATTATTTTGCTGTTTTGGGTCCCCAATATTGTCATGCAAATTTTAGGATCAGTTTGCCAATTTCTGAAAAGAATCTAGTTGGAATTTTAATAGGGAATGCATTGACTCTGTAGATCAATTAGGGGAATATTGTCATTTTAGCAACATTAAATGTTCTGATCCATAAATGTGTGATGCTTTTCTTTTAGTATGTCTCCTCTAAATTCTTTGAACAATGTTCTGTAGTTTTCAACATATAGGCTTTACACTTATTTTATTATATTTATTCCTAAGCATTTTATTCTTTTGATGCTACGTAAATGGAATTTATTTTAGTTTCATTTCTAGATTGTCCCTTGTTAGTATAAAGAAATACAACTAATTTTTTATATTGATCTTTTATCCTGCAAACTTGTTGAACTCACTTATTCTAAAAAAATGTTAGTGGGTTCATTGGGATTTTCTATATACAAGAGTATAATATCTGCAAAGAGAGATTATTTGATTTATTCTTTTCCCACTTAGATAATTTTATTACTTTTTCTTGAGCAATTTCCCAGGCTAAATAGTCTAGTACAATGCTATGAGAAGTGTTAAGAATGCACATCCTCTTTTGGTTCCTCATGATAAGGAGAAAACATTCAATTATTCACCATTACATATGATATTAACTGTAGGTTTTCCATAGCTTCCCTATATAAGATATAGGAAATTCCCTTTTATTTTTATTATGATGAGTATTTTTATTATGAAGCATTGTTGAAGTTTGTCAAGTACTGGTATTATAGACTGAGTTGGGAACAGTTCCTTCCGCTTCTAATTTTTGGAAGACTTTTTTTTTTCTTAGATTTTATTGAAGTATATAGTTGATTTACAATGTTGTGTTTAATTTCTGCTGTACAGCAAAGTGACTCAGCTATACATATGTGCATATTTATATATTATATATGCAGTATTATTTTTCATATTCTTTTCCATTGTGGTTTTTATCACAGGATATTGAATATAGGTCCCTGTGCTATACAGTAGGACCTTGTTGTTTGTCCATCCTATATACAACAGTTTGTATCTGCTAATCCCAAACCCCAATCCTTCCCTCCCCCAACCCCTCTCCCCCTCAGTAACCACAAGCCTGTTCTCTATATTTGTGAGTCTGTTTTTGTTTTGTAGATATGTTCATTTGTGTCATATTTTAGATTCCACATATAAGTGATATCATATGGCAACTGTCTTTCTCTGTCTGACTTACTTCACTTAATATGATAATCTCCAGGTCCATCCATGTTGCTGCAAATGGCATTATTTCATTCTTTTTAATAGTTGAGTAATATTCCATCTTCTTTATCCATTCATCTGTCGATGGACATTTAGGTTGTTTCCATGTCTTGGCTATTGTAAATAGTGCCGCTATTTCTTTTCAAATTGAAGTTTTTTCTGGGTATATGCCCAGGAGTGGGATTGTTGGATCATATGGTAACTCTATTTTTAGTTTTTTGAGGAACCTTCACACTCTTTTCCATAGTGGCTGTACCAGTTTACATTCCCACCAACAGTGTAAGTCTCCCAAGGCAACAGAAATAAAGACAAAAATAAACAAATGAGACCTAATCAAACTTAAAAGTTTTTGCACAGCAAAGGAAACCATAAACAAAATGAAAGACAGCATATGGACTAGAAGAAAATATTTGCAAGTGATGTGACAGACAAGAGCTTAATTTCTAAAATACAAACATCTCCTACAGTTAAATAACCAAAAAAACAAACAACCTGATCAAAAAATGGGCAGAAGACCTAAATAGACATTTCTCCAAAGAAGACATACAGATGGCCAATAGGCTCATGAAAAGATACTCATCATTGCTAATTATTAGAGAAATACAAATGAAAACAACAATGAGGTACCACCTCACACTAGTCAGAATGGCAATCATTAAAAAGTCTACAAATAATAAATTCTGGGGAGGGTGTGGAGAAAAGGGAACTCTCTTACGTTGTTGGAAGACTTTGTGTTTGTGGAGAATTATCGTTAATTCTTCTTAAATATTTGGTGGAATTCACCAGTGATGCCATCTGGGCTGGGTTGTTCTTTTGGGGGAGTATTTAAATAAATAATTCAGTCTTTTTATTTGTTATATAAGGTCTATTCAGATTTTCTATTTCTTCTTGAGCCAGTTCTAGTATTTTGTAGCTTTAAAGGAGTATATTTGTTTCATCTAAGTTATCTAATGTTTTCTCATATAGTTGTTCATATTATACACTCATAATCCACTTTTATTTTCATAATATCTGTAGCATTTCCCCTCTTTCATTCATGATATTAGTAATCTAGTCTTCTATTTTATTTTTCTTAGCAATCAAGCTAGATTTTTGTCAAATTGTTGATCTTTCTAAAACAGCAAAATTTGGTTTGGTTGATTTTTCTATTGTTTTTCAATTTTACCTCCGATCTTTATTATTCCCTCCCTTCTGTTTGTATTATTTTTAATTTGCACTTCGTTTTCCAGTGCCTTAAGGTGGAAGATTGATGATAATTTACAATATTTCTTCTTTTTTAATAAGTGTTTGTGGTATAAATTTCCCTCTAAGCACTGCTTTAGCAATATCCCATAAAAGTTTGTATGTATTATTTTAATTTTCATTCAT
Organism: Stenella coeruleoalba; assembly: GCF_951394435.1. Classification (NCBI taxonomy): domain Eukaryota; kingdom Metazoa; phylum Chordata; class Mammalia; order Artiodactyla; family Delphinidae; genus Stenella; species Stenella coeruleoalba. The sequence continues at coordinate 107,558,212 of NC_137150.1, read as the reverse complement.
CCCAAAGTATTTCTAGTTTTCTTTATGATTTCTTGTGTTTTTTATTTTAATTTCCACATATTTGTAAATTTCTCAATTTAGAAATTTACATTTCAATTTATATATATCAATATCTATCCAGCTAACTATCTATCCACTATGTTATATTCTATAAATCTACCTTGGATATTTATGTACTGACATCTCTTTTAAAGAGCAAAAAGGAATGTGCCTTTCTTAAAGATATCATGAGAAGAATATGAACTTTTATAGAAATCTTCCAGTCACAATGGTACTCAGAAGATGTAATGACCCCCTGCTGCTCATGAAGATTTCAAGCCCAGGGCCTATCAGTGCACTATGCTCACCTGTAAGGCAACTGGTGAAAGAGAGATTGTGGAGTTATATTTGTTTCACTAAAACAATTCTAATGACTTTAGAACAAATTCCTTAAAGACGCTTTCTCTTTAAACAAAATGTTGTTTTGAGGGGTTAGTGAGATAATTGATAGAAAGAATTTTGCAGGTGCCAAAACAAAACAAGCATTTTATGCATACTAATTATTATTTTCATATTTATAATAAATGGAATATATATATATATCTTCAAGATATATATATATATATATGTACATATATATATACATATATATATATATGTACATATATATATATACATATATATATACATATATATATTCAAGAATCATGAGTGGTGCCAGAATATAACTTTCAAAAATCCAGAGTTTGATCTGAAAGACATATGAAGACACCTTAAAGTATCAACTAAATGGCAGCTGTTGGTCACTACTAGTAGAGATTCTAACACTTGGTTAAATTTGCTGACTAGAAAATGGTTTATCCTTGATAGAAAAAGATGTCAGAATAATAATAAAAAAAAGCCAGAAGGAAACATTTTAAGAATATGTCATTTCATAGCAATGCCAAGTCTGACTACTGTGGTTGTTATGACTGGAAGGGTGCACAAGGAGCAGCAGATAAACTACAGCTATAGGACACTAGTTTGCTTAGAGACTTCATTTGTCACAGACCATTAAGGGGGGCGGGAAGAAGGAAGGGTAGGAGGAAGAAGAGGAAGAGAAGGAGGTGTAGGGGGAGAAGCCATTATCAGGAAATGGCACAGACACATGAAGAAGAAACTAAAAATGCATTGAGAGATTTTGGATGGGTTGCATCTAATGTGATTTTTTTTCCTTTTAAAGGTCAAGTTTAGTATTTTCCCATATTTAGTGAGCTCCAAATTATAAGAATTATCTTGAAGCTAAAACTATGCTTCTTGTCATTATCCCATGGTGATTTATTTGGCAGGACAGGGCACTCAACCACTTGCCATCATTTGAGATCTTGGCATGATATAAGCAAAGATTAGGTACTATTTTCAGTTACATCCTACTGTAAGAGTTAAAGGTAATGGCATATGAATTATCTGACCTTGGGGAAATATTTTCTTCTGGAAAAATAAAAGTCTTGTTTGCTAAAGATATTTTAAAATTTTGAGTTACTATGGTAATTTTGTATCTTCCTATAGTTCTCAACTTAATTTTAGTTTGAAATTGACATGAAGTAATTTAAAGAAGGATTTTAAAGCTGATTACATGAAAAGGATTTTTTGAATTTCACATCCTTCTAAGGTTCATATAATGTGTAAGGGGCACCTGAATATTTTTAGTGTTCAAATAAATGACATTATTATTTTCATATATATTCATCATTTATTTCTAACTTTTATTTTTTGATATCTATTTAATAAAGTTGAAGGAGACAAGTATCAGTTGAATATAAAGATACATAAAATACAAAAATGTATGGAATGTTCTATACATATATATCAATTAAATTCATTTGTTATATATTAATGTGTTATTTAAGGCCTGTGTTTCCTTACTGATTTTCTGTCTGGATGATCTGTCCATTGATGTAAGTGGGGTGTTAACATCCCCTACTATTATTGTGCTACTATTGATATCTCTTTTTATATATGTAATATTTGTCTTATATATTGAGATGTTCCTATGTTGGGTGCATATATATTTACAATTGTTATATCTTCTTGGATTGATCCCTTTATCATTATGTAATGTCCTTCTTTGTCTCTTGTAACAGTCTTTATTTTAAAGTCTATTTTTTCTGATATAAGTGTTGCTACTCAGGCTTTCTTTTGATTTCCACTTGCATGGAATACTTTTTCCATCCCCTCACTTTCAGTCTGTATGTGTCTCGAGATCTGAAGTGAGTCTCTTGTAGGCAACATACATACAGCTCTTGTTTTAGTATCCATTCAGCCACAGTATGTCTCTTAGTTGGAGCATTTAGTTCATTTAATTTTAAGGTAATTATTTACATGCATGCTCTTATTGTTATTTTGTTAATTGTTTTGAAATTTTTATGTAGATTTTTTTTCCTGTCTTCTTTTGTTCTCTTCTCTTGTGATTTGATGATGGTCTTTAGTGTTATGTTTGGATTCTTTTTTATCTTTTTGTTTTTATGTATTATAGATTTTTGGTTTGCAGTTACCATAAGATTTTTTTGTATAGTATTCTATATATACACAAGATGGTTTTAGGTTGCTGATCTCTTAACTTCAAATGCATTTTAAAAACCCTGCATTCCCTGTAAAAGGAATCCAAATTGTAAAGGAAGAAGTAAAACTGTCACTGTTTGCAGATGACTTGATAGTATACGTAGGAAATCCTAAAGATACTACCAGAAAACTACCACTGGAGCTCATCAATGAATTTGGTAATGTTGCAGGATACAAAATTAATATACCAAAATCTGTTGCATTTCTATACACTAACAATGAAGTATCAGAAAGAGAAATTAAAGGAAAAAGTCTCATTTACCATAGCATCAAAAAGAATAAAATACCTAGGAATAAACCTACCTATGGAGGCAAAAGAACTGTACTCCAAAAACTACAAGATGCTGATGAAATAAACTGAAGATGATACAAACATATGGGAAGATATACCATGTTCTTGGATTGGAAGAATAATATTGTTAAAATGGTTATGCTACTCAAGGCAATCTATGAATTCAATGCAATCTCTATCAAAATACCAATGACATTTTTCAAAGAACTAGAACAAATAATTTTAAAATTTGTATGAAAACACAAAAGACCCTGAATAACCAAGACAAATCTTAAGAAGAACAGAGCTGGAGGAAGCAAGCTCCCTGACTTCATGCTACACTACAAAGCTACAGTAATCAAAACAGTATGGTACTGGCACAAAAGCAGAACATAAATCAATGGAACAGGATAGAGAGCCCAGAGATCAACCCATGCACTATGGCCAATTAATCTATGACAAAGGAGGCAAGAATGTACAATGGAGAAGAGACAGTCTCTTCAATAAGTGGGGCTGGGAAAACTGGACAGCTGCATCTGAAAGAATGAAATTAGAACATTCTTTAATACCATATAGAATAATAAACTCAAAATGGATTAAAGATCTAAATGCAAGACAGGATACTATAAAACTCTTAGAGGAAAACAGGAAGAACACTCTTTGACATAAGTTACAGCAAGATCTTCTTTGGCCCACCTCCTAGAGTAAGGGAAATAAAAACAAAAATAAACAAATGAGACCTAATGAAACTTAAAGCTTTTGCACAACAAAGGAAACCATTGACAAAACAAAAAGACAACTTACTCAATGGGAGAAAATATTTGCATATGATATGACTGATAAGGGATTAATATCTAACATATACAAACAGCTCATACAACTCAAAATCAAAAAAAAAAAAACAAAAAACAAATGACCTGATTAAAAAATGGGCAGAAGAACTACACAGACATTTTTCCAAATAGAAATGCAGATGGCCAACAGGCACATGAAAAGATGCTCACCATCTCTAATCATCAGGGAAACGCAAATCAAAACCACAATGAGATATCACTTCACACCTGTTTAGAATGGCTATCCTCAAAATGAACACAAATGGGCTTCCCTGGTGGTGCAGTGGTTGAGAGTCCGCCTGCCGATGCAGGGGACGCGGGTTCGTGCCCCGGTCTGGGAAGATCCCACATGCCGCGGAGCGGCTGGGCCCGTGAGCCATGGCCGCTAAGCCTGCGCGTCCGGAACCTATGCTCTGCAACGAGAGAGGCCACAACAGTGAGAGGCCCGCGTACCGCAAAAAAAAAAAAAAAAAATGAACACAAATAACAAATGTTGGCAAGGATGTGGGGAAAAGGGACCCTTGTACACTGTTGGTGGGAATATAAATCAGTGCAGCCACTGTGGAAAACAGTATGGAGGTTTCTCAAAAAAGGAAAACTAGAACTACCATATGACCCAGTAATTCCACTCCTGGGCATATATGCCCCCAAAATGAAAACAGTAATTCAAAAAGATACATGTACCCCAATAATAATAATAGCATTATATACAATTGCCAAGATATGGAAGCAACATAAGTGTCCATCAACAAATGAATATATATACTAGAAGAATATATACACCAGAAGAAAAATATGAATTATTTCCAAGTGCAAAAGTCTGTATTATCTAATAAATTCTACTTCGGTTTTGAACACCACTGTGTTAAAAACAAACAAAGAAACAAACAAAAAAACTATTGAGTAGTTATCCAAAAACTCACCTGTATTTCAGTTTTCTCAACACTTTCTCACCTCTACTAAGGACTGGAAAAGCTAAGTAGGAATGTTGTCAATCACCATTTTCAGACAGTTGCCATATAACAGTTAGGAGTTACATGGTATAAGTTGAAGATTTGTGTGTACCCACACACACACAATGGAATATTACTCAGCCATAAAAAAGAACAAAATTTTGCCATTTGCAGCAACATGGATGACTTGGAGGGCATTATACTAACTGAAATAAGTCAGACAGAGAAAGAAAAATACTGTATGATATCACTTATATATGTACTCTAAAAAATACAACAAACTGGTGAATATAACAAAAAAGAAGCAAACTCACAGATATAGAGAACAAACTAGTGGTTACCAGTGGGAGGGGGGAGTAATATAAGGGTGGGGGACTGGGAGGTACAAACTGTTGGGTGTACGAAAGGGTCAAGGATGCATTGTACAACACAGGGAGTATAGCCAATATATTGTAATAACTGTAAATGGAAAGTATCCTTTAATATTGTATAAAAATATTAAAAATAATAAGAACAAAAAAATAAAAAGAGGATTGTTACTTTATTTATATAATAAAAGAAGTGAAAGTAGGTAGCTACTGATGTGAGATCAGTAGCTCAAGATTTCAGATGATTTTCTTAGTTGTCTCTCATTGTCACAAAATGGTCCTTAAGACTTCAAGCTTCATAACCATCTTTCAAGGCAGGAAGGAACTTGCTGTATCAGGAAGATCCCTTTCCCAAAAGCCCCTAAAACACTTCAACTTATACCACATAACTCCTAACTGTGTTATATGGCAACTATCTGAAAATGGTGATTGACAGCATGCATACTTAGCTTTTCCAGTCCTTATAGTGGAGGTGAGAAAGTGTTGAGAAAACTGAAATACAGGTGGGTTTTTGGATAACTACTCAATAGTTTTTGTTTGTTTGTTTGTTTCTTAACACAGTGGTATTCAAAACCGAAGTAGAATTTATTAGATAATACAGACTTTTGCACTTGGAAGTAATTCATTCTTTTCTTCTGGTCTTATAATGGTGAGGATGTTATTGTTGATTCCATCTCTATATTAATTTTAAATTATTGAGGTTTCTGAAAATAAACTTTAAAATGATAAAACTTTAATTTTATAGGTTATTTCTTTTTATTTCTTATATTTTAGGAAATCTAGAATTTTATTCCTGAAAAATAAATATAACTCTCACTTTTATATTCAGTATATTTCTATAATCTATCTACTTTCAGGAAATACTCTTATACACTGTTTGCAAATTCTCTATAGACAGATTTGTCATACGCTGAAGGTTCCAAGTCTCTACAAATCTATTTTTCTTTACAGTTATTTTCCCCTTAGGTTTTTATGCAGCTTTCAAATCTGATAAGTGATAATGTCTCATAGGATATGTATTTCTGAGACACATATACAAATCTGAACTATTGTGCTGAGGTAAATGGTTAATCCAACAGACAGCTCCAGATGTCAGCCTAGTTTAGTATTTTAAAATTACATTACCTCTTCAGCACAGGACGATCTATAGTCCCATCTCTTAGTCCTTATTTGTCTGATTAATATGGATTAAATGATGTAACTATGACATACACTTTCACATAGAACACACCAACCTTATCTGAAAGGCAGCAAACTCTAAATAATAGCTTGGAGAACATCCAATCATATTAATTTAATTTTTGGAAGACTAAAAATAAGTAATATTCTGGGAATTTCTGAGGTCTAGAGTAGGTTGAAAAGAGACATAAAGCCATATGTACATCATCAGTCATGATGAATGACATGGATGGCATACCAAACAAGCTCTCAATGGTCAGTGCCATTGTGACATTAAATCATTGCAAGCCAGAGTGCTACTCTTGCTGCTCTTGGTGATTGCACTGAATGGACTAATTGATACTGATCTATTGCTGAAAAACCAACTGTTATGACAGTGTGTGTGTTGGGGGTGAGGGGAGGGTGAAACCAGCCTTCATAAAACTGTGAGTCCTTTAATGTTAATGAAAGGGTGAAAGAGCGAGCACTAGACCAGGAGAAAAATGTCTGCTCTGAGAGATTTTTTCATTGGTAATTCAAATTTCTAGTTTGGATAATAAGAATTATTCCACACAATATAATTCTCATTCAGATTTTATTCCTTTTTTGGCATAATTGCATGGTGGTAAGATTTGCGTTCAACTGAACAAATGCTTGCTTAGATTTAAAATACCTAAATTACACAGATAGATTAATTAGAAATTAATTACCAACTTTATGAATGATTCATCACTGAGTATATGGCCTACAGCGTTTATGTCTTTTTAATTTGACATAGATAAATATTTAACAAAAGTTTAGTGGCCTGCAACTTGGTGGACTGTAGTGACTAACAGGATTTGCCAAAAATCTGGAACTGGGAAAAACAGGTACCTTTCTCCATTTCTGTCTTAATATTTGTGGAGTACCTACTGGGGTATACATAATTTCATGTATAATATCAGTATAATCCTCACAGCAACCCTGGGTATTTTGGAATCACTATAATCACTTAATAAAGGAGTAAATTAGGGGCCAGAGATTTTAAGGGACTTGCCAAATGGCACACAGCTTGTAAGTAGCAGAACTGGGACTGCAGCCTGTGTTCATCAGCTGCCAGAACCTGCAACTATTTTCACTTGATGCCAGGGAAGTGAGAAGCAGAAACCAAATAACCACTGACCTTTTGCAAAATAAAATAACTAGAGAACCAAATAAGATAAAATGAGCATGGTGTATGTCATCTCTGCTCCCCCAAATATATACTGGAGATTTAGAATACTAGAGGAGGGCTTCCCTGGTGGCGCAGTGATTGAGAGTCTGTTTGCTAATGCAGGGGACACGGGTTCGAGCCCTGGTCTGGGAGGATCCTACATGCCATGGAGCAACTAGGCCCGTGAGCCACAACTATTGAGCCTGCGCGTCCGGAGCCTGTGCTCCGCAACGAGAGAGGCCGCGATAGTGAGAAGTCCACACACCGCGATGAAGAGTGGCCCCCACTTGCCACAACCAGAGAAAGCCCTTGCACAGAAACAAAGACGCAACACAGCAAAAATAAATTAATTAATTAATAAATTCCTACCCCCAACATCTTCTTTAAAAAAAAAAAAAATAGAATACTAGAGGAGATTTCATTTGGTAAAGGCACCAGAAATTTCACCTGAAACAAAAGGATAAAATAGAGCAGGCAAAAGTATGTAACTCATTTTCAAAAGTAGAGTCTTCATCTAAAAGCATCATAATACTATAGGTACTTTTTGTTCCTCTCACACTTTTTTTTTTTTTTGCCATATACGGGCCTCTCACTGCTGTGGCCTCTCCCGTTGCAGAGCACAGGCTCCAGATGCGCAGGCTCAGAGGCCATGGCTCACGGGCCCAGCCGCTCCGCGGCATGTGGGATCTTCCCCGACCGGGGCACGAACCCCTATCACCCTGCATCGGCAGGCAGACTCTCAACCACTGCACCACCAGAGAAGCCCCCTCTCACACTTTTAAGAACAGTACTGGTTGATCTTGACATAATGGCTCATTGCTGATGATTCTCACAAATAACTGCATGTGAGTTTGGGCATGAGGACCAGACAGAAATATTCTCATAATGCTAAGAAAAAAGATACAATAATATCTTAAACATCACTGCATATTTAAAAAATCAAATAAATAAAATCTTTTATAAAAAGTAACAGAAAATGTAATTAAGTTTAAAAAATAAAAGTAATGAAAGATATATTTCTCTTTTTGATGTTTGTTGTGATTTTGTATGAAAGAATATCATTATGTGTAAGGCTCAGAAATTAACAATTATTTCATTATTCATTTTTTTTACATAAGAAAAGAGGGGTCTTGAGAAATTTTGCTATATGCCTAATGTTTGTCAGCTTAACAGTAGCTTTATGATTAAATGTTTTAAAATATTTCAACTTCAGCAACCATTTAAAATTATTTTAGTGTTATTAATTCAACTTGAGTAATCCAATATGATAAATAATTTATCAAACATCAATGTGTCCTGAATGAGACCTTAGAACTCCTAAGACCCCAGAAAACATGGCTAAAAGTTAAGCTGCATATCTCTGTTGTCCAAAACATACACCTCATGCATATTTGCTATGAAAATAACAAAAGGTTGACTTATCAATCACTGTCTATGTTTATATATAAGCTAGAATTTAAGATAAAGTCAGAAGCACTTCATAGTAGAATTAAAACAAGGATGCAGTAGATCTAAGAAAATTTCAAGTTTTATCTCCATATTGTTTGGAGAGCTTTCTGAGAGACCAAGGGATCAAGAACAAATTACATTGCATTTCTCCTTTGCTCCTGAAGACTTTCATGAGGAGAGATCAGTCAACTGAATGCCAAAGGCAATCAAGGAAAGAAGTAAAAATGTACTGCCTACGAAATGTATAACCTATTCTACCTATATTCTTGTTTGATAATAATACAATAAAACCATATATTACACAGTAGCTTACAATGCTTTCTTATATTGTCTAGTCTGATTCTCTAAATCACTCAATAAGTAAGTATAGACTACCATGTTTCAAAGATTCACCTTGTGAATATGCATTTAGACAACTGACATTTTTAAAATGCTTAAGAAAAAAATGTGCACCTTCTTTTGTAATAATAATGGTAATAATAATAGCAATGAGTAGCTTATATTTACTGAGTTGTTAGTTTGTGACAAGTACCGCTCTAAATTCCTAACAGTTTCTTACAACAATGCTTTAACATACATAGTTATGAACCTTTTCCTGATAGGGAAATTGAGGCATAACATTTATAACTTAGCCAGGGTTGTAAAACCAGTAAATAAGTAATCAGCTTTTGAACTCAGTCAGGAAGTTCAACTCCAGAGTTTCTACTCAATAATAAGAAAATTAATCCTCTTTCTCATTCCAAAGATGTGTTAAGAAAATATCTCAAAAAATTAAGAACAGAAAAATATAGACCCTTCTGCTTTTTGAATGACACTTTAATTCTTAAGTTTGTTTCATCACCCAAGTCACCTAATGATGCTCACCAATGCTGCAGTCCATTTAAGAGGTTCAGACAAAATTCTCATTAATAGCTGACTTCCTTGTTAGAATGGGAGGTGTTGCATCTTATGTATCTGTCTTATATAGAAATGTGACAGGTAATTGGTATTGTTCTTTTTGATATCAAAACATTTATAAGAAGGAAACTTAAAGCATTTGATCTGAGGAGTAGAGAATAAACAATTCATTAACTTAAAGTAAAGCCAGGAATTGGGAGAAGCATTTTGAGCATTTGAGATGCCTAAATGTGCCAGAATCAAATAAATACACCAGAACAGGTATATCTTTTAAAGATGAGGAATGATGTTTGGGGTAAGGGAGTGTGATGGTTAGTTTTTCTATGGGTGCAGTTGTGTGAGGCATGCTGAGATATCCCTTCTAAAGTGAAGGATGAAGTTGCTGCATCTGATCCCTTCCACAACTGGGAAAAAAGCAAAACACCTAGGAGGCCTCTCTGAACTTGGGAAACAACATATTCCTCAGCTGGGTGTGTAACTCTGGCTCATTTACTGAGTGACCTGAAAAGCTGATACTTTGAGTGAGGCCCTGTCTTAGTCATCTCAGTTTGCTATAACAAAATACCATAAACCATGTGGCTTATAAACAGCAGAAACTAATCATCAGTTGCTGTGCAAGCTGCTCTGCTACTTGGGCCCATGATCCCGGAGATCCAGTGATTCTTGAAGGATCAGTGGCAGATACAGATGCTGTTTTGGACCTTTGGCAGAACTCCTATAGGTAAATTGCAGCATACGCCTTTAGGATTTTGGAGCAAGGCCCTGCTGTCATCTACAGATAAGTAGTTTCCTTTAGAGAAACAGCTCTGGGTCTGCTGTGGGGTGTTAGTAGAGACTGAACCCTTAACCATGGGGCACCAAGTTACCATACAACCTGAGTTACCTGTAATGAACTGGGTGTTATCTAATCTATCAAGCCATAAAGTTGGGCATGCACAGCAATGTTCTATCATCAAGTGGAAGTGATATGCAGGTGATTGGGCCTGGGCAGACCATGAAGGCATAAATAAGTTACATGAATCAGTGATCAAAAAGCCCATGGTCCCCATTCCTTCTACACTGCCTTTACTCTCTCAGTTTGCACCTACGGCTCCATTGAGTGTTCCCTATTATCAGTTGACAGAAGAAGAAAAGCCATGGGTCTTGTTTACAGATGGTTCTGCATGACATGCAGACACCAACCAAAAGTAGACAGCTGCAGCATTATAGTCCTGCTCTGGGACATCCTGAAGGACAGTGGTAAAAGGAAATCCTCCCAGCAGGCAGAAATCTGAGCAATTAACCTACTTGTTTACTTTGCTGGGAAGGAGAAATGGCCAGATGTGTGATTATGTAGTGATTCATGGACTGTGGCCAGTGGTTTGGCTGGATGGTCAGGGACTTGGAAGGAACATAATTGAAAAATTAGTGATAAAGAAATCTGGGGAAGAGGTATGTGGATAGATCTTTCAGAATGGGCAAAACACATGAAAATATTTGTGCTCAAGTGAATGTTCACCTTAGCAGAGGAGGATTTCAATAATCTAGTGGGTAGGATGACCTATTCTATGGATGTCAGTCAATTTCTTTTCCCAGCCTCCTCTGGGAGTAGGCTCATGAAGAAAGTGGCCATGGCGTCAGGAATGAAGATTATGAATGGGCTCAGCAATGTAGACTTTCACTCATCAAGGCCAGCCTGGCTATGGCCACCACTGAGTGCCTAGTCTGCCCACAATAGCAACTAACACTAAGTCCCCAGTATGGCAAAATTCCCTGGGATGATCAGCCAGCTGATAGCAGGTTGATTACATTGAACCATTTCCACTGTGGAAGGGGTGGTGTTTTGTTTTCACTGGATTAAATACTTTGGATTCAGATTTTTTTTTCCCTGCATACAGTGCTTCTATCAAAACTACCATCTGTGAAATGCAGACTGTCTTAGCCACTATCATGGTATTCCATACAGCATGGCTTCTGATCAAGAAACTCATTTCACAGCAAAAGAAATGTGGCAGTGGGCCCATTCTCATGGAATTCACTGGTCTTACCATGTTCTTCCCATTCTGAAGCAGCTGGCTTGAAAGAAGGATGCAATGGTCTTTTAAAGACTCAGTTGTAGTGCCAGCTAGGTGGCAAACCTTGCAGGGCTGGCTTAAGGTTCTCTAGAAAACTGTATATGCTCTGAATTAGCTTCCAATATATGGTGCTGTTTCATTGATAGCCAGGATTCACAAGTCCAGAATTCAAAGGGTAGAAATGGGAATGGCATCACTCACTATTATTCCTAGTGACCCACTAACAAATATTTGTTTTCTGAGGGAGGAATGCTTCCACCATGAGACACACATTGACCCATTTAACTGGAGTTTAAGACTGCCACTCAGCCACTTTTGCCTCCTCACGTCTCTGAATCAACAGGCAAAGAAGAGAGTTAATGGCATTGTCTGGAGTAATTGAACCTGACCACCAAGGGGAAATTGGACTGCTGCTCCACAGTGGAGGTAAGGAAGAGTACGTCTAGAATACAGGAGGTCCTTTAGAGTGTTTCTTAGTATTACCATGCCCCATTATTAAGGTCAATGGAAACATACAACAATCCAGTGCAGGCAGGATAGCAATGCTCCAGACCTTTCAGTAAGTTGGGGTCACCCCCAGCCAAGTAAAGAACCATGGCCAGTTGAAGTGCTGCATTCTGGAATACAGAATGAATAGTGGAAGAAGGTGGTTATAAATACCTGCTATGACCAAATGACATGTGACTCATTACAGAAATGAGGATTGTAAATGTCATGAGTATTTTCTCCTTATTTTGCTATGAATATGTTTGTATGTTTATGTGTGTGCCTATATACATATATATATATATACATGTAAATATATATATATTCAATATGTATATCTTTGTTTTCTTTCCTAGTTTATTCCATTATCATATAACATAAAATGTATTGATTTTATATCATAATATTTAAATATTGTTAATTTTATATCATAGTATTTAAGTTATGGGATATCAAGAAGAAGAGTAAACATCACTCAAGGAATTTATCTCTTCCTCTGAGCAAGAGGATAATGTGTTTTTTGTTGTAAGGAAAAGAGTTATATCATGTTAGGCAGAGTTATGGCTTTGCTATTGTATTTATCTGAAGAGTAAGTATGGTTTAAGGGGATGCATATGATTGCCAAGTTGACAAGAAGTAGACTTGTGATGATTGATTTTATGTGTCAACTTGACTGGTCACAGGGTGTTCAGAAAACATTATTTCTGGGTGTGTCTGTGAGCATGTTTCCAGATGAGATTGAATTGGTAGACTCAGTAAAGTAGATTGCCTTCTCCAGAGTGAATGGGCATCATCCAATCCACTGAGGGTATGACTAGAACATAGGCAGAAAAAGGAAGGATTTGCCTCTTTTTGCTTTCTGCCTGCCAGCTTGAAATGTGACAACTCATCTCATCTTCTCTAGCCCTCAGATTAGGATTTAAACCATCAGCTTCCCTGGTTCTCAGGCCTTTGGACTCAGACTGAATTATACCACCAGCTTTTCCAGGTCTTCACTTTATAGACAGCAGATCGTAGGACTTAGCCACTATAATGACATACTCTTATTCCTCATAATAAATGACCTTTTATATATATCCTACTGGTTCTGTTTCTCTCCAGAACCCTACCTAACACAGGTTGCTACTAGGGACAACTTATATGAATAGATCTCAGAGTGTTTTAAACATATAACTGCTACCTGACTCAGTGCTTACTAATAGCGTTATTGATCGCTATCTACCCACTGCAAATGCAGGGTTGTACTCACTCATATCTGAGATTAGAACTAATTCTAGAAACTTTACTTTCTAAAATTGGAATCATTTACTGATTCTTGGTTTTAGTGGAATTGGAGTACAGTATAGAACCTGGATTCCTGTAGTGTACTGAAATCTAAACTATCAATGTGAAGTTGATAGTTAAGGAAGATAGGAAGTATGTTATAATAAAATTGTATAAATTAGTAGAGGGAGGCTGGAAGGAATTTAATTAAGACAGTCTACTAGAGGGACTTCCCTGGTGGCGCAGTGGTTGAGAGTCTGCCTGCTAATGCAGGGGACACGGGTTCGTGCCCCGGTCCGGGAAGATCCCACATGCTGCAGAGCGGCTGGGCCCATGAGCCATGGCCGTTGAGCCTGCGCGTCCAGAGCCTGTGCTCCGCAACGGGAGAGGCCACAACAGTGAGAGGCCCGTGTACCGCAAAAAAAAAAAAAAAAAAAGACAGTCTACTATAATCCTTGAATACACTCAAAAAATGTAAAATTAACTTTAAAAAATTTGGATCAAAAATGAAATTTAAAAAATTGGATCTAAAAAGAGTAGAAAATGTTTAACAAAAGAATATTTTTAATATCATCAAAAGTCCCACAATCACTACAGTCTTGTTGGAACACCACATAGACTGGGTGTAAAACCTGGCAGAAATTCAGTTTGTTTCTTTTGAAAATGGCTAGAACAAATTTAATTAATTATCCAAAATCAGGTTGACATTGAAGATCACAATATGAAAACTATTATTTAACACTTCATGTCACTTATCGGTCAAAAATTCAAGTGTACCTAATGAGACTGAAATTTGGTTTAATTGCACAAAAATCTCAAAAATAGCAAATTCATCCCTCTAAAAGAACTGACACTTATCCATCTCTGATAGTTGCATCCAATAAGATTTGATGCCTAACATACTAGACTGGTGAGAAATTTGTGGCTAATATAAGTCAATGAACCCACTTTTATTAGCTTAAATGTACATGTGTTATAAGATTAAAAATGGAATTTCTAAAACATCAACAAATAAATGATCTATGTGGTAAATATAGGACTAAAGACAAACAAAAAATCACATGAATAAATAATACTTTATAAAAATATGTGCTAATCATGCCAAACATTCAATCATATTAAATATATTGTATGAAATATAACTTGACTTTTAATGTAAATCAGCCTATCATTATTTGCTTCACTGCATAAATATTATATGGGAAGACTTGCTTTTTATTTCACCAATTCATTCCTTAATTCAAGTACTGTTAAGTTATATAGACTTGGAGTGAAAGTGCAGATAATATTACCAATGGTACTATGGAGGAAAACAAGTTTGAAAATCCCTATAATTATCTGCCATTTTTTCAAGATGAGTCATGCTATATGTTAACAGCTAATCATTAATTAAACAATTCAGAAATAGTCCATAAACCTACACATTAAATAATTTAAAACAGACTATAAAGATATGTAAAACATTTTATATCACAAGACTATGCATGCTAGTCCATGATATAATATACTATGTTTGTAGTTTCCCAGGGCTTCATAAAAAAAGTACCACAGGGGCTTCCCTGGTGGCACAGTGGCAGAGAGTCCGCCTGCCAATTCAGGGGACATGGGTTCTTGCCCCAGTCCGGGAAGATCCCACATGCCGCGGAGCAGCTGGGCCCGTGGGCCATGGCCGCTAAGCCTGCGTGTCCGGAGCCTGTGCTCCGCAATGGGAGAGGCCACAACAGTGAAAGGCCTGCATACTGAAAAAAAAAAAGAAAAAAAGTACCACAAACTTGGTGGCTTAAAACAATAGAAATGTATTGCCTCATAGTTCAGGACACTGCAAGTCAATCTAGGTATCAGCAGGGCCGTGTTCTCTCTAATGGCTCTAGGGAAGACTCTTTCCTTGCCTCTTCTACTTTTTAGTGCTTGCCAGCAATTCTTAGCATTCCTTAGCTTGTAGATGCATCACTCATGTCACATGACTGTCTTCTCCCTGTGTGTCTTCACATTGTCTTCTATCTTTGTGTGTCTATGTTCAAATTCCCCCCTTTTTATAAGGACACCGATTATATTGGATTATGGTCCATCTTAATGACCTCATTTTAATTTGACTATCTTTATAAAATACCTTATTTCCAGATACAGTCACATTCTGAAGTATTAGGGGTTAGAATTTCAACATCTCTTTTTGGGGAGACACAGATCAACCAATAACAATGGTCTACAACTGAAGCACTAGATTATAGTTCAAGGGTCTTCAATATTAAAATTACTTTTTTAAAGCTTTTATAGTATTTTAAAATAGCACTATTGAAGAAACTACCTGAGTGCAGCTACAGCTTATAACTTGTATGAATAAAATGAAATATTTTCTATATTATATATCATCTAAAATATAGGAGTGCCTTTTAAGGAATACAATTCTTAAAATTTGTCTCTTGAAACTCTAAACTGAGTCTGCCAGAAAGACAGGAAAACAAATTATCAATCATTAAATATCGGTTTAGTAACTTGTGGTGAATTGAAATCCCCCAAAATTCATGTCTACCCATAATTTCAGAGTGTGATTTTACTCAGGAATAACATCTTTGAAGACATAATTAAAGTAAGGATCTAGATGAGATTATACTGCAATAAGATGGGTCTAAATCCAATGAACATCCCTTTGTAAGAGATAGAAAAGAACACAGACACATAGAGAAAAAGGCAATGTGAACACTGAGACAGAGTGTTTGGAGTTATGCTGCTACAAACCAAGGGACACCAGGAGTCACCAGAAGCTGGGAGAGGCAAGAAAGGATCCTCCCCCAAAGTCTTTAGAGAGAGAGTGACCCTGTCAACAACTTGATTTTAGACTTCCATCATCCAGAATTGTGAAAGAATAAATTTCTGCTGTTTTAAGCCACTAAGTTTGTGTTAAATTGTTATGTCAGCCCTAAAACTCTACTATATCTCTTATTACCTAATGTAGAAATGCATAGAAAAATGAAAAAAAAGATATTTTTTATCAAGCAGATTTATAATCTAATAAAGCAAAACTAATAAGCAC
Organism: Stenella coeruleoalba; assembly: GCF_951394435.1. Lineage (NCBI taxonomy): Eukaryota > Metazoa > Chordata > Mammalia > Artiodactyla > Delphinidae > Stenella > Stenella coeruleoalba. The sequence goes on along the minus strand of NC_137150.1, from coordinate 107,541,677 downwards.
ATAAATAATGACTAACAAAACTATTAAAAACTTCCCAGATATTCATGAACACCTATTCTTCAGGCCATTTCTTCCTCCATACAGGAGGGGGACAAAATGCACTTTTCACAACTTTGGTAACTAGAATAGTTTTCCTTCAATGCTTATGTTCAGGGCCTTGCTTGTTTGAGCTGTATTATAGCAGCTGTTTGGATATTTTCTGTAATGTCAAGGTCAACATTCCTGCAGTCTGTATTGTGACTGAGAATAAATGTAATATAGCCTTGGGAAAGTGGGTCAGTTTGTTACACGGATCTTCCCTCAAAAGAGTAAATGATTTTGATGCTCTCTACTAATATAGATTGAAAAGAATGTATTCACCAAATCAGTAGTACCATGGCAAATGCCAGAGGTGATGTTGTTCTGTTCTTGTAAATATGCATCATCTGACATAACAGTTGTTGCACTGAGAAGTACTGCTTATTATATTTATGGTAGTTCATCATCATCCACCATGCTCCATGGTTTTGGCAGGGGTCAGAGAGTAACCGAATGGGGTTAAGATAGAGACCACCACTCCTAAATCTTTATAGTTTAATGTGGTGCTTTCTTCCCAAGATGATATATTACTTCTGACTTGCTCTCTTGGCTGGAGAAGTAGGCAGTTTCAAGAGTTTCTCTTAGTTCTTCTTAACTTAATGATTCTTATTGATGAGTTATCTCAATTCCTTTAAATATCCATACCAATTATGAACTAGGAGCTGCAAAAATGGTTATACAGTGGGTCAGTGAATACTGTGGGATGGCTGCATGATAAATTGGGTTAGAACTCTATTCAATATATAGGTTATTTTTTCTTCCTGTCTAAAAGGAGAACTAGGGGCTTCCCTGGTGGCGCAGTGGTTGAGAGTCCGCCTGCCAATTCAGGGGACATGGGTTCGTACCCCCGTCCAGGAAGATCCCACATGCCGCGGAGCAGCCCGTGAGCCATGGCCGCTGAGCCTGCGCGTCCGGAGCCTGTGCTCCGCAACGGGAGAGGCCACAACAGTGAGAGGCCTGCGTACCGCAAAAAAACAAACAAACAAACAAAAAATAAAAATAAAAGGAGAACTAAAGTAGCTTATAGGTCCTTTGGTAAAGTGTATGCCCTAGAAATGGCTGAATATGTCTCTTTTTTCAAAGTAAAATTTGTCTGTAACTGGCTACAGGTTGCTTTACAAAATACTGAGAATATATTGTTATATATACTTATGGTGGCATTGTACAATCTTTCTTCAGGGGGACTCATATTCTCATAATCAATGGACTACAACTCTAAGAACTGACTCACATCTGAAAATTGGAGGAAACATTTTTAATTTTCTACTATATTAAAGTACATTAACCTTCCACTCTTCTAGACATTTTCTAGAAGTTCTAAACATTTTCTGGTAATACAATTCAAATAATACACCTCTTTTAGCCTTCTGACCCCTTATGCAACTCACTGCTAAGGCAATTCTGGCATTCCTATTTTATTTACCATAAGCCAACGTCCAACATGCAGGCTTTAACTGGATATCTCAACAACATAACAAGACAAGCATTTGGTCCATGTCAGGACATAAATTCCTGAGTTACAAAGGATTCAATAATCTTGCTCCCATCCAGCTTTATATTCTATATTCCCTTGTCTAATACCTCCAAGATCAACTTCCAGGTATGTTTACTCCGATCCTGCCAGGGACATATTGAACAGTTCTTACAGTTCTTTGGGTATATATACTATTTTCTCCCAAAAATGGAATTGCATTGTCCCTTAGGCTGTACTGTTAATTGACCCTAGTTATTGGTCTAGTGGCAATGAACAGAAGTAGAGGAGAATTTTGAAGAGAACAATCATCAACTTGTGAGCTCTTACCAAATTTTAGACAAGGGAGGGAAGAGGCTTCTCCTCTTTCAGTGAGGTAGGTGCTGCTTCTATCAGCATAGAGATACAAAGCAAATTATGGGTTCATGAATCTTAAGTTCATTATTCAAACATCCTCATCCCAGACAAGTCTCAGAGTATTAATCTTATCCTACCAGGGAGCTGAATTAAACTTAAACCTGTAAATGCTAAGCATTCAGTATCATCTGTAACTCCACTGCACTTGCAATTAATTCTTGGTCCCAATTATTGGCTTAGTCAACCCTGTAGGATATAATGTCTCTAAATAATTGCTGTGAAAGCCTTTTGACTTTTACAGTATGTCTTGGATTTTAAGTGCTGTAACCTAAATGTGTCCTTTTCTTTTTAAAAGGCTTACAAGCCATTAACAAAAAAATCATCTAAATTCACAACTTTGTAATTACCCTGCTCCCATTCCTTTCAATACCCCACTACCACATAAGCCTATACTTCAAGTAACATCTGCTTCTAAACCAAGTATTGCTAATTATGACACTACTACATTCCAAGAGTTTATCTCCCTACTTACCACTAGTAATATAGTCCTTAATATCACCATGTGATAGATGAGTGATAAAATTCTATCATATTAAACTCAGTATGGGGTTTTCAGTGTCACATCTGATTCTAAATACCCTATCTTTTGTTATCCTTAAAAGCAGAACCTGAAAAAATAGCTTTTATGAAGGCAGTTTATTTGGGGATGTAATTTCAGAGAAGAGATATGGAGATCTGGAAAGAGTATAAAGAAAAAAGAGAAAACTAACCCAAGGGTGCATTATTGAACTGGTCTTCACTTTTGCCAACAGGGGCTCATCCTACTGTGAACCTCTGAAGAATCCTGCAAAATACACACGCAAATTGTACGTGTAGGTACTAGCGAGGAGAATACTTATCTGCTGATTACTGCCCTCATTGTGCAGGGGCTTCTAGTATGACGAGAAAACACATTATCAACCATATATTATCAATTGTTTAACTTGGAAGCCAACTGACATAGATTCTTAAATATATACATATCAGATAAGGCAAATTGGAGGGTACTACTCTAGAAAAAGAACACCAAAGAAACATAACAATAAATTCTTAAGTCTTGATTAAAAGTTGGGGGGAGGAAGGGCAGATGGAAAAGACACTATTGGTACAATTAGATAAATTTAAGACCATATTTTAGTTTATATTATTATACCAATGCTAAATTTTGTATATATGATAATTGTATTGTGATTTTATAGGAGAATACTCTTATTCTAGGCATGCATACAGAAGATTTACAGTAGAAATTCCATGACACTATCAAATTACTTTTAGACATTCAGCACAAAAATAATAAAAAATATGTATAGGAATAGATAAGGCAAACTACTAACACTTATCAAATCTAGGTAAAAGATATATAGGTGGTCATTATACCGTTTCTTTAATTTTCTGTACATTTTAAATCTTTGAAAATAAAATAAATTGAAAAAGTACAAGATATAACATGATGAATGCCATCAAATAAACCCTAGAAACATTTTGAAATTATTCAAAATAGTATGAGATAACTCCTAGAATGAGAAATTGGAGGAAGTTTCATCCAGACTGATAAATCTGCATTAGGTCTTGAAAATCATAGAATTTTGACAGGCAGACATGGAAGAGAGAAACACTCCAGAGAGGATAATGATATGAGCCAAGCATAAAAAGATAATGCTCAGTAGTATTATTATTGCTATCAACAATAACAGCTAAATTTCATTTCTAACATGTTCAAGACATTAAAGGATTCTAAAAAAATTGAGATAAATTAGCCAGTACTTTGAAAGAATTAATAACAGCTTTGCTAAGTTACATTCAGGTGCCAAATAGAATCCAATAAGTTTCCAAATACTAAGTGCCTTAGTTTTAAGGCATAAACCAGCATATCATACATCTAAGTGAGGTATTTGTAATTCCTGTTATAATATATAACACACCTATAAGATTTTTTAAAATAATGAATTATATTTAGCCATAGTTCTTTTCCCAGAAATTAATAGATTATTTATGGTGTGAATTTTCAAAAATGGATACATTGATAATCTTATAGATTCTATAAGATTCAGGAATCTTATAGATACCTGCCCTCAGAAATTGATAGTCTGGCAGATGGCTTAGGTTATTCTGAATTTTTATTTGCTTTTTGTGTATAGGTCCTTTGTCTCTTCCTAGATAAATAGCATAAGGTCAGATACATATTATAAATTCTTAAAGTCCCAGTGCCAGCACTGTAAATTGCATGTGATAAATGTTTATTGCTCATATACTTGAATGTGCCATTTTCTTTGCTATAATATTTGCCAACTTGCTACAAACTTGAGAACTTGTTTCTACCTCCCAAACTGGCCTGTCTCAAGCACCCCGCCCCAAAAAGCATATATCTTAGGGGAGAAATTCCTTTATAGATTTGATTGTTTTTTTTTTATTTCTTAAAATTCTCCATATCCAGGGAACTCTCAGAATACTCCTTCTGAAAGAGGGTTGATTCTCTTGGAAGAGATGCAGAAAACCCTTCCTTTATCTGCTCTTCCCAAAGGTTCTCACAATAAAAAGGCTCTTAAGTCCTGAAGAGTATAATAGCAGTGTCCTGTTCCAAGAAGCTCACTTTGAGTGAAGTGGAACTTAAATTTCTCTAGATCTCTAAAAAAGGTAAACCACCCAAAGACCAGGCTTCTATCTCCCTTTCTCTCTTCATCTCTCTCTCTCTCCCTCGCTCCTTCCCACCCTTCCTCCTTTTCTCTCCATTTGTTTACCAATGCCTCTTTTATTGGTGTTAACTTTCTATTCTAAAGAAAGACATCCCTATGCACACAGAGCAAATCAGCCTGAAATAGCACAGCTACCTGACTTTGCAGCCCAAAGCTCAGTATTTTTAGCTATAACAAGATATAATGATCTTTATCATGTAAAAAATTAATAAACAGAAACCTTAATTAAATAGAGCTGGGAGATCAGAAGAGGGAGCTCTCACACCCTGTGAAAGTAGCAGCAGAGCCCAACAGGAAGGAAGACTCTTCTTTCAACAATTCAGCAAATGAAAAACCATGGACTTCTTTTCCTCCTGCTCTCCCAGCTTCCTTTTCCTCTCTATAAAAATGTTCTCCTTCCCTTGCTGTGCAAGGACTTGTACGTGGTTCTCCATAGACCTCGAAGTGCAATTTTCTGCTGATCCCTAATAAACTTATCTTTGCTAGAGAAACAACTGGCAGTCTATTTGTTTTAGGTCAACAATCACTTTATTAATTTGCTTACCTCTGAAGTCAGTGGTTTTATATATGTCTGTCACTACTATCATTGTTATTGTCATCATGGAATGTAATCCTTTAGAAAACAATTACTATCACATTTTGATGGCCAGATTCTGCTTCCTACAGTGGAAAAATATGAAGGCTGCCGCTGATTTAATGATTGACCATTGCTCAGCAAACTGACCTTTCAAGTGGTCACAATATTTTACAACACTATCAAATCTATTAAAGTAGGTTTAGTGGAGACTCAGGGGGAAGATGGCGGAAGAGTAAGACGCGGAGATCACCTTCCTCCCCACAGATACACCAGAAATACATCTACACGTGGAACAACTCCAACAGAACACCTACTGAAGGCTGACAGAAGACCTCAGACCTCCCAAAAGGCAAGAAACTCCCCACGTACCTGGGTAGGGCAAAAGACAAAAAGAAAAAACAGAGACAAAAGAATAGGGACGGCACCTGCACCAGTGGGAGGGAGCTGTGAAGGAGGAAAAGTTTCCACACACTAGGAAGCCCCTTCGCGGGCGGAGACTTTGGGAGGCGGAGGGGGGAGCTTCGAAGCCGCGGAGGAGTGCACAGCAACAGGGGTGCGGAGGGCAAAGCGGGAAGATTCCCGCACAGAGGATCGGTGCCGACCGGCACTCACCAGCCCGAGAGGCTTGTCTGCTCACCCGCCGGAGCGGGCGGGGCTGCGAGCTGAGGCTCGGGTTTCGGTCGGAGCGCAGGGAGAGGACTGGGGTTGGCGGCTTGAACATAGCCTGAAGGGGTTAATTCACCACGGCTAGCCAGGAGGCAGTCCGGGAAAAAGTCTGCACCTGCCGAAGAGGCAAGAGACTTTTTCTTGCCTCTTTGTTTCCTGGTGCGCGAGGAGAGGGGTTTAAGAGTGCTGCTTAAAGGAACTCCAGAGACGGGCGCGAGCCGCGGCTAAATGCGCGAACCCCAGAGACGGGTGCGAGCCGCGGCTAAAAGCACGGACCGCAGAGACGCTAAGGCTGCTACTGCCGCCACCAAGGGGTCTGTGTGCGAGCACAGGTCACTATCCACACCCCTCTTCCGCGGAGCCTGTGCAGCCCACCACTGCCAGGTTCCCGGGATCCACGTACAACTTCCCCGGGAGAACGCACGGCGGGCCTCAGGCTGGTGCAACGTCATGCTGGCCTCTGCCGCCGCAGGCCCGCTCCGCACACAGTGCCTCTCCCTGCCCCCCACCCCCGGCCTGAGTGCGCCAGAGCCCCCGAATCAGCGGCTCCTTTAACCCCGTCCTGTTTGAGCAAAAAACAGATGCCCTCCAGCGACCTACACGCAGAGGCAGGGCCAAATCCAAAGCTGAGCCCCTGTGAGCTGTGAGAACAAAGAAGAGAAAGGGAAATCTCTCCCAGCAGCCTCAGAAACAGCGGATTAAAGCTCCACAATCAACTTGATGTACCCTGCATCTGTGGAATGCATGAATAGACAACGAGTCATCCCAAATTGAGGAGGTGGGCTTCGAGAGCAAGATCTATGATTTTTTTCCCCTTTTCCTCTTTTTGTGAATGTGTATGTGTATGCTTCTGTGTGAGATCTTGTCTGTACAGTTTTGCTTCCACCATTTCTCCTAGGGTTCTATCCGTCCATGTATTTTTTAAATTTTTTTCTCAATAATTAATTTTAATAACTTTATTATACTTTTCTTTCTTTCTTTCTTTCTTTCTTTCTTTCTTTCTTTCTTTCTTTCTTTCTTTCTTTCTTTCTTCATACTTCTACTAATTCTCTCTACTTTTTCTCCCTTTTATTCTGAGCCGTGTGGATGAAAGGCTCTTGGTGCTCCAGCCACAAGTCAGGCTCTGCCTCTGAGGTGGAGAGCCAACTTCAGGACACTGGTCAACAAGAGACCTCCCAGCTCCACATAATATCAAACGGCGAAAATCTCCTAGAGACCTCCATCTTAACACCAACACCCAGCTTCACTCAACGACCAGCAAGCTACAGTGCTGGACAACCTATGCCAAAGAACTAGCAAAACAGGAACACAACCCCACCGATTAGCAGAGAGGCTGCCTAAAATCATAATAAGGCCACAGACACCCCAAAACACACCACCAGACATGAACCTGCCCACTAGAGAGACAAGATCCAGCCTCATCCACCAGAACACAGGCACTAGTCCCCTCCACCAGGAAGCCTACACAACCCACTGAACCAACCTTAGCCACTGGAGACAGACATCAAAAACAACAAGAACTACGAACCTGCAGCCTGCAAAAAGGAGACCCCCAAACACGGTAAGATAAGCAAAATGAGAAGACAGAAAAACACACAGCAGATAAAGGAGCAAGATAAAAATGCACCAGACCTAACAAATGAAGAGGAAATAGGCAGTCTACCTGAAAAAGAATTCAGAATAATGATAGTAAGGATGATCCAAAATCTTGGAAATAGAATGGACAAAATGCAAGAAACAGTTAACAAGGACCTAGAAGAAATAAAGATGAAACAAGCAACGATGACCAACACAGTAAATGAAATTAAAAGTACTCTAGATGGGATCAATAGCAGAATAACTGAGGCAGAAAAATGGATAAGTGACCTGGAAGATAAAATAGTGGAAATAACTACTGCAGAGCAGAATAAAGAAAAAAAGAATGAAAAGAACTGAGGACAGTCTCAGAGACCTCTGGGACAACATTAAACGCACCAACATTTGAATTATAGGGGTTCCAGAAGAAGAAGAGAAAAAGAAAGGAACTGAGAAAATATTTGAAGAGATTATAGTTGAAAACTTCCCTCATATGGGAAAGGAAATAGTTAATCAAGTCCAGGATGCACAGAGAGTCCCATACAGGATAAATCCAAGGAGAAATACGCCAAGACACATATTAATCAAACTGTCAAAAATTAAATACAAAGAAAGCATATTAAAAGCAGCAAGGGAAAAACAACAAATAACACACAAGGGAATCCCCATAAGGTTAACAGCTGATCTCTCAGCAGAAACACTACAAGCCAGAAGGGAGTGGCAGGACATACTGAAAGTGATGAAGGAGAAAAACCTGCAACCAAGAATACTCTACCCACAAGGATCTCATTCAGATTTGATGGAGAAATTAAAAGCTTTACAGACAAGCAAAAGCTGAGAGAGTTCAGCACCACCAAACCAGCTTTACAACAAATGCTAAAGGAATTTCTCTAGACAAGAAACACAAGAGAAGGAAAAGACCTATAATAACGAACCCAAAACAATTTAGAAAATAGGAACATACATATCGATAATTACCTTAAATGTAAATGGACTAAATGCTCCCACCAAAAGACACAGATTGGCTGAATGGATACAAAAACAAGACTCTTATATATGCTGTCTACAAGAGACCCACTTCAGACCTAGAGACACATACAGACTGAAAGTAAGGGGATGGAAAAAGATATTCCATGCAAATGTAAACCAAAAGAAACCTGGAGTAGCAATTCTCATATCAGAGAAAATAGATATTAAAATAAAAACTATTAGAAGAGACAAAGAGGGACAACTACATAACGATCAAGGGATTGATCCAAGAAGAATATATAACAATTGTAAATATTTATGCACCCAACATAGGAGCACCTCAATACATAAGGCAAGTACTAACAGCTATAAAAGGGGAAATCGACAGTAACACATTCATAGCAGGGGACTTTAACACCCCACTTTCACCAATGGACAGATCATGCAAAGTGAAAATAAATAAGGAAACACAAGCTTTAAATGATACATTAAACAAGATGGACTTAATTGATATTTATAGGACATTCCATCCAAAAACAACAGAATACACATTTTTCTCAAGTGCTCATGGAACATTCTCCAGGATCAATCATATCTTGGGTCACAAATCAAGCCTTGGTAAATTTAAGAAAATCGAAATTTTATCAAGTATCTTTTCCGACAACAATGCCATGAGACTAGATATCAACTACAGGAAAAGATCTGTAAAAAATACAAACACATGGAGGCTAAACAATACACTACTTAATAATGAAGTGATCACTGAAGAAATCAAAGAGGAAATAAAATAATACCTAGAAACAAATGACAATGGAGACACAACGACCCAAAACCTATGGGATGCAGCAAAAGCTGTTCTAAGGGGGAAGTTTATAGCAATACAAGCCCACCTTAAGAAGCAGGAAACATCTCGAATAAACAACGTAACCTTGCACCTCAAGCAATTAGAGAAAGAAGAACAAAAAAACCCCAAAGCTAGCAGAAGGAAAGAAATCATAAAAATCAGATCAGAAATAAATGATAAAGAAATGAAGGAAACAATAGCAAAGATCAATAAAACTAAAAGCTGGTTCTTTGAGAAGATAAACAAAATAGATAAACCACTAGCCAGACTCATCAAGAAAAAAAGGGAGAAGACTCAAATCAATAGAATTAGAAATGAAAAAGGAGAAGTAACGACTGACACTGCAGAAATAAAAAAGATCATGAGAGATTACTACAAGCAACTCTATGCCAATAAAAAGGACAATCTGGAAGAAATGGACAAATTCTTAGAAATGCACAACCTGCCAAGACTGAATCAGGAAGAAATAGAAAATATGAACAGACCAATCACAAGCACTGAAATTGAAACTGTGATTTAAAATCTTCCAACAAACAAAAGCCCAGGACCAGATGGCTTCACAGGCGAATTCTATCAAATATTTAGAGAAGAGCTAACACCTACCCTTCTCAAACTCTTCCAAAATATAGCAGAGGGAGGAACACTCCCAAATTCCTTCTACAAGGTCACCATCACCTTGATACCAAAACCAGACAAGGAAGTCACAAAGAAAGAAAACTACAGGCCAATATCACTGATGAACATAGATGCAAAAATCCTCAACAAAATACTAGCAAACAGAATCCAACAGCACATTAAAAGGATCATACACCATGATCAAGTGGGGTTTATTCCAGGAATGCAAGGATTCTTCAATATATGCAAATCTATCAATGTGATACACCATATTAAAAAATTGAAGGAGAAAAACCATATGATCATCTCAATAGATGCAGAGAAAGCTTTTGACAAAATTCAACACCCATTTATGATAAAATCCTGCAGAAAGTAGGCATAGAGGGAACTTTCCTCAACATAATAAAGGCCATATATGACAAACCCACAACCAATATCATCCTCAATGGTGAAAAACTGAAAGCATTTCCACTAAGATCAGGAACAAGACAAGGTTGCCCACTCTCATCACTCTTATTCAACATAGTTTTGGAAGTTTTAGCCACAGCAATCAGAGAAGAAAAGGAAATAAAAGGAATCCAAGTTGGAAAAGAAGAAGTAAACCTGTCACTGTTTGCAGATGACATGATACTATACATAGAGAATCCTAAAGATGCTACCAGAAAACTACTAGAGCTAATCAATGAATTTGGTAAAGTAGCAGGATACAAAATGAATGCACAGAAATCTCTGGCATTCCTATATACTAATGATGAAAAATCTGAAAGTGAAATCAAGAAAACACTCCCATTTACTATTGCAACAAAAAGAACTAAATATTTAGGAATAGACCTACCTAAGGAGACAAAAGACGTGTATGCAGAAAATTATAAGACACTGATGAAAGAAATTAAAGATGAGACAAACAGATGGACAGATATACCATGTTCTTGGATTGGAAAAATCAACATTGTGAAAATGACTCTACTACCCAAAGCAATCTATAGACTCAATGCAATCCCTATCAAACTACCACTGGCATTTTTCACAGAACTAGAACAAAAAATTTCACAATTTGTATGGAAACACAAAAGACCACGAATAGCCAAAGCAATCTTGAGAACGAAAAAAGGAGCTGGAGGAATCAGGCTCCCTGACTTCAGACTATACTACAAAACTACAGTAATCAAGACAGTATGGTACTGGCACAAAAACAGAAAGATAGATCAATGGAACAGGATAGAAAGCCCAGAGATAAACCCACGCAATATGGACACCTTATCTTTGATAATGGTGGCAGGAATGTACAGTGGAGAAAGGACAGCCTCTTCAATAAGTGGTGCTTGGAAAACTGGACAGATACATGTAAAAGTATGAGATTAGATCACTCCCTAACTCCATACACAAAAATAAACTCAAAATGGATTAAAGACCTAAATGTAATGCCAGAAACTCTCAAACTCTTAGAGGAAAACATAGGCAGAACACTATGACATAAATCACAGCAAGATCCTTTCTGACCCACCTCCTAGAGTAATGGAAATAAAAACAAAAATAAACAAATGGGACCTGATGAAACTTCAAAGCTTTTGTACAGCAAAGGAAACCATAAACAAGACCAAAAGACAACCCTCTGAATGGGAGAAAATATTTGCAAATGAAGCACTGACAAAGGATTAATCTCCAAAATTTACAAGCAGCTCATGCAGCTCAATAACAAAAAAAACAAACAACCCAATCGAAAAATGGGCAGAAGACCTAAATAGACATTTCTCCAAAGAAGATATACAGACTGCCAACAAACACATGAAAGAATGCTCAACATCATTAATCATTAGAGAAATGCAAATCAAAACTACAATGAGATATCATCTCACACCAGTCAGAATGGCCATCATCAAAAAATCTAGAAACAATAAATGCTGGAGAGGGTGTGCAGAAAAGGGAACACTCTTGCACTGCTGGTGGGAATGTGAATTGGTTCAGCCACTATGGAGAATGGTATGGAGGTTCCTAGAAAAACTACAAATAGAACTACCATATGACCCAGCAATCCCACTACTGGGCATATACCCTGAGAAAACCAAAATTCAAAAAGAGTTATGTACCAAAATGTTCATTGCAGCTCTATTTACAATAGCCAGGACATGGAAACAACCTAAGTGCCCATCATCAGATGAATGGATAAAGAAGATGTGGCACATATATACAATGGAATATTACTCAGCCATAAAAAGAAATGAAACTGAGCTCTTTGTAATGAGGTGGATAGACCTAGAGTCTGTCATACAGAGTGAAGTACGTCAGAAAGAAAAGGACAAATACCATATGCTAACACATATATATGGAATTTAAGAAGAAAAAAAAATGTTATGAAGAACCTAGGGGTAAGACAGGAATAAAGACACAGACCTACTGGAGAATGGACTTGAGGATATGGGAAGGGGGGAGGGTGAGCTGTGACAGGGCGAGGGAGAGTCATGGACATATACACACTACCAAACATAAGGTAGATAGCTAGTGGGAAGCAGCCTCATGGCACAGGGATATAGGTTCAGTGCTTTGTGACCACCTGGAGGGGTGGGATAGGGAGGATGGGAGGGAGGGAGATGCAAGAGGGAAGAGATATGGAAACATATGTATATATATAACTGATTCATTTTGTTATAAAGCAGAAACTAACACACCATTGTAAAGCAATTATACCCCAATAAAGATGTTAAAAAAAAAAAAGTAGATGAGATTGATAATGTCATAATTTGTGCAAATTTTTAATGATACTGTTTTGTCATTGAGAATTAATTCACATTAAATAATTCTATGAAACGAGTTTAATGAAATAAATAGCTGGTTAATTTCTATTTTAAAAAGTAGGCTTAGTGATTATGATTCATACATTTATTTTTTCTACAAACTTTCTGGTGTACACTTACAACAAAGACCAATCCAAATCTAGTTCTCAGCAGATTTCCTAGCTTGCATTCAGTTCTTTAATTTAGTTGCAACTTCTAAAATCAAGGAAAAAAAAGAGATTTTTGACTTCAAAAGCAAAGCTCAGAATTTGCTTCAGGACAGTGGAGTAGAAGGATGTGTACTCACTCCCTCTTGCGAGAGTACTGGAATCACAACTAACTGTTGAACAATCATCTACAGGAAGACACTGGAATTCACCAAAAAAGATATTCCACATCCAAAGAAAAAGGAGAAGCCACAATGAGACCATTAGGAGGGGCACAAATAAAAAAAAAAATTAAATTAAGGAATAAATTCTACTCCAGATCAGCATGAGGTGAAACTAAAAACCCATATGACCATTTTGCAGGAATCATGTATTATTACTACCGAATGAATATTTGGGTCATATAAAGAGCAACATATACAACAGTGTAGAAGACAGTATGTGGCCACATGAGTCAAATTGAGTTCTCCATTGTTTATATTTGAGCTTTGCTTTATATATATATTTTTTTCCACCTAATTTTATTTTTATTTTATTAATTTACAATTTTTATACAGCAGGTTCCTATTAGTTATCTATTTTATACATATAAGTGTATATATGTCAATCCCAATCTCCCAATTCATCCCACCACCACCACTACAACCCCCCACCCCCCACTTTCCCCCCTTGCTGTCCATATATTTGTTCCCTACATGTGTCTCTATTTCTGCCTTGCAAACCGGTTCATCTGTACCATCTTTCTAGATTCCACATATATGTGTTAATATATGATATTTGTTTTTCTCTTTCTGACTTAGTTTACTCTGTATGACAGCCACTAGGTCCATCAACATCTCTACAAATGACCTAATTTCATTCCTTTTTATGGCTGAGTAATATTCCATTGTATATATGTACCACATCTTCTTTATCCATTCATCTGTCAATGGGCATTTAGGTTGCTTCCATGACCTGGCTATTGTAAATAGTGCTGCAATGAGCATTGGGGTGCATGTGTATTTTTGAATTATGGGTTTCTCTGGGTATATGTCCAGTAGTGGGATTGCTGGGTGATATGGTAATTCTATTTTTAGTTTTTTTTTTTTTTTTTTTTTTTTTTTGCGGTACACGGGCCTCTCACTATTGTGGCCTCTCCTGCTGCGGAGTGCAGGCTCCGGTTGCGCAGGCTCAGCGGCCATGGCTAACGGGCCCAGCCACTCCGTGACATGTGGGATCTTCCCGGACTGGGGCACAAACCTGTGTCCCTTGCATCGGCAGACGGACTCTCAACGACTGCGCCACCAGGGAAGTCCTATTTTTCGTTTTTTAAGGAACCTTAATACTGTTCTCCAGAGTGGCTGTATCAATTTGCATTCCCACCAACAGTGTAAGAGAGTTGCCTTTTCTCCACACCCTCTCCAGCATTCGCTGTTTGTAGATTTTCTGAAGATGCCCCTTCCAACAAGTGTGAGGTGATACCTCATTGTAGTTTTGATTTGCATTTCTCTAATAATTTGTAATGTTGAACACCTTTTCATGTGCCTCTTGGCCATCTGTATGTCTTCTTTGGAGAGATGTCTACTTAGGTCTTCTGCCCACTTTTTGATTGGGTTGTTTGTTTTTTTTTAATATTGAGCTGCATGAGCTGTTCATATATTTTGGAGACTAATCCCTTGTCCATTGATTTGTTTGCAAATATTTTCTCCCATTCTGAGGGTTGCCTTTTCATCTTTTTTATAGTTTCCTTCACTGTGCAAAAGCATTTAAGTTTCATTAGGTTCCATTTGTTTATTTTTGTTTTTATTTTCATTACTCTGGGGGCGGGTCAAAAAAGATCTTGCTGTAATTTATGTCAAAGAGTGTTCTTCCTATGTTTTCCTCTTAGAGTTTTATAGTGTCTGGTCTTATATTTAATCTTTAATCCATTTTGATTTTATTTTTGTGTATGGTGTCAGAGAGTTTTTTTAATTTCATTCTTTTACATGTAGCTGTCCAGTTTCCCCAGCACCACTTATTGAAGAGACTGTTTTTTCTCCATTGTATATCCTTGCTTCCTTTGTCATAGATTAGTTGACCATAAGTGCATGGGTTTATCTCTGAGCTTTCTGTCCTGATCCATTGATCTATATTTCTGTTTTTATGCCAGTGCCATATTGTCTTGATTACTGCAGCTTTGTAATATAGTCTGAAGCCAGGGAGTCTGATTCCTCTAGCTCCATTTTATTCCCTCAAGATTTCTTCAGCCGTTCAGGGCCTTTAGTGTCTCCATACAAATTTTAATATTTTTTTTTCTTCTAGATCTGTAAGAAATGCCATTGGTAATTTGATAGGGATTGCATTGAATCTGTAGATTGCTTTGGGTAATATAGTCATTTTCACAATATTGATTCTTGCAGTTCAAGAACATGATATATCTCTCCATCTGTTTGTGTCATTTTTGATTTCTTTCAACAGTGTCTTATAGTTTTCTGGGTACAGGTCTTTTACCTCCTTAGGTAGGCTTATTCCTAGGTATTTTATTCTTTTTGTTGCAATGGTGAATGGGATTGTTTCCTTAATTTCTCTTTCTGATCTTCCATTGTTAGTGTATAGGAATGCCAGAGATTTCTGTGCATTAATTTTGTATCCTGCAACTTTACCAAATTCATTGATTAGCTCTAGTAGTTTTCTGGTGGAATCTTTAGGATTCTCTATGTATAATATCATGTCATCTGCAAACAGTGACAGTTTTTACTTCTTCTTTTCCAAGTTGTATTCCTTTTATTTCTTTTTCTTCTCTGACTGCAGTGGCACGGACTTCCAAATCTATGTTGAATAATACTGATGAGAGTGGACATCTTTGTCTTGTTCCTGATCTTAGAGGAAATGCTTTCAGTTTATCACCATTGAGAATGATGTTTGCTGTGGGTTTGCCATATATGGCCTTTACTATGTTGAGGTAGGTCCCTCTATGCCTACTTTCTGGAGAGTTTTTATCATAAATGGGTGTTGAATTTTTTCAAAAGCTTTTTCTGCATCTGTTGTGATGATCATAAGGTTTTTATTGTTCAACTTGTTAATATGGTGTATCACATTGATTGATTTGTGTATATTGAAGAATCCTTGGATCCCTCGGATATATCCCACTTGATCATGGTGTGTGATAATTTTAATGTGTTGTTGGATTCTGTTTGCTAGTATTTTGTTGAGGATTTTTGCCTCTATATTCATCAGTGATATTGGTGTGCAATTTCCTTTTTTTGTAGTATTTTTGTCTGGTTTTGGTATCAGGGTGATGGTGGCCTCATAGAATGAGTTTGGGAGTATTCCTTCCTCTGCAATTTTTTGGAAGAGTTTGAGAACAATGGTTGTTATCTCCTCTCTAAATGTTTGATAAAATTCACCCATGAAGACATTTGGTCCCAGACTTTTGTTTGTTGGAAGAGATTTTTGTTTGTTTTTCTGCGGTATGCAGGCCTCTCACTGTTGTGGCCTCTCCCGTTGCGGAGCACAGGCTCTGGACATGCAGGCTCAGTGGCCGTGGCTCACGGACCTAGCCGCTCCGCAGCATGTGGGATCTTCCCGCACCGGGGCATGAACCCGTGTCCCGTGCATTGGCAGGCAGACTCTCAACCACTGCGCCACCAGGGAAGACCTGTTGGAAGAGTTTTAATCACAGTTTCAGTTTCATTACTTGTGATTATTCTGTTGATTTTTTTTTTATTTTATCCTGGTTCAGACTAAGAAGGTTATACTTTCTAAGAATTGGCCAATTTTTTTCCAGGTTGTCCATTTTATTGGCATAGAGTCACTTGTAGTAGTCTCATGATACTTTCTATTTCTGCAGTGTCCATTGTAACTTCTCATTTTTCATTTCTAATTTTATTGATTTGAGTCCTCTCTCACTTTTTCTTGAGGAGTCTGCCTAAAGGTTCATCAATTTTCTTTATCTTCTCAAAAAAACAGCTTTTAGTTTTATTGATCATTGCTTTTGTTTTCTTTGATTCTATTTCATTTATTTCTGGTCTGATATTTAGGATTTCTTTCCTTCTACTAACTTTGGGCTTTGTTTGTTCTTCTTTCTCTAGTTCCTTTAGGTGTAAGGTTAGATTGTTTATTTGAGATTTTTCTTGTTTCTTGAGGTAGGATTGTATTGCTATAAACTTCCCTCTTAGAACTGCTTCTGCTGCATCCCATAGGTTTTGGATCATAGTGTTTTTGCTGTCATTTGACTCTACGTATTTTTTTATTGCTACTTTGATTTCTTCAGTTATCTCTTTTTATTTAGTAACGTACTGTTTAGCCTCCATGTGTTTGTGTTTTTTTACGTTTTTTTTCCCTGTAATTCATTTCTAATCTCATAGTGTTGTGGTCCAAAAAGATGCTTGATATGATTTCAATTTTGTTAAATTTACCGAGGCTTGATGTGTGACCCAAGATGTGATCTATCCTGGAGAATGTTCCATGTGCAATTGAGAAGAAAGTGTAATCTGCTGTTTTCGGATGGAAATTCCTATAAATATCAATTAAATCTATTTGCTCTATTGTGTCATTTAAATCTTGTGTTTCCTTATGAATTTTCTGTCTGGATGATCTGTTCATTGGTGTAAGTGAAGTGTTAAAGTGCCCACTATTATTTTGTTACTGTTAATTTCCTCTTTTATAACTGTTACCATTTTCCTTATGTATTGAGGTGCTCCTATGTTGGGTGCATATATATTTATAATTGTTATATCTTCTTCTTGGATTGATCCCTTGATCATTATTTAGTGTCCTTCCTTGTCTCTTGTAACATTCTTTGTTTTAAAGTCTATTTTATCTGATATGAGTGTTGCTACTCTGGCTTTCTTTTGATTACCATTTGCATGGAATATCTTTTTCCTTCCCCTCATTTTCAGTCTGTGTGTGTCCCTAGGTCTGAAGTAGGCCTCTTGTAGACAGCATATATATATAGGTCTTGTTTTGTATCCATTCAGTGATACTGTGTCTTTTGGTTAGAGCATTTAATCCATTCACATTTAAGGTAATTATTGATATATATGTTACTATTACAATTTTCTTAATTGTTTTGGGTTTTTGTAGGTGCTTTTTTTCTCTTGTGTTTCCCACTTAGAGAAGTTCCTTTAGCATTTGTTGTAGAGCTGGTTTGGTGCTGCTGTATTCTCTTAGCTTTTGCTTGTCTGTAAAGCTTTTGCTTTCTATTTTGAATCTGAATGAGATCCTTGCTGGGTAGAATAATCTTAGTTGTAGGTTCTTCCCTTTCATCTCTTTAAATATATCATGCCAGGCTTCCCTGGTGGCCCAGTGGTTGAGAGTCTGCTTGCCGTTGCTGGGGACATGGGTTCATGCCCCCGTCTGGGAAGATCCCACATGTCACGGAGTGGCTGGGCCCGTGATCCATGGCTGCTGCACCTGCATGTCTGGAGCCTGTGCTCCACAACGGGTGAGGCCACAACAGTGAGAGGCCCGCATACCGCAAAAAAAAAAAAATATATATATATATATATATAATTTAAATATAATAATAAATAAATATAAATATATATATATCATGCCACTCCCTTTTGGCCTGTAGAGCTTCTGCTGAGAAATCAGCTGTTAACCTTATGGGAGTTCCCTTGTATATTATTTGTTGTTTTTCCCCTGTTGCTTTTAATAATTTTTCTTTGTCTTTAATTTTTTTCAATTTGATTACTATGTGTCTCGGCATGTTTCTCCTTGGATTTATTCTGCCTGGGACTCTCTGCACTTTCTGGACTTGTGTGTCTATTTCCTTTCCCATGTTAGGGAAGTTTTCAACTATAATCCCTTCAACTATTTTCTTGGGTCCTGTCTCTCTCTCTTCTCCTTCTGGGACCCCAATAATATGAATGTTGGTGCATTTAATGTTGTCCCAGAGATCGCTTAGGCTGTCTTCATTTCTTTCATTCTTCTTTCTTTATTGTGTTCCACAGCAGTGAATTCCACCATTCAGTCTTTCAGGTCATTTATCCATTCTTCTGTGTCAATTATTCTGCTATTGATTCCTTCTCATGTATTTTTCATTTCAGTTATTGTAGTGTTCATCTCTGTTTGTTGTTTAATTCTTTTAGGTCTTTTTTCTTTAATTCTTCTAGGTCTTTGTTAAACATTTCTTGCATCTTCTTGATATTTGCCTCTATTCTTTTTCTGAGGTCCTGGATCATCTTCACTATCATTATTCTGAATTCTTTTTCTGAAAGGTTGCTTATCTCCACTTCATTTAGTTGTTTTTCTGGGATTTTATCTTGTTCCTTCATTTGGTATATAGTCCTATGCCTTTTCATTTTGTCTATCTTTCTGTGAATGTGTTTTTTGTTCCACATGTTGCAGGATCGTAGTTCTTCTTGCCTCTGCTGTTTGCCCTCTGGTGGATGAGGCTATCCAAGAGGCTTGTGCAAGCTTCCTGATGGGAGGGAATTTTGGTGGGTAGAGCTGGCTGTTGCTCTGGTTGGCAGAGCCCAGTAAAACTTTAATCTGCTTGTCTGCTGATGGGTGGGGCTGAGTTCCCTCCCCCTTGCTTGTTTGGACTGAGCCGACCCAGCACTGGAGGCTACAGGCTCTGTGTGGGGCTAATGGTGGACTTCCGGAGGGCTCACACCAAGGAGTACTTCTTAGAACTTCTGCTGCCAGTGTCCTTGCCCCTGTGGTGAGCCACACTCATCCCCCACCTCTGCAGGAGACCCTCCAACACTAGCAGCTAAGTCTGGTTCAGTCTCCTATGGGGTCACTGCTCCTTCCCCCTGGGTCCTGTTGTACACACTGCTTTGTGTGTGGCCTCCAAGAGTGGAGTCTTTGTTTCCCCCAGTCCTGTCGAAGTTCAGCAATCAAATCCTGCTAGCCTTCAAAGTCTGATTCTCTGGTAATTTCTCTTCCTGTTGCCAGACCCCCAGGTTAGGAAGCCTGACATGGGGCTGAGAACCATCACGCCAGTTGGTGGAATTCTGTGGTAACATTTTTCTCCAGTTTGTGAGTCACCCACGCAGTGGTTATGGGATTTGAGTTTATTGTGATTGTGCCCCTCCTAATGTCTCATTGCAGCTTCTCCTTTGTCTTTGGATGTGGAGTATGTTGTTTGGTGAGTTCCACTGTCATCCTGTCGATGTTCAGGAATTAGTTGTGATTCTGGTGCTCTCACAAGAGAGAGTGACAACAGTGACACTTCTGAAAGATCTGCCCTCCTCAACATCTGAATCTGTTGACACACTTTAAGTGTCAAAACTCAGGGCAGTATGTGTTAAGTTAGTACTGATCTTCAGCTACTACAGAAAGCATCTATTCCTTAATTTAAATCATACGTTTTCCTTCAGAATTTTACAACCATGATGCATTAAAACAGAGTAACATGTATTGCCTCTGGTGTAATCATTCATTTGTGGTTTTTAATTTTAAAACCAGGGGTCAGGGCTTCCCTCGTCGTGCAGTGGTTGAGAGTCCACCTGCCGATGCAGGGGACATGGGTTCGTGCCCCGGTCTGGGAAGATCCCACATTCCGTGGAGCGGCTGGACCTGTGAGCCATGGCCGCTGAGCCTGCGCATCTGGAGCCTGTGCTCCGCAACGGGAGAGGCCACAGTAGTGAGAGGACCGCATACCCCCAAAAAAAGAAAAAAAAACAGTGGTCAACTCTTTTTTAAAATAATTTTTATTACCAATTTCTGATAAAATTAAACAATCTAATACCTTTTCCTGCTATAAAGAGTGTTCTTTTCAACCTTTCAGTTCATACAAGAGAAAAAAAGGCTATATATATCGTTAATTTTTAAACTGTTTATATATGTTTCAATTACTTCAAAAATTTCTTGAAGTAATATGATTGCTTAGTTCAGCACCTTTCTCCTTGTTCTCCTAGAAAATACAAAAAAGTGACAAAGAGAACAAGAAAAACAACAACCCCCCAAAAATAAAACCCTCTGAGAAATGAATTTCAAATAAAAACAACAAGAAGACATAAAAAAAAAAAAGACCCTCAGATTCCAATATAAGCATAAGGGTTACCCAAAACAATGAGATCTGACACAAGTCTTGAGGAAAGAAGTAAAATTAAGAACCAGGGAGAGGAGTGGGAGAGCCCAGCTGAATCATATCTTACAAAGTACCAGGAAATAAATACTTTCTGAAGGTGAAGACTTCACCCCCACAGTGCAAAACAGGTCTGGCATTGCAATAATGAATGCAAAAACTGACATGGGCAGGGCTGGTGCCAGAAGCACTTTTGCATCATATTTCTTACAAAAAAATGAAAATCAGGGGCTTTCCCAAAGAATCATACAGCGAATGTAACTCTACTTGTGCTTGCAAAGAAGTAGCAAGCAAGGCCACCATGCTCTCCACTCATAGGTACAAACATAGATACATCTTGAATATTACAAGTTTCTGAAAATTCTCTTTATTTAATTATGTAGAAGAAAAAAAGGGTAATGTGGATAGAATCAACAAAAGTATTGTGAGAAAAACTATGTGAATGTGAGCTAGCATCATATCTTACCATCAGATGAAGAGCATTTACTAGAAAGCTGTTGCCAAGAAGAAAGTGAAAATAATCAAATATTTACAATTAAGTAAACAACCAACAAAACAAAACTCAATGAAGCCCTCATTCATGTAACAAAAGACCATAATTCAGAAACATCAAATTCACAGAAGAGAGGGTTATAATAAGAATAGAGAAGAAGATGAAATATATGAAGCACTCAATGAAGGAGGAAAGGGAAAATCATTAACATAAAGATTGAACTGGATGGAGCACAGGACAGAAAAAGTAATACAGGAAACATAGGAAAAGCTGTAACTGTAAGCATTCACATAAATCAAAAGTAAAGACCAAAAACAAAACAAGAAACTATCCAACTCAAAGAGGTTAAAAATATATACATAATAATTTAAGCAAATAAATGAAAAAAATAACTGTAAAAAGAATAACTACAAATATACATTATAGAAAATATTAAAAAACTTGTGTACAAACAAAAGCTGATCCATTGAAGAGATGTATTACAAATTATATACAAATTATATAATATGTATACAAATTATATAATATACAATATATAATAATACAAATTATAATATATATAATATATAATATATATACTATATATTATATATATACTATATATACTATATACTATATACTATATATAGTATATATACTATATATAGTATATATATATACTATATACTATATACTATACTATATAGTATATATATAGTATATATATAGTATATATAGTAGTATATATATAGTATATATATACTATATATACTATATATAGTATATATACTATATATAGTATATATACTATATATTATATATAGTATATATACTATATATATACTATATATATACTATATATACTATATATATAATATATATGTATATATATAATATATATAATATATATACATATAATATATACATATAATATATACATATAATATATAATAATATATAATATATATATACATATAATATATACATATAATATGTATATAATATATACATATACATATAATATATAATATATAATACAAATAATACAAATTATATAATATACAATATATAATAATAATGGGATCATCCACTAGTCACCCTAATGAAGAAAAATGTGGAGCAAGCTCAAAACCACAAATGATTTGGGGGAAAAAATCACAAATGAGAAAACTTTAAAAATCTTTTTTTCTCAACTATTCAAATATACTTCTTCCTGAATATCTAGGGCAATGGTTTATCAAAATACACCACATAAGAGAAGAAGAGATAAACACACCAATTTTTGTAGCAGAATTGAAGAATGTTGTCAAAGAACATACATTCCCCCCAAATCATCAGGCCCAGGCAGATTCCCAGAACAGTACTATATATCTTTTTCAATTACAGAATTGTAATGCTATTTAAACTACTAAGAACATATAAAAAGGAAAAAAAAAATGCCAAATGATTTGTAAGAAGAAAAATTTATAAATCATTGCTTTTATACCACACAAGATTACACACACAAAAATACTATACATCAAATCACTAAGGAATAGATTTTTAAATATTCTTGGACTTCCCTGGCAGTCCAGTGGTTAAGAATCTGTGCTTCCACCACAGGGGGCTCGGGTTCTATCCCTGGTCAGGGAACTAAGTTCCAGCATGCCGTGTGCGATGTGGCCAAAAATTAAAATAAAATAAAAATCTTAAATATAGCAAAGAAATTTAATAGCATACTAAAAATATAATTCATTGTGACAATAGTGGATTAGTCCTGGAATGAAAACATGGTTCAATACTAGAAAATCTATTAATATAATGTATTATTATGGGAGATGAATGGAGAGAAATTGTATAATCATTCCTGTAGAAGATATTATAACAAAAAGTATTGAACTGACAAACATGAACTACACAAATTATACCAAATTTTGTGACATTTCAAAGGTTACAAGCAATTGCTATGCCCAGGAGTTAAAACCATGTCCATTTTGGAGAAACCTGTGACCATCAGACAGTTCCATAAAATATCCCTTTTTTTCCCATGAGTTTGCCTTTTTGTTTCAGATTTAACAGGCAAGACTTTATTGAGTAATGTATGTGGAAATATCAACAGCACAAAATGAGCCACTTTGGTTTACAGAATTCTTTATTTTATATTCCATTAATTGCACAGCTTACATGATTTTCAAACCAACCATGATCTATAAATCCGTATATCCCAGGCTTATTTACAAGAAACAACCTGGATAAATATGTCCTACTAAAAACATTTTATTAAAAAAGTTTACCAGGAAGTCTGAGCAGTGGTCATTAGCTGGTTTTTAAATGTATTTGATGGAGATAATTTATACCTCTCTGGTGTCCTAGTAGAGAGGGAGTGTATAGGCCTGCTAATAGCAATTTCCTACCCACATGCTAGAAAGGCATTTAACAACATTCACAAATATTTATAAATTGGAAGTATAGATATTATAAAAAATAAAGGTAAATAATCACTTTTCAAAAAATATAATTGTATCTTTGGGAAATAAAAGAGAAGCAACTGCAATATTTTAAATGAAATGTAAATAATTATTATATGAAAATATTGCTTTCATATATTTCAAAATATAGTGGATGAAAGTACATCTTTCATAGCAGCAACAAAAGATAATTTATTTAGAAATAAATTTAACAGTAAGTTTAAGATCTATATGAAGAAAACTTTAAAACACACATGTAGAAAACAAACACCCATCCCAAACATACATATGCAAATCTTGAACAACCACAAATCCAGATCCATTCCATTCAATCAATTCAGGACAGAATATATCTTATTTTTTTCTCTAAAGCTCATTTAAAATTTTAAACACCAACAAAACACCAACAGATTTCTCTAGAATTGGACAATTTGACATGAATGTTCATATGCAAAAATAAACTAAACTTAAACTGTAGGAAATCTCTGAATAAGAAACTCAATGACAGAAGACAGTCTGTACTAAATGTGAAAACATTTTATCAAGCTCTAAATATTAAATCAGTGTGCAAACAGTACATGAATAATCTGATACATTAAAAATAAAACATAAAGCCAGAAATAGACCAAGTACAAATTATTTATTAAAAGTGGCATGTGAAATCAGTGGAGAAAAAAATGGAAAAATAAATATATCCTATTTGTAAACATGGGTAGCTCTTTGTAAAACAAACAAACAATTAAAAATGGATATATGTCACCTCATACTCACGGATAAATTACTAATGGATTAATGATATAAATTAAATTTTAACCATTAAAGTACTAGTAGAAAATATGTGAGACAGATCTTTTTTAAGCTTGGAGCATGGAAATGCCTTTCTTACTATGACTCAAAACACAGAAATCAAGACAAAAAATTTATATGTGACTAAAATTTATGAATAAAAAGATAAATAAACATGACCAAATGACAAATTGGAAAATTATTGACTATATTATCCACAAACTTAGACAAAGTTATGTACTACATGTTCTGATATTAATTTTAGAAAAATGGATTAAAGTTACAAGGGCAGTTCAAAGATGTATTCAAAAAAAGTAAGTTCATATTGCTTTCAAAATTTTGAAAAGATGCCTATCCTCCTTCTTAATAAGAGGAATATAAATTAAAATAGTAACACAAAGATACCATTTTTACCCTTCAACTGAACAAAAATTCAAAAGTTTGGAATCAGTTGGTGAGGTGTGGGAAAATGGACAATCTCATATATAGCAGATCAGGTGTAAAGAGTTATGCTCCCTATTAAGACAATTTAGAAATACCCATCAAAATTTAAAACTACAAATATGTTTAACTCTGAAATTGTACTTACGGGAATTTTTCCTAGAGATACATAGGAACATGAAGGAGATATGGTACAAACAAATTTAATTCTTTGGAACCATTGTAATGGCAAAATATTAAATCAAGTTGAATATCAACTTTAAAAATATTATAGTACTTCCATTCAACAATTATTTTTGTTGTTTGAGAAAGTTCTCAGTGCATTAATGAGATATCTCAAATATACAAAAATATATTTTGTGCAAAAAGGTAGGAGGATACTTTATTCATATTTATTTACATAAACATAAATAAACTCCTGAGGAACATTAAAAAATAACAGCTGAGAAAGGTTACCTATGGAGGGGTTATTGAGTTGGTACTGAGAGAATGTGTGACTAAGAAGACAGGAAAAGTTTCTCATTCTATATTTTATATAAAATGTATGCTGGTGTTTCCTAATTCATAATTCCATTATTTCTGTATCTATTAGCCAGCATTCTTCTGCAAGGAAGTTATTTTGCCATTATTATTATTACTTTTATATGTATCTTTATGGACTCTTGTTTTTCAAAATATATTATTATGTGTTACTTTATATAATATGTGAAATATATGAATGTGTTTCTTAGATTTATAAAGAAATCAAAATTAAGAGAGACTGAAATAAAGAAGAAAATTAATTAATTAAATTAAATTAATATAATTAAACTTAAATTTCCTATTTTCTAAATCTAACAAATAAACATAAGAAGGATATATTTTATTTAACAGAAATTAAGATACATTTCAAAGTAATTATCAAGCACCTTCCATGTGATCTTGAAAAATGCATTCTCTAATGACATTTGGAATGATTTTGTTTTGCACCTTAGTGTTTTTCTGACAACTTAATAAATGAAAAGTTTTATTAGTATATAAAGCTACACATGCTCAAATATCATATTTGAAATATATATGTTAAAAATGAGGAAGTGATTATGGTGAGGCAAGTAACTTTTTTGTTTTAATGAGTATATACCTAGAAAATGTAACTTGCATTTTTACCAACTATGAAAATGGATTTGATATTAATTAATATTTTAGTTACCACACAAGTATTTTCAAGAAATAACATTCAGAAATTTAAATGTCATAGCTTCCATTTATTTGGTTTATATTAAATGCATCAGTATGAAATTTTACAGTAAAAACACAGGTAGTAAAAACCTAAGAGAGACCACAGTGTTCCCCAGCTAGCACTGTGTTCTTCTCGGTGGTCTTCACAATTTTCTTATCTCAGTGTATGTCATTGGTTTTACTTTTCTTTCTATTTTCCTTTTCCTTATTTTGATTTTCTTTTGCATTTAAAAAATGTTTCCACATTTTTATCTGAAAAAATTCAAACCTTTAAGGCAGTTGAAAAAAAAAATCCTTCAACTAGATTCACAAATATCTGAGTGTAATTTTACACTCAGAGCATGTCACAATTTGAGCTCACTATGTTTCAAGTGCTCAACAGACACATGTAGCTAGTGGCTACCAAATCAAACAGCATAGTTCTAGAGTTATGCTATGATGGTCCAGACAAAGAATAGCAAAATGAATGTGTTGATAATTTTCTGCAAACAGTTTCACTTGGGCTACAATGCAGCCTTGTCTTTGACCCTAGTGGTCTAAAATATCTCATGAAATCATGGCCCTCACCATTCCTACCAAAATTATTAAAAATTACATAAATAAATGTATTAATCTATGAGTCATCTGAAACCAGAGAAGGTCAATTGAGTCCAGAGAGGCAGACAGAAATTATATGCCCTGATTTGTCCACTGTCCACATCTTCACATATGTAACATTTTTCTCCTAAAGTAACCCAGAGCATCCAAATTTATCATTTACTTTCTTGGTGCCTATCTTTTTTTTAAGCAGCAAATATTCTCTTTACTTATGCATAACTAAAAATTCCATTAATGAGGTTGTTTTCTTAGTCTGAGTTCATAGAAAGTAGGAAAAACACTTATCTGCAGTAGTTTATTTGGGAATGTTAATCCAGGCAGCAGAGATATAAGGCAGAGGAAGAAAACAGAGATGGAGAGAAAATCAGTACAAAGAGGTGATACTGAGTTTGCATTCTTGTGAGCGAATGGTTTCCCACTTTCCAAAGTCTCATAAGCAGTTTTATAAAAAGTATTTCACAACTGTCCGCCCCTCCCCACCCCCCTCCTTCCCACCCCCTGGCCTGGAAGAAAAGAAGGAAGCATTTATCCATTGGCCCTCATCGCCCATTCATCAAGGGTGTTAACACCTCTGCAGGAGTTAACTGCTCTTCCCTTTCTGGCTGTGAGTGAATACAAGTGTGTAAGGCAGAGTCCCTTGGCATCCCATTTTTATATCAGAGCAGTCCAAAAGGGAAAGTGGCCTGCTTGAAGTAAGGTACTGTCTAATTTTACTTGCACTAAACTGGGCAAAGCTTGTATGAAACTGGTCAGCACTCAATTGGCTCGAGTAAATAGTAGGGCAAGAGGATTCTGAAATGGTATACAATTGTTTTTATTTTGTGTTGTTTTGTTTTTCCTGGAATAAGAAGTGTTTCCAAAGTGAATTCAAGTTGCAAGCTCTTACGAAAAAGGGACCTACTAGATTATCTGGAATACATTTTCTGAATTTTGAAATTCCTATAAATATATAAAGATTTTATTTCTATTTATTTATTAACATCTTTATTGTAGCATAATTGCTTTAAAATTGTGTGTTAGTTTCTGCTTTTAGAGCATAATTTATTCGAATTTCACTCCACTCTCTACCAACCATTCTTCACATCTTTTGGAATCCCATCTATAGATAAATAAGTATTTGAAAGCTCCTTCATGCCAAGGACATGAAGCTGTGAAACCAGGGCAGCTAATGGTACCTGTCTCTTGGTACTTAGTGAAAAATAAAAGCACTTGGTTTTAGTTATAATACACAATTATGAACAATTTGTACCTTAGCTACGTCAGAGGGCTTCAGGTATTCTCCAATATTCATTCCCATTTTTATTCTATTTTTAGCATTTTTGAGTAACTCATTAGTATTATTGTGTGGAATTCAAAGAACTTCAGGATCCTGAAATTCCAGAAATATGATGTAAAATTGTTTTGAAGTCTACCACAGTGATAACATCCTATTTTACTTATTGTTTTTTTTTCTTTTCGAGCATGTTCGACTCTGGGCCTAGGACCCTGCTACTTTGTACTCTTGGTTAATAAGTTTAAATAATTATCAGAGATGGAAAAATGCTAAAATTATGCTTACGCTATAATATTTCTCATTTAAAAACTATATTCTTGCTTCAATGCATCTTTCGATTCAAATGCAAAACTTGAATAATTGAAACTAAAGGTATTTCAATAGTACCGCCCCCACCCTTCTGCCAACAGATCAACATTAAAACTTTTATTCTACTTCTGTTAAGTTCTATCCTGATTGAGGAGGCAGGTATTGCTCATCCAAGCACCGAGCTTTTGACATTTAAAGTAATTGGTGCAAATGAATGTGATTTTTTTTCAAATACTTCATATATATTATCTTTAAAACCCAAACTACTTACACAATGAAGAGGCTAAATCTTTTATGAATATCAGTGCAAAAATACAGTGGGAGTATTAGCAGGTAGAGAATGAAAATAAAATTGACTGAAAATTACCCACCTTGTAATTACTCAAAAAATACTAAGTGGCAGTTAAATTTTAGGTTAAGGTAACACTTTTGTGAATTTTTTCCCCTGCTTCAGCTATCTTATTTTATCTCAGCAATTAACCAAAAACAAATTTAAAAAGTGACAAGTTTCTAGCAGTATAACTGAACATTTGACTCAATGTGTATCTGTATGTGTGTGTGGTTTCAAGGTTAAACCTGGACAATCCACTGAAAAATGAGCTTTAGGAGAACAAAGTTAAAATCAATCAATCAGTAAGCAAACATTTTTAAAAAAGAGAGAACAAGGATGTTCATAAATACATAGAACTAATTGGGTTTTGAGGTTAGAGCTAGAAAAAACATGGACCTTAAAGTTCTATGTAAGCACATCCTTTTTTTTTGGTCTTATGTGCCACTATATTCATAGGCCTTAGAGCAATGCAATTGTGATAGCTACTATGCAAATATTTATTAAATAAATGAATGAATTATTTCCTCATCTTATCATTCTTTCATTATTTCACTGATTTACACACACACACAGAGAAGTGCTTTTATACAAAGATGATAAAATTCTCTAGAATCTTGTCAATAATCTCAAAATTTTGAGAACAGATGGGTATATACATAACTATTACAAATGTGGTAACAGAATTCTGTCCAAGAACCCATTCTCCAAGCTTCTTAAATGTAGTCAGGTGAGGTATTAGCAAAGAGGAAATGCTTGAAATGTGTTACCATATTGCAGTTAAAAGAAATTTATTCCATCAGGGCATTGGTAAAAACAGTAAGACAGCAGAATGGGGAGAGTTGGGAGGTTGTGGGGATATATAAAGAAATTTCAAGCACCTGATGGTTTGATGGTAGAGGAGAAACTCCTTAGAAAAAAATGTAGACCCCTGTATCAGGTTAATCAGTTCATCCATCTTCTGGCACTGACACTAACAGAAGTATCCTGTCATTGTAATATTATGAAAATGTCATGAACTTGGAGCAAATGGGTAATTCATAGAAATATTAGGATTTTTTTTTACTAACTATACTTTTCAACATATTCCACTAACCAAATTCACTGAATCCTGATAAAAGTGGTACTGAAATCCTATTGCTTATTTTCCAAAATAATAATCTTAAAAGATCCATTATTTATGTGCTGTACATGTGAGATTAAAATAATATATAAGGAAACTACTATTATTGAGATAAATTTTATAAAACATAAGAAATCTTCAGAGGTGCCCCAGAGCTTTAAAAAAGCAATAAGTTTTGAATATATGCAGGAATATTATTTGAAACTTTCATTGTAAATTGCATTATCCAGTTAAATTCATAATGAACAGAGAGACAAGAATATAAACTTGGTTTATTTCTACACTTTTTTTTTGCAGCTCACATTCCACACCATGTCATTTGCTTTATTATACCAATTTGGAAATTACCTCTTTTTAATAGAATTAATTCTGTTTGTCATAAGCAGCTTTGAAAAATCATATCTCTACTACTGCATTTTCTCTCATTTCTTTTTTTTGCTAAATCTCTCATTATTTTAATTTAACGCTTTAATTGACTATTACCTTTTAGTCAAAGAGAAGCATAGAAGAGTCTTTTTTTTTTTTAAAGCTGGATTTAGAATATAGAGTCTTAGAAATACTCCATGTTGGCCATCTATGTCTTGCTAAAGGGAAAACTGTTTTCTAACTAATATATGCATTAATATATAAATTAACAATTAAGACTTTAAAATTATATCCCAATTATATAAACGGTTAAGTATTTTCATTAGCCCGACAATCTTTTACATAATTTATAGCACATAGTTGTTAAATATATTGAAGAAAGCATGAGCTACCCATTTTACAGCTGATATCTGAGGTACATTCAGATTAAGTAACTTGCTCAAAGAAGTAACAATCCAAGGACATAGAAGTAGGATTGGAAGTCAGGCATTTGTGGTTCCAGAACCTAAATACTAACCACTATGCTCTGAAAATGCAAAATAGATTTTAAAAATAAAGGGAAATGAAAACATAATTTTATGAAAACTCATGTTTCCAGGAGTCTATTCTTTTTTATTCTGTACTACATACATATAAACTATTTTCATTTTTTGGTCATCTAATGCTTTATTAGAACCTTGGTACTATAATTCATATTTGCTTCAGATTCATAAACAAGCAAATACTGACACACAAGTGGCCTGCTGCCTGATGAAGGGCAGAATGCCTTTTATGGATGTCAATGTTGAGTCTTCTGAGTCAAAGAATCAGTAGTCAGGGAAATCCACTGGGACCAGAAGATGGATTTGTGCTAAAGGCCAACATTTATAGCATAGAATGAACAGTCAGCAAGACAAATACAAATGCCAGGGGCTGGGAAAGACTAGGAGTCAGAATTTGAGTTATATAGGCAGTTATAAGAGTATGTGTTCCTTACTAAAGTGAAGGGAAGGAATATGTTTAACTAGAATAAAATACTACAAATTATTAGTATAAACTTAATGTCCTATTAAGACTTCCTGTTCATGTGTGAAAATAATTCCTCCATCAGTATTTTTCAATCAAAACCACCAATAGTCTTTATCACAATCCCTACCAGTAAATTTTTAGCCACTGTTGACCACCGATATATATATACTCTCTCATGGCTAGAAGTATTTAATCAGATACATGATACCAGTATTTCCCAGGATAACAAAGAAGTATTAATGAATCTCTACTGGGATTTTTCTATAAAACACACATTACTTTTTTCTATACCAAATATGTTTTTAAAACCATTATGGTAATACATGCATGTTCTGCTTATAGAAAGTTCAAATTTCAATTATATAATAACATGTGGAGAAGTCCAGTTTTAATTGATCTGCTATGTTTTAAGAAGCTGAATACTCATAGGAAGCACAATTAAGTCTATTATATATACACACACAAATATATATACACACAAAAAGCTATTTGTTTTGTTTTACTTTAAAAATATTCAATATGCATTCTAGTGTGTATACCTGAATATTCAAATTCACTTTGGAACAATTTTAAAATTGAATGTAAAATTAATATTTTAGGTTAAAGTTCTTCTTGATGAAATTAGTACAAAATAAAGCATCAATTGTAAAGCAGAACATTTAGTGGTTATAGCTAATAGATTATAGGACAAGGTCATACCTCCAGGATTTTAATTTGTCAGTAGTCAGATATGAATGAGAGAAAACTACCATATTCTTTACTTTCAGGGAATTGATTTGCTGCTTTGCCTTGTTCATTTGTCACAGGTACTATGAGGTTGGTTGGTTGAAGTGAATTTCTGCAGATGTGTCTTACAAAGTGGGGCGTATATGAACACTTACTGGTACAGAAATTAGATTCACCTGACTTTCTGTATCTGTCAGTCAAAGAAAAAATGAAAACCATGCTACAAACAAATAAAATCTATTAATATATTGAATACCTTGAAAAAGATGATTATAAATGAAACAAAAATTTCTGGGAAACAGCGTTATAGATTCTGGGGATTTTTCTTTTCAAAAGGATGTGATACAAATTTATAGCTTATAGAAAAATGACATTATATTTTGAGTAATGACAGATCATTGAAATGTCATTGCTAGATATATTTGTTGAAAATTTAGTAGTTGATTATTTATTGTCTCTAAGTGATAAACTTTGATTTATGTTCCTAAAATGATCAAAATAACTAGTGAGAAAAGTACTAATATTACTTTGTCTCTATTATAATATTATGGAACTATTTATCATGCCCATAATATCAGATATTAAAAAGTAATCAGACAACATGTGTTTAAGTATAAAGTTAAATTTATAAATATAATCATTCTAATTAAACTTATATTGAAATTTCAATGAGGATTTCATATTTTATAATAATGTATTTCCTACAATATATAAAGAGTTGAAATTAAAATGTTTATAGTAGAATAATTTATAGTTCATTGAATTACTTAAAAAAATCATCTTAAAATTTTTCCCTATGGACTTCTTTGTTCTGTTATCTATTCTTTTTTTGTGGGTGGGTGGGGAATAGTATTAAAACATTTTAGTTTCACCACAAAATTATGTAAATATCCTTACTGGAAGTAATGAAAGCTCAAATGACTGTCTCTTAATTGCAAGAATGAGTTTAAAAAGCTTAAATAACCTTTTTACAGTGATCTATTGCTTCCTTTTCTCAGTCCCTTAGTTCAGTAAGGTGCCTATTAAACATTTCCTTTAGGAAATTCTTACCATTTTTATCTTGCAATTATAATATTTCATATTTTTTAATTCAATGGAAAACCATTTAATGAAGGGTGGACATCAAATACAGCATGATCCAAAAGCAAATCATACTGTAATTACTCAAATGCAAAAATGTTTCAGGTATATCTTTAAGTGATGGATTAGTATATTTGGATCCTGTTCAGGTAAAGGCCCTTTATAAATTTGGGTTCATGATAAGATACAAAAAAATGAAAATCTCTTCAATATCTCACTTTTACTGATGAGAAATTTCCAATCAGAAAAATATTTCTATAAAATTAATCACTAAAAGAAATTTTTTGGATTTTAATGTAATTTTACAAAATTAAAGGGGCAAATAAAAAGAGTGACATTATGGGAGGTAAATAAAAAAGTTTTCATTTATTACGTGTATACAATATTCCTGGCACTGTTCTAAGGAGCTTTAGATATGTATTTTTTCTTTCAATTCTCACACTGATTGTATTAAATTGGTATGAGCATCAGCTCCTGGTTATAGGTAACATTACTGAGGCACAGAGAGTTTGAGAAAGTTTTCAGAGGTTGCTCAGCTAATAGATGGTAGAGCCAGATTTTGAATCCAGGCACCTTGGCTCAAGAATTCATGCATACTAACAATACATAGCAAAAATAAAAATCTTAAACAAGAAACAGCTTGTGGAAGAAGACAAGAAGTAATCTCAGAAGTGAATGTAACAGTTTTGTTAGATTTAAAAAAATAATATGAAGCATGAATAAAAGATAAAAGTGTATACAACAGGTATGCAAGTCAATTATTAATACTCTAAGAATTAGAATACACTTATCCACAAAACTATATTATTTCTGAGTGATATAAATATAATACATGGTAGTTTATATATGTTAGGGAACAGATTGGCTGCAATTTGATATAATGATCAATTATAGTTACAAAATAAAGAAAATGGCCCTTAAAATATAAATGACTCATCTACTTCCTTTTCCCAGATACTGTATATTTTATTTAATCCTTGGAGTAGATGAGAATACATAGCTTACTAACAAGCAGAGGGAGAAAATTTATCTGATGTCACACATTATGCTCTTTTGACAAATAAAGGTTATAAGCTAACGGACTTTCTTTACTCTAGATATGTCTTTAATGTAAATTCAGTCCTCTATCTTTTTCTGCTTTACTTCATTATGCTTTGGGAAGCTGAAACTGCTTACACAATTTCAAAATATAACATAAGAATTCTAAATCTCTGCTGTCCTTCTTTGTATTAGCACTAAATCTTTTATTTCTGTGTGTCTATAAAATTTGCTGATTTCATTATTTCATTAAATTAAGAATTTACAGTAAATTTCAGTGAGTTACAATAAATTCCTGATTTCTCAGGTAGGAAGTAAAGGTTCTCCAAATAGTCAAAATCAAATCTGCATTCTCTGAATCACAGATAGTGATATCAAGTATTATAAAGTTGGATTGCTTCAAGTAGTCTTATAAAATATCGCTGCTGTTAAAAATTATTTACAGATCAATTGCTGATACATACATATATTTTATATACAAACATACACAAACATGCATATAACAGAAAATATCACAGTGTTATGTTTTAGCTATTTTGTGAGCTTTAGACATTTAAAAAATGAACTACCTGGTGTTTATATCAAAAGTTAGTATATTAATATATATAATTAATATAACCAAGCAACAATTCTAATCAATATTTATTAAATATTTATTATAAGTTCATCACTAGAATGGAATGTTAGCTTTTTCCAGTACATGGTAGGAATCTAGTAAATAGTTATTGGATAAACAAATAAGAATACCAATGAATGTGAAAGTTATGGATTTTTAAACTTGCATTTAAAATATATATATATATATATATATATATATATCAGTATCTCATTACTTCAAAAACCAATTGTGAAATCATAATAGATGACAGTTTTAGGATCACATATGGGGTTATCATATATTAAAATAGAAAAAACAAGGATGATTACAATAGTATTTCACTCAAAACCATGCTAAGCATTTCATTCTAGAGAACATTTACACTGAGATGACATTTTAGATGAAATAATTTCCTACATGGGGCTTATAGTCATTTACAAACTATTTCTCCATGAATCATATTCAGCTGAAATTTTATTTACTGCCACTGATAAAGTGTATTACATTTAGTAAATATTACAATACTACAGTGTATTTTACCTGTTCTAAAATTTTATTTTTGTACATTTGCTATTACTGAAGTTTCAAGTTCAGTTGCAAGACTCAAAAGCTAGGGCAAGGAATAGCCAATCTTTTAAAGGAATCTCTAGGGCATAACCTTTCTCACTTCTATGCTTTTATTCTTGTAATCAGGAACACAACTGAATCAGTACATGCTGACTATTATGCTTATGCAGGCTTCATAGACACTGTCCAGAACTAGACTGAGAGAATAATTCTGACATAAGACATGTGGGCATTTCCTTTAACTAGTTTTCTCCATGTTTGTCCATTTTGCCTCTCTTGTTTGATCATTAGTCTTTGTTCAAGGATGCTATATAATCAATGAAGACAGAAGACCCAGGAGCCCATAGTTAGTTAGTCAAGAAAAATACTGTATCACACAGTGCAAGCACAAATCGACATTTTAAATAGCTTCTCTGAAAATTGCTCACTGAAAAATAATCATCAGTGCTAGAACTAGACTTTACACACAGTAAATACCAGGTAATTGTGTGTACACTGTAAAGGTGAATGATCACCACAAGATGTCTCAAGAAATGAAATTTCTTTCTGTGACTTGAACTAAACACTAAAAAATAATTTGTCAATATATAATGGCTCTATGGTTAAGGAAAATTTATATCACCTTAAATCATTTCACATGTAGAGATCTATGAATAGAAAATAAGCATATGACAAAATGTTCAGTTTTTCCTCAAAACACCCATTATTCTGACTTTTAATACCATAGATTGTTTTTCTGTTCTTGAATTCTGTATAAATAGAAATATGCATTCTTAACCTTTAGTGTTTGGTTACTTTTGGCAACATTTCATATGTGAGATTCACTCTTACAAAGAGCAGTGATTCATTTAAAACTTCATCCTATTGTTGTCGTATATTTAGATTGCTTGCAGTTTGGAAGTATAACAAATAATAACATCTTTAAAAGTTGTATACATGTGTTTTAGTGTACATTTGTACATATTTCTGTTTGGTTCACACCTAGAAGTGAAATCCTGGTTCATGGGACTTCTACACTTTAACATTTAGTAAACACTGTAAAATATTTTCCCTGTGTAACTGTGACAATTTATGCTACCACAGGTCGTTAAGACAATTCTAGTATTTCATATCCTCACCAACAGTTGGGATTGCTTAATCTTTACAATTGTATCATTTTTGATGGGTAT
Source organism: Stenella coeruleoalba (assembly GCF_951394435.1). NCBI lineage: Eukaryota > Metazoa > Chordata > Mammalia > Artiodactyla > Delphinidae > Stenella > Stenella coeruleoalba. The sequence continues at coordinate 107,505,310 of NC_137150.1, read as the reverse complement.
AAAGTCATACTGTACAGGGTATCATTTTAGATTTCTCTTACACTAATGAACATGCTTTCATATTTTATTGGTCATTATCTGATCTCAGTTTTGAAGTTGCTGCTCAAATATTTTGCTCATTTAAAATAATTAAATTTGTGTCTTTTCCTCCCTGCTTTTTATATAACTTACTGAGAAATGTGTGTACACGTTCCACTATCATAATAGATTTGTTTCATTTTCCTTTTAATTCTGTTGTCTTTTAGCTTTATATATTTTGGGGTTAAGTTAGAAGGAGCTTAGAAATTTAGGATTTCTGTTTCTTCCTGGTAGAACCACCTTTTTATCATAAAGATATGTTCTTTTTTTCTACAATATCCACTTTTATTCTTTAAATCTACTTTATCTTCTATCAACATATTGCATAATTTCTCTATTGGTTAATGATTTGTAGTACAAGTTTTTCCATCCTTTTATGTGTGTTTTATTGTTGCTGTTTTCTTTGTTTTGTTTTGTTTCTATCCAGTCTGAAATTTTGAAATTAAGATAGCTTTTATTTTGATATTATTATCTTATCAAATATGTTAAACATACTTATCATTGATCATCATTTAAAAAAATTTTTGAGAACACATTGTAATGTGAGGTATTTCCTTAATATTATGTATTTCATTTTATGCTTTTAAAAACATTGTTGTCAGAAGAAGCCAAACACTTCACCAGACTGCTACAAAACAAAAAAAGAAAAATATTTCCTTCCAGCAGCTCCAAATGTTCAGTTTATCTGAGCTGGATTTCCTTCCCCTGAACCTAGGCCCAGAATTCCTCACTACTTTGTTAAGTCTCTGCTGCTTTCAATCATATAGCTCCTATTATATTCAGGCTTTCATAATTGTTCTCAGTGGAGGGATTGATCTGACTTACTTTGTCCAATATTACCAGAAGTTAAATCACTCGTATTTTCATACTGGACACTGATCATACATGGGGAAGTCACTGATTTTTGAATCTAACATCTCTTCCTGAATTCTCTTACTGTTTTCGAACTTTTTTCAGGTATTTCTTTAGGATTTTCTAGGGACAGACTGTATGATATCTAAACAATATTTCCCTCCCTTTCCCATTATATATTTCATACTTTTTCTTATATGTAATTGCTTTGGCTAGTTTTTTTTTTCTTACAACTTTATTAGAGTATAATTGCTTTACAATGGTGTGTTAGTTTCTGCTTTATAACAAAGTGAATCAGTTATACATATACATATGTTCCCATATCTCTTCCCTCTTGCGTCTCCCTCCCTCCCACCCTCCCCATCCCACACCTCCAGGTGGTCACAAAGCACTGAGCTGATCTCCCTGTGCTATGTGGCTGCTTCCCACTAGCTATCTACCTTACATTTGGTAGTGTATATATGTCCATGCCTCTCTCTCGCTTTCTCACAGCTTACCCTTCCCCCTCCCCATATCCTCAAGTCCATTCTCTAGTAGGTCTGTGTCTTTATTCCTGTCTTACCCCTAGGTTCTTCAAGACATTTTTTTTTCTTAAATTCCATATATATGTGTTAGCATACGGTATTTGTCTTTCTCTTTCTGACTTACTTCACTCTGTATTACAGACTCTAGGTCTATCCACCTAATTACAAATAGCTCAATGGCTAGTATTTTTTGACAATACTTTAAAACATTAAAAAAAATTATTGTATTGTTCCTGACAATAATGTTAATACTTCTTATATCATCAATTACTATGATTCTGATTTTTGTTTTAATATTAATAAAGTAGAAATCTATTCTTATTCCTATTCCATTATTTATAATCAGAAGTGGATGCTTAAATTTATCACACATTTTTAACATCTATGAAGATTATTTTTTATTCATTTATTCATTTGGTTATTATATAACTAGTTTTCCTAATATTTCATTACCTTTGTATTCCTGCATTGAACTATTTTGGTCATGTTTTATCATTCTTGAAATACAGTGATAGATTCTTTTTAGTATTTTAATAAATTTTTCTGCCTCTATGAGTGAGGTCATTTGGTATATTTTTTCTGGTTTTTATCTTAGTTTGATTACCTAAATGATTATATTTTTATCAATAAAAATCATAAAACACATTTTCAATCATTCATATTTTTTCATATTGATGATATATTCAAATGTTTACTTAAATCAAAATAAATTGGCCCTGGAATGGAAAATTTTAAGAATTAAAAAATAGTATATTTTAAGAATACTTCCACTTATATAAGCTAAAATATATCAAAATTGTGAAAATAATTCGAACAGACTACTGAAAATTAAATATTAATTCTCTGTCTTTGAGGTCACTTAAAAAATGAACAGGAGATCAAGATTTTTTAATGTATTTTACGTATTTCTATGTATATGTATACATAAAAGGACTTCAAATATCTTGAAAGAAAATAGTAATAATAATTATTTTCCTTATACTAGAAGAGAATAGTACCCAAACATCATTATAGGTATGTATAAGCTTTTTATTATTATTTTAAGATTTTCTTCCAATTGCTGAGGTAAAATCACACTGATGGATAATGTGGTTTTATTGAAGTACACAGTTAGGATTAGGAATCCTAAATATGAGTTTTAGGTTTGCAAGTTAAGAAGCAGAGAAACTTGAGAAAACTTTCATCAGCAAACATGTTAGCCAATGACACATTATATATATATGATTTTTATACCGATGCTATTTTATTATATTCACATTACAGTAAAACAATTACAATAGTTTGCACAAATCATTGTTTACCATGTTTTACACTTATACACAAGAAAGAAGGCTATGGGGCTTCCCTGGTGGCGCAGTGGTTAAGAACCCGCCTGCCAATGCAGGGGACATGGATTCGAGCCTTCCCACATGCCACGGAGCAACTAAGCCCATGAGCCACAACTACTGAGCCTGCTCTCTAGAGCCCACGAGCCACAACTACTGAAGCCCACGTGCCTAGAGCCCGTGATCCACAACAAGAGAAGCCACCACAATGAGAAGCCCCTGCTCATTACACCTAGAGAAAGCCAGTGCACAGCAACCAACCCAATGCAACCAAAAATAAATAAATAAATAAATAATTTAAAAAAAGAAAGAAGACTATGAATTATTTCAAACTCAATTAGACATTTAATTTTCCATTTCATGTGCTAGAGATTCAACCAGAGTTATGAGTCACAAAGTTAAAAACATGTCCCCTTTCTCCTCACATCTTAGAGCAAGTCTTATGGTGTGCAGACAAAATTAATGATAATCCAAAATTCAGTTAACGAAACAGAACAAGACAGTCACAAATCCAATTCACATATGTAAGAGAAGTCTTGAGACATCTACTTCACCACAGATAATGTATAATCACTCAAAGCTGTATTATTGCATTGTCTTAAACAAAGCAATGCTCTTTCAGAGAGTTTTGTTCTGATTTGCAAGATGTATTGATGGTTACCATTTGTCCAATGAAGCAGAATATAAAGTTTTCAGACATGGATTTCTTAATTTTCTTTATGTTTGATATTTCCTTAGCTCCATAACCTTTCTATCATGAAAAAGAGGCATTTGAGATTTTATCTCGAAAGTATACCATTAGCCTAGGTTAGAAAAGCAAAGTAAGAACAAATAATCAGAATAATTTAAGGTAAAATCTACTGCATACAAATCGAAGTTTCATTATGTATTTACATAATCTAAAACATCTAGAGGTGAAGCTATACAACTCTCCTTTTATTGACTCTTTCCTAGTACATTTGGCTATTTAGTCTTTGGTTTAAACTTTTACCATAGAATTCTTGCTTAATAGTACAATTTTCTGTAAGTTACACTGATGGCCTTATGGAGCCAGAGTTAAAATTCCAATATTCTATTTTATAAAACAGAAAATATTTTAATTTATCTTAAATGATTCTGCTTATGTAACATGGTGATGTCTTGTAGACTTTAAACATATTAGACAGTTTATGTGAGTGTGTTTCTTCGCTACCCTCTTCTCTTTGAGAGAAGGTAGAGGGTACCCAGAATTGCCTATCACCCTCCATATTTAATAAAGAATTCCATTAAATGTGCTATTCAGCCACCTAATATTGTCACAATTAAGCTTAATTAGCCAATTCCTTGACTTTTAAGTTCTTGCTTCTGGATAGATTCCACCTTTGGATGTTTATACTGATTCTTCTACAGCCTAGCTGGAGAGAATACCTAACCCCATTGCATGCTATTAGGTATAATTTATGTTGCTAACAAATACATGTCACTAAATATCACTGTTTATTTCCTTACATTTTTCAGCTGAACAGTAGATTACAAATTAATAAAGGCCAGTACAGTCAGCCAAGAACAATTCAAACTGAACATTTTGTTCCCATCACACTACCACAGTATATATTTAAAAAAAATATTCAGCTTTCTTTATAACTTTATCTGTTCATTATTTAAATTTTTGTACTGGTCCTAAGAAAGAATAAAAAGAGCATGAGTGAATAGAGGTTAGTGAGAGCAATTGGACTATGTGATATTATTTTCTCAAATTATTTACTAGGGCTTCCCTGGTGGCGCAGTGGTTGAGAGTCCGCCTGTTGATGCAGGGGACATGGGTTCATGCCCCGGTCAAGGAAGATCCCACATGCCGCGGAGTGGCTAGGCCCATGAGTCATGGCCACTGGGCCTGCATGTCTGGATCCTGTGCTCCACAACAGAATAGGCCACAACAGTGAGAGGCCCACGTACCGCAAAAAAAAAAAAAAAAAAAAAAAAAAAGTTATTTACTAGATTTTTATATATTAAAGGAAAAGCATTATGCATTATGTAGCTCTTAGCTAAGTGTCATTGAATAAGTGAATTATTAAGTAAATATATGAAGAATATGCATGGCTTTCTCTGACTTTCAACCTTTCCTTTATCTCGTTGAGCATATTCACATGAGCTCTAGACAGTCTATATAACACTGTCTTTTTTTTTCTTTCTTTCTTTTTGGCTGTGCTGTGTCTTCGTTGCTGCACACGGGCTTTCTCTAATTGTGGCGAGGAGGGCTACTCTTCGTTGTGGTGCCTGGGCTTCTCCTGGCAGTGGCTTCTCTTGTTGTGGAACATGGGCTCTAGACGTGGGGTTCAGTAGTTGTGGTGTGCAGGCTCAGTAGTTGTGGCTCACAGGCTCTAGAGTGCAGGCTTAGTAGTTGTGGCGCACAGGCTTAGTTGCTCTGCGGCATGTGGGATCTTCCCTGACCAGGGCTCGAACCTGTGTCCCCTGCATTGGCAGGTGGATTCTTAACCACTGCGCCACAAGGGAAGTCCCTATAACACCATCTTAAGGCCCTGAATAAAAGGAAAAATGGACCACAACTATATTTATATCTACCAGATCTCATAATATACCACATTGAAGGCATTAATCTATATTTATATGAATTAATTTTTGTACAAATAACTCCCTGTTACCAACATAACAAAGTAAAACTCTTGATCATGAAATACAATATACTCTGCAATTTGGACAAGCAAACAATTTCATTCTTTGCTTCTACCTTCCTTTACTTCTGTTATACATAAATACAGAACACAAAATACATGTACATGCACACTATTTTTTTCTAAAATCCAAGTACCTTTGTATTTCTTGAGTATGCTCCCTAGATTTTGATGCTATTACACTTGATCATGCTATTCCCTCAGAATATATTTCCTTTCCTTTCATTTACCTCAGAGAAAAATCTCACAAGCTCATAAAAATCATCTCAAATTAAAGTGTCTTTACTCAGTAAGATAATGATTTCATTATTTTCTGTGTTACTATATATTTATAGGATTTTTAAAATGTTGCTTGTGTTTGATAGCATTTTTTTGTTTAAGACTTGATTAACAAATACACATGTGTATGTGTGTGCATACACACAACACAGTCTCTTGAAATAGATTAGTCCAAGACTGAGGTTCTCATATACATTAAAATCACCCTGGGAGTTCCTTAAGAATACTAATGCTTTGGTCTAAATCCCAGAGATTCTTATTTAATTTCAGGGGTAGGGTCAAGATGCAAGCAGTTTTAAAAATCAATCTGGTGTTTCCAGTATACAGACAGAGTATGATCCACTGCAGTAAGCAATTTTCTATAAGAATTAAAGAACTTGAATGACTAGCAAAAAGCTATTATCCTTTTATATTTCATAAAGACTTGCATAGAGTATTTATTAATGCATATAATAATGCAAATGTTGGAGTTATCTAAAAGGTGAGGGTTTGAAGAGTATATGGTCTCTTCTTTGATTTCTCTGACTCTCAAGGCTCCCAGCTCAACACAGACCACACCAATACCTGCATCAGTAACATAAGTAGAAAAGTAATTTTAAAAAGAAAAAGCAAAAACCAAAAATATGGAGACTTCTGTTTCTAGCCAAGTAAAACAGAAATTTACTCTTTTGCCTAAAACAAAAGATGTGAGCTCACAATTGCCAGAACTTCTTGACTGAAGAGAGTTTGCATGCCATGGCCAAAGGAGAGGAAATCAAGACAGACTCCAGAGGTCTCTTTGAGTTGAGGAGATGGAGCTTGCTGTCCAAGGAGGACAAAGTAGTATTGTGCACAGAACAGAGTACTGGAGAAGAAAGAGCTGCACAGAGAGAAAGCACTGGGTGTCTGCCAAAGGTCCTCAAGTCATCAGCTGAGTATTGATCTCTGCATGCATATTAGGAAAGTATCTGAGTCTAGGGGGGAAATCACCCAAAAGAATAAGAGGGAACAATCACAAGAACTCACATGTAGCCAAGAATAGTTCCTCTTTCCATCAGGCAGAATAGAAAAACTCCTAATTGATTGTGCTCGGAAGGATTTTCCCTCAGTAGTGGGGCAAAAATAATCCTAGACTAAAGGTTTTCTTCATGCTTTAACAAAGCTTAAAACAAGACCCAACTCTCAAGCACTGATGATGGAAATGTAAAGTGGTACAACTTTGAATTTTCTTAAAAATGACCCAGTAATTCTACTCCTTGGTATTTATCTAGGAGAAATTAAATTTTATATCCACACAAAGTCTTAAACAAGAAAGTTCATAGCGGTTTTATTTATATTAGCTAATTTATATTAACCCAACATCTATCAAAAGTTTAATGAATAAACAAATCATGGCATATTCTTATAGTAAAACACTACTCATCAATTTAAAACAATGAAATACTGTGGAACAACATGAAAGAATCTTAGAACAATTATGCTGCATGAAGAAATCTGGTAATAAATGATTATATCATTTATGATTTGACATATAAAATTCTAGAAAATTGAAACTTATCTACAGTGACAGAGGCCAATTAGTATTGTCTGTACCTGGGGAAGCAGGATAGAAGGGGATGAGAGATAAGACTTACAAAGGGGCACTTCTAAACAGTCTATCTTACTTGCTTCTGTTTATTCTCATCTTCCAACAAGGTAACTACAATGTTTCTCAGGAAAAGTCATTGTTCTGGAAAAGTTCAAAGGCAATCTTTTAAATCTTCAGCCTTCTCTTTTGCACCATTGTTCCTTCTTTCATTTGAAAGTTTTGCATCATTACTAGGTCAGATTATCTTTCAATAGCCAGTAAAGATTTTATTCCACACAAAATCTCACCTTCAAATGACATGTCATTGGTTTCATTACCCATAATTGTTGCTACCTCTCAAAATAAAATTAATAGGTTTAATAAATCTTTAATGATTATATAAAATACAAGCAACCAGACTGCACATATTTTTTTTTCTTTGACCCTCTGTTGAGTCCTTTCACTTGAGGATTAATTTATATTTATATTTACCTTTATATTTATTTAAGATGGAAATTTTCTTCAAGAAAAAATGATAAATCAAGAGGGAAATAAATGTCTTCCCAATCAACACTCAAACTAGTTTCCATATCTGTTTAATGAATTAACAGGAATATATAATGATTTTTAACTATGATAGAGATAATTTTTGAAATTAAAAAAAATTATTTTTTACTATATTAAGAAAAATAAACACCAAAAACATAAAAAAGAATTCAATTAAAATATTTCTGTATTCCTTATATTTGAAAGCATGATTTCTATCATAATATAAATAAAGAAACCATTTTATTTAAAAAATTTTAAAGAACTTACAAGTCCTAAAAAGGCCAAAGAGATTCTGGGCCAATAGATATAGATGAGCCATGACAGTAATTTTGAAAATGCTAGGAGAAATGTAAACTGAAATAAGAGGACTCAAAGCCAGAAGGTTTAAAGCCTGATTCTATGAAGGATAATACAGTTCTCCAACAATTCAGCTGTTCTCTCTACTACATTATATAATTTATCTTTCTTCTGGGAATAAAATAAATAAGATAGCTAATAATTATATAATACTTTCCAAATGAGAAGTATTTTCATCTAGATTTTATTCCTTTTAAAAGAATGCAGTACTTGATTATTATTATTCCCTTATACCTAATGAAAGTGAAGTTCCGAAATATGAAATAAATAGCTCAGCACCACAAATCTGGTAAGATTACCATCGGATCTCAAGCCTAGGCCTTATATCTCCAAACCACAAGAGGCATGGGGAGGACAGGCTTGGGGTTGTTGTGTAGAACACAAGGGAAGCCAAATGAGTGGTTCCTGGATATGTTAGGCACAGTATTGGCACACTGATTTTCATTAGTGCTGATCTGAGCCTAGATACATTCCTTCTAGTATTTGTTAAGGGATCTCATGCAATACTTAAAGGAGGGTATGGGGGAGAGGGGAGGAGGGAGAGAGAGAGAGAGAGAGAATCTAACTCTGAACATTCACTGATATATTTTGCCAAGTAAAGAGAGATCAGCCAAATGTTCACATATTTTTAGATGGTAGGTAAGGATCGTAAGTGAAGAAATCAAAAGAAAGTGACATTAAAGGAAGAAATACTTACTGAAATCATATACTCTTGTACATATTTATCAGTTTTAAAGTGTTTCTTTGAATTTGCCTCGCCCCAGTTAGGAGGCAAATAATCAAGTTTAGAATCTCACAGTTTTCAATTAGGTAGAAAGCCATGGTTTGTAAGTTACTTCAAAGTTACAAAAACTTACAGTATCATTTTCTTTTGTTAATGATGCTGTGGAACTGAAGATATGGTTATTGTTTCCTGTAGTGATTTCCAATCCCAATTGTTAAGCCCTACATGACACTGAGGTCACAAGGTTAGAATGGATTTTTGACACACAGTGTCACTATATTGTGGAAGGATACAGAAGCTGACTATTTGAGGGAAAATTAATAGGGCCTTTTTAGTACAATACGATGTGAACTGGGTATAGCAACAATAAGGGATGTTGAGGCACACAGGCTCTAGCAACTGCAGAAAGTCATTACCTCCCTAACCCTGAAGGAGCAGAGAAAAGAAGGAGTGTTAACTAGAGCCCAGTGAGAACTGGTTATAGGAAGGAAGACTACTTGATAGAAGACATCATTGAAGAGTGTCCTATACCCTGTAAAACCCAAACTAGAAGTGAGTGAGTAAATAAACAATCTGGCTCTGTTCTCCCTCTACCCTCTAATCTCCTGCCATTTCTGCTCTTTGGTCAAGTCCAACTCGAAGCCAGAAGGCAAGGGCACTCAACTGATGCAGTCCATAACAGTCAGTATCCCAAGACACAGCACAGGGCAGAGGAGGGCAGGAAGGTTAACTAGACATTTTTCAGTCCACCACCATTATGTATTGTGGTAAAATAATCCAGATAAGGCCAACTGGGAAAGGAATGAGATGGTATAGTGTTGACGTGCTTGTGTACAAGAATACAGTCATCCCTTGGTATCTGTGGGAGATTGGTTCCAGGACCTCCAGGGATATCAAAATCTGCAGATGTTCAAGTCCCTTATATAAAGAGGCATAGCACAGCAGGCCTTCCATTATTTGCAGATACGGAACAGATACAGAAAGCCAACCGTATATGAGTTCAAGTAGTGTTCATTTCTCATTAAAACATTTATTTATTTATTTATTTATATTTATTTTTACGGTATGCAGGCCTCTCACTGCTGTGGCCTCTCCCGTTGTGGAGCACAGGCTCCGGACGCGCAGGCTCAGCGGCCATGGCTCACGGGCCCAGCCGCTCCACGGCATGTGGCATCCTCCCGGACCGGGGCACGAACCCGTGTCCCCTGCATCGGCAGGCGGACTCTCAACCACTGTGCCACCAGGGAAGCCCCTAAAACATTTATTTTTAGTAGATTCAGAAAGAGAAGATTTATGTGAGGAACTAAATGATAAGAAACAGCTCTTACTTTCTCTAAAACAATTTTGAGAGAAGAGTTGAATGTGGTTCCTGTGTTAATGCATTAACCTGTAATGATATTTCATCAAGTGCTGGTGTTGCTCTTTGGCCTGACTACTGAAGGGGAACCAACTCCATTGTTTTGGAGTAGCCTACTGTTCAGTTGTGTTTTCAGCTTTCAAACATATTATGAATTATTTTTCCTTTAAGTTATTGATGGCTATATTTGGTGGACAAATTTCACTCTTCCTATCAGGCCAGTAGTTGGCTATTTGCTGCGTGTTCATTGCTATAAGACTATATGGATAATCATTCAGCTCTTCACTGCAGAAGAAGCCTGCATTATGCCTAAGACTTCAGCCCCTCTAGATTTACTTACAAAGCAACTAAATTATTTCTACTATTACTCAGAATTTAAAACAATTACTACATTAGATATCAGCTTCATCACTTAAATATAAATAATTTTATTTCATCTCATCTCATTGGTTGGTTGATTGATTGAGAGAGAGCTCAAAACCTCCACAAGTCTTCCAAATTTTAATCAAAGTACAGTTAGCCACGATTTGTATTTACCCAGAATATATGTTTAAGGAGGAAATTTTTGTAATGTATTCTGTAGTTTCAGTCTTCCCAATTTTTTCCAAGTCTTTTCTTCCTCAGTACCAGTCATTTCCTGTCAGTTTCCTTCTCTTTAACAGTTCCTCCCATTGAACTTTCCTGTTTCTATTTGCTTGCTTTTTGCATAACCCTGCCTCCCTCCCTCTCTCCCTCCTTCCTTTCCTTCCTTCTATCCTTCCTTCCTCCTTTCCTTTTCTTATTTTTATTCCCTCCTTTTTTTCATTAATGTACTCAGTATCTTATCTTCCTTTTTTCATCTTTCTCCTTACTTTCTGGATTTATAGAATATTTTATGTAACATTAAAAAATAACAAAGTAGAAAGGCACATCAAATATTTGTGAGAATTAAAACATAAAATAATATTATGAAGCCCAAAAGACATTCAGCTGGTACTCTATATTTGCTAGGTATATAACAAGTATCTGATCTTAAGCCTCCTAATAGTCAAGGAAGAAAAGTTATTTTATAAGACCCATAGTTTCTGCAATGTAAAATAAAAAGCCACCTGAGATCTGAAAGGATATCTCATTGACACATTCATTATTCCTACAAATGTGTATTGAGCACTCATCAGGTGCCAGGAATTGGTCTTGGTTCCTGGATATACAATTTGACATAATAAGCCAAATCCAAGCTTTCATGAAGGTTACATTTTAGAAGGGTAGAAAAACAATAAATGTAATAAATATAAAATATACTGGATTATGATGAGATATAGATATAACTATAAAATGTGAAAACAATTAGCCTTAATTAAAAATAAAATATGGTTTCTCTAGCAAATTCATGGACAGCATGTTCTTCAAGCATGTATGCAAAATATTTTCTTCAAACAATTTATTGATAGCAATTGAACTTCAGACCCTCAAATGCCAATGTTATCTGCTGCTAATTAAAAACTTTTCCAAACTGAAATTATGGAGACGTGGTTTGAGTTTTCTTATGGAAAATTAGGAACTTCAACCAAAATCCAGGCCTGTATTTAATGGCTACCAAAGGTTTGTTTTGTTTGTTTGTTTGTTTGTTTTTGACATAGTTGTGTTTATGTTCTGTAGATTTACCTGATTTTCATCTATTGCAAAATTTAATAGATTTAATAACTGTTACAGTAATTCTTTTTCTAGCAAATTTTTAATGTTCTTCATTTTCATGCACCATTTCACAAAGACAAAAAAGCATCAACAAATGTACTTAAAGTAATATGTGTAGAGGTCTCGCCCAGTCACACAATGAAACATAACTTTGTCATAGGTTTCAGGTAGAGAGATTTTTTTTTTTCCAGACAGTGAAGCTTGTTTTAGTTTTCTATCCTAAAATTACATATTGATCCATGTTAGTAAAAACTGGTAAATAAAAAAAAATGTTTTTAAAAAGGTGCAATTTCTGGCAGTTAAAAGACATAGTTAGAACAAATGCACATGAGGCTCTTTGTGACAGTCTCTTCTGATTGAAAAGGAAACAGGAATCAGGAAATATATACCCTTTTGTCTCATGTTTTATAATCATTGTGGTAGAGGTGGTGATATTTTTCTTTATTCGCCAATTTGGGGTTGGGGTTTGAGAAGTATATTATCACTCTATCAAACTTTCAAAACCACATACATAATTATCAATGTATATTGGTATACCTCAGTGAAGAATAATAAGTTCATGGGGTGAGGATAAAAAAAGCCTCTCTGACTTTTACCCTGCTCTCTTCCAACTTAGAGCCTATATACAGCTCTATTAGGCTGTCGTTTCCACCTACACACCTTCAGGTTCTAGTGAAAGTACATCAAAAATACAGGCATTAATGTACAGAAAAGTTACCTCATATTCCCATTAGTATTATTATGTTCTGAACTGACTGATTTCATACACGTGACAATGTAGACACATTGACTCTGTTGGAAACCCTCACTAGAAGAAGTCACTCAATATGGAGCTTCAGGAAAAAAGCAACAAGAATTACAGGATATGAGACAAAGACTGAGCACAGCCTTAGACACTCTTCTGGTTCTGATGGAAATTATCCACCCTGGGCATTGACTTTAATTGCTGCAAACAGCTCCAGAAGGCTGCACTTTCATCCCCATTGTAGGTCAATGAGCATATTTGCATGGTAGAAATTATTAGCAACTAGGCCTGTCCCCAGGAGAGTATCCATGATGCTATTCACAGACCATTAATAGCAGAGTTCACCCATGACCAGCAGAGGCTGTGAAGAAATGTTCTCTCCTTCAGAACAACCATTAGTGGACAAATGTCATTCTCTTCAGACATATTTTTTATTTACTTGGGCAAGTCTTACAGATTTTTATGAAACTCATAATAAACCTAAAATATTCACTAGCAGGTGTGTTACTGAAGTATTTCCTTTTAATTTTTAAATGAAGCTATTTCATAATCCTCATGATATAGAAATGTGTTTGGACCTCTTTGGTTTAATTTTTCTTTCTTTCTTTTTAACCTCTCTCTTTTTTTTTTAAAGTAAAATCACTGAGTGGAAGCATTTAAAGAATTTGAACAAATCAAGGAATGACTTGTCCTTTAATAATGAAATTTCTCCTAAAAAGGTAGGAATTAACCCACAGTATAAGACTCCTTAAACAGAACAGAAGGAAGCAAATTTAGTCTCTTGAGAAAAAAGTATTGATTAATACATAATAACCAGAAGGTAGCACACAGGTTTATAAAATACACCTTGCAAATTGGTTCTTTGCAAAGAAACCCAATGCCTCTTGCAATCCAGATATTATACATCCATGTAGGGCACATTTTCTGTGTCCTGCAATATCGCATTAATATTTGGGATAAAAATTTGTTCAGAAGGAATGTTGCCACTTTAACCAAAGTTTTAAACATACAACCAGAAAGGAAAATTAAGATGACAATTACCTGGAAAAACAAAAGGGGAGCAGAGATAAATAAAGTTTGACAATCATGGAGCTAGAGTTAACTTTCAGAGATCAGTTGGTTCTTGCCCTGTCTTAGGAAAGGGAGTAAGGGTACCTCCTCACAAACAAACACAGTAATATTTTGTTTTAGACACTGCCTTGCTTTGAGAAGTCATTGCCATTCACAGCTCTGACTTGAGTCTTGACTTAGTATATTGAAAATCTTCCAATTGAGCCACATTGTCTTTCCTATTTATTGCTGCACTCCTTTGCAGTAAGCCATAACTTTTCAGTGTGACAAGATATCATTAATGTGCTTGTTTTACTTGTTTTGTACCAGATAATGGCTCACAGTTTATCATACTGAATACATTGAAAGATACTTTATCCAAATTATCAATCCTGAGGGACCTGAATTCATAGATATCCTGATTGTATGAAACAGCTATAATGCTCCTTTGGTTGTTTTCACTGGACAGGGCACTGAGATAACATTCTTCCACCACTCTGCATCCTCTGGTCTTATCCACGCTACTCTCAGGCTGCACTGCTTAGACACACCCCAGAACCCTCTCTATATTTAAGAAAAACTTTCCTAGAGAATACCATAGCTGCAATATTTTTTTTCCATTCACTCAGTGGCAAGAGAATTATGAAATGGTGAAATGGCTGTAACTAAAAAATCCAATAGAATTGATTACTGTGGAGGGTTTATAGCACCATTGGTTTCTAAAATATCTAATTTACAGACTCAAGAATCATGAGACTGTGAAATGTATCCTCATATATAATAAGAAAAAATGATGTTTGCTCTTCTAGCCCTTGGATCTAGGACCTACATGTTGTGTATGAGGATAAAATATGTTCAGAGCATGTACCCCATTCTTCAGAGAGTACCCCAAACTCAAAGTGTGTTCTCTCTCAGGTGACACCATATTTGAGACTCCAAAAAGCAATGCTAAGGAATAACACAAAAGTAAACACTGAAGGAAACAACAGTATTGATGTAAGCAGCAACAAAGCAGATAGGAAAATAAAACCAAATTCCAAACTAATTGTTTTTTTTAGTGAAGTAGCCAACCTGATACTAGGTGGCTGGTTGGTTCCTGCAAGATATGGTCCTTTACCAAGGGAACATGAATGCTGATGCTAGCATGTTGGGCCATCAGTCATGGCAACAGCCAGAACTGACCTGGTGAAACCAAATATATTGTTGTATATATTTCAATTCTTGATCTCTAGAACTAAGACTGATTTGGAGGAGGATCATGTGCTTTTAATGAAAGAGAATGATGATACACTATGGTCTGAATATTTGTGTCCTCCACCTCCACCCTGCCGAATTCACATTTTAAAATCCTAATGTCCAGTGTGATAGATTAGGAGGTGAGGGCTTTGGGAAGGGCTTAGTTCAAGAAGGGGAAGCCCTCACAGATGGTATTAGTGCTTTTATAAAGGAGACACCACAGAGATCTTAGCCCCTTCCACCATGGGAGGACACACCAAAAAATTGACAGTCTAAAACCCGGAAGAGGGCCTTCACCAGAACCCAACCCTGCTGGCACTCTGATTTTGACTTTGCCTCAAAAACTGTGTGAAGTAGATTTCTGTTGTTTATAAGCTACCCAGTCTGTGATATTTTGTTATAGCAGCTGAATGGACTAAAATAATGGATATTTACAGAATGGGTCTTTTTGCTTCATGTGGATACTAAGTGTTCTTCCACAACACCAGATTCTTTAATACTCAGAATACAGAATGATTCTGAGTGGCCCATTCACTTATTCTTAAACCTCCTTTATTGCTTTTTATTCTTCAAGTATTAGGAGCCTCATCATCAACTATCTCACCTAGAAAACTTTCCTTTATTGCTTTTTATTCTTCAAGTATTAGGATCCTCATCATCAACTATATCACCCAGAAAACTTCTATCTTATGACATGATGAGCTGGTTACTGTCACTCTAGAATAAATTGTAAAATAGAGCCAAATAATTGACATATAGAGATAACTGTAAGGAAGTATTATAAATATATTATTTTGGGCTTTTATACTGGGAAGGGAGATCTTTTCCCCAATAACTAT
Organism: Stenella coeruleoalba; assembly: GCF_951394435.1. Lineage (NCBI taxonomy): Eukaryota > Metazoa > Chordata > Mammalia > Artiodactyla > Delphinidae > Stenella > Stenella coeruleoalba. The sequence continues at coordinate 107,489,503 of NC_137150.1, read as the reverse complement.
TTAGATGGGAAATTCACAAAATTAAAAGTGAAATCAAAGGAAGGGCAGCAGAAACTAAAATGGCCAATGTTCACTACACCAGATTTTATCTTTTCTAAGTAACTGAAAATCAACGCTAGGCTTAGATATCTTCTAATAGGTTGTTGGTCTATTCTAACTCAAACCATTTTCTCTAATACTTATTTATCAACTTTTTAAAATAAAAATCTTAACCTCACTCTTATGATACAGGAATCTTTCATTTGCCCCTAGAATAAGAGTAGGTTACATTCTTCTTCTGAAAGTGAAAGAATAAAGTCATAGATGTGGCATATTCTTGCATTTGAAATTTAAAGCACATGCAAAGAAATGAAAAATTACTATACAGAGTGAGATGGAAATAGAATACAACAAAAACACAATGCAATTATGGCAGCCAAATAATTGTATCTAAATAGTACCAAGCAAGACTGTTTTGCTTAATTATATGTTCTTAAATATTTAACCAACACCTTAACCTTAGTCACTATGTACTGTAATAGTTGGTATCATAAACACATTTGATATTATCTATAAATTTTGATACTATATATATGTGTGTATATATATATATATATGTATATATATATATCAGCTAAATAAATTGTTTAGGTAGTCACTTATGCTTTCAGGAAGAAAAAACAGAGACTTTTTTTTGTTATGGTTGTTGTTCTAGAAATATTCTGATGGGCAGATGAAAAGTGAATTGAATCACTCACCAAACCAATCTTACTCCAGGACAAAGTCTGAAAGGAAAGGAAAAAAACAAAGAAAAGAATAAATTATTTTATATAAAAAAGTAACCATAGCTATATTTGGGAATTGTTCATAATTGCTGCAGATTTGGGTGTGTTGTGCTTAGAGCATGACACATCTAGTAGATGAGGATAAAGGGAGATAAGAAAATGAGCCAGTAAGATAACAGAGGACTAGGGGAGAAAATTTCTGTGATGTGGAAATGCAGACAAGTTTCTAGAATGGGAAGAATTTAAAATTGTGTTATGACCAGTATTGTAATTATATTCTGCCATCCAGAAACATTCAATATGTTTTATACATACAAGGCCACTATGAGGAGATGAAGGAAAGAGATATATCCTCAACATGAAGAAGGAGATAAGAAGCAAGAAAAGAAAACAACCCTAGAGAAGGATTACTAAAACCAGATTGCTAGTGAGTATTGGCATCAGAAGAGCAGAAGACTGAATGGACCAATCAGGAGAAATTTTAGTCATTCATCCCTATTTTCTCATGCCAAGCACTCTTAGAAACATGGAGATGCAATGTGTAACTGCTCAGATTGTATCAAATAAAGGTTTGTGAAATTCTATCTAAACTGAAGGAAAATGTGTCCTTAAAAACTGGAAATTTGGTGACATGTATGCGTCTGTTTATATACATGGGTACATGGGCACATGTGGTTTTGTGGCAATGATTATCTCACACAAACACAGCTCTTTATGATTGGGTTAATTATCTAATTATCTTATTTGCCTTCAGACATACCATTTTGAATTAAAGAGATTCTTTGGGGATTTATGAAGGATAAGGAGATGACAAACAACTATTGAAACATTATTAAGTGCAGAATTGCCATATACATTTTCTGATTCAGTCCTCACAAGAACCTAAATTTTCAGACTCTCCCACAAAATTTAATCTATAATTCAGTACTATTTGTACTAAATATGTATTGCCATCATAATACTCTATAATAAATTCTTAATGGCATAAAACAATAGCATCCATTGATCATGAACCTAGGATTGTTGGATATATGGGTCTGCTGATATAAACAGCACTTGCCCACATGTCTGTAGGCCAGCTGGCTGTTGGCTAATATAGCAGACCTCAGCTGAGATGATGAAGGAAACTTGACTGCTTTGTGGGGATCACATCCTTCAGCAGTGTGGTTGGTATATGTCCTTTTCATGGTGAAAGAACAAGGAAAAGGCATAAGCAAAAGTGTGCAAATGCTTTATCTACTCATATCATACCTTCTAGGATTCTACTGACCAAAGCAAATCACTGGACTAAGAACAGAATCAGAATGCAGAAGCCTTGTAAATTTACATGACAAAAGGTGCATGTAGGAAGAGATGAAAATAAAAGCCATTAAGGAAATTAATCTACCACACCATAAAATACACATTTTTCTTTATGTATTTTCTATATCTATATATCTATACCTGCACCTATCTATCTATATCTAGCCTACGAAGGAGAAATATAAGAGTACTCAGAGACAGAATTTGACACCCATGTCTTTTGAAAAGCTGATGTCTTTTACAATGTAAACTACAATAACTGAAACATGGTATATTGTAAATGTTATTGATATTTTCAGGAATTCAGGAAATTTTATGAAATTTAGTTGAGTCTCAGAAAATGGAGGAAGATGCAGCTAGACTTCTGATGTTGGATGCAGTGGTTCAGATTTGGCTATCTCTGGCACCTGTTCTCATTGCTAGCCATTCTAGGGCAGTGAATTTTAAAAAATTTTGAATATCACCATGCTGATCTCTTGCTACAGCAGCATCAAATATACCATAAAAAATTGTCCAAATTTAGAAAATTTAGTTCAGCAAGTGACTTCTCAACTCTTTCACTTTCAGGTCATGTTATTGTTCTTATTTGTCCTACTAAGAACTAGACTGTTAAAAGCAGGATAGTGTGCTTTAGAAATCACCAATATAGGGGATCTTAATCTAAGATATTTTATAGCTTATAATGCATTCTTGTGATATATTGAAAGTCAGGAGGCCTGTTTTAGTGTTCTATTTTCCACCTTAGAGCAGCAAAATATGTCTTTTAGGTCACTCAACTTTAAAAAATGATATAGTCAAAAAATTTTTAAAAAAATTTACTGAAACTGCAGTGGTCATTAAAGTGAGAAATAAAAAGACAGAAATGGTCAATTGATATTTCAGCATCTCATTATCTCCTTTTTAGAGCATGAAAATACCAGTAATGGAACTCTCTTGAAATTCTTTCTTTTCACATATAAAATTTAATATAATAATATTTTAATGATAATTATAACAATTCAACCTTTATTGTTTGTCTATATGCCCAGTAAGTATCAGGGTGTAATAAAGGGAAAAAAGAAAAGAAAGGAAAATTAAAACCAGCAGCAATGTTTTTAACCTTAGTATGATTCCACTAACCATAAACAAACAGTAATCAATACAAAAGAGTTAACTGTTAAACTTGGTAAAATTGTAATTAGGAGGTAATAAAGAATAGATAGGAACTGCTAGAACAATTGTGGAAGATTTCATGGAAGTGAAAAATTAGTGCAAAATTGAGAGCAATCTTAAAAGAAGTCTGGAATTCTACAGTCATTCTATTTAGGGAGTGAGAAATAAGTTGTATTGTGTAAAGAAAAATTTAGGATTGATAAATTTGAGTAAAGAGAAGCAAACATTTTGGGGAAAAAATAACACATATTTTCAATTATTTGACTGAATATTGTAGGTAGAAGTTAGAACTTTGCCATGCTATTCCCTTTGGCTTTGATGCCCTTGATATTCTTGAACCCCAAGAACCACTCCTACTGAACTCTCAGTATCAACACCAAATACATCTCTGAGACATCATTGCTTAGACAGAAGCAATGACAATTACCTATTGTTTATTTTGTATTATAGTGCTTGTAAACATTTCTCACCACTAGATTTGATCCAAAATTACCTGGGAAAAAACCCTATGAATCCTGTCTTCATTTTATCTATCTTTTCCTTCTCAGCTCTATGAAGATTTATTTATTGAATAATCCAACCTGTAGAACTAGTTTACCAGCCGTCCAATATGACATGGTCTGGACAAAAGCAAGAAGCATATTATGGGCTTATTCACACCCACGAGACTTAGGAACCAGTACCATTATTGCTACTTCACACTTTAGCTCAGGATCTGGGATACCACAAGCAAGTATGGGTTTTCAGCCACTCTGAATGCTTTAGAATCATATTTTGCTACGAACCTAAGGACACATTGCTTTTCTTGCTAATTACACCATGATCATTCCCCAGTTTCCCGGCTTGATGCCATTTCATTTCATTTCTAGCTCAGGAATGAAGAATTGTTCTAAACTCTAGATAAAGATTGAAACATTGGCATCCTGAAGCATCTTCCCTGCTTATCTCCCTCAAGGAGGAGGCAGAGGCAAGGAAGCAGTGTCTTGGTCAATGTCCTTGGTTATCGCCAAAAACTTTCCTTAACCTTATATTCATTGATTGTGGCTTCAGCCAACCATAAGTATATTCCTGAGTTGTCTGCCTACGTGGAATATTTTATAAATCCAGTGAGCAGAGTGTGATTGTAATATTATCCATTGCCTCCAAGTAGTTGACTAGGACACTCCAGAAACATTACCTTCTAGGCAAAATGCTTGAATTCTATTCTCTCATCTGTTAGGGAGCAGAGAATTAGGAGCAGGAAGTGTGCGTTTAATTTGACAAAACATTTCAGTTTTGTCGATCACTCAATAAATGGACCCTATTTTTTTGCCTTGTGGAAACAATTTGTCATCATTCACATTTGTGGAGATATATTTCCTAATTTACATAGTGATTACTGAATTTCACATTTTTTGAACATTACATTGTTTCTGCTATCTGCCATACTGAATTTTTGCACCAGGATTTGGTGGGGGAGGAAGGTGTGTCTCAGTGAAGTAGTGTTTGGGACATATATGACCTTATTCTCTGATATGAAACTACTATGATTCTTAGTACTATGGTACTTAGTACATAGCAGGTTATTTAGAAGTAATTAATTATGCCAGTTCTAGATGTCAAAAATAAGATTGATGTTTTAAAATCCTCAGGTGAAATAAGTGAACAACTCCATTACTGCTGTTGTAGCTAAAACCAAGTGACTATCTCTTGAGTTAATACATTGAAAGGGAGTAGACTAGAAAGCTTTTCTGGACATTTATGGTATTAAATTCTTTAATTTCAGTTAAATACTGTTGATTTATATTAGCTCAGGAAATGTGGTATTAAAGACACCTGCATTTACATAACTAGTGTAATAGCAGCACTCTTTGTATAGCTACAAAATTTATAAAATACGTTCACTTGCTTTATCTCCTCCATTTCATTTGAGTCTCCCACATGTTGGAGTTTGTGTTGAGAACATATTGCTACCATTCTGTCCTATTGATGAGAAAACAAAGGCTCAGACATATTAACTAACATGATCAAGGCTAAACAGTAACATTGAAGATAAAATAATATAAAATATGTTAAAACGATTTTGTAAACTATATATGCTAATGACATAGAGCTAGAACTCTAATCCAGCTTCGGGATATAGCCTTCTCTATTACAAGTCTTAAATGAATTGTTCTGTGTAACCATATATTCTGCAGAAATTAATCTTTCCTGATAACCACTTTAACCATTACCAGGCTTCTCTTTTGAGTTTTAAAAATGTGCCCAGATACTGAATTTAACAGTGCTCAATCCAAGTAACACAGTTTAAGAAGTTAATCCTACAATCATATAAATTAGTGTAGTTTTCACGAATTTCACCCTCTTCTGATTTCTTTACTGGTTTCTCGCTAGCTTCCTTTTTCAGCTGAAGTAATTGAAGTTTAGAAACTTCAATTTCCAGATGTGCTGTTACAGCCATTTATGAGAGATAGCTTGTAAATAGATGCAGGACAAATTTTCTAACCACTATACCTCATAATATCTTCACTGTTGTCTTTCATTATTTAAAAAATTGACACCACTGACAGTGATTACACATCTCCATTCCATCTCAAACTACACCACAGACATCTTTGAAGAACGCCTAGTACAACAATATTTGTACTTTCCTCGATCATCAGGCATTGGCAAATACTTTACATCTCACCAAATATTATACTGAGTAATGTGTACTTTTGAAAATGGAGGTCAGTCACCAAATTACACTAAAACTGTAAAATACACAGAGAAGCAACAGGCTGCCGGCTGCTGGTCATGCATAGAAATGGGGATTTGAGTAACCATATATTATCCCTGATCAACAAAAATATGCTAGTTAATCAAAAGTTTGCATTTGATGATAGACATAAAATAAATCTAGTAAGGAAACTGGCTTCAAATAGTAAAAAATATCCATGTCTCTGCATACAGTACATTAAAGGGATAGATTAAGACCATAATATCAGTTCGCAATTATCAAAAACAATACAAAAGAAAATTTGTCTAAAGGTAATAAAACATTATTATCAAGTCTGAATAATGCAAAAACAATACTAATAACTATTGCTATTATCAGTAGAAAGAGATTTTTATAAATACTATATAATCTTTGTGATGACATGCAAAGTTAAAGATTAGAATGCAATTTACAGTAAGGGGAGTACAAATTTCTTCCCATATTCAATAGCTATATTGAATCACTATGTGTATTAAAAAGGGAATAATTTTTAAAAATTTAAGTGAGAAATCCTATTATAAAAATTATAGGTAGATAGGAACATCTACCTATTTGTAGATGATAGCTTACACCTGGGAAAAGATAAAAACAACATTTTACATTATGGAAAGTTATATATCTCTCAGAAGACATTGATCCAACAATTTCCAAATTGATAAAAAACAAGTGTAATAGACTTGCTTATTGAGCCTTCAATATCTGAGGCTCATCTCTTCAGTATATGGACTATATAACTCTGGGAATATTAACCTGTCTGAGACTGAGTTTGCCCTGAAAAATATGGGTGGTAACTATCTTCACACATTAGTAGAGGTGAATATTATATAATACGTGTAAACAACATATACAGAGCTCTAAGCTACTCTACATATCTGTATTGATTTTTTTTCTTTCTTCAATTCTTCTTTAATGTTAACTTTTAAGCATGCCAATATGACAACTTTTGTTTGTTGTTATGGAAGATTATTTTGCTTAGCTTTGTTTTTCTGGGTCATTGGGGATGCGCTATTGATAGTTTCCCATATTAAGTGATTTTGCTTAAATATTTTCTGTCACTGAAACTAAAAATCTAGCTGTTTTGAGAGAAAGAAAAATAGTACTCAAAAATGTTAAATAAAACTATTAATTGATGATGATGATTCTGAGTTATTAATTTTTTTTTGGTAAAATTCTCCCTGTAGCACATATATAGCTAGCAGTGTTTTTTTCTCATTTCCTTCAGTTCATTCCATGTTCAGAGGTATTGTTATATGAAAATGTTCTGAAAATATTAGCTCTAGACTAGAAAATAATTTTCCTGTCAAGCAGTCTGTGGTATACAGATGGCGAATAAATGAAAATGTTTACTAAAAAGAAAAGGCTAAGATTAAATATGAATACATAAATGAAGTTTTCTTATATATTTCAATATATAAATACCATGTAAGCAACTGTACTTAATTTTACAGAGTATAAGTATATAGTTTCTCATGTATTTAATGATTAAATTTAATGATTAAGTCATTTCATATTTTTTTTCAATTTCCTTGACATTAATTTGTATAAGGTCAACAACTAACACTTGTTTATACTGATTCTCCAAAAATGCCAATTAATTTACATTTTGGCATAATTGCATTTGTCTTCCTACTCATATTTTTCCAACCCCTGGGCAATCCAAAATTTTCAGTAATGACAAAACTATAATAATATGATATTGTGACTTCTTATGTTATTAATTTGGTAGGGATATACATGAGTCTATTGTTTCTTGATATATTTCTATTATATTAAATTTTATACTTTAGAGTAATTTCCTTCTACACACCAAACACATTAATAATTAATAAATTCCCCAATGGCCAACAGGAAAACATTAACTCTCCCTTTAGAAATCTATTTAAAAATCATTAAGGTTTAATTTTGTGAATAATGTTAAGATGGTGGTCCAATTTAAATTTCTTCATATGATTATCCACTTTCCCAACACCATTTATTGAATAAACTATTCTTTCTCCACTGAGTGTTCTTAGTTTCCTTATTAAATATTAGTTTATTATATATGTCAGGGGTTATTTATGGGTGCTTGATACTGTTCCATTGGTCTATGTGTTAATTTTTAAGATAGTATGATACCATTTGATTATTTCAACTTTGTAGTATAGTTTGATATTAGAAAATATGATGCCCCCTGTTTTGTTCTTCTTTCTCAGGATTGCTTTGATTATTCAGGATCTTTTCTACTCCCATACAAATTTTATGGTTGCTTTTTCTATCTGTGAAAAGTATTATTGGAATTTTGATAGGGATTGCATGAATGTCCAAATTCCACATTGGATCTTGATAGGAATTGTGCTGCATACATAAATGGCTTTGGGTAGTATGGACATTTTAACAATATTGATTCTTCCTATCCATGAACACAGGATGTCTTTATATTTAGTGTAACTTCTTCAATTTCCTTCATCAAGATCTTATGGTTTTCAGTGAACAGATCTGTCAACTCCTTGGTTAAATTTATTCCTGTGTATTTTATTGGTTTGTTGCTGTTGTAAATTGGATAGTTTTCTCTATTTCCTTTCAAGATACTGTGTTGTTAGTGTATAGAAATGCAACTGAGATTTGCTTGTTAATTTTTGTATCTTGGAACTTTACTGAATTAATTGATTAGATCTAATAATTTTTGTAAGTCTTTAGGATTTTCCATACACAAGATCCTGTGATCAGGAAACAAAGACAATTTTACTTCTTCTTTTCCAGTGAGGATGCCCTTTATTTCTTTTTCTAACCTAATTTCTCTGGCTAGAATTTTCAGTACTGTGTAGAGTAGGAGTGGTGAGGGGGCACCTTTATCTTATTCTTGATCTTAGAGAAAAAATTTTCAAATTTTCCCTGTTGAGAATGATGTTAGCTGTGCATTTGTTCCTCCTATACCCAATTTATTTAGAGTTTTTATCATTAATTGATGTTGTATTTTGTCAAATGCTTTTTCCACATTTATTGAGATGACCATATGATTTTTACCTTTTACTCTGTTAATGTGAAATACTCAGATTTATTGAGTTATGTTGAACCACCAGTGAATTGCAAAAATAAATCCCAATTGCTTATGGTGTGTGATTATTTTAATATGCTGTTGAATTTAGTTTGTTAGTATATTTTGTGTATATTTATATCTGTGCTAATCAGGGATACTGGTCTATAGTTTTCTCTTTCTTGTAGTTTCCTTATCTGTCTTTGGTATCAGGGTAATGTTGGTCTTGTAAAATGAGTTTGTGAGTATTCCCTCCTCTTCTCTTTTTTGAAAGGGCTTGAAAAGGATTGGTATTAATTCTTCTTTGAATGTTTAAGAATGCAACAGGAAAGCCATCTGATCGTGGCCTTTTCTTGTTGGAAGATTTAAATTACTGATTCACTCTCTTTGCTAGTAACTAGAGTATTCATATTTTCTATTTCTTAATGATTTAGTCTTGGTAGGTTTTATGTTTCTAGGAATTTATCCATTTCTTATAGGTTGTCCAATTTGTTAGAGTATAATTTTTCATAGTAGTCTCTTATGATTCTTTGTATTTCTGTGGTACCAATTGTAATGTCTCCTCTTTCTTCCTAATTTTATTTAAGTCTTCTCTCTTTTCTAAATTATTTTAGCTAAAGTTTTATCAATTTTGTTTATCTTTTCAAAATACCAGCTCTTAGTTTCATTGATCTTTCTATTGTTTTTCTAGTCTCTATTTCATTTACAACTCAAAATAGATTAAAGTCTTAAACATAAAACCTGAAACCATAACACTCCCAGAAAAAAGGCATAGGGAAAAACCTCCTTGACATTGGTCTTGGCAATATATATTTTTTTAGTGTGACACCAGAATCATAAACAATAAAAGTACAAACAAGTAAGTGGACTTTAAAAAACTAAAAGCTTCTGTACACCAAAAGAAAAAATCAACAAAATGATAAGGCAACCTATGGAATGAGAGAAAATATTTATAAATCATATATCTGATAAGGGATTAATATCTCATATATATAACAAATTTATACAACTCATAGCAAAAAACAAATAAAAATGGACAGAGAAAATTCATAGACATTTTTTTCAAAGAAGACATACAAATGTCCAACAAATAAAGCAAAGATGCTCAACATTACTAATCATTAGGGAAATTCAAATCAAAACCACAATGAGATACCTGTTGGAATGGCTATCTTCAAAAAGACAAGAAATAACACGTCTTGGTGAGGATGTGTAGAAAAGTGAATGCTGTGTATTTTTGGTGTGAATGTAAGTTGGTACAGCCACTATGGAAACAGTATGGATGCTCATCAAAAAACTAAAAATAAAACCACCATATAATCCAGAAATCTCACTTCTGGGTATATATCCAAAAACTATGAAATCATATTCTCAAACAGATATTTGCACTCTTTGTTCAATGGGGCATTATTCACAATAACCAAGGTATGAAAACACCACAAGTGTCTATCAGTAGATGAATAAAGAAAATGTAATATATCCATACACTGCAAAATTATTTAGCCACAGATAAAGAAGGAAATCTTCTCATTTGCAACAACATGGATAGATATTGAGGGCATTGTGTTAAATGAAATAATTCGGACAGGGAAAGATAAATACTATGTGAAATCACTTATATATGGAATCTGAAAAAGTGAAACTCATACAAACAGAGAGTACAGGTGTAACTGTCATGGGCTGGGGGTGGTCAAAGTGTACAAACTTCCAGTTATAATATGAGTAAGTTCTGGGGATGTAATATATAGCATGGTGAATATAGTTAACAATATATATTTGAAAGTTTTTAGTGAATAGACTTTAAATGTTCTAACTACAAAAAAGAAATGGTAATTATATGAGATGAAAAAGGTGCTAATTAACACTACTGATGTAATCATTTTGCAATATATAAGTGTATCAAATCTACACAAACTTTATAATCACATAATTTGAATTCTTCCTTATACCATAGAGCATGAGAAAACCTTCATCTACTTCTTATCCCCTTTCTTTTGTTTTTGTTTTTGGTTGTTGTTTTTGGTGGTGATGGTTTTCATATTCTCACTTCTGTTAGATAATGAAAAGATGAAGGACAGCTTGACAGTGGTCTCTTGTTTGATTACACTGGAAGTAAAAGAGTCAGATGGAAATAAAGAGAGAAACAGAGATGAAGACAAAAAGAGTACATACAAAAATGCTTAGGTCACAGAAAACTAATACTTTTTTACACTGTGAAATCAAAATAAAAAATTAAAGCCACATATAACTGAAATAGTATGGTTGCAAAAGTTTATGAAGTAGATGAGGGACATTCAAGATGGCAGAGGAGTAAGACGTGGATGTCACCTTCCTCCCAACAAATACATCAAAAATATAACTACATGTGGAACAACTCCTACAGAACACCTGCTGAATGCTGGCAGAAGACTTTAGACTGCCCCAAAGGCAAGAAAATCACCACGTACCTGGATAGGGCAAAAGAAAAAAATAATAAAACAGAGACAAAAGAATAGGGATGAGACCTACACCTCTGGGAGGGAGCTGTGAAGGAGAAAAGTTTCCACACACTAGAAAGCCCCTACACTGGTAGAGATGGGGACTGGTGGTGGGGGAAGCTTTGGAGCAATGGAGGAGAGCACAGTAACAGAGGTGCATAGGGCAAAGTGGAGAGATTCCTGCACAGAGGATCAGTGCCGAACAGCATTACCAGCCTGAGAGGCTTGTCTGCTCCCCCGTAGGGGTGGGTGGGAGCTGGAGGCTGAGACTCTGGCTTCGGAGTTCAGATCCAGAAAGAAGACAGGGGTTGGCTGCATGAACACAGCCTGAAGGGGGCTAGTGCACCACAGCTAGCCAGGAGGGAGTCTGGGAAAATGTCTGGAACCACCTAAGAGGCAAGAGACAATTGTTTCTGGATGTGCAAGGAGAGGGGATTCAGAGCCCTGCCTAAATGAGCTCCAGAGATGGGTGTGAGCCGCTGATATCAGCGAGGACAGCAGAGATGGGCATGAATGCTAAGACTGCTGCTGCAGCCACCAAGAAGCCTGTGTGCAAGCACAGGTCACTATCCACACCTCCCCTTCCAGGAGACTGTGCAGCCTGCCACTGCCAGGGTCCCCTGAACCAGGGACAAATTCCCTGGGAGAACACATGGCATGCCTCAGGCTGTTGCAACGTCACACCAGCCTCTGCAGCCACAAGCTCACACTGTATTCCATACCCCTCCCTCTCCCCAGCCTGAGTGAGCCTGAGCCCCCTAATCAGCACGACTTTAACACCGTCCTGTCTGGGTGGGGAATAGTCACCCACAGGTAACCTACAAGCAGAGACAGGGACAAAACCAAAGCTGAACCCCAGGAGCTGTGCAAGCAAAGAAGAGAAAGGAAAATTTCTCCCAGCAACCTAAGGAGCAGTGGATTAAATCTCCACAAACAACTTGATGTACCCTTCATCTGTGGAATACTTGAATAGAAAATGAATCATCCCAAAATTGAGGCGGTGGATTTTGGGAGCAACTGTAGACTTGGGGTTTGCTCTCTGCATCTAATTTGGTTCTGGTTTTATGTTTATCTTAGTTTAGCATTTAGACCTTATTATAATTAGTAGATTTGTTTATTTATTTGGTTGCACTCTTCCCTTTTTTTATATATATATAATTTTCTCTTTTTCTCTTTCTGTGAGTGTGTATATGTAGGTTTCTTTGCATGATTTTTTTCTGTCTAGATTTGTTTTTACCATTTTTCATATGCTTCTGTATGTCCATTTTTTTTAAAATACAGTTCTTAGTGCTTGTTATCATTGGTGGATTTGTTGTTTGAATTGGTTCTCTCTTCTTTCTTTCTTTTTTTCTTTACTAATTATTATTTTTAATTTTAATATTTTTTATTTTAATAACTTATTTTATTTTATTTTTATTAAATTTTTCTTTCCTTCTTTTTTTTCCTTTTTCTCCCTTTTCTTCTGAACTGTGTGGCTGACAGGGTCTAGGTGCTCTGGCCGGATGTTAGGCCTGACCCTCTGAGGTGGGAGAGCCGAGTTCAGGACATTGCTCTATCAGAGACCTCCCAGCCACAAGTAATATCAAATGGCGGAAGTTCTCCAAGAGATCTCCATCTCAATGCTAAGACCCCGGTGCACTCAACAGCCAGCAAGCTACAGTCCTGGACACCCCATGCCAAACAACTAGCAAGACAGGGACACAACCCCACCCATTAGTAGAGAGGCTGCCTAAAATCATACAAAGTCACAGACACCCCAAAACACACCACCAGATGTGGTCCTGACCACCAGTCAGTGAAGATCCAGCCTCATATACCAGAACACAGGCACCAGTCCATTCCACCAGGAACTTACACAACCCACTGAAACAACTTACCCACTGGGGGCAGACACAAAAACAATAGGAACTGCAAACATGCAGCTTGCAAAAAGGAGACCCCAAACACAGTAAGTTAAGCAAAATGAGAAGACAGAGAAATACATAGCAGATGAAGGAGCAAGGTAAAAACCCACTAGACCAAACAAATGAAGAGGAAATACGTGGTCTACCTGAAAAAGAATTCAGAGTAATGATAGTAAGGATAATCCAAAATCTTAGAAATAGAATGGAGAAAATACAAGACACATTTAATAAGGACCTAGAAGAACTAAAGAGCAAACAAACAATGATGAACAAATACTAAATGAAATTAAAAATTCTTCAGAAGGAAGCAATAACAGAATAACTGAGGCAGAAGAATGAATAATTGACCTGGAAGATAAAATAGTGGAATTAACTATGGAAGAGCAGAATATAAAAAAAGAATGAAAATAATTGAGGACAGTCTTAGAGACATCTAGGACAACATTAAATGCGCCAACATTAGAATTATAGGGGTCCCAGAAGAAGAAGAGAAAAAAAAAAAAAGGGACTGAGAAAATATTTGAAGAGATTATAGTTGAAAACGTCCCTAACATTGGAAAGGAAAGAGTCAATCAAGTCTAAGAAGTGCAGAGAGTCCCATACAGAATAAAACCAAGGAGAAACACATCAAAACACATATTAATCAAACTATCAAAAATTAAATACAGTGGAAAAATATTAAAAGCAGCAAGGGAAAAGCAACAAATAATATATAAGGGAATCCCCATAAGGTTAACAACTGATCTTTCAGCAGAATCTCTGCAAGCCAGAAGGGAGTGGCAGGACATATTTAAAGTGAGGAAAGGGAAAAAGCTACAACCAAGATTACTCCACCAAGCAAGGATCTCATTCAGATTCAACAGAGAAATTAAAACCTTTACAGACAAGCAAAAGCTAAGAAAATCCAGCACCACCAAACCAGCTTTACAACAAATGCTCAAGGAACTTCTCTAGGCAGGAAACAAAAGAGAAGGAAAAGACCTACAATAACAAAACTAAAAACAATTATGAAAAAGGTATTAGGAACATACATAGTGATAACTATCTTAAATGTAAATGGATTAGATGCTCCAAACAAAAGATACAGGCTGGGTGAATGGATACAAAAACAAGACCTGAATATATATGGGGTCTACAAGAGACCGACTTCAGACCTAGTGACACATACAGACTGAAAGTGAGGGGATGGAAAAAGATATTCTGTGCAAATGGAAATCAAAAGAAAGTTGGACTAGCAATTCTCATATCAGACACAAATCACTTTAAAATAAAGACTATTAAAAGACAAAGAAGGACACTATATAATGATCAAGGGATCAATCCAAGAAGAAGATATAACAATTGTAAATATTTATGCGCCCAGCATAGGAGCACCTCAATACATAAGGCAAATGCTAACAGCCAGAAAAGGGGAACTCGACAGTAACACAATAATACTAGGGGACTTTAACACACCACTTTCATCAATGGACAGATCATCCAAAATGAAAATAAATAAGGAAGCACAAGCTTTAAATGATGCATTAAACAAGATGGACTTAATTGATATTCATAGAACACTCCATCCAAAAACAACAGAATACAGTTTCTGCTCAAGTGCTCATGGAACATTCTCCAGGATAGATCATATCTTGAGAAAAAAATCAAGCATTGGTAAATTTAAGAAAATTGAAATCATATCAAGTATCTTTTCTGATGACCACACTATGAACCTAGACATCAATTACAGGGAAAAAGCCATAAAATGTAAAAACACATGGAGGCTAAACAATACACTGATAAATAACCAAGAGATCACTGAAGAAATCAAAGAGGAAATAAAAAATATCTAGAAACAAATGACAATGAAAACACAATGACCCAAGGGCTTCCCTGGTGGCGCAGTGGTTGAGAGTCTGCCTGCCGATGCAGGGGACATAGGTTCGTGCCCCAGTCCGGGAAGATCCCACATACCATGGAGTGGCTGGGTCTGTGAGCCATGGCTGCTGAGCCTGCATGACTGGAGCCTGTGCTTCTCAATGGGAGAGGCCACAACATTGAGAGGCCCGCGTACAGCAAAAAAAAAAAAAAACAAGAAAAAACCACAATGACCCAAAACCTATGGGATGCAGCAAAGGCAATTCTAACAGGGAAGTTTAGAGCAAAACAATCCTACCTCAAGAAACAAGAAACATCTCAAATAAACAACCTAACCTTACACCTAATGCAATTAGAGAAAGAAGAAAAATATACCCCAAATTTAGCAGAAGGAAAGAAATCATAAATATCAGAACAAAAATAATTGAAAAACAAATGAAGGAAATGATAGCAAAAGATCAATAAAGTAAAAGTTTTGTCTTTGAGAAGATAAACAAAATTGATAAAATATTAGCCAGACTCATTAAGAAAAAATGGGAGAAGACTCAAATCAGTAGAATTAGAAATGAAAAAGGAGAAGTTACAAGAGATACTGCAGAATTCCAAAGCATCATAAGAGACTACTACAAGCAACCATATGCCAAAAAAAAATGGACAACTTGGAAGAAATGGACACATTCTTAGAAAAGCACAACCTTCTGAGATTGAACCAGGAAGAAATAGAAAAATATAAAGAGACAAATCACAAGCACTGAAATTGAAACTGTGATTAACAATCTTGCCACAAACAAAAGCCCAGGACCAAATGGCTTCACAGGCAAATTCTATGTAACATTTAAATAAGAGCTAACACCTATCCTTCTCAAACTCCTCCAAAATATAGCAGAGGGGGGAACACTCCCAAACTCATTCTATGAGGCTACCATCACTCTGATACCAAAACCAGACAAAGATGTCACAAAGAAAGAAAATTACAGGCCAATATCACTGATGAATATAGATGCAAAAATCCTCAACAAAATGCTAGCAAATAAAATCCAATCACACATTAAAAGGATCATACAACATGATCAAGGGAGGTTTATCCCAGGAATGCAAGGATTCTACAATATATGCAAATCAATCAATGTGATAAACCACATTAACAAATTGAGGGAGAAAAACCATATGATCACCTCAACAGATGCAGAAAAACTTTTGACAAAATTCAACACCCATTTATGATAAAAACCCTCCAGACAGTAGGCATAGAGGGAACTTTCCTCAACATAAAAAGGCCATATATGACAAACCCACAGCCAACATCACTCTCAAAGGTGAAAGAGTGAAACCATTTTCACTAATATCAAGAACAAGACAAGGTTGCCCACGCTCACCACTATATTTCAACATAGTTTTGGAAGTTTTAGCCACAGCAATCAGAGAAGAAAAAGAAATAAAAGGAATCCAAATTGGAAAAGAAGAAGTAAAACTATCACTGTTTGCAGATGACATGATACTATACATAGAGAATCCTAAAGATGCTACCATAAAACTACTAGAGCTAATCAATGAATCTGATAAATAGCAAGATACAAAATAATGCACAGAAATCTCTTGCATTCTTATACACTAATGATGAAAAAACTCCAAGAGAAATTAAGCAAACATTCCCATTTACCATTGCAACAAAAAGAATAAAATACTTAGGAATAAACCTACCTATGGAGACAAAAAACTATAAAACACTGATTAAAGAAATTAAAGATGATACAAACAGATGGAGAGATATACCATGTACTTGGATTGGAAGAACCAACATTGTGAAAATGACTCTACTACCCAAAGCAATCTACAGATTCAGTGCAATCCTTATCAAACTACCAATGGCATTTTTCATAGAACTAGAACAAAAAATTTCACAATTTGTATGGAAACAAAAAAGACCCCGAATAGACAAAGCAACCTTGAGAAAGAAAAACGGACCTGGAGGATTCAGGCTCCCTGACTTCAGATTATACTATGAAGCTACAATAATCAAGACAGTATGGTACTGCCATAAAAACAGAAATACAGATCAATAGAACAGGACAGAAAGCCCAGAGATAAGTCCATGCACATATGGTCACCTTATCTTTGATAAAGGAGGCAAGAATATACAATAGAGAAAAGACAGCCTCTTCAATAAGTCGTGCTGGGAAAATTGGACAGCTACATGTGAAAGAATGAAATTAGAACACTGCATAACAACATACACAAAAATAAACTCAGAAGTGAATAAAAACCTATATGTAAGGCCAGACACTATAAAACCCTTAGAGGAAAACACAGACTGAACACACTTTGACATAAATCACAGCAACATATTTTATGACCCACATCCTAAAGTAATAAAAATTAAAACAAATATAAACAAATGGTACCTAATGAAACTTAAAAGATTTTGCACAGCAAAGGAAACCATAAACAGCATGAAAAGACAACCATCAGAATGGGAAAGCATATTTGTAAATGAAGCAACTGACAAAGGATTAACCTCCAAAATATATAAGCATCTCATGCAGCTCAATATCAAAAAAAACCCAATCAATCCAATCCAAAAATGGGCAGAAGACCTAAATAGACATTTCTCCAAAGAAGATATACAGATTGCCAACAAACACATGAAAGGATGCTCAACATCACTAATCATTAGAGAAATGTAAATCAAAACAATGAGGTATCACCTCACCAGTCAGAATGGCCATCATCGTAAAATCTACTAACAATAAATGCTGGAGAGGGTGTGGAGAAAACGGAACCCTCTTGCAGTGTTGGTGGGAATGTACAATGATACAGCCACTATGGATAAAAGTATGAAGCTTCCTTAAAAAGCTAAAAATAGAACTACTCTATGACCCAGAAATCCCACTACTGGGCATATACCCTGAGAAAAGTATAATTCAAAAGAGTCATGTACTAACAATGTTCATTGCAGCTCTATTTACAATAGCCAGGATATGGAAGCAACCTAAATGTCCATCAACAGGTAAATGGATAAAAAAGATGTGGCACATATATAAAATGGTATATTAGCCTTAAAATGAAATGAAATTGAGTTATTTGTAATGAGGTGGATGGACCTAGAGACTGTCATAGAGAGTGAAGTAAATGAGAAAGAGATAAATAAATACCGTATGCTAACACATATATATGGAATCTAAAAAAATTTTTTTTCTTTCTGAAGAACCTAGAGGCAGGACAAGAATAAAGATGCAGACATAGAGAATGGACTTAAGGACATGGGAAGGGGGAAGGGTAATCTGGGATGAAGTGAGAGACTGGCATGGACATATATATAATACTAAATGTAAAATAGCTAGCTAGTGGGAAGCAGCCGCATAGCACAGGGAGATCTGCTCGGTGCTTTGTGTCCATCTAGAGGAGTGGGAGAGGGAGAGTTGGAGGGAGACACAAGAGGGAGGACATATGGGGATATATATATATGTATAGCTGATTCACTTTGTTGTACAGCAGAAACCAACACACCATTGTAAAGCAATTATACTCCATAAAGATATTAAAAAAACACACACTGTAACAAGAAAAAAGT
Organism: Stenella coeruleoalba; assembly: GCF_951394435.1. Lineage (NCBI taxonomy): Eukaryota > Metazoa > Chordata > Mammalia > Artiodactyla > Delphinidae > Stenella > Stenella coeruleoalba. The sequence continues at coordinate 107,470,726 of NC_137150.1, read as the reverse complement.
GTATGAAGTATATTTTATTACATTAATATATGTCATATGGCACACAATTATAGTGTGTGTTTACAATGAAGTAGAATACCTTTATGGAAAGGAAGATGACAGTGAACATAGGCATACATAATTTTTAACATGCCCACATTTAAAGGATAATAATCATCTCTAAATAATAATAATAAATTATTAAATATGTTAATCTACTAAGCATAAATATTAATTATTTATTACTAAATTACTGATCCTTATAAATAATAATTAATAAAATGGGTAAATATAAACAAGACATTATGATTAAATGACAACATTATATGCAACAGATTATCAGAAGTATCTGCACATTAACATATTTTGTAGTGGATGCTGAGACAATGGTGATTAAAGCTGAGAAACAATAAAGTTAATTGATCAAAAGGATAAATTGTTTATTTAAATGTCACAGTCCTATGTTGTGTCAGAATGCTCTGTTTTGAGTGTTCAGATGCTTGAACCCTTGGACTTCTGCCACTTACTGGCCATTGGACTTTAAATGAGTAAGAAAACTGGAGAGCTGTTTTCTCATTTCCAATATGAAGTTAATTAAATGATGTCACTTCTAGATCAATTTAATGATGATTTATCTACCCATCCACTTACCTACCTATGTACATCTTTTTCTAAATATCTATCCATACACCTGTAATTCTTACTCTAAATATGCCTGTATATCTAGAGTCTGAGTGTCACAGGCTGGCTTCCCCCAAAAGCTAAGGCTGACATAGAGTTTAGTGCTCTTGGGATCAGTATTCATGGGGAGAAGATACAAGACATCAGTGGACCCTACAGGGAGTGCCAAAGCTAAGGTGGCTCTTCAAAGTGTCTCTAACTTTGAGCAAGGGAGCCAGGAGTATATACCCTGTGTCTAGAAGTCAATGAATACAGAATGCCAGGGCAGAGAACATGTCTTTAAGAAAAGTAATCTCCAGCTGAGACAATTCTGAAGAGAACTTATAGCTGAGGATTGGCAGACAAGAACCTTCTCAACAGTTTGGATAAGTTCCTCAGACCTGAAGAAAGGATCTGAATGGTGCAGCACAACGTCATGATGTAGATAATGTTTGAGGTACTCCAGCTTTTCAAAGAGATCCATCTATCTCCTTGAATATCCAGGGTATGAGCAGTAATAACTGGGGTGTTCAAAGCACTTTTAACAAAATAACCAACTCCATCAGTGAGGTATGATATGACAAATTAATTTCCATTCTAAGTTTGGTTATGGTATAAATTCCTCAGAATTTATAAAGTATATGAGTCAGAACTCTCCAGTGCCCTTCTAGAGAGATTCCTCTATTCCTTTGAAGAAGTAGTTTTCATAGACACAACACATCTTTTCATTAAAAAAAATAATAATTTTAATGCCTTTTTTATTACTTTGAAATGAAATTCATAGATAATATAGCCTATCTGTAAATATAATTTCAAAGGATGAATATGATACAACTATAAGGAGAAAGAAAAGTCATTTATAATAAAATAACATGCATTTCAATATGTAAATATTGAGGCATGACAAAATTGGTTGAAACGATGTAGTCAGCTACATGCACTATAAATTGACTACTACTAACACAGCCATATATTGTCCTGTATTGGAAAATCAACCACTAAAGGGATTACTATTGATGGTCTAGCAACTAAAATTGAGGACAACTCTAAATTCCTGAACAAAACAAATTAAAATCTTCTTTCCTCTCTCCCAGTATTTGTGTTTCCTGGAAATTTACTGTATCTTAAAACTGTGAAAAAATTGTGTTTATATGTCAAGAAAGTTAAATTCCATGTTCAGTTCATTATAAACATGTTTTTCATCTCTATGATTGTAGGACATTAAAATCACATATGAAACAAGGAACAATTTTCCTTGTGTGAGAATGCTTGCAGACTGCATTCTTTGTCAACCCATTAAGTACCAGTATCCCTCAATCACTATGATAAATAAAACGCTCCTTGTATTTGCTTAATGCCTCCAAGGGCCAATACCCCACATTCAAGCATTACACCAGAATGTCTGTTTAGCCGTATAGAGTGCGGAGGAATTGCTAAGCACTGATTTTATTTCTCGTCTTCATATATGAAATTTCAGCCAAGTTTCCACATCATCTCTCTCTCTTTTGGGGCTGGGCACATTTACACTGAATTACTTTATTTGTTAAAGAGTTTACAAAGCATCCCTCTTCTGATATTGCTCTCACTAGACATGAGATAAAGGTAATCAAATTGCTTGAGCTTCTTTTGGTGACATGGGTGCTGCCTGAAGTATACTGGGGACCTAGGATTAAATCCCTATTTTTCTGCTTAGGACTTTATGATCATTAGAGATTAAACGACTTTGAGAGCCAATTCTCCTATCATTTAATTAAAAATGCTAATAAAATCCATGGTTGCTGTGCGAATTGAAAGAAATAATATGTAGACAATTCAGCAATTAGCATAGATTATGAGCAGCACATAGTTACTGTTGCTAGAATATTAAGCTACAATTTAGAGGAGAGATTAAATATAGACAGAGAAATACCTAGATAGAAAATGTAGAGTGAAAGAATTGGATTCTAATATTGTTGTGTGACAATACCTAATTATGTCCCCTTATCTTAACGTTGGAATATCACCATATCCCATAGGTGAGAAGACCACACAATTTATCATCTAACATGGAATACTTTACAAGGAAAGGGGATGTTATTAACAATTACACTAGAAAAACAGACATAACCTAGGAGAGGAAATTAGGACCCATGGACACCATAATCAAAAGTCTTATCATCAGACTCCATTGGTGGTCATGGACAAAACAGTCTTGACATATTTGACATTCTTCATATATTTTATGTCATAATATATTATTTTAATCTAAAATTTGGTAACTTGGAAATTTTTTTTTTTTTTTTTTTTTTGCGTTATGTGGGCCTCTCACTGTCGTGGCCTCTCTCGTTGCGGAGCACAGGCTCCGGACATGCTGGCTCAGCGGCCATGGCTCATGGGCCCAGCCGCTCCGCGGCATGTGGGATCCTCCTGGACCAGGGCACGAACCCGTGTCCCCTGCATCGGCAGGTGGACTCTCAACCACTGCGCCACCAGGGAAGCCCGAAACTTGGAAATTTTAAGTTCTTAGTGTTTTAATGTTTTTACTAAATGTAGGCATATCTTATTGTTTACCTTTTTATGTATTAAATACAAACCATTACCTTCAAATTTTTAATTAAGTACTATAATATTTTAGACTCGAGCATTAGGTAAAATTTTATTTCAGTTCATTCATTATTTTTCCAAATAATATATTGTTAAAAATAGTGCTGTATTTATAGAGATTAAGGTCATAAATTATTTGCTTAAAGCACTGTAAACTTTGGAGTCATACTGACTTAAGTTAATAACTATCACTGCCCCTCGATTTTCTTACTAGCTGCACACCTTGATCAAATTGCTTATCCTCAACTAACTTGAGTTTCTTCATCTGGAAAATGGGGACTATAACATCTACCTTACAAGGTTGTTTAAAAGAATATTAAGTTATTTGTCTATAGATGATTCCTTTAAACATACAATGTCTTCATTTTTAATATTTTAAACTATTAAATGAGGTAAATGAAGTTTGTAAAATAATTGTCTTATAGACTTGATGAAATCTTTTCACACTATACATATGTGCTGAATCATGACATCTTCTCCCATGAATTCAACTACTGTTTCCATGCAAATAGCTCAAATTTTTTCTCTTCAGCAAACATTTCCTACTACTAAATTCCAGGACCATAAATACAACTACATATTCCAGTTCTTCTGGATATTGTACAGCTATCTCAAATTCAAAATGTCAAAAGTTGAACTCACTATCACCCTCTCAACACTACCCTTATCCTACTTTCCAAAGCTCAGTAAATGGCATCATTACTTCCTTTGTTGCCCAAACAAGAAACCGGAAGAGATTCTTCATTTTTCCCTCACTTTTATTGCTCTACATCTAATCGGTAAATGAAGATGGCTAATTTATATTTCTATAATAAATAAATGTTTTGTTCTTTCCATCCATCTTACAAACTACCTCTCATCATTTTTTACAATTTTTTTTTTATGTTCCAGACTCATAAGTGACCACACTATTTACACTCATACCCACTTAATTTCTTTGTCCTCATTATGGCTGGAATAATCTTCCAAATGCCAGCATCTCTCCCCTGATTTCTTAACCACATACCTTCAACAAAATGTTCAGACTTCTTTCCATGGCATACAGAGTCTATATTTGATTTGGTCTCCACCATCATCATTTGCTATTCCCCATCCCTACATTTTGCAGTCTACTCTGAATAAGTTCCATTGTGGAATTTCTGTTTTAATCTCATTAGGAAATGTGTGGGCTCCTAATTCTTCAGCCCCACATCGTGTTTAATTTAACTTATTTACTCAAAACTCAACTGCTGACTTACCTCCTCAGTAGGTTTCCAGAAAAAAAATACAGGATGCCCAGTGAAATTTGTATTTTAAATAAACAATAATATCTTAGTATAAGTATGTATCATGTAATATTTGCAACACACTTATACTAATATACTATTCATACTGGCAATCTGGCAAGCCCTCTCCACAAGGAAATTTCTCTCAAGAGCTCTTCCAGATTAGTTGCCATATTTATGCCTTAAAATCACATCTACCCCATCACTTATCTGATTGTGTTGAATGTATTTAAATACATCTAACTGCTAAAAACTGTCTAAAGGAAGCACCTTAAATTGTGAAATTCTTGTAGTTCTAAACTACTAAAAACTGTCTAAAGGAAGCACCTTATATTGTGAAATTCTTGTAGTTCTATTTTGAAATTTCCTAAATGAAGAGGAAAATTCCTTCTGGCAAAGCTGGATAGAATTGTTAATACAACTTTACTATTCTATAGTGATAACTATTTCCTCACTATTTATATTTTAATCTATTTGACTTTGTATGGCTTTTATTATTTTTCTTGTAAGAGCACTGAAATTATGTAATTAAAAAATTAAGGATGTCTTTTTTACAAGTTTTTTCAAGGTTTGTAAAGAGATTATAGATGATTTTTCTGGAGCCTATTTTCATGTCGCTGGGACACAAATACAAATGTCAAAAATATAATCAGTTTACGTACAAATGAGTACTTTTATTAATGCTACTAATAATGTTTTATTGATGTGAATATTATAGGTAAATACGATTAAGTGAAGGACATTAGTTTATGAATACTCGTAGACTTAACAAAATGTGGGTTTGGAAAATATTTATAGGTGAAGGTCTAAGCTAGCACAGTTGGATATTTTGCCACCAAATACTGTTTGATCAATTAGGGATGGTTGTAGCCTTAGGATAACTACAAAATAATTCATAGTGGAAAATTTTTGAAAATTGAATAGCATACAATGCAAATAAAAACTCATAGCAATTGAAGATTGACTGTAGGCTTAGACCTTTGTGATAGTATATCATTGTTGGAATGTGTGTGCCTCTGTTTTATTTTTTCCTTTACTTAACAGGTAAAAATGTATCAAAACTCATCTTTTTATGCCGCTTAAAACACAATACATATAATATTATGTGTATATGTATATATATTTGTATTTATAGAAAGAGCCTTAAAGCTAATGGTTTTAAATAAAAATTTAAATAAAATTTTATTTATGTGATTCTTAGCATATTTTGTACCAGTTTAGAAATAAATATAGATATCTCTACTTAACTTTCAAGTACAATAAATTAGATTTACATCCTTAGAAAGGAAGAATTCTATAGGAATTAATACTAATATGTATTGATGGTATCTTATGTTTTCTATTTAGTATTGATAGTTCCACTGAATTCTGTAACACTTAGATGTATTTCCACTGCTTTCTGCTGGAGTTTCTAAGCAAAATATTACAATCTTGGTATAATAAAATTTTAGGTTAAATAATAAGGTCAGCTATATTTTTAAGTGTACCTCCTGACGACGTTTGATAAATGGAGTAATCCACAGCCCAATCAAGATGTTGACTATTTCAATCAGTCCAAAGTTTTCCTCAAGTCCCTTGCCAATTAATATCTGCCTCCTTGAAGACAATTACTGTTCTGATTTCTATCACCATACTCTGCCTGTTCAAAAATATAAATTAATGGAACACAGCAACATACTATTTTGTGCCTGCCTTTCACTCTGTAGTATTTTAGCAATTCATTCTTGTGTCATGTGTTAGTAATTTGCTCATTTTATTGATGATATTCCATTGAATGAATATACCACAATTCATTTATCCACTCTCCTGATAATGGAAATTTGGTCATTTCCAGTTTGGTCCTGTTATGGAAACAGCAACATTCATGCACATATCTTTTTGTGAACATATGTTTTCATTTATATTGGATCAATAGGTAGGGGTGGAATTGTTGTATCATAGGGAAAATGTTACCTTAGTTTTACAATGTTATTTAACCATTACTTATTTCATTTACTTTCCATTCTCACCAATATTTTGTGTTGTCAGCCTTTTTATTTATTTATTTATTTATTTATTTATTTATTTATTTATTTATTGCATCTGGCTTCTTTTACTGTGCATGGGTTTTTTTGTGTTTTCTTTAACATCTTTATTGGAGTATAATTGCTTTACAATGGTGTGTTAGTTTCTGGTTTAAAACAAAGTGAATCAGCTATACATATACATATATCCCTATATCTCCTCCCTCTTGTGTCTCCCTCCCACCCTCCCTATCCCACCCCTCTAGATGGTCACAAAGCACTGAGCTGATCTCCCTGTGCTATACAGCTGCTTTCCACTAGCTGTCTATTTTACCTTTGGTAGTATATATAAGTCCATGCCACTCTCTCACTAGCCTTTTTAAACATTCGGTATTGAAAAGAGTGTATATAATTGTATCTTCCTGAGCTTTTAAATGTCATGTCCCTAATGAGTATAATGTTGAAAAAAAATTCATGTGCTTATTGATCTTTCCTTTGTAAAGTGTCTGTTCAAATCTTTTATGCATATTTCTTATTTTTATCATATTTTGTTATTGAGTTATAGGATTTCTTTATATATTCTGGATAAAAGGATTGATTTGACAGAGATACATATTATGAATAGCTTTTCAAAGTGCTGTTTCATTATTCACTTTTAAAAGTGTCTCTTAAAGAAAAAAGTTTTAAATTTTTATGAAACTCATTATATATACATATATATATATTTTTTTTAAGAAAGGGGATTCTGACCCAAGATACCTTTACCGCCCACACAAAGGTCAAGATAGTTTCTTAAGTTTTCTTCAAGGAGTTATGGAGTTTAATTTTTATGTTTATGGCTATGATCTATCTACAATTAATTTTTGTGTTTGAAATAAGATAGTGGTTGAGATACACACACATTTATTTATTTATTTATTTATATTGCTTTCCATTTGCTCCTCCAGTAATTTCAGCTCCGTTTGTGGAAAATATTTTCCTTTTATCCATTGGATTGCTTCGGACCTTTACTGAAACTCAATTGACATATGTTTAGCTTTAGACTCTGTACTGTTCAATCATTTATTTTTCTCTTCTCATGTCAATGCCACACTCTCTTGATTACTATATTTTCCCAGTAACTCTTAAAGTCAGGAATTGTAAGCCCTAAAATTCCTTCTTTCTGGAAATAATTTTTAGTATATTAGGTCCTTTGTATTTACAAATGAATTCTAGATATGCTTGTCCTTTTATACAAAATGCCTGTTGGGAATTTGATTAGTATTGCATTAAATCTAAAGATTAATATGGAGAGAATTATCCTTTTAGCAACATTTTGTCTTCCAATCATCATGCTATATCTTTCAACTTATGTAGGTCATTCATATATTTTTCTCAAGTACTGTTGTGTTTTGTTTTCATTATAGAGATCTTGTGTATCTTTTGTTGAATTTATCCTTATTTTAATAGTATTTTTGATGCTAGTATAAATTATTTTTAAAAATTGTCTTGAAAAATTTTATTGCTAATGTATAGAAATACAATTTGCCTTTGTATATTTTTGTTATATATTCTGACATTGTCAAATTCCTTTAGTAAGATAATTTATTTTCATGTTTTTATAAAGTCTTTAGAAATTATACATAAACAATGGAAAGTTCTGCTTATAAAGATATTTTTATGTCTTCCTTTCCAATGTTTATGCCTTTTATTTTTTATTGCATTGGTTAGACCCTAGATACATTGAATAAAAGTGATCAGAGTGTAAATCCTAGGGGAAACTGTTCATTCTTACACTTTCAAATGTGAGAGTAGAGGTAAGCTTTATGGATATTCTATCAGATTCAGGGGAGGGGTCCTTCTATTCTTAGTTTGATGAGAATTTTCATGTCAATTGGTGTTGAACCTTGCCAAACACTTTCTGTACCAATTGTGATGATCATATGCTTTTTAACTTATATTTGGTTAACTATTCTTTTTATATTTAAACAAATTTACACTTTGGAATAAACTCCAGTTTTTCATGACACATTGTCAGTTTTGTCGTGTTATATTTGATTTGTAAATATTTTGTTAGTGATTTTTAAATCTATGATGACAAAGGATATGAACATATGAATATAAACATATAATTTTCCTTTCTCCTAAAGTATTCATTTGATTCTGGTACCAGAGTTATGGTAGTCTCAAAATGAGTGAGGAATTGTTTATATTCTACTATTTTCTGAAAAAGTTTCAGTAAGATAGAGAGTATATCTTCATTAAATGTTTGTGGGAAACACTGGTGGCTTGATGGTCCTGGAGTTTGGGGAAGTTTATAAGTAAGAATTCAGTTTTAAAAATACATATAGTAGGATATTCATTTTTTTTAAACTTCTTATATCAGTTTCTGTGATTTGTGTCTTAAAAGGAATTAGGCTGATTCAGGTCAGTTCTCAAATTCCTTGACATAATATTGTTCATTATAGGTTCTTTTTTTTTAATGTTTGTAGAATCTGTAGTACTTTCCTTTTATTTTTTTTTCATTCCTGATATCAATAAATTGTTCTTTATTTCTTTTTGTCTTGATCAGTAGAGGGTTCTTTAAATATATTTTCACTGAATCATGCTTTATTTTCTTAGTTTCCCCATGTTATTTTTTTGTTATATTGTTATTTCTTGTATTTTTAGTATATCCATTCCTTTTATTTACTTAGGTTTTAAATTTTGTCCCTTTTAGCTTTTTAAGATAAAAGCTTAATTCACCCAAAAATCTTTTTGTTTTACTATATGCAGTTAAAAGTACACATTTTTTTCCTGAGCAGTGATTTGTACTTCAGAAAGTTTAATATCTTGTATTTTCATTTTCATCCTTATAAACTGCTTATTAATGTCCAGTGAGATTTCATCTTGCATAATAGAAGCATGTTGCCATTTTCCAATTCTTTAGGAATTTTCTTGATATCTATTATCTATTGTTCATATTTATTATTATTTTCTAATTTAATTTTGTTTGTCAAATAATGTGATTTTAAGCTCTTGAGACCTACTGAGGCATATTTTATGTCAAATTATATGTTTTGTCTTGATGAGTGGTCAATAGGCCCTTGGAAAAAATGTGAATTCTGCAAGTTTGTGATGTAATGTTCTATAAATGTTAATTAGGTCAAGTATTTTAATAGTGTATCTCAAAATTTCTATATATTTGTTGATTTTTTTATTCTACTTGTTCTGTCCACTACTGAGAATAGTTTTAAAATTTCCAAAAAATGATTTAAATATGTTTATTTCTCTCTTTAATTTTGTAAATGTTTGCTTCATTAATGTTTAAACTCTAGTATTAAGTGCATGCATCTTTAGGACTTTTATATCTTTTTGACAACTTAATCAATAAAACATTTCTTTTGTCAAGAAAATATTCCTTCCTCATCTTTTGAATATTGCTTATCTTGAGGTCATTTTTTTTCTGATACTTATAACTCCTCCATCTTTTTGTATAATTTGCACTTGCATTATACATCATTTTTGAACATTTTACTTTTAAGTACTTAACCTTAACATATTTAAAATTAGAAGTCTCTTATAAATGACATATAGTTGGATCTTGCTTTTTTATACCTTTTGAAGTGTCTGCCTTTTTGTCTGCACATGTCTTGAATTCAATGTAATTAATGACTACTTTACAGTAACTTTGATGTCAGGTAATGTCATTCCTCCAACTTTGTTCTTCTCTTTCAATATTTTGTTGATGATTCTGGGTCTAGTGCCTCTCCATATAAACTTTAGAATCAATCTGTCAATATCCTGAAAATAATTTGCTGGGATTTTAATGGGGATTGCATTGTATCTATGGATCAAGTTGGGAAAAACTGACATCGTGACAGTATTGAGCCTTCCTATCCACGAACATGGAATATCTTTCCATTTACTTAATTCCTCTTCCTCCTCCTCCTCCTTCTGTTTTTTATGTCTCTGTTCTTGTGTTGGTGTAGTGTTTTTTATTAGAGTTTTGTAGTTTTCCTCATATAGATCCTAGATATTTTGTTAGATTTATAACTATGCATTTCATTTTCGCACTGCTAATATAAATGATATTGTGTCATTAATTTCAAATTCTACTTGTTAATTGCTGACATATAAGCAAGCAATTGACTTCTGAATATTAACCTTGTTTCCTGCAACCTTGCTTTAATTGCTTATTAGTTTCAGGAGGGGATATTTTGACAATTATTTTGGATTTTCTACATAAACAATCATGTCATTTACAAGAAAAGACAGTTTTATATCTTCCTTCCCAATCTGTATACTTTTTACTTCCTTTTATTGTCTTATTTCATTAGCTAGAACTTCCAGTATATTGAAAAGGAGCAGTGAGGGGGACATCCTTGCCTTGTATTTGATCTTCATGGGAAAGTTTCAAGCTTCTCACCGTTAAGCATGATGTTAGCTGTAGGTTTTTTGTAGATAGCCTTTATCAAGTTGAGCTAGTTCCCCTCTATTCCTAATTTACTGAGAGTTTTATGATAAATGGGTACTGGACTTTTTTCAAATGCTTTCCTGAATCAATTGATATGATCATGTGCTTTTTCTTTTTTAGTTTCTTGACATGATTGATGACATTCATTGACTTTTGAATGTTGAATCAGCCTTGCATACTTGCAATAAATCCCTTTTGGTTGTGTTGTATAATTCTTTATATACTTTTAAGATTTGATTTAATAATATTTTGTTGAGAAATTCTGCATTTATGTTCATGAGAGAAATCAGTCTCTCATCTGGGCCTCTGAAGTTTATTATTGTTTCAATATCTTTAACAGATATAGGCCTAGTCAGGTCATCTATTTCTTCTTGTGTGAGTTTTAGCATATTTTATCTTTCAAGGAATTGATCCATTTCATCTAGGTTATCAAATTTGTGGGCATAGAATTGTTCATAGTATTCTTTCTTATCATTTTAATGTCTGTACATCTGTAATGATATTCCCTCTTATTTATTTATTTATTTATTTATTTATTTATTTATTTATTTTAATTAATTTATTTATTTATTTTTGGCTGTGTTGGGTCTTTGTTTCCGCATGAGGGCTTTCTCTAGTTGTGGCAAGTGGGAGCCACTCTTCATCGTGGTGCACAGGCCTCTCATTATCACGGCCTCTCTCATTGCGGAGCACAGGCTCCAGGCGCGCAGGCTCAGTAGCTGTGGCTCACAGGCCAAGTTGCTCTGCGGCACGTGGGATCCTCCCAGACGAGGGCCTGAACCCATGTCCCCTGCATTGGCAGGCAGATTCTCAACCACTGTGTCACCAGGGAAGCCCGATATTCCCTCTTTTATGTCTGATATTATTAGTCTGTGTCCTTTCTCTTTTTTTCTTAGTTAGCCTAGTTCTAACCTAGCTAGAAACTTTTTGATCTTATTGATATTTTCACAGAACCAGCTTTTGATTTTATTAAGTTTTCATTATTGATTTCATTTTCAATTTCATTAATCTTTGTTCTAATTTTTAATATTTCTTTTCTTCTGTTTACTCTGGATTTAATTTTCACTTCTTTTTCTAGTTTCCTAAAATGGAACCTTGGATTAGTAATTTTAGACTTTTCTTCTTTTCTAATATATGCATTTCATGCTATACATTTCCCTCTAAGTACTGCTTTCACTGCATCCCACAAATTTTGATAAATTTATGTTTTAATTTTCATATAAATTTTTTTTCATATAAAAATATTTTTTAATTTCTCCTGAGATTACCTCTTTGATATTTACCTAAATTTAAGTCTACTATATTTCTTCTGTAGTATCAATCCACTGTTAATCTCACCCATTACATAAGGCAACTCAAGATAGCTATTACTCTTTGGCAGTAATTGTCAATCAGAGCCAGTTTTCTCCCAGGGGACATTTCACTATGTATGGAGACATTTTATTATTATCATGACTCCGGGAAGAGGTCCTATTGACATCTAACACATAGAGGACAAGGGTACTGCTAAACATACTAAAATGCAAAACAAAGAATTATCTGGCCTAATATGTCAGTAGTACCAAGATTAGGATGTCTTGCTCTTGGTTTACTTATTTTTCCTCCTGAAGTGTGGCGTGAGGCCTCAACTAAATCTCTGGTCTCTTCAGTGATATCACTCCAATATGTATAGTCAGAACTCCAATTTCTTCCAGTTCTTTATCAACTCCAGAATCTCTGTCTAGTACACAGAACTAAGTGACTACTTACTGTAAAGTCTTACAAAGTCTCTTTGCATACACACCTTAACAACCAGACCAAGAATCAATAAATCTCTATAGAGATTTGGGGGATTCATTTTGTGCAGATATTTTCTATATGTATCATACCCCACAAATTCCAGCCTTCTCACCATAATTACTACAATTCTCTGTATGATTACTGCATAAAATCAATGTACAAGAGTAAAAATATATTCTTCATGGAGCCAACATTTTTTTCCTGAATATTTTGGGCTTTTCAGCAACCAGAAGACAAAGAAAGGCATCTGTACTGACCAGAGTAATTGATCCTGATAATCAAGGGAGATTAGGTTAATGTTATACCATTGGAAAAGGAAGACTATACTTGCAAACTAGAGGATTCATTGGGATGCCTCTTTGTACTTCCTTGCTCAGTAATTCTGATCAATACATTGTCCCAATAATAGCAAGATGATCAAGGACTCTGGTCCTAAAGGAATGTAGATGAGGGTCAACCAAATGTAAAGATACCAACATGCTGGCAGATGTAAAACAAAACAAAACAAGACAAAAACAAAACAAGACAAAAACAAACAAACAAACATGGAATTGAGAATAGAAGTCACCTATGACTTTTTTACAAAGTGGGGACTGAAAATACTGTATTTTATAAAATATTTGTCCCTTATACACCAATGATGAAGGACACTGATGGTATATAATATTTCAGAATTTAAATGAAAATTTAACAAAATTAATATTTGTGTACACTTTATTGGGCAATTAACTTTTAAACCAGACAAGGGACAAGGGGGTATTAATCTTTATGAGGTGAATTATCTCTTGGAGGAGATTATTTAGCATTACATTTACTTAACATCTGTTTGTTAAAAGATGTGTTATTTTGTCTTAAATCTTTGAATATGACAGTGATTATAATTCTTATTCCAGTGGCCAAACTAAATATTTTTGCATTAACCATAAGAGAAAATATCACTTTTTAAATTTTTCAATTAAAGCTCTTTAAACTTTAGTTTGGTTAAGCAATTTGAAGCTTTCTTTATCAAATAGGAATGTTAGAATTTGTACATAAATAGAAAGCTTTGTGTTATCTGATGGAAGCATTTGTGTTTTGTAATTAAACTGAAGTGTCAATACCGGTTTAATTGTATTCACTCTTCCCACATGGTGAACTTTAGCATTGATCTAGCAAGCACCTCCTGAACTAGTTTTATAACCAGAATCAAATTAACTTTAATTATATTGTCAAGGTCTCTTATAATTTTACTTTCCTTGATACATCAAGTTTGTAGATAACTATTTAGATGCCACTGAGGGAAAATTGTTCAAAAAGAAAGTTATTTTGTATCATTTCTTACCTGTAATATTGAATGCTTCTATTCTTATAATATCAAAGCTTTACAATGTCATTAGCCCCACCCATTTGCCTTTGTTCTATCTCAGAAATTACTAACAACAGGCTGTTCCCATATAGGCTGACAACTTCCAGTCACTCTGAGAATGTACTTGGCCTTTAGAGTGTGTTCTGCCTGAACACCAAGTAGCTCAGATATGTCAGGAAATTAATGCACCAGGGACAATCCTAAAATTGAGTGATGAGGGCTGGTGGGTATATACCCCAGTTGCCTCCCCCTTCACTATAATTCTGAGATATGTTCCACAACGTTTCTCAGAAGGTTCCCAGTGAGATTGAACACCAGTTGCCCACATCAGGGACTCACTCATACATCCCATTCCTTGGCTTTCCTCTCTTTCTTGTCACACTTGCCCATTTCCTCAAAATCCCTTCTAGTATCACCTTCCAAACAATCTGCTTGTAACTAATCCTTTTCTCAAGACCTATATTTGGGGAACCCAAAATGAAGCCACTAGTCTTGAAATATTTTTGGTTGATTCTAGCCATTAAAAGGCAAAATTAAATGAACATTTATCTAATATGTAACATATTCTTACTAAGTACAAAACCATACAATGTGGTATTCTAGTCAGGTTTCTCTAGAGAAACAGACTAATAGGATATATATAGGAATGGATTTATTTTAGGGAATTGACTAATGCAATTATGAAGGTGGTGAAATCTCATGATTTGCTGTCTGCAAGGTAGAGACCCCAAAAGACAGTAGTGTAATTCATTCTGAATTAGAAGGTCTGAGAACTAGGGGAGTCAATGATGTAGATTCCAATATAGATCTGAGGGCCTGAGAACAGGGAACACAGAGTTCAGGAAGAGATTGATGTACCAGCTCAAGCAATCAAGCAGGAAGAGGCAAATTCTTCTTTCCTCTATATTTTTGTTCTGTTCAGATTCTCAAGAGGTGGGACAAAGCACACCAACATTGGGGAGGACAACTACTTTACTGAGTAAACAAATTCAAATACTGCTTTTATCCAGAAACATGCTACAGACACACCCCCAAATTATGTTTAACCAAGTATCTAGGTATCCCATGATTTAGTCAAGTTGACAAAAAAATTAACCATCACAAGTGACTTTCAAATTATGTAGAGAGTTAGTCATAAAAGCTCATGGTTTATCATTTAGAAGTTTCAAAATAATAAATCTCTTGAAATAAAGTGTTCTGCATGCAATAATTAAAAGCAACTAAATTGAGGATTCTCTGATTTACTCTTTAACATTCATAAGTGAGGCACAATGAATTAGACTAATAAATGTACAAGGAAAGTTTCTTAAACAATAACCAGAAACAAAGCAATGTTTCTGGAAAATTCAACCTAATATGTCCTCTGTAAACATTCACAATTTTCAAAGATAAAAGAGAGAGGAGTGACATCAGTGAGAATGGTGTAGTAAGAAACTCCAAAAATGTCTCATAAAAGCAATAAGAAAACTGTCATAAACTGTCAGAATTGACTATTTCAGAACTCTGTATGCTAATCACAAATGGGGGAATGCTTAACCAAGAAAAAGTAGCTCTACTTCAGTAAAAGCAGTGAGCTTTTAACCCATTCTTGCCTATCTCCCCCTCTCCAGCTCATTGGTGGTCTTGAAGATAACACATTTCAAGTACAGCTACCAATACTGGAGAGAGTAGAACAGACCATATTCACCCACAAAAGAGTATGGTTGTTTTTTTTTAGGACTGACAGGTTATTCCCTGAAGGAAAGACTCAAGGGACCTGCTTTTATCTCACCTAACATAAACCTTTCAAGTGCTGAGAGTGTTAGTTAAGGGGTATTTGATGTAAACCTTTAAATGCAAATGATTTGTTGCTGCTGCCTGGAGCAATGAATAACAGTTGGGGCAAGCAATAGATTAACCAAAATCTTGAGAGGAAATTCTGGTAAGAGATGCCTTAGAGAGTTAAGGCTTTGAAAATCTCCAACATATTCTTGGGAATTTAGAAATTTAGGTGTATGTCCAGGACTGTATACATCCCCAATGAAGATATGAGAAGGTACTAAGCTCTCACCTTTGGCTAACATTCAATTTCTGTGAAAGTAGGAAATAAAGGATAAGGTAGAGTTTCAAACCACCTAGCTGAATATTAAAGGCACACCATAATACATACATATACTGGTTTGATTTGTAAAAAAAAAAAAAAGACTAGGAAGTTTTTATTTTTAGTTCCAGACATTTAAGGAAATCTCAGTCCAATCACTAACTGACCACTAAGCTAAAGGGAACAGAGATTTCAGAGGCCACACATGACCAAAAATAAGTCAGAAACGTTTGGCCAGAAAAGTCTCTAAACAAACAATAGAAAGGGAGGAATAATATTTCCAGAGTTTCCACATTATAATATCCAAAATGTTCAGTTTTCAACAACAAAAAATATGTGGCAGGCAGAGGAACAAATATATATATATATATATATATATATATATATATATATATATATATATATATACCTCCAAAACCTATGGGAAAATAAAAACCCAAAAAACAATAGAATCTGTTCTAATGAAGCACAAACATTGCACTTACCAAAAACTTTAAATCATGTATTTAAAATATGTTCAAAGAACTAAACAATAAGAATCATATCTCGCCAAATAGAAAGGTAAATAAAGGAGTAATGAAAAGAAACAAAATTAAATTCTGGTGCTGAAAAGTTTACTAGATGAGCTAATTTGAAGATTTGAACCAGGAGAAGAAAGAATTAGTAAATTTGAATACAAGTCATATGAGATTATCCAGTTTGATGAACAATAACAACAAAAACAACAAAGAATAAAGAAAAATAAACAAAGCTTAAAAACCATGTGAGACTACATGAAGTTTACTAACATACACATAATGGAAGTCTCACAAAGAGAGGAAGGAAAGAAAGGGGCATAAACTGTAAAAACTTCAAGTAGGATAAAAACAAATCCACACTGAGACACAGTTAAATCAAACTGTTAAAAGTCAAAGCCAAAGAGAGAATCTTGAAAGCAGCAAGATAATAGCAGTTCATCATATAGATGAGATCTTAAATAATATAAACCTCAATTATCAGAGACCATGAATGTCCAAAGGCAGTGGAGTGACATATTCAAAAAGCTGAAAGAAAAACAAAACAAAACAAACTATCAACCAAAAATTCTATATCTGGCACAATCATCCTCCAAAAATGAACAAAAATTTAAGACATTTCCAGATAAACAAAACAGAGAGCATTTGTTGCTAGTAGACCTGGTTTACAAGAAAGTATTTCTAGACAAATTCCTATAAACTCACAAAGTAACAAAACTGACTTAAGAAGAAATAGAAAATTTTAATAGACCTATAAGTAAAGAGATAGAATTAGTAATAAAAACACATCACAAAACTAGGCTAGGACCAGATGACTTCACTGGTGATTTTTATCAAATTTTAAAGATCAATTAACATGAATTCTTCTCAAAGTCTAATACACAATAGAATGTGAGAGAACACTTTGTAATTCTTTTTATGAGGTAAGTATTACCCTGATGTCAAAGCCAGATAAAGACAACATAAGGAAACTACAGACCAATATATTTTACGGCTATGACTGTAAAAATTCTCAACAAAATACTGGCAAATCGAATACAGGAGCCTATTTAAAGTATTCTACACCAAATCCAAAGTGGGATTTATCCCAAGAATGCAATGATGGTTTAATATATGAGAATCAATCAATATAATACACCACATTAATAAGAATTTTATTTTTTCATAAAGAAAAATACTTCATGATTATTTCAATAGACACAGAAAAAAATACTTTGACATAATCTACAGTATTTTATGTTTTATAAAACTTAATAAACTAAGGATAGAAAAAGCTTTTCTCCTAATACCTGGAGCAAGACAAGGAAGTCTAGTCTTACCTCTTCCATTCAGTACCATACTGGAAATTCTAGCCAGGTCTATTAGACTAGAAGAGGAAATAAAGGCACCCAAATTGGACAGGAAGAAACAAAATTATTCCTGTTCACATATTACCCATATCTAATCTAGATAGATAGATGATACAGATTTAGATATAGATATAGACATAGACATAGATATAGACTTCCTAAAGAATCCACAAAAAAAAGTTAGAGGTAAAAACTTATTTCAGCAAAGTTGCAAAATACAAGATCAAAATACAACAATCAGTTGCATTTCTATACACTTGCAATGAACAATACAAACATGAAACTAAGAAAAAATTCCCTTTAAAATAGCTTCAAAAAGAAGAAACACTTTGGAAGAAATTTAACCAGAAAGTAAGAGACTTGATGAAAAATATAAAACGTTGTTGAACTAAATAACATGTCACCTAAATAAATAGCATATATCAAATGTTCATGAATTGGAAGACTTAATATCACCAAAAAAGCAAGTCTTATCAAATCAGTATACAGGGTCAATGCAATACAATCAAAATCTCAGCTTCCTATTTTTGAAGAAATAAAAATATGATCCTAAAATTCATATGGAATTGCAAGCAATCCAGAAAAGTAAAAACAATCTTGAAATAGATGGACAAAGTTGGGAAACTCAGACTTCCCAATGTCAAAACTTATTCCAAAACTATAGTAATCAAAACCGTGTGGTACTGGCATAAGAACATACAGACATATACCTCAATGGACTAGAACTATGAGTCTAAAATTAAACCCATACATTTATGGTCAGTTGATTTCTAACAAGAGTCACAAGACTATTCAATGAGAGAAAGAACAATCTTCAGCAAATTGTGCTTGGACAATTGACTACGCACAAGCAAAAATATGAATTTGGATCCCTACCTCATATCATATACAAAAACTAAATCAAAATGGATTGAAGACCTAAATGTAAGAGTTTACATTTACTCATAGAAGTTACTACAAAACTCATAAAAGGAAACATGGTGTGTAAATTTTGTCAATGTTTGTTTAAATATGACACATGCACACACAAATCAACAAAAAATAGATAAACTGGATTCCATCAAAATTTAAAACTTTTTTGTCTCAAAACACACTATGAAGAAATTGAGAAATTAATCCACAAATGAGAGAAGGTATTTCCAAATCATACATCTGATTAGGGTCTAGTATCCAGAATATATAATGAACTCTCATAACTCAACAACAACAAAAATAAACAACTGGATTTTAAAATAGGCAAATGACTTAGATGTTTCTCCAAAAAGATATACAAACAGAAAATAAGCACATTAGACAATGCTTAATATCATAGTCATTAAGGAAATGCAAACCAAAAACTATTTCACAGTCATCAGAATGGCAAGATGAGAAAGAAGAAAAACGGGAAAAGGAAGAAGAGGAAGAAAGGAGAAGGAGATAGAAGAGAAAGAAGAAGAAGAAAAAAGAAGGTAGAGGAGGTAAAGGAGGAGTAAAGTGGATAAGTAGGAAGGGGAGAAGGAAAAATAACAAATGTTAGCAAGGGTGTGGAAAATTGGAACCCTCATAAATTGCTTCCCAGCAATGTAACATGGTGCCCTGCTGTGGAACCAGTATGATTGTTCCTCAAAAATTATATGTAGAGCTACCATACAATCCAGAAATCCTACTCCTAGGTATATACCCAAGAGAACTGAACACAGGAAAACTTGTACACAGTTGTTCATAACAGCATTATTCATACTAATCCCAAAGTGGAAACCACCAAATATCTGTCAAATGAATGAGTTGGGGATGGTCAAAGATGGTGGCACAAGAAGATCCTAAACTCACCTTCTACCATGGACACACCAAATCTACAGCTATACATGGAAAAATTATTGCAGAAAAAGAACTGAAAATTAGCTGATCAGGTCCTAAACAAAAGGGATGAAAGGGCCACATGGAGATGGGTAGGATAGGCAAGATGTGTTCTTGCTAAAAACTTCACCTTCAGCATGGTGACCCACAGCAGGGAGAGATCTCATGGATCCAGAGCTATTCCCTGAGGAGCAAGGGGTTTATACATACTCCACACCAGGTACCCCAACACTTGGAATCTGCACTGGAGACAAGGGCCCCAAAGTGTCCAGCTTTGGAAACCAATGGGGGTTTATATCCAGGAGACATAGGTGAGAGGTGGGGGTAGGGGATATGATATTTGCACTGGGACCCAGTGCAAATGCAGAAATTAGAGAAGTGCCTGAACTAAATGTGAAGGAGATTTACTTGCTAATCCTAAAGAACCTCCTGGAGGGGCAGGGATGAGTAGGAATTTCTTTGGGGATGGAGGCACTGGCAAGTAATGTTTTTGCACTCTCCCTAACACAGGTTGGCTCCCACAGACACAGACTCACTAAAGCTGTGGGTATGTCCCACCCCCAATGCACTTACTCTGCCTTCTTAAAGCTGTGGATGTGCCCTACCCCCAGAACTCTCCCAAAACCTCACTACAGCTGGTGGGTGGCACAGTACACACAGGAGATGTACCTTAATCACTTGGCACTGGTGGCCAGAAATTTTGCTCTCCTGCGCCCATGAGACTGTAACAATCAGAAAGACAGTTCTGGCAGGCCACCGCACCCAGGGGCACTGTTCAGACAGCAGATTGAAACATAAGCCCAGTCTACCTGTGAAAAAGGCCA
This sequence comes from Stenella coeruleoalba, assembly GCF_951394435.1. Taxonomy (NCBI): domain Eukaryota; kingdom Metazoa; phylum Chordata; class Mammalia; order Artiodactyla; family Delphinidae; genus Stenella; species Stenella coeruleoalba. The sequence goes on along the minus strand of NC_137150.1, from coordinate 107,450,073 downwards.
ATTTACTTGTCCTGGAGCTTCAATCTTAGGGACAGGCTTCAGGTTTGCCACACATCTAGACACTAAAGAGGCACTCTCAGGAAATGTAGGCAGGGAGACACCACTCTTATTCTCTCTCTTGGCCTCACCACAATTTACTGGTACCTCCCAGAAAGGAGCTTATATACTGAAGCCCCATTTTTTCCAACTGTTACCCAGGAGACTCCTCCAGATCTCTTGGTCCTGAAGTCAACTAAGTTATGACTGCAGTCCCACAGAACTGTATGTAATTGCATAATTTAAAGCTATTGCCTGAGTAGATGGCTCCCAATCAGCCTGAAATAGGTGCTAACTGAGATCTCTCCCATTGGAACACTGACAGGTCTTGTCCCTTAACTACTGGGACCTATCAAAAATAAACCAAGCTAATTTAGAAATTCACAAAAGTTTGAGAGACATCCAATAGCTAGGACAAAGTTGAAATAAGGTTCATCTCCTAAATAAGGACATTCCTTCAAGATCGGGAGAGATAGCTAGTCCACAAAATACATAGAAACAAACACAGAGTCAAGCAAAATGAGGAAACAGGAATATGTTCCAAACAAAGTAACAAGACCAAATATCAGAAAAAAGTCCTAATGAAATGGAGATAAGTAATCTACCAAAGAGTTTAACAGGAGTAGTCAAAAAGATGCTCACCGAACTCAGGCAAGGAATGGATGACCACAGTGATTGATAATTCCAATAAAGAGAAAGAAAATATAAGAACCTACCAAATAAAAATCATAGAGATGAGAAATACAATAATTGAACTGAAAAATAAACTAGTGAGGTTCAGCAGAAGACTACACGGTGTAGCAGAATGGATCAGCAACCTGGAGTACAGGACAGTAGAACTCAGTGAATCAGAGCAACAAAAAGAGAAAAAATATTAAAAAGAAATAAAGATAGCTTAAGGGAACTATGGGACAATATCAAGTGGAATAACATTCAAATTATATAGAGAAAAGGGGGTAGAGAATTTATTTGAAGAAATAATGACTGAAAACTTTCCTAACCTGGAAACAGACATCCAGGTCCAGGAAGCACACAGGGTTCCAAGTAACATCCCATTGATAGATGATATTGATGCTACCATGAAATCAGCTCTGATAAATTAAAGTCCAAAAATTATTTTGATGTGTTGGTAATGTTACTGTTCTCCACACAATGGAAGGTAAACCTTACAAAAATTCAGGGACATGCCATGTCATGAAATTCACAAGGGTCTAGTGGTGTGAAATACCCCTTCAAAATAAAGGACAAAATATTATATCTTGCACTACCTACAACAAATAGAAGAATGCAATGTTTACTATTTTCTTAAAATAAAACATTCCACAACTAGGAATATGTCTCAGATACATTAATCAAGTAATACTGAAGGCTACTAGTTTTGAGTGGGAACTAGAGCAAAAAGGGGTTTGCAAAATGTCTAGGCCCATAAGACCTAGAAGATCTTAATAGCGCTAGAATAATATTCTATATGAAATATGCACTAGAGAATTATTCCATGTGAAATATTAATTTACATGAATGGCCTCTGAAAAGTTCCAGTAGAACTCTGGATTTTGGCATCCCAGAGTATACACCGTTCAACATTGAGCATAAAAGAGTCCAAAGTGCATAAGCCAATATCCACCTGCATACCACCAGCTTCACCAATTCATGTATTTAAGCTTATAGTCTAGCTTCATGGGGGTTGGAGTGTTCATCTGACTAATTAATGGGAGGAAAATACCTTAACCTGTTCACAGATGATCTAGCATATAATGTTGGTATATGTCAAAAAATGAACTGCTGCTACACTAAATCTCCATTTACAACTGCTCCCAAAAGACAGGGCTATGGAGGGATCTTCCCTGGGGGCATAAATTTAAGCAATTTACCTTGCTATCCATGTTGTGTGAAGAGAGAAGTAACCTAGAGTAAGCATATGTAGAATCATGGGTAGTGGAATCTAAATTAACTGGTTATTTAAGTGCCTAGAAGTAGCAAGATTGGAAGATCACAGACAGGAAATTCCAGAGAGGTGGGTGTATGGATGGATACAGAAGATACAAAGTGTGAAAATATTTGTATTATGCCCACCAAAGAACATAGACTTCAGTAGAGACAACAAACAATAAAGTGAACAGGATGATTGAGCCAATAGATATCAGTCTTCAACTATCATAGTGTTTTCTCAGTGGGCTAATAATGATTAGTTATCATGGCAGATATGGAAGGTATCTATGCACTGGGCTAACAGCCTGGTATCTGTAATAGATTGCAAAAGTGGTCACAAAATGTTTTCTCTGTTATCAATCTAGAGGTGAAATATATTTCTCCTCTGTTTAATCTCTATTGGTCATGAGACATGCTTTGGCCAATTTGATAGCAGAAAGTATAGTATAATGTAAGCAAAAACTAGAAAAGCAGTTGCATATCAGAACGTTTCCTGTCTCATTGTTATTGCAACTCTACAATCAGCCTGCTGGAGAATGAGAGGTCACTTGAAGAATAACCATGGTTACTCAGCCAAAAACCTGCTACCTACCAGATATGTAAGGCCATTCTAGATAATTTAGAAGTCTTCTGACCTTCCATCTGACCATAGACATATAAGAGGTTCCAGAAGAAATCAACTGGATCAGAACAGATCCACAGAATCATGAGCCATAATGAATGGTTACTCTTTGAAGTCACTAAGTTTTGAAGTGGTTTGTAAAGCAGAAACAAAGTAAGTACATATAAGTAGAGTGCTGATTTAAAGGAACTTTAAAAATACAACCTTGACTTTAGGAAGAATTGACATACAAAACAGAAAAAGCAACAAGAAAACTACTATGTCAGGTTGGAAAAGATGGTCACCAGTTATACAGTTACCAACAATTCACAACAATGTATTCTGCCTAAACATGTAAGGTATAAAGGTACCCAATTAACTTGTGAACCTTGGCAGAAAACTCTCCAAGTGGAAATTTGAAAGTCAGAGTTGGCTTCTCTTAATTTCAAATGATAAGATATGAGAAAAGAGGGATAAACTTCTAAAATATGGATCCACATTGATCACCCTTGACCGAGGAATTCATTTTACAAAAAATAAAGCACAGTCTTGAGCACATGACCCAAGGATCCACTGGCCCTACCACATACCACAACATCAAAAAGTTGCTGGCCAGATAAAGCAATGGAATAAGCATTGAAGATATAGCTGAGAATGCCACTTAGGGATGACACTCTGAAAGAATGGGTCATATCCTTCAAACTGCGCTGTCTAGCTTAAAGCAATAGCCATTGTATGGTCATTTATCCACAGCAAGTAGAATATACAGATCTAGAAGCTTAAGAGTGTATTCGTCTCAGTCACTATCACTGAATGTTTCACTTGAAAGAAATAATACTTGCGATTACTGCAATTTTAGACTCTAATTACAACAATAGACATATGAAAGTCTTCCTGGTCACTTTTGGCTTTTTATGCAAGTAACCAGTATTCAAAGAAAGTTATCATACAGTAAGTGTAATCGATGCTGGTCAATATGAGGACATAGGGCTATTGCAAGATAATAAGAATGGGGAATTATGTATTTGGCACTCAGGTGATCCACTTTGGCTTCTACTGCACAGTTTTTTCTATAAATGAACAAATACAGTAACCATAGACTGAAAAGTGCATGGTAGCCTGGAGCTCAGATCCTCACAGGCATGTAAGCATAAATCACATCACCAGATAAGCTACAATGACAAACTTCTAGCCAAGAGGAAATTATATCTAAAGTATGTAGTGGGCTTCTCTGGTGGCACAGTGGTTGAGAGTATGCCTGCCGATGCAGAGGACACGGGTTTGTGCCCCGGTCCGGGAAGATCCCACATGCCATGCGGTTGGGCCCGTGGGCCATGGCCACTGAGCCTGCGTGTCTGGAGCCTGTGCTCTGCAACGGGAGGGGACACAACAGTGAGAGGCCCGCATACCGCAAAAATAATTTTTTTTTTAAATACATTTGTGGATTAGTAATTTGAGAAATGGAGATAAATAAAACTTTTCTTCTGTTATTAGATTAGATAAGGATAAAATAATTCTGTAGAAATATAGATTATTTCTGTAGAAATTATTTCTGTAGAAATAATTCTGTAGAAATATAATTTGGTGTGACACACATGGAAGGCAATTTGAATAAACAAGATTATTTTAAATCTGTACATAATTTGATTCATAATTTACAATTTAAGGACTTTAATCTTAAAATGTACATATGAATAAATATGTTAGCTATTGTATTGATTTAATAAGCCAAATCTTGAAAGCAAACCAAATATTTTAGATTTGGTTAAATATATTATGATGAAGCCAATTGAATATGTTATGGCTATTTAAAATATTGATTTATTTAATTTATTTATATAACTTATTTTGTTTTCATTGCAAGACATACTGCATTAAATTTTTATATAATATTGCCAACATAACCATGGAACTCACTGTGATACTCTTTCAATATTTTTAATGAACCAGAAGGAATAAAGTGACTATTTATTCATATGTTGAAATGGAGCAATAATAAGGCAGAGAAATAAGTCAACACAAATATATTAAATTTTCCCTGACTATACTACCTCTAAACTTTACATATTACAATGTATATTATATCTAAATCTAAGTTACCACTAGAGTTGTTTGTATTCCTCAATACTTGGTAGGACTAAATGCAATATAAAGTAGTTTAAGGGTTGGTTCTGTCATAATGTTTTATATTAGTATAATTCTAATCCAAAAAAAACTGAGAAAAACTAGTGTCAGGTCGATACAATTCATTCATTTCATCCCACTAAATACATGTCACTATAATTAGAAGTCACTATTGTTTCAAAAGTATTCTTTTTTCAGATAATTTCAGATATCACAAAGCAATCATAAAGAACAAAAGTTCCTTTGTGTGACTGGAGGACTTTGTGAAATAAAAGTTACTACAAAAGTGCTTAATAATAACACCCAAAACACTGTTAGGTTTTAAATAGAAGAAATGGATAAGTAGATATGATAACATCTGCTCCCTCTGTTGCCACAGACGCTGATGAGGAGCTGCACTAGAAATACTTCCTTAGGTAATGGCAGAATTCTAGTACTGTCTAAAATGTGTAACACATGCAAACAAGCAACAAAACGAATTGTTCTAAATCTCATATTTATCCAAAGACTGTTTAATAAGACATATAGCCACTTATACCTGCCAAATGCTCCATGTGAATGATAACTGTGAACCAAAAATTACTAAATTTTAAAATAGTCTTAAGGATGTCCACTATGCCACAAATTTAATCCCAAATTTTAAGAACAAATTTAATTTTAACTTTAATATAAATATTAACAATATACCCATGTACCTATGTTCACCTAATCTATGACAAAGGAGGCCAGAATATACAGTGGGGCAAAGACAGCCTCTTCAGTAAGTACTGCTGGGAAACCTGGACAGCTACATGTAAAAGAATGAAATTAGAACACTCCCTAACACCATACACAAAAATAAACTCAAAATAGATTAAAGACGTAAATGTAAGGCCAGAGAGTGTAAAACTCTTAGAAGAAAATATATGAAAAACACTCTATGACATAAATCACATCAAGATCCTTTTTGACCCACCTCCTAGAGAAATGGAAATAAAAACAAAAATAAACAAATGGGACCTAATTAAACTCAATGGCTTTTGTACAGCAAAGGAAACCATAAACAAGACAAAAAGACAACCCTCAGAATGGGAAAAATACTTGCACATGAAGCAACTGACAAAGGATTAATCTCTAAAATATACAAACAGCTCATGCAGCTCAACATCAAAAAGACAAACAAACCAATCCAAAAATGGGCAGAAGACCTATATAGACATTTCTTCAAAGAAGACATACAGATGGTCAACAAACACATGAAAAAATGCTCAACGTCAATAATTATTAGAGAAAAGCAAATAAAAACTACAATGAGTTATCACCTCACACCAGTCAGAATGGCCACAAAATCTACAAACAATAAATGCTGGAGAGGGTGTGGAGAAAACGGAACCCTCTTGCACTGTTGGTGGGGATGTAAATTGATACAGCCACTATGGAGAACAGTATGGAGGTTCCTTCAAAAACTAATAATAGAATTACCATAATACCCAGCAATGTCACTACCCAGAGAAAACCATAATTTAAAAAGACACATGCACCCCTATGTTCACTGCAGCACCATTTACAATAGCCAGGACATGGAAACATCCTAAATGTCCATCAACAGAGGAATGGGTAAAGAAGATGTGGTATATATATACAATGGAATATTACTCAGCCATATAAAGGAACAAAACTGGGTCATTCATAGAGACGTGGATGGACATAGAAACTGTCATACAGGGTAAAGTAAGTCAGAAAGAGAAAAGCAAATATTGTATATTAATGTATATATGTGGAATCTGAAAAAGTTGGTATAGATGATCTTATTTACAAAGGAGAAATAGAGACACAGATGCAGAGAACAAACATATGGATACGAAGGGGGAAGGGGGTGGGTGGGAGAATTGGGAGATTGGGGTTGATGTATATACACTACTGATACTACATATAAAATAGATAACTAATGAGAACCTACTGTATAGCACAGGGAACTATACTCAGTGCTCTGTGGTGACCTAAATGGGAAGGAAATCCAAAAGAGAGGGAATATATGTATATGTATAGCTGATTCACTTTGGTCTACAATAGAAGCTAACACAACATTGTAAAGCGACTATACACCAATGAAAATTTTAAAAGAATAATAAACTTGATATTTTAAAAAATTCATAAAAAAAAGAGAAAATTCTACATATAAAATTTTGTTATCTGCAAATCATAAATTTGTCTTTTCCTTGCCAGTATTCATAGCTTTTCTATCATATCCATGAAATTTTATATTTATCATATACCTCTAGATAAAATAAACATTAAACTAGTGATAGTGGGCATTCTTAATTATTATTTTAGTGGAAATGCCTCCAGTGTTTCTTCATTAAGTATATTTTTTCTGTTGATTTAAGCAAGATTTTTTGATAATAAAGTGTATATTTACATTGATATTTTCATATGGCTTGTCTCCCTCTAAGAGATGAATATTATTTGAGTCCTTATGTAGACTAGAGGAAATAGAAAGAAAATATGATCTATCTGAACTACTGATACACTATATTAATAGGTGTTCTGATATCAAGCAATGATTATATTATTGGGATAAAAATCTTTGTCAAGAAAGAGGAAGAGATGAAAAAGCACATGCTCAATCCCTTTCAGAGAAGACTTTCTTCCAATAAGCCATTAACCATAACTTAGTCAAAAAGCAAATCATAGCTCCAATGGAAGCCGAGAAATTGTTTATTTCATGTTGCCATATACCTAACCAAAAAAACTGGAGTTTCCACTAGAAAAGGAAAAAGAAAACATATTGGGCCTCAACAGTGTCCCTACCATACATACATTGAACATACATTCAATTGTTTCCATATTGAATGGTTATCTAATATTCCATTTAATGGATATATTAGAATGTATTTTACTAATTTAGGTAATTTCCAAATTTGTTGTCTTAAGCAATTTTAAAATAAAAATTTCCTTGTAAATATAAAAAAAAAGACTGCCAAATAAATCATTACAATATAAAATAAAATGCCATGATATTATAAGCAAAATTCATGGCTGTGTTTAAAATGATATTCTCCTTTTTGTGCCAGTTTTACTTTCTTCAGTATACGGATTCTTGATACACTGTAATATTCTTAACTGCTGACTTTTCTAATGCATTTTGTATTCTATTAAATTGTATGATTTAAAAGAAAATAATAATAAAATATTGGTCTTCTATTCCTGTGTTTTAAAACTAATTCTTGCAAAGCTGACAAAACATATATCTCATTTATAATATCTTCCTCTTTTAAATGTGAATACAATTTAAATTTTCTCTCTGGTAAAAGTTTTCCCTTTAAGATTGTGAGTGATGATTTTAAGCAGAACAAATAACCATAGAAATAAATCCCTTGGTTTTAATTGACTTCTGCTTTTACTGCAAGTAATTGTGTATAATTGCTGTTTTTCCAAATGATAATAAACAAAAATATCATTAAAATAAAGATAATTTTCAAATCAAGACTTACCCTTGAGTGATTGTTCCCATAACAATTACTGATTGCATCTGGATTTGCTGTCTTTTCCATGCAAAACAAATTACATGTGTTATTTAGCCAAACTTTGTAGAGTTAATATCTGTTCATAATACTCTATTGCAAGTATTTTATACAAGACACTAAAGAAATAGGGTAAATTATATTTACAGAAGAAATCAAATGAATGTCAAAAATATCGTTTACCTAACTATTGCAAATAGAATATAAATTAAATTTCTAGGATATATTTTAATTTATATTTGATTGTTTTGGGTTATGTATTTTAAAGTGTCTTAAAATTATCATGATGTCTTTTAAAATAAAATACATATCATATGAAAATGGAATAGGGCATGGGTTTTATAAGAGCACAAGGAACAAATGCCTTTATAAAGAATAGTTTAAAGAAAAGTAAATTAAAAAATAAAATGGTCAGCATGAAAGTACATAAGAGAAGGGAACTAAACTATAAAGAACCAATTAAGGCATGCAGGAAAAAGACAGGAATAGTAGGCCATGTCAGTTATTTCATTCAAAAAGGATAGAACTGGCTTTAACAGATATATCAGAAAAAGAGAAACACCAATGCAAATAATAATATTCAGTAAGAGATATAAAATTAAAATTATTTTCAAGTGTTGACTCAGACTTTCAGCTCCATATTATTTTAAATCAGGCAAAGAAAACATCTGAAATAGTAGGAAAATTATAAAAAATAATTCTAAAGAAATCAAATATAAAATTTTTCACCTGAGAATTTCAGTTTCTTTTCTCACAGACATGTAACAAATTGATATTTAGGAAGAGAGAGGGAAATATCTATAAAATAATAAGTGTGTGAACACAAATTTGTGGTATATTTGCCTTAAAATTAATGGTCAAACATTTTAAATTTATGATAATTCTACATATAATTAAAGGTTAAAATAGCTGCAAAATATTGTTAATACAAAAATGTTCCAAGAGATTGCAAATATTATGAAGGGTTATAAGTGAACCATAAAAGTAAATGATATATTTTTCAGTCATATTGAGCTTTCTAATGAGTTACCCTGGGAATAAGGTCTAAGCTGAGTTTTCTAACTTCTTCATTAATGAAATAAGAGAAAAATAAATAGGACATCATTTTAAATTTTAAGTTTTGCTGAGTTAGGATTAGCAGAAATATATTACAGAATTATATATTATATAATTACAGAATTATATATTACAGAATATATAAACAGAAATATATTACAATGAGACATAACCTGGACAGAAATAAATTAAAGTACTAAATGACAAAATGTTAGCAAACTTGCTTAGTTTTATGTGGACTATATGTAAAATCCTGAATAGAATACAATCTCATACTTTACTTCTATTTCTTTTAAATATATACTGAATTTATGCCTGTGGTTCAGTAGAGATGAAGGGTCTACAGAAATCATTAAAATCTGATTTGTGGTATTTTTTGTTTATTTATATGTAGTTCCCTTTAAAATTGTGTAGTCAAAGACAGTAAGGAGTATGATTACTTTTAATAAAGTTTAAGAGTTCATCCTGTAATGAGCCCTGTTTTTTTCAAAAGAGAAGTAGAAATGTACATATGACCTTATTAAAAATTGGATTCAGTCTAAAAATAATTTTTAAATAGCTCGGTAAAGAAAATAAAAAGTAAGAACACAAACATTTGGTTAAATACATAATTATAATAGGTTACCTATAAACAGTACTATGTTATGCGCTTGGTGCTTCTTAGATAATGAACTAATTTATTCCTCACAAGGACACAATAAGTATCATTATATCCACTCTCATTTTACAAATGAGGACATTTAGACAGACATGCTAGGTAGTTTAAGGTCAACTGGCCCTCTAGTGACAGTTAGTATTCAAACCCAGATAATCTGGCTGTGGAATCTGTGCTCATTGTCAGTAACACAGGCAGTTTTGTTTCAAAGATTTGCTATTGCCCCTTCAAACTGGGCAGGCACAAATGGCTGCTTTATCAAATGCAATAAAAATAACCTGAATTGGAGCCCAAGCATGAATTTTGAAAAGAGCATTTCTCCTGTCTAAATGAGACAGCTCTCTCTGAATTTACTTAAGTTTATCATGGTCAGTTATATCTAGAATACAACTTTTACACTAGGGTGAGTGATGTTGGGTTAGCTGGTTGGAGGTATTACTTAGTAGACCTGGAGGCTCTCAACAGGGCATGCAATTTTGTGAAAAATCCCTCATCATATCACTTTGCCAACACAGTATCACAGGATTACGGGCTGCCAATTTTAGGGTATGAAGTGTAGCAATTCCTTATAAATTTACATTCATACTTTTATTTTACATATAGGAAAACCTAGTACTTTATGGAAATATCTCTCTTCCTCTGTCACTTTCTTTCTTTCTTTTCTTCCTTCTTTCCTTCCTTCCTTCCTTCCTTCCTTTCTAACCTGGGATAGCTTCTTAAGGAACTATCAAGTTCTAAAGATCTTATGCCTAGCCTAGAAAATGTAGGTAATGACTGTGAACTCTAAATAGATTGCTCATCTAATAACACTTTTTATTTCTAATTTCTCAGGGTTTTGTCTCCAATATTACTAATTTCCACATTTTAGCTATATAAAGACTTTCACTAGCAGATGTAAATAATTCATGTAGGTTAATATTTAAGTGTGTGTGATACATTACTTAATATAGTACAATATTCTTATCTTTAAATAATAATGAAATGACATTTAGACTATCAGTTCCTTTCATACCTTGGTCTACCGTGCTTTAGAATGAAAAATAAAGGAATCTAGCATTTTAACTCTAATATTTAATATAAAATTACTAAAAATATTTTGACCAAGGTGACCTTCCTGTGGATTAGAAAAATGTACACTTCCTACAGTAAGTAAAGTATAATCACTTCACCGTAGGCTATAATAATTTCTCACATGCATCACTAAACAAGTTTACGGTTGGCTTAGATTTTAGAGAAAGAGACCCATTTAAAACTTCATTAACTATACATGTGTGCCGATGATATGTTTTACTAGAGGGGATTTTTTTTTTTTTTTGTCTAGTACTACTTTTCATTGTTGCTAATTATATTGAAATATGTGAATCAGTCCAACCATGAAAATCAGCACTGAACCATGTATTTAGGGTCCAAAAGAAATCAGGGTAGCCTAATGAAAAACAGGTAAAGAGCCTCAAGAGGATAAGGAACTAGGTGCAACGAAACAGTACATGTTGCTTGTCTTTTCTAAAGCTCTTTATGTTGGTGTTTACGGCAACCTGTGAGGTGAGTCTGAATGTATCTAGCGAAGAGAAATACTAATGCTTTCTCATTTAAAAAAAGAATGCTTAAAAGCCTACGAGGAGCAAAGGCAGAGGAGAGGTAAAAGAAGCAATATGAATATGAAGAATTGCAATAAAAAATTTGTAAACCAAGTCAAGGTTCTCCAAAATCATTATTTAACTTATAACAGACTAAAACATTTTATATGCCATGTCTTTAAACAAAGACATCTGACAGATAAACATAGATAGTCCACTGGTTGGCGGCTACTAAACTTATCAGAGTAAAGTTAAAAATGATCCATATGCATTTTTATAAAAGATGGTTAATAATTAGACACTAAAAATACTATATCAATAATATAAAAAGTATCTCAAAATATGAATTTCTGTATTTGTAATAGAGCATGATCTTTGTGTCCCCAGAAAGTGATTTTCTTAGATATAGCTAGTGGTTAGGCCTACGTAAAGGAAAGAGGACAAACATATTCACTATTTTGACAGGAGTTTTGTATGGCGTACACGTGGGAGACTAAGGGAGGACTCTAAGCTCAATCTTGGTATATGATTTTAGAAACTTTTCTCTTTAATTGTTTGTACCTTATGTGTGCTATGGAAAGTGATTAGAGGAATTGATGGGTGAGGATACATATGAAATGTAAATTAATAACTCTTATTCTAATAATCCCAGTTCCAAAAACAGACTCTCAGAAATAACATAATAGGCTATTTAGGAACAAAATGTGAAATATAAAATCATGGAAGCATATAAGTGAAGATCCACTTACAATCTGTGTGTCCCTAAGATGTGTCGAATGATTTTTTGGGTGACTATTCCTTCTAACTTTTTACCATATCATTCATACACAGAGTAAAATGTAAACTTTCTTCCTCAAAGAAAGGATTCAATAGTAGAAAAGTCATAGCAACATTATAAAAACACACAAGAATTCAAACTTTCTCCTTTTTTATTTTTTATCAAAGTATATGTCTCTTCCTTTAAATAAACAGAACCATGTAAGAAGAAAAAGTGAAGCAGAATTATTCATAAATTTGACTCTCAGAAAAACTATGGAGGTGGCAAGTAGAATATTCCTTATGGAAAGGAAATCAGGAAAACAAATAAATCAAAAATGCATTTACTTCTTAAACACGTATCAACAGACTGTTATTACTTTTGTTAAGTGTTCCGTCCTGTTGCATTTTTATAAACAGGCGCCTAATTTTAAAACAGCATTGGGCTTCACCAGTATCTCAACAGCATGATTTTATATGACAGATTTATTTGGATTGCTATTTAGATGTAAAATATTTGGAATGGCTCTATCTATTGTTTGGATGAGTTACCTTGTATGAACTAGAAATGTATGCTGAAACTGCCAGCTACTGCATAAAATATTTCATTAACATCACGACCTCATTTGTTAGATTGAATTGCAGTCTTTTTTGCCAAATTTTCCCCACAGATATATTCTATTTTAGAAAAATTGAATAAAAACAACACACAAACAAGAAGACAATTAATTCATATCTGTGAAACTCAGAATGCCTGGAATGCAAGCATTAGTGCTGTATATGATATAAAATTGCAATTAAATTTCTATTTTTATTAAAGTTTACATAACAAAACTACCACACACTTTGAAAAATTTAAACTTCTTGTAATGGCAGAGATTCATTCAAATTAGATATTCCCTTTCTTTCTCTGTCTCTGTCTCTTTCTCTCTCTCTCTATGTATATATATTTGGATGCAGATTAGTACTCTATGCAGAGAAAATATTTTAGATCTTATAAGACCATTTTTTGTCATTTTAGAATATAACTTCTAGATAAGAACTATTATCTTTAGTTAGCCTTGAGATATATCATAGATAATGAAGGTGCCAAGGCCTGTTTTATACATTAGGGATTCCAACTTTAGCCTGATCTGTGTTTGCTACAGTGACCAAACTATCTGATGAAGTGAAAGATTACTCCCAGCAACAGTCATTTTTAAAAAGCAGGTTGGCAAAAGGGCTCCATGTAGTCAGTCTGAGACACTGAAAGAGCCTGCAGCTGGTAAGAGAACAGCAGGGGTTTCCCACTTACAACCATCTTATAACTGTTTGAACGTAATGGAGGATAAAGCTGAAGGAAAGATTTTCCAGAAGGGTTCTAAATGATTCAGAAACATGTACTGATTTTTGTTCACCCCTGACAATATGTAACATTAACAGGCAAAAGGAACATTCTTAGTACTCTTGGTTAGATCAGAAAATAGCCTCAGCATATGGAGGATCCTAGAAGAAAAGAGCGTCAGTATGTGGAAGAAAGTAAAAACAGTGCCCAGGGAATTTGCTGGATGTGATAATACCATCAAAAAGAAGAAGGCAACTGGTAGATGAAAATGCACCATGTGGAGGATGACTTACCACCACAAATGCATATTTATAAACACATGGGGGAAACCTTCAATGCTTCCCACAAATATGTGCATTAGACTATAAAGATTAAATAAATTTGTTTAAAGTCATAGGATTAGGTGGATTCAACTACAATGTGAATACAAAAAGAGAAAACAAGAGTGCCAAGGCCTGAGATTTTGAGGTGTGTAGTAGGGAAGAAGGGGAATCTGTGGGAATGCATGTCCTAATATCAGGGTAAATGCCAGTGGCTTTGAGACCTTATAAACGGAGACATCAGTTTTTAATTCCCCATTTTAAAAAAGTGTGTGATCTAATAATGCTGTAAGATCTTGCTCCTGTTTCATACCGTGCACGCGCACACACGCATGCACAATGTTTAGAAATAAAAAATAAAAAATCCTACTTCACTGCTTCCCTGTACATTGTTCTTCTATATACTTTCTGATAGAGAGAAACTCTTCTTAATTTTTGAGCCAACATCAGAGGGCATGGCTAGTTTGTCATGTCTATCTCTCTCCATTTACTTAAAACTTTTCCTGGAACAAGTGTGAGAGGGAGGAGGGAGGTCAGAGAAGGAAGCTTCAGGGCAAGGTTGAGATAGATCTTACTTTTTTTATTCAGTAAAAGAATATTCCAAAGGAGTTTTCAGTTTGGCAACACATCATAAATAAATTCCCTGTATTCTTAAAATACATTGATAAATAAATATGTGGTCTTGCTTACGTAGATAATGTGAGCTGGCCTGTAGCTCCTGGTATTTAGGAGTAGGCATTGGGATTCCCAAACTCCCTAAGTTAGAAATAGCCAAGACATCAAGCTGCCTAGCCATACCTTCTTTACCATCAGTGTCTATGACTTGAATTTCAACTTGTGTTGTCCTCATAACCTTTTTATCCTGTTTCTAAAAATTATTTATCACCTCTATTTCATCCTATTTCACCTGCTAATTCCATTAACTGGTGAAATTTCCAGAGCCCTCAGGTCATTTTTCAATCCTGAGATTGTTTAGCAATACTAGACTGTAAATACTTCCCAACAAAACTAGGCAATGCCATTTTTTTTTCTCTATTTTGGTCTTGATTTCTCTTTTGCAGTGACTTGATCATGAGTTTCTTCCCTCTTATTAATAAAAAGGTCAGAAATTTTTACAATATATTTTGTTTAGGAGGACAGTGTGTTTGTTACATGGCCAGATCCCTGGCAAGCAAATAGACAAACTTAGAGACTACACATTTGTAGTAGGTAATTCTCAAGCAATCTCACATAATTGACACTTAAAAATCTCCCTGACTCTTTTCTACCTCTCAGTCTGAAACATTATTTTCTTTCTGTGCTTGAAACAAAATTCCAATTCCCTCTTCCTAGAACTCTGGCTCTCAGCTTCTCATGATTGTTTATAGTTTATGGCATATAGATGGTCAGTCACAGATGGCAGTAACTCTTGGTAGTTCTTCTGGAAAAGTTCTCCAGTTATCAGCTGCCTGCTTGGGTATCTTGTTGCCTGAACTTATTAGTCAAGAACCAATATTTTATCTTAAAAACTGATTTGGTTTCCAACAAAAAATTTTCAGAAGACATGAATTTGCACATCAACCTTCATGGCCCAGCCTTACTTGATATTTCCCTAAAAAATCTTTGGCAAAAATACAGCTACAAAACATCTTCGGTGCTGCTTGGTCTCACTTTTCCATTTGCAACATTCAGTCTTAAATGCTTCACTTCCTCAGAGGATCAGGGGCCAAGGTCACCACTCACCACAATCAGAAAGGTTATTCCTAGCATCTTTACATTCGATCCATAGTCAGAGTTACCACTTAAAAACATTGTACTCAGGGATCAGCCGGCCTGGCTGGGTGTACCCCACCTCAGCTCTAAGGATTTTTTTTTTTTTAACATCTTTATTGGAGTATAATTGCTTTACATTGTTGTGTTAGTTTCTGATGTACAACAAAGTGAATCAGCTATACATGTACTTATGTCCCCATATCCCTCCCTCTTGGCGTCTCTCTCCCACCCTCCCTATCCCAACCCTCTAGGTGGTCACAAAGCACTGAGCTGATTTCCCTGTGCTCTGTGACTGCTTCCCACTAGGTACCTATTTTACATTTGGTAGTGTAAATATGTCAATGCCACTCTCTTACTTCATCCCAGTTTAACCTTCTCCATCCCTATGTCTTTAAGTCCATTTTCTACATCTGCGTCTTTATTCCTGTCCTGCCTCTAGGTTTTTCAGAACCCTTTTCTATTTTTTAGATTCCATATATATGTTTTAGCATACAGTATTTGTTTCTCTCTTTCTGAATTACTTCACTCTGTCTGAGCTTCTAGGTCTACTACAAATAACTCAATTTTGTTTCTTTTTATGGCTGAATAATATTCCACTGTATATATGTGCCACATCTTCTTTATCCATTCATCTGTCAAAGGACACTTAGGTTGCTTCCATGTCATGGCTATTGTAAATAGAGCTGCAATGAACATTGTGGTATATGACTCTTTTTGAATTACGGTTTTCTCAGGGTATATGCCCAGTAGTGGAATTGCTGGGTCATATGGTAGTTCTATTTGTAGTTTTTTAAGGAACCTCCATACTGTTCTCCATAGTGGCTGTATCAATTAACATTCCCACCAACAGTGTGGGAGGGTTCGCTTTTCTCCACACCCTCTCCAGCATTTATTGTTTGTAGATTTTATGATGATGGCCATTCTGACCAGTGGGAGGTGATACATTATTGTAGTTTTGATTTGCATTTATCTAATGATTAGTGATATAGAGCATTCTTTCATGTGTTTGTTGGCAATCTGCATATCTTCTTTGAAGAAATGTCTATTCTGCCCATTTTTGGATTGGGTTGTTTGCTTTTTGATATTGAGCTGCATGAGCTGCTTGCATATTTTGGAGATTAATAGTTCATCGGTTGCTTCATTCACAAATATTTTCTCCCATTCTGAGGCTTGTCTTTTTGTCTTGTTTATGGTTTCCTTTGCTGTGCAAAAGCTTTGAAGTTTCATTAGGTCCCATTTGTTTATTTTTGTTATATTACCATTTCTCTAGCAGATAGGTCAAGAAGGATCTTGCTGTAATTTATGTCATAGTGTTCTGCCTATGTTTTCCTGAAAGGGTTTGACTTACATTTAGGTCTTTAATCCATTTTGAGTTTATTTTTGTGTATGGTGTTATGCAGTGTTCTAATTTCATTCTTTACATGTAACTGTCCAGTTTTCCCAGCACCAATTATTGAAGAGGCTGTCTTTTCTCTACTGTATATTCTTGCCACCTTTATCAAAGATAAGGTGACCATATATGCATGGGTTTATCTCTGGGATATCTATCCTGTTCCATCAACTATATTTCTGTTTTTGTGCCAGTACCATACTGTCTTGATTACTGTAGCTTTGTAGTATAATCTGAAGTCAGGGAACCTGATTCCTCCAGCTCCATTTTTCTTTCCCAAGATTGCTTTGGCTATTCAGGGTCTTTTGTGTTTCCATACAAATTGTGAAAGTTTTGTTCTATTTCTGTGAAAAATGCCAGTGGTAGTTTGATAGGGATTGCATTGAATCTGTAGATTGCTTTGGGTAGTATAGTCATTTTCACAATGTTGATTCTTCCAATCCAAGATCATGGTATATCTCTCCATCTGTTGGTATCATCTTTAGTTTCTTTCATCAGTGTCTTATAGTTTTCTGCATACAGGTCTTTTGTCTCCTTAGGTAGGTTTACTCCTCAGTATTTTATTCTTTTTGTTGTAATGGTAAATGGGAGTGTTTCCTTAATTTCTCTTTCAGATTTTTCATCATTAGTATATAGGAATGCAAGAGATTTTTGTCCATTGATTTTGTATCCTGCTACTTTACCAAATTGATTGATTAGCTCTAGTAGTTTTCTGGTGGCATCTTTAGGAGTCTCTATGTATAATATCCTGTCATCTGCAAACAGTGACAGTTTTACTTCTTCTTTTCCAACCTGGGTTCATTTTATTTATTTTTCTTCTCTGATTGCTATGGCTAAAACTTTCAAAACTATGTTGAAGAACAGTGGTGAGAGTGGGCAGCCTTGTCTTATTCCTGATCTTAGGGGAAAGGGTTTCAGTTTTTCAGCATTGAGAACAATGTTGGCTGTGAGTTTATCATATATGGCCTTTTTTATGTTGAGGTAAGTTTGCTCTATGCCTACTTTCTGAAGGTATTTTTTATCATAAATCGGTGTTGAATTTTGTCAAAAGCTTTTTCTGTATCTATTGAGATGATCATATGGTTTTTCTTCTTCAATTTGTTAATATGGTGTATCACGTTAATTGATTTGCATATATTATAGAATCTTTGTATTCCTGGGATAAACACCACTTGATCATGGTGTATGATCCTGTTAATGTGCTGTTTGATTCTGTTTGCTAGTATTTTGTTGAGGATTTTTGAATCTATATTCATCAGTGATACTGGCCTGTAGTTTTCTTTTTTTGTAACATCTTTTTCTGGTTTTGGTATCAGGGTGATGGTGGCCTCATAGAGTGAGATTGTGAGTGTTCCTCCCTCTGCTATATTTTGGAAGAGTTTGAGAAGAATAGGTGTCAGCTCTTCTGTAAATGTTTCATAGAATTCACCTGTGAAGCCATCTGGTCCTGGACTTTTCTTTGTGGGAAGATTTTTAATCACAGCTTCAATTTCAGTGCTTGTGATTGGTCTGTTTATATTTTCTATTACTTCCTGGTTCAGTCTCAGAAGGTTGTGTTTTTCTAAGAATGTGTCCATTTCTTCCAGGTTGTCCATTTTATTGGCATATAGTTGCTTGCAGTAATCTCTCATGATCCTCTGTATTTCTGCTGTGTCAGTGGTTACTTCTCCTTTTTCGTTTCTAATTCTGTTGATTTGAGTCTTCTCCCATTTTTTCTTGATGACACTGGTTAATCAATTTTGTTTTATTCTCAAAGAAGCAACTTTTAGTTTTATTAATCTTTGCCTTCATTTCCTTCATTTCTTGTTCATTTAGTTCTGATCTGATCCTTATGATTTCCTTACTTCTGCTAATTTTGAGGGATTTTTTTCCTTCTTTCTCTAATTGTTTAGGTGTAATGTTAGTTTATTTGAGATTTTTCTTGTTTCTTGAGGTACGATTGTATTAGTATAAACTTCCCTCTTAGAACTGCTTTTGCTGCATCCCATAGGTTTTGGGTTGTTGTGTTTTCATTGTCATTTGTTTTGAGGTATTTTTTGATTTTCTCTTTGATTCCTTCAGTAATCTCTTGGGTATTTAGTAGCATATTGTTTACCCTCCATGTGTTTGGTTTCTTTAGTTTTTTTTTCCTGTAACTGATATCTAGCCTCATAGCACTGTGGTCGGAAAAGATACTTGATAAGATTTCAATTTTCTTAAAATTACCAATGCTTGATGTGTGACCCAAGATATGATTTATCCTGGAGAATGTTCCATGAGCACTGGAGAAGAAAGTGTATTCTGTTGTTTTTGGATGGAATGTCCTATAAATATCAATGAAGTCCATCTTGTTTAATGTATCATTTAAAGCTTGTGTTTCCATATTTATTTTCATTTTGGTTGATTAGTCCATTGGTGAAACTGGGGTGTTAAACTCCCCTACTATTATTGTCTTAGTGTTGATTTCCCCTTTTTGGCTGTTAGCATTTCCCTTATGTATTGAGGTGCTCCTATTTTGGGTGCATAAATATTTACAATTGCTATATCTTCTTCTTGGATTGATCCCTCGATCATTATGTAGAGTCTTTCTTTGTCTCTTGTAATAGTCTTAATTTTAAAGTCTAGTTTGTCTGATATGAGAATTGCTATGCCAGCTTTCTTTTGATTTCTTTTTGCATGGAATATCTTTTTCCATCCCCTCACTTCCAGTCTGTATGTGTCCCTAGGTCTGAAATGGTCTCCTGTAGACAGCATATATACAGGTCTTGTTTTGTATCCATTCAGCCATCTATGTCTCTTGGTTGGAGCATTTAATCCATTTACATTTAAGGTATTTATCAATATGTATGTTCCTATTACCATTTTCTTTACTGTTTTGGGTTTGTTTTTGTAGGCCTTTTCTTTCTCTTGTGTTTCCTGCCTAGATGAGTTCCTTGAGCATTTGTTGTAAAGTTGGTTTGGTGGTGCTGAATTCTCTTAACTTTTGCTTGTCTGTAAATGTTTTAATTTCTCCATCGAATCTGAATGAGATTCTTGCTGGGTGAAATAATCTTGGTTGTAGGATTTTCCCTTTCATCACTTTAAATATGTCCTGCCACTCCCTTCTGGCTTGCAGAAATTCTGCTCAAAGTTCAGCTGTTAACCTTATGGGGATTCCCTTGTATGTTATTTGTTGCTTTTCCCTGCTGCTTTCAGTATTTTTTCTTTGTATTTAATTTTTGATATTTTGATTAATATGTGTCTTGGCATGTTTCTTCCTGGATTTATCTGTAGGGGACTCTCTGTGCTTCCTGGACTTGATTAACTCTTTCCTTTCCCATATTAGGCAAGTTTTCATCTATAATCTCTTCAAATATTTTCTCAGTCCTTTTCTTTTTCTCTTCTTTTTCTGGGATCCCTAAATTTTGAATGTTGTTGCATTTAATATTGTCCCAGAGATCTCTGAGACTGTCCTCAATTCTTTCCATTCTTTTTTCTTTATTCTTCTCTGCAGTAATTATTTTCACTATTTTATCTTCCCGGTGACTTATCCATTTTTCTGCCTCAGTTATTCTGCTATTGATTCCTTCTAGAGAGTTTTGAATTTCATTTGTTGTGTTGTTCATCACTGTTTGTTTGCTCTTTAGTTCTTCTAGGTCCTTATTAAATGTTTCTTGTATTTTCTCCATTCTATTTCCAAAATGTTGCATCATTTTTACTCTCCTTACTCTGAATTCTTTTCCAGGTAGACTGCATATTTCCTTTCCTTTCACTTGTTTAGTCTGGTGGGTTTTTACCTTGCTCCTTCATCTGCTATGTATTTCTCTGTCTTCTCATTTTGCTTAACTTACTGTGTTTGGGTTATGCTTTCCACAGGGTGTAGGTTTGTAGTTCCTGTTGTTTTTGCTGTTTTCCCCCAGTGGGTAAATTTGGTTCAGTAGGTTGTGTAGGCTTCCTGGTGGATGGGACTTGTGCCTGTGTTCTGGTGGATGAGGCTGTATCTTGTCTTTCTGGTGGGCAGGACCATGTCCAGTGGTGTGTTTTAGGATGTCTATGAACTTATTAGATTTTAGGCAGCCTCTCAGCTAATGGGTGGGGTTGTGTTCCTGTCTTGATAGCTGTTCGGCATGGGGTGTCCAGCACTGCAGCTTGCTGGTCCTTGAGTGGAGCTGGGCCTTAGAGTTGAGATGGAGATCTCTATGAGACGTCTTGCTGATTGATATTACATGGGACCCAGAGGTTTCTGGTGGTCCAGTGTCCTGAACTTGGCTCTCC
Source organism: Stenella coeruleoalba (assembly GCF_951394435.1). NCBI lineage: Eukaryota > Metazoa > Chordata > Mammalia > Artiodactyla > Delphinidae > Stenella > Stenella coeruleoalba. The sequence continues at coordinate 107,428,817 of NC_137150.1, read as the reverse complement.
CACATCAGAGGCTCAGGCCCAACAGCTGGCCATAGCACCAAGACCCTGTCAGCCACACGGCTCAGAAGAAAAGAGAGCAAAGAAAAAAAAATAATATAAAATAAAGTTATTGAAATAAAAAATTAAAAAAATATATTAAAATAAAATAAAAAAGTAATAAAAAAAAGAAGAGAGCAACCAAACCAATAAGCAAATCCACCAATGATAAAAAGTGCTAAAAATTAAACTAACATAAACATAAAAATCAGAAACTGGTCATTCACGTACAACCAACCCCAAGTCTACAGTTGCTCCCAAATTTTACTGCTTCAATTTTGGGATGATTCATTGTTTATTCAAGTATTTCACAGATGCAGGGTACATCAAGTTGATTGTGGAGGTTTAATCCACTGCTCCTGAAGCTGAATGGAGAAATTTCCCTTTCTCTTCTTTGTTTGCACAGCTCCTGGGGTTCAGCTTTGGATTTGGCCCTGCCTCTGCATATAGGTCGCCTCTGGCATCTGTTCTTCACCCAGACAGGAGGGGGTAAAAGCAGCAGCTGATTAGGTGGCTCTGGCTCACTCAGGCCTGGGTGACTGAGGCATATGGAATGGGGGGCGTGTTTGCGGTTGCAGAGGCCGGTATGGCCTTGCAACAGCCTGAGGCATTCCATGTGTTCTCCCGGGGAAGTTGCCCCTGGATCATGGGACCCTGGCAGTGGTGGGCTGCAAAGGATCCCAGGAGGGGAGGTGTGGATAGTGACCTGTGCTTGCACACAGGATTCTTGGTGGTTGCAGCAGCAGCCTTAGCATCGCATGCCCGTCTCTGGTGTCCATGCTGATAGCCGTGGCTTGCGCCCATCTCTGGAGCTCATTTAAGTGGTGCTCTGAATCTCCTCTCCTCATGCACTCCAAAACAATGGTCTCTTGACTCAGGCAGTTCCAGACATTTTCCTAGACTCCCTTCATTTAGCTGTGGTGCTCTAGCCCCCTTCAGGCTGTGTTCATACAGCCAACCCCAGTTCTCTCCCTGGGATCTGACCTCCGAAGTCCGAGCCTCAGCTCCCAGCCCCCACCCGCCCTGGTGAGTGAGCAGACAAGACTCTCAGGCTGGTGAGTGCTGGTCGGCAATGATCCTTTGTGCAGGAATCTCTCCACTTTGTCCTCTGCATCCCTGTTGCTGTGCTCTCCTCTGTGGCTCCGGAGCTTCCACCCCTCCCCCTGTCTCCGTCAGTGAAGGGGCTTCCTAGCGTGTGGAAAATTTTCCTCCTTACAGAGCTCCCTCCCTGGTGCAGGTGCCATCCCTATTCTTTTGTCTCTTTTTTCTTTTTTGTTTTACCCTACCCAGATACGTGGGGAGTTTCTTGCCTTTTGGGAAGTCTGAGGTCTTCTGCCAGTGTTCAGTAGGTGTTCTGTAGGTGTTGCTCCACATGTAGATGCATTTTTGATGTATTTGTGAAGAGGAAGGTGATCTCTATGTCTTACTCCCCTGCCATCTTGAAGGTCCGTCCAGCTATAAGGATTTGATTCATGCAAACTGGATGTTATACTTTGTTTCAAAGATGCAAGACAAGAGATAAAAAATGTAACATGAGTACTGGAATCTTCTCATTTAATAAGAATGCATGTGACTCTTTCTTGGCGATGGGGAGATGAATGTGTAATTAGATTTCCTTGAACCAGATTGCCTAGTAAATTCCATTGTTGTATAATTGCAGTTGGGTTAGTGCAGGGTGGGGTAATGTTGCCTCATGGCTCCTAAGTACAGATATGTTAGATGTTGACACAGTTTCTACCTAGGAAAAATTGAGGAATTAGTGTATATGCAATGAAGCTGAGGGGCATAGGCAAGGACAATTTCTCAGAGGATCATATATCCCATTCTAAGATGTTTGGCATTACCTTAATGAAAACAGAAACCATTTAAATACTTTAAGTATATATTTTTAAAAGGTAAGATACACTTTATACTTTTTAGAGTGATTTCTCTTGTAGCAATGTGGAAAATTATGGTAGGTATGGGATGATGTGATTAAAATCGTAGTTAGGAAGAAGTCAGTGACAACAGTTCAGAAGATTGATGACAAATTAGAAAGACTAGAGAGTGGAGGATAAACTTTTGAGCTATTTAGTAGATTAGGAATAGAATAAATTCATAATAAATTGAATTTAATTAATGGTGTGATTTTTTATGAATATTCCTGAAATATGCTGAAATGTTATAATATTCTGCTTCTGTAAATCTGCATCCCCATACTGGAATTTCACCATGAACTAGGGATGGGAATAAGGAGAGAATTTGCTGGTATCCTAATATGCAGGCAAATAGTGAAAAAGTTGTGGGCAAGTGGAGTGAGATCTGGGTTTATTTAATGTTTTCTCAAATGTCCATTAGCTAGGCCCACTGAACATAATGGTACCATATAGGTAAGTTATGGAAATAAGTTTAGTACATCTCAAAATAGGAAGCTAATTCCAACTGAGTATCTTTCAAGTGCTACACATATGATATTAAAAATTAAGAGATTTGCTTTCCAATATTAAAGGATATATTTTTGTGAACATCATAATTCTTTTCTCTCTGTTATCCTCTAATAATACATTTTGTGAAGAAATGTCACAATTGTAATTTCAATATACAGTCATTTTTAAAATTCCAACCCAAATTTGGCAAAAGACATGAGGGACATGTCTCACACAAAAGGAAAACACTGACAACAGAAGATTCTAAAGGAAAAACATACCTAAATCTTGATTCACTATGAAGTATGCTGATAAAAAGAACATTCAGAATTTTGTGAGTCATGAAAGCTTATCTCTAATTTAAATTACAAATTAATTTCTGCCGAACCTAAAAGCTTTTTGAGGAGTGAAGAAATCCTTATGAATATTTTGAATTTCACCAATCACAAGGCACAACTAGAATCTTTAAGAAAACTTTGTGTGTGAGTTATCTGCTGATTTTGTTTTTGTTACACCTTGAAATCACTAAGGGATATTTTAAAATGAGAGCCCACCTTGCCTTCAATGCCGCTAACCTTCAAAATACTCACTTTCTCATGTATGTAGAAGGATATGCTTTGCTTTTACAGTAGTCATCAAATTTAGTGTGTGATGAGAACTTCCTATTCAACTTACATCTATTTATAGAAAAATTTTAGATAAAGCACAGGACATCTTTCTTTACTGATCATCCCTTCATTACTGCTGAATACATAATCTCTTAATTATACATACCAAATAACAAGAGAAAAATATCCTTCAATGATATCCAATTTACATAGAAATTATATCCATTCATTACTTTAAGTCCTGTTTACCTAGGTATTACTTTGCATTACAAAATCCAGACAGGCAGGTTAACTTTCAATGAAGTCATACAGATTACCTCCCATTCTGATCCTCCAAAGAAAGCAGAACTATTTGAGTAATCTACAATTGTCACCTCCAGTCCCCAGGAATATGTTTTATCACGGAATGCATTTTCACTGTCTTTTCAAGGATATGAGATTGCTTGAATTGCTGGCTGCAGGGGATCCAAGTAATTTTCCTCACACACTAGCCCTGCAAAATTCACCCCCTGCATGAGAAGATGGCTCAAGAAATGAAAGGGTAGCAAGGATTTCAAACTCTCACAGGGAAGAAAACTATCTGTTTTTAATTGTGTTTTGGTTTGTGTTATAATAGAAATCATCTCTATTGCTATGGGATATGTACACAATAAATAGGTTTTCAGAATGATTAAACGCCTTAGCCTCACTTCAACTATTATTTTCAAAAGCCATTTATTCTGGGCATAGTAGAAAACCATAACAAATATTTATGAAATAATTTGACTCCAGTATTATTGCTATGAGTACCTTCAATATTCTCATCTTTCCTAAGGAATATGCATCTGATGTTTTAAGTAACAAGGATACAATTCATGCCTTTTATAAATCATTTATTAATAACATAAACATTTCTAATTTCTTACAGAAATTATGACCTGAGTAATTATTTTTCCATTTTCTCAAAAATTAGAATCCAGGAGGTTTTTAATAAAAATGACTGAAAATATAAAGTAACTCATTTTGGAAGAAAATTTGGTAAAGAATCAGTTGAACTCCAGTAAAGATACTCCAAAGCATGAACCAAAAAGACATTATAGTAACTCATCTGTGAATGGCAAAGATAATTATTTGATTTTATAAACTTTTCATTCTTAAAAAAAAATCAAACAGATAAAGCATTACTTTATGTGGAGAAAGTCGTCTGAAGTTGTTCTTGAAAACACAATTTTTCTTGGTAATTCACTAATTGAACAAGAAAAATTATCATTTTATTTCTCCTTATCACCATTTCTTCATCTATACAGTGAGTCCCCTACATACGAACCTTCAAGTTGTGAACTTTCATAGAAGTGAACCTGTGTTCGCATGTCCAATCATGTAAGTTAGTTCACATGTCTGGTGTATTGTCAGGTGAATGCATCCTCTATAAGTGGTTGTGTTTTTGTGTACTTTACTGTACAGTAATGTATAGAGTACAGTAGTACAGTATCTTTATTTCAAGACCATGATGTCTGGAAGCAAGTGTAAAAGCAGCGGTGATGTAGCTGGTACTGCTAAGAAACATCAAGTGATAACGATGGAAACAAAAGTGAAAATAATTGAGAGAGTGGAGCGAGGCAAAAAGATGGTAGACGTCGCTTGTTATTACAACATGAATGATTCAACCATTCACATGATTCTAAAGAACAAGGACAAGATCATGGAACATGTGAAGTCAGCTGTGCCGATAATGGCCACAACAATATCAAAGAAGCGTGGAAAAGTGATGGAGGAGACGGAGAAACTTCTCAGTGTGTGGATGCAGGATCAGCATCAGCGTCCAGTCCCACTCATCTTAATGCTGATTCAAGAGAAAGCTAAAAGTCTTTATGAAGACTTGAAGAAACACAGCAAAGAATCAGAGGGCACATCTTTTAATGCCAGCCATGGTTGGTTTTATTGGTTCAAGGCTAGAGCTAACATTCACGATGTAAAAGTAAGTGGTGAGGCAGGGAGTGCAGATACGGCAGCTGCCCAGGAATTTCCTGAAATACTTTGAGAAATCATTGATGAAGGCATGTATTTATCCGAGCAGGTTTTAATGTGGTTGAGACAGGACTGTACTGGAAGAGGATGCCAGATGGAAATTACATTAGTAAGGAGGAAAAGTTGATGCCAGGCTATAAAGAAGTTTAAGATTGGCTAACTCTGTTGTTTGGTGGCAATGCTTCCAGCGATATGAAGCTGAAGCCTCTCTTAGTTTATCACTCAGAGAACGCAAGAGCCTTTAAAAAATAGCCAAGTTATCTCTTCCTGCTGTGTGGAAGAGTAACCCCAAAGCCTGGGTTACACAGGCCATTTTCTAGGACTGCTTTTTCCATCACTTTATCCCGGAGGTAGAGAAATATTGCATGAAGAAGGACATCCCATTCAACATTCTTTTGCTCCTTGACAATGCTCCAGACCATCTGCCCATTCATGGACGACTTTCACCCCAATGTCAAGTTAGTGCATCTGCCACCAAATACTATGTCGTTCATCCAACCTATAGTCAAGGAAGTTATAGCAGCTTTCAAGAAATATTATTTATGTCACACTTTTCGTCAGGCAGCAAAGGTGGGTGATGAATCAGGAACAAACTTGCAACAATTTTGGAAGGACTATAATATCTACAAGGCCATAAAAAACATTGACTTTGCTTGATGTGAGGTTACAGCCGTCACCATGAATGGGGCTTGGAAGAACCTTTGCCCGCAGTTTGTTCACAATTTTTGTGGATTTGAGAAGGTGAATGAGGGGTCCAAAGAGGTCTTCAGCAACTTAGTGACCCTCAGTGAGAAGCTGGAGCTAGATCTGCAAGAGGAGGACTTCATTGAACTCCTTGCTGTGCAACATAAGGAGCTTACTAATGAAGATCTGATGGAATTGGAGGCCCAGAGAAAGGGTGAAGAGAGACAAGAAGAAGTAACTGAAGAACTAAGAGATTCACAATGCAGCAAATGGCAAGGGGATTTTCTTAATTTGAGAAGGCATTGATTTTGAGGCATAGGACCTGAACGTAGAACAGTACACGAAGGTTGCAGCAGCTGTTCAGAATGCAATCCAGTGCTACTGTGTCATCTGTGATAAGAAAAAAAAGCTACTACCCAGACATTGTTTTTTTCAAGAGGGTAGATAGAATTGAATCCAGCAAGGAACCAGAACCTGTGCCATCAACATCAGGTGTGAGTGAAATTGCAGTTTGCCCTCCATCTCCTATTGTTGAGGATCCTTCAGCTCTACTATCTCCCACCTCCTCTCCCTCCTCCAGTCAGTAACTCTTCTTGACTGTTCACTTGATGCCAGCCCCTATATCCTAGCTGTTGTACCATACTACTTTATTTTTCAAGGTACTATATTGTAAGATTAAAAATGTTTTATTTTTTGTGTTTGTTTTGTATGTATTATTTGTGTGAAAAGTATTATAAACCTATTACAGTACAGTACTATATACAGTACTATATAGCTGATTGTGTTAGTTGGGTACCTAGGCTAAGTCTGTTGGACTTTATTGAACAAATTGGACTTATGAACGTGCTCTAAGAATGGAACTCATTTGTATGCAGGGGACTTACTCTATTTTAACAAGTATAATGTAAATTTGTGCCTCAGCAAAAAATATCAAATTGCAGTGGCTGAAAAAAACAAATATTTATTACTTCATCTTGTTACACAACCACCACAATTAGGCTGCAGGCTCTGCTCCATGTAGTAACACAGAACACTACTTGCATCTTCTGGAATATCTAGTCTCCTGGATCTATGCATGTGGAGAAGAAACAACCGGGGAGGTATGTACCAGCACTTTTCTGCTTTCTACTGTAATTAGCATACACCATTGTATCTACAATTCATTCATCTATTTATCATATCATAATCCCCAACTAATCACATGAATGTTAGAAGATGTGGTTGAAATTGTGAATATTGGTTGACCATTCTATTTCTGACATAATAATTAAGAAGAAAGAGGTAGTACCAGATGTACCAAGTCCCTCCAGTTATAACACTGTATCATCTTACATTTTCATATCATGTCACTCCCATACTTACTGGCTCATAAACCCAACAGATTCTGTCACAGCCTCTTAGATTTTGCACATATCTCTACATTCATTCAAGATGTAGTTTACTTGCATCACACCAATCCACCCTTGCTGATTTACATACACATTTCTCAATCTGATGTTTTAGAAATGTGGGTTTTTGTTCTTCTCTTCTACTGTGACATCCCTAGCCTTAGAATAAAATGTCTTAATTGCTGAACCATACAGCAATAAATTTCAAAGATATAAAAGGTAATTACAGTAAAAATTAATGTATATTATACAATAACTTTATTACCATATGAGTCTTCAAGGACCAATTTGGTTTTCTTGATTCTGCTCATTCTTCATAACATTTTATGGTAATATAAAAGTCTATTTGTGACTTACAAATTTGCTTTCATTAGATTGGGAGATTGAAATATTCTCACATTCTGTCTTTAATATGCTTCACAGTAAATGCTAGTAGTGAGAATATCAAATAAATTACCTCTAATTTTTCTATTTCCAGTCAGTATTTATAACTTTATTTTCCCAATTAATTGACTTTCCCTATATTTTAGGATTATTAGTTTGAAAGAATAAGTCTTCTTTTCCAGAAATAAAATGTCCCTAGAGATAACAGATAAAGGTTACCATAAGTAGTCACATTTTCATTATTATGCCAAGTATTAATACAAAGACAATTGTTCTTCTGAGCAGTTACTTCCACAGCCCCTTCCACTGTTAGTGGTTTTGCTCACACAGAGCATTTTTAAAAAATAATAACTGACTTCCAAACTGTGATGCACAATTGATTTCCTAACATTAAGAAGATTTGGAAAAAAATGAACTTCCAATGATATATAAAGATATCATTAATTCTTATATCAAGTCTTTTTGTTTGTTTAAACTAGGTATTAAAAATGAGGTTGTTTTATGACAGATCTGATAGCATGTTTTGGAAACCAGAAAAGTGATTGATCGTTAATTTTATAAAGAGAATTTTATTCTATGATCATATACATTAAATAATATGTTTCTTTATATTTAATTAAATATATATATACATATTATATAAATACATTAACATATAACATATAAACACATTAACATAAATATTATATATTTAACAATTACAAACTATATTATGTAATAATTTGTTATATCTTTATTGTGACCAAAGTAACTGACCAAAATCCCTATAACCAGGCAAGTATACTCATTAGGTCCAAGTAAGCTGACTTATAGTCATATAGTTTTAGAAGTTCATTAAGATGACCTTGTTTTACTCATATTGATATTATAATATTCTGGAGATATTTTCCTAATCACTATATCTATGTTACATTTGAATATTGTAAAATAAATATTTCTCAACTTTAAAAGTTAAAAAGTTTATATATTAAAATGAAGAAATGGGAAAATTATAAATTTTTTCACCTCTTGAATTCACTCAGAGAAAAGTATATTGAAGTAATAAAAATGAGGCCAGCAACAGACTCAGTAGGCATATATTTCTTATATGAAAAAACAATAGTTCTCTATAGATGGTATATTCAAGTAAATTGTAGTTATGGTTCTATAATAGTGGTTTTGACTCTTTTGGGACCAATTTGTAAAAGATTTTCCTTCTAAATCCAATAGAAAATCTATGGACAATTAATTCAAGTCCTGTTCCTACCTAGGCAGGCATGAATAAAAATTAGACATTTAATGTGAATCTCTTATTGTTTTCACACCGAAAGCACATAAGAATATGCTTGAAAATTTTTTCTACTTACAGGTGCATTGAACTAAACATATACTTTAATATGTGTTCTCACTTGCACTGTGGCTAATGAGCTTCTAAAAATAATATATTTCTTTCCCTAGTGGGTAGATTTTAAGTGCTTCAGAAGATATAAATCAAGTATATATTTCAGAAATATTCCTAGAGACATTTAATCATATTATTTCATCAAACATTCTTGTAAACAGGGTACCAAAGGTATCCTAAAACTAAAACACAATTACATAAGCTAAACTGTCTTAAGTAATTCCCTGACAGAACATTAGGAGGCTTAGTTTCCATACTGTGAACCTTTATCATAGGTAAAACCTCATAATCAAGTAATCTCTGGGCATTGAACCCTAGTCATGGAGTTCACCAAAAGTAGATACAACCATAGTTTACCTTAAAACAAGTTTTATTGCTTTTTGTCACCTTTGTTCCAGATATAAATAGAAATATGAAATTATAGTACAATAGTAGTGAAACCAAATTTCTTAAACATTTTTCTTATATTAAGAAGGCTTTAATTACATGCATTAATCTTTTTTCCTTCCCACTTAAATTTACATACTTAATGAAAACCTTACTGTATTTTTTATAGTTCCCTATTAGCCTCAAATTTTATTAGAAACTGGCAATTTATGATTCCTCCCAATTGATAACATAGTTTTCGTTACTTGTAGGAAGTACTCATTTCAAATGATGATTTATCAACCCATTCTATTCTGTAATTCACAAAATAATATTCTGTGTATTTTGCTTCTTAAAAACTTAACTCCAAAATTCTATTTTTAGCTATATATATTTATAGCCAGATTTTTTGAAGGGGCATCCACTATAATTATTTCATATCAAGTGTAGTCCAACCACTGCTCATAAACTCAGTCATCATTATTCCCACCCTACAATCCTGGCATCTTTATCCTTAGTGGAATAAATTAGAAACACAGATGGATAATCTGGGAAATATTCCACAGGAGTATTTTTAAAAACACAATTCTTGTCAAGCACAGATTTTATAAGATACAGTTCATAGTTTTAAAAAACAAGAGTTTTGATTATTAACTGTACCATTTTCAAAATCAAATAAGACATGAGGAGATCTTTTATATAATGAAGATTTATACAGCTGTACTGCTTTACAACCCAGTTTGAAATCCATGTTGTTCTTTTCCTTATGGTATTGAAAAGCAAAGTGGGTTTGACTCAGGAGAAAAAAAAAAAAAAGTCTTTGTATTCGGCAGTTCAAGAGCCACATTTAAATCTATTCCTTTAGGAAAATGCTTACTCTCCTGTGAAAAATATTAGTTCAAATTTAAGTGGGACACTGTAGTGCTCATATTTCAACTTATTTTTTACAGCCTTAGTAGTGATACTATCTTTTTCATCTTAATATTTTTCCAGTCAGATACCTTATTCCATTTATATCCTTTCCTCTTTATTTTCCTACTTGATGTCTGAAAATGTAATTAGTTTGCTTCCTTTAAACATATCTCCATGGAATGATGACCTATCAACAGATGTACACTCCAAAAGTGGACAATGTAGGATGGCACAAACCATCTATGAGATTTCTAACTCTTTCCTTGAAAACTCTGGACAGAAGCCAGGTAACAGTATAGATGAGACATTAATTAAAGACAAATTTATAAAGAACTCAGTCCTCTAAAAATCGAGGAGGCATTCAAAACAGTTGTAGACAGATGACTAGTATGGAAGCAGTGAATTTCTTTCTGCATTATTCTCCTAAATGCACAAATCATGGAGACCTACAAAATAAGAGATCTTGGCAAAGGTACCAAATAAGTAATTTAGCATCCTCAACAAATTGGGGTAAACTGAGGTATGAGTGAGAGAGTGGAGTTGTGTATGGCTACCCATTGGGACTGCCAGAGTTCCTGAAGTCTTCATTAATCTCAAATTTTAAAACAGACTAAAAATGTTTCAAATAAAATTTTGAAGAATTAAGGTCATTGATTATTTATTGAGATGAGTATTCAATATAGATGAGATAATCTGTTCCTTAGTTTATTAGAGAAAGGATAGTTTATAGATGATTAGCTGTGCATTTTGAACAGCTGCAGTTGAACAAGAAATAGTTACTAATAAACATAGAGATATATTTTGTTTGCATCCAGAGCCACTCTTGGTCCTTTTCTGTTGTTTTGTAGTGTAGGAGCCTGACCTCTACAGACTTTTTCATCTGAGGTCTGCTGACCTTTAACTTTCCATTGTTTTGATCCTGTGGGATTCACTGACAGGAGATCAAAGAATAAGAGGAGAAACAAGTGGTGTTTCTGGGTTCACTGGGGCCTGTAGTTTGGCAGTGGCCCCAATCTTCTACCTAAGACCACAGGTCCTATATCATGGTTGTTCTTTAAAGACCGAATCTCTCAGCAGATACAGATTATTGCTCTTTCTTTTTGCCTCTTCAGACACAGGGAGTGGTAAAGTGTACCTATTTTTAATAGTCTTTTGGTTAGTTCACCATCATTTGTTGGTTAATTTAATCCTGTTCTCACCTTTGTGTACAGTTCCAACATTTAAGGGTCCAAGTGTCCAATGCTTCCTTTCAAGTCCCTGTAATAAAATTATAGTAGTTCCTGGCATAAAGAAGGTGAACTAACTTTATATACTTTGAATTATTCTCCTCTTTGAAATATTGGTATAGACTAGAAAGTTTCTCTTGATGCCACAGTTCTATAACTGAAAAAAATATTTTCCTTATGTCTGAAAGAGTGATTACACCAGAAATATTATTGAATATATTTTATGGATAAAATATTCAATATCAGGATCTTAACTAGATATATAATTGAACTGTTTAAAATCAAAAGACTCACCTAACATTGTTGTTTTATATAAGTTTTATTGCACCCCTGAAATAGATTTGTGAGTAAAAGTTTCTAAATATCTGATGTCAGAAAAATACCATTTTACATTTTATAACACTTTACACTTTACGGTACTTGGGCATATGTTAAATTGTCATCTTTTCTATGACTCTAGAAATAGTCATTATTGCCTATATGTGCTGAGGATGCAAAAGGTTAGGAGACTTGTCATCTAGTAACTGGTAGAATTGGGACTCAACTAGCAATATTTCTTTTGCTTTCTATAACACGCTATAATTTCCAATTAGAACATTTTTTAGATGTTGGCATTGGATAAAGTTCAATTGAGCATTGGCTGAGATGTAAACAGATATTAAGCCTACCTGAGGGGCAAGCTGTGTAGGCTTGAAAACCATTCTTCAGGTTCAATATAAAGGCAAACCGAAATTATCCTTGGGAATGACTTCATGATGTCTGCGTCCTTAAGTAAATGTCAGTTCTTTCTTGGTGTCCTGAAGAGACATTTAAACTTCCAAATGTTCCTCCAAAGTTCAAATGACAAATGTATGCCATCTGCAAACTGCAATTAAGGACATTAAAATATATCTAAAAGGTTACTTCTCGCTTACTCTTAGGTTGTTAAAAGCAGGAAAAAGTGTTCCTTTAAATCTAACAATGAGAAAGAGTGAGAAAATCTCATAATCAAAATCTCTCTTGAACCCACGAGAGAGCTAAGGTTGCAAGACACCTAAATAGCCATAGAGGTACCCATCTTGCTTAAATGAGAAACCTGGTACATTGTTCTATTGTGATAATAGAGTAGACTGGGCTGCAATGCAAGTGAATAAGAATTCAGATAAAAATTTTCATTAATGTTAAAGGCCAAATGTTGTCTTTCACGAGAATATAGAACCTCAGGGAGTCACAGACACAAAGGACATTTGCACTACTATAATGGCTCCACTTCGTGGACTTTCACTAGATACAAATAAGAAATTTGCAAGGCAGGATAGGAACTCAGAGACAGTGTCTTCTCAGTGGTACATGTCTGGGAGAGGAAAGTGCTACTTGTGTAGAAAAGACAGGAACTCTGCTCAAAACTAAAAAAAAAAAAAAAAAAGAAAAGAAAAGAAAAGAAAAGAAAGAAAAGACAAAACTGTCTTAAGCCCCTGGATGTAGGTCTGCAAACTCTTTCTCTTCCTGGGCACAGATTAAGAGCCACTGTTGTTGAGGAAAGGAAAAGTGGAGGGGAGGGATATGGGAGATCTTAACTCCTGGATCAGAGGCAGTGCACTGCCTTGAACCCAGATGATTAGTGATATCCCAAAGCGGCAAAGGGGGTAGATCACTGAGAAAGGCCTATCTTTCAAACTCAAAGACACTAAACCTGCCTTAGAATGAGACTAGAGAAGGACACAGGACAAATAAAAACTGCCCCCATTGGCAGTTTATAGCAAACTCTCCAAAATAAAGATCTAGAAGGAGAAAGAGCATGCGAGTTTCCAGGCATAAATACTACGTACCTCAGTCTCTACAGCACTACACATGCTGGCAATCCTTCAACTAAAAACTAATGAGAGAGGCATGCATACATATACACAAAACCCACAACTAAAAATCCACTTGCAAGAGACAAGTAATCAAAAGAAATAGATGCAAATAGGCTCTAGATGTTTGAACTATCAGAGGAAAAACTTAAAATAACTATAATGAATGTTAAAATCTCTAATTGAAAAAAGTAGACATACACATGAACAAAAGAGAAACTACAACACAGTTATGGAAAATACAAGAAATATTAGAGGAAATTCAAGAAGTTCTTCAGATTCTTGAAGAACTCTGGTACCAAACAGAAGCTTGTATCAACTCAATGAAGCCAAGAACAACATAAGTGGTAAAATAGAAGGTAAATATAAAAGACATATTTTTATTATTTTAATGTCTGTATAGATTATTGACTCACTAAAGAAAATATAGTAGTAATGCATTTCAAGTTTATACCACATACAAAAGTAAAAAATAGTGCAAAAGATGAAAGAGAAGAATTGTGAACATATTATCCTAAGGTCATGCAACTACATGTGAATTAGTAAAAAATTATTTGAAGGTATACTGTGATTAATCAAATATGTGTATTGCAAAATCCAGGAAGACAACTAAAATATCTAAAAATTGCTATAATAATAATAAAATAGTTGAGATAAAATAAAATTTTAAAAAATAATTAATTCAAAAGCAAACAGAGAGGCATTTTAGGGACTTCCCTGGTGGTGCAGTGGTTAAGAATCCACCTGCCAATGCAGGGGACACAGGTTCGATCCCTGGTCTGGGAAGATCCCACATGCCGTAGAGCAACTAAGCCCATGTGCCAAAACTATTGAGCCTGCGCTCTACAGCCTGCGATGCACAACTACTGAGTCCACATGCCACAAGTACTGGAGTCTGAGTGCCCTAGAGCCCATGCTCTGCAACAAGAGTAGCCACCACAATGAGAAGCCCTCACACCGCAGCGAAGAGTAGCCCCTGCTTGCCACAACTAGAGAAAGCCCATGTGCAGCAACAAAGACCGAACGCAGCCAAAAAACCAAACCAAAACAAAACTAAAAACAGAGAGGCATTCTTCACTATATTCTCAATTCACACAAAAGCAACAGGCAGGGAAATTATAAAAGGTAAAATGTAATATTTCAACAGAGGAGAATTTATCCATTTTTTTTTATAAAAGGAAATATAACCTAAATAATTTGTCTGAGTGTCCCAATTGTTAGCCAAACAAGTAAAGCATTTGCTGATGGCCACTTAATTAAATCATGCTAGCTTGGAGAAGTAGAAGAAATGTGTCCAGAGAAAATAAACATTTTTAAAACTACTAGCAGTTCAATGAGAACCACACTGGAATTGTTGAGGACACTGAGAACAATATCAATATTAGCCAGTTAAAACAATAATAGCCAGTTAAAAATAAACAAATGATTTTAAGTTGTTTCTCTGCTCTTGAGAAGTTAACAAACACTTCTGATACTGATCAGCTGTTGGGTAATCAAGGAGTCAATGCAGAGTTTAAAGTGCCTGATAAAATAGCCCCTATGAACAATCCGTGTAGAGCTACTACTGGAAAAAAGGTTTTCAAAAAAGTTGAGAAAATACTAATGCAGTACAATCTGAAGTAGAATCTACAAAGATGTATTAATATATTTTGGAGAAGAAAACATTTTAGTTAAGTGAATTTACAAAGTTTGTACAAAACTAAGTTTTGTCTATTCAGTGTATTATTCATCATCAGGTACTTTGCAGAAAAATGTCAATATATTACATGTAATTGAACCAGTTGTGTCAATGATGATCTTCATTTGTTTTCATGGACTTAAGCATCATCAGTTACACAAATGCTTGTAATAAAAAGAAGAGGAATATCCTGACTTGTCCTACCATACAACAGTTTGATTGTTTAGAAGTGGTAAAGTTCTATTGTGACTTTTAAAGTTTAAAGCCAAAATTAATGTTTTTTTCTGAATAAGAGGAACAACCTCAACCAATACTAATACTGAATTGCTTTGGCAAATACCTCTTATTTTCCCTAAACAGATGATGATGTTCTTGAATAAATTTGAAAAATTACAAGGCAAAACAAAGCTTCTATGTAAAAGTTGTACCAAGATAAGTCATTAGAAGACAACTAATACTGCTTGAATTATAAGTAATGTCAGGCTTTTTTATACACCTCTTGTATTGTCAAACATAAAATAATGAGATATATACTATAAACTTTATAGTGACTACTCAACTAACAAAACAAAACTTATGGTTAACAAATGAACAAAAGATAAAATTTAAACACTAAAAGAATATTTAATTAATCCAAAATTAACCAGGAAAAGAGTAATTGAAAACAAATATCAACAGGAGTTAAAAAAAAAGAACAAGATGATATATTTATACCTAACCTAGTCAAATCACATTAATGTAAATAGTTTAAATTTTAGAATTAAAAGGCAGAGTTTGTCATAATGGATTAAGAAAGTAAGACCCAACTATATGTTACCTACAGCAAATATTTTAACTACAAAAACAGAAAGTAGAAGGAGGCAAAGCATATGCCACAACAATACAAACCAAAAGAAATGGATGGCTACATTAATATCACACTGAGTAGATTTCAGATCAAAAATACTAACAAGGATAAAGAAGGTCACTGTACAATGATAAACTGATACATCCTCCAAGAGGATATAAAAATTGTACCCTTTTTTTTGCAACTAATAAAAGTTTTAAACTACATGAAATAAAAACTGATAGAACTTCAAGAACAGATAAATCTTTGATAATTATAGTCAAAGATTTCAAAACTCCTGTCAAAATTAAACAGAAAATCAGTAAGCATATCAAAGATTTGAACAAATTATCAACAAACTTGACCTTATTAATAATTATGAGAAACTTTATGCAAAAATAAGAGTTCACATTCTTTTCAAGTGTACACAAAACAATTACAGAGATGGATCATACTGTGGACTATAAAACAAGTCTGTGAGTTTAAAGTATCAAAGGGTCAGCAAGACAGAGGAATAAGTGATTTGCCACTTACATCCCTCCTCAGCAAAAATAATTTGACAGCCATCCATGGACAAAAGTACCCTGTGGGAGCATTGGGATACAGGTAGGATATTATGAAACCTTGGTGGAGCCCAAAATAAGGGGGACATTTTGAGAAGGCAAGCCCATACCCAGGTGCAGATTTGCCAATTGTGGTCCTGACTACAGATGGGAAACATTCTTGTCCCTCTGTGGTCTTTACTATAGCCCCATTTGACCTTGGTCTAGCCACAAGCACAATCTACCAAGGGACATGGCCATTGTCACACTCACCTGTAACAGGACTGTTAACATTAATCTTGGCTGTAGAGTCTGAGGCAGCCCATAACTCAGTTTCAGCCCCTCTTAGCTGGTGGTTCTGCTCATTCAGGTGCAAGGAGGGAGTCATGTACATTTAGTCCCTATAACCTTGATCTGACTGCAGGTCCAGAAACAGCTCTGTAATGGGGCTCCAGGCTCTCTCACCCAAGTGCCAGGACAACTCCTGCCCACTCAGGGCTCTGCTGGAAGACACACCAATCTTGCTCTGAGGTAGGTCTTCTGACTTCAGTCTGACTATGGATCTTGAAACAGACCTGTAACTCACCTTAAGCCCTTCTCAGCCACAGGCTGGGAACACTCCTGCCCAGAAACCTGGGTAAAAGACATAATCATTCATACCCCTGTGGCAGGCCATCTGACCTTGATCCAACTGTGGATCTTAGAGCAGCCCTGTAACCTGGTTCCATCCTCTCACATCCATGGTGAGGGAGCAGTCCAGCCCATCCAGGAACCTACTGAGAGACACACCTGTCCATGCCCCAGGGCTAGGCCTGACAAACTCAGTCCAACTGCAGATCATGAAGTGGCACTGTAGTCCAGCTCCAGTCTCTCAAGGTCATTGTCCAGGAATGGCCCTGTCCTCCCAAAGACCCAGATGGACACATGCCTGACAACGTTGGTCCAACTGCAGATCCTAAAGCAACTCTGTGACCCAGTTCCAGCTGCACTCAGCTGTGCTCCAGGGGCAGTCCTGCCCACCCAGGAGCCTGTGAAGAGGCACATCTATCTGTGCTCTCAGTTTGCAGACCTTGGTATGGGCTGTATTCCCTGAAGCAGGCTTGTGACTTGATTCCAGCCTCTGTCAGCCATAGGGTGGGCCCAATTCTGTTCACCCAGAGGTCAGCCAAATAACTTGTTAGGAGCTCTCCCACAGACCAGGAAGTAGACACACCCATGTGCACACCTGGTAATAAGCCCACTGTAGTTCCTGAAGCAGACCTTTGTTCCAGCACCAGCCCTAATGACCAAGGTCCTGGAAGTAGTCCTGTCCACTCAAAGACCAAAAAGAATCCATGCCCAGCTGAGCCCCTGGTAACAGGCCCCCAACTGTGGACCCCACTCTGGAACCAGCAGCAGCCACATGACCCAGCTCCAACCTGCTTGACTGTGATTCTAGAGATAATACTATCAACCCAGGAACCTGATATAAGAAGACTTTTACCTACTAAAACAAGTCTGTAAAGACAGAAGAGGTCTTTGCTCCTTCAAATGCATAGACATCAACACAAGGCTACACAGAACACAAAGAATAAGGCAAACAGGACATCATCAAAGGAAACTAATAAACTCCAGTAACCAACCCCAAAGAAATGGAAATCTACATGTTGCCTGACAAAGAATTCAAAATAATAATCTTAAAGAAACACAATGAGATCCAAATGAACAGAGAGACACCTAAAGAAAATCAGGAAAACAATGCATGAAGAAAATGAGAAATAGAAATCATAAAAAGAAACAAACAGAAATCCTGGAGCTAAAGCATACAACAACAGAACTGAGAACTTCAACAGAGAGCTTCAACATCAGACTTGATCACGTAGAAAAAAAAAAATCAGTGATCCAAATGCAGGCCATTTGAAGTTAGCCATTTAGAGGACAAAAAGTAAAAAAGAATAAAAGTAAAGAAAGCATACAGAACATAGGAAACTATCAAGTGAACTAAAAAACACAGTATGGAAATCTCAGAAGGAGAAGAGAGAGACAAAGGGGGAAGAAAGCTTATATAAAGAAACATCTGAAAATTTTCCAAATTTTGGGAGGGATATGGACATTTAGATACAGAAAGTTCAAAGGACAGCAAGCAAGATTAATTCAGAGATTACCCTGAGACACATTATAATCAAATTGTCAAAATTCAAAGACAAAAATAGAATTTTGAAAGCATCTAGAGGAAAGAGACATCACATACAAGGGAACCTCTATATGTTTATCCACAAACTTCTCAGCAGAAACCTTGCAGTCCAGGAGAGAGTGGGATGATATATTCAAATTACTCAAAGAAAAAAAAAAAAAACCTAGCAAATAAGAATACTGCATCCAACAAAGTCATCTTTTTGAAATGAAGGAGAGATAAAGATATTTCCAGAAAAGCAAAGCTGTGGGAGTTCATCATGACTAGACTTGCCATACAAGGCATGATAAAGGCAGCTCTTCAAGGTAAAATGAAAGAATGTTGAGTAACAGCATGAAAAAAACAAAGACAGTATAAAACTCACTGGTAAAGGTAAATATATAATCAAATTCAGAATATTCTAATACTCTAATAGTGGTATATAAATCATTTTTACCTCTAGTATAAGAGTTAAAAGACACAGATATTAAAAGTAACTATAGCTACAATAATCATTAATGAATACTCAATATAAAATGATGCAACATCAATAGCATAAAATGTGGGAAGGACAGATAAAATTGAAGATCTTTTGTAGGCGATTGATATTAGGCTGCTATCAGTGTAAAACAGACTGTTATAACTCTAAGATGTTTTATGTAAATATGATGGTAACCACAAAGAAGAAACCTCTAGCAGATACAAATATAAAGAGAAAAAATTGAGGCATATCACTACAAAAAAAAAATCACAGAAAAAAACAAGAGAAGGAACAAAGAAACTATAAAAGGATTAATTAAAAATTAATTTTAAAATGACAATGGTGGACTTCCGTGGTGGTGCAGTTGTTAAGAATCTGCCTGCCATTGCAGGGGACATGGGTTCGAGCCCTGGTCTGAGAAGATTCCACATTCCATGGAGCAATTAAGCCCATGCACCACAACTACTGAGCCTGCACTCTAGAGCCTGCGAGCCATAACTACTGAGCCCGCGCACCACAACTACTGGAGCCGTGCCTAGAGTGCATGCTCTGCAACAAGAGAAGCCACTGAAATGAGAAGACTATGTACCACAATGAAGAGTAACCCTCACTCACTGCAACTAGAGAAAGCCTGTGTGCAGCAATGAAGACCCAATGCTGCCAATAAATAAATAATAAAATTTATTAAAAAAATAAAAAAAAATAAAATGGCAATGGTATGTCTTTACTTATCAATATACTTGAAATGTAATTGGATAAAATTATCTACTCAAAAGACACAGAGTGGCTGAATGGATTTACAAAAGCAAGATCCAACGATATGCTACCTACAAGAGACTCATTTGAACTTTAAGGACAGACACCAGCTGAAAGTGAAGGCATGGGAAATTCCATGCAAATGGTAACCAAAAAGAAAGCAAAGGTTGCTATGCTTATAACAGACAAAATAGATTTTCAGTCAAAATTGCTAGCAAATGACAAAGAAGGTCATTATATAATAATAAAAGGGTCCATCATCAAGAGCCTATAACAAAAGTCAATATATATGCACCCACCATCAGAGCACCTAAACATATTAAGCAAATATGAAGAGAACTGACAGGAGAAAAAGTCAGCAATACAATAACAGTAGGGGACTTCAATATTCCACTTTCAACAAATGATAGAACTCAGCCTTGAATAACACTGTAGGCCAATGGCCCTAACTGACATATACAGAACAGTCTATCCAACAGCAGCAGAACACACATTCTTCTAAAGTGCATACAGAACATTCTCCAGGATAAATCATATTTTAGGCCCAGACACAAGTCTTAAAAATGTAAAAAGTTTGAAATTATACCAAGTATTTTTTTTCTGACAACAATGATATGAAGTTAGAAATCACCTAACAGGAGGAAAAATTGAAAATTCACATATATGTGAAAATTACAGAACACAATCCTGAACGATCCATGGATCAAAAAAGCAATCAAAAAGAAAATTTAAAAACATACCTTAAGACAAATGAAATTGGAAACACAACATAGCAAAACTTATGAGATGCAGCAAAAGCAGTTCTAAGAGGCAATTTCACAGTGATAAATGCCTACATTAAGAAAAATAAAAGATCTCAAATGAATATTTTACATGTCAAGTAACTGGAAAAAGAATAAATTAAATACAAAGTTAGAAGAATGAAAATAATAAAGATTAGAGCAGAAATAAATGAAATAGGGACTATAGAGATAATAGAAAGGATCAAAAAAACTAAGATTTTTTTTTGAAAAGATAAGCAAAATTGAGAAATATTTATTTAGATCAATAAGAGAAAAAGAGGAGACTAAGTTAAACAATTTATAAATGAAAGAGGAAACATTACAATTGATACCACAGAAATACAAAAGATCATAGAGACTGCTATCAAGAGTCATACACCAACAAATTGGACTACCTGGAAGAAATGGATAAATTACTTTCAACATATAACCTACCAAGACTGAAACATTAAGAAATATCAATTAAAAATTTGAACAGACCAATCATGAGAAAAAAGTTTTAAGCAATAACCTAGATCTCCCAATAAAGAAAACTCAGGACACGATGGCTTCACAGGTGAAATCTACCAAACACTTAAAGAAGAATTAATGACACTCCTTAAACACTTAAAGAAGAATTAATGACACTCCTTCTCGAACTCTTTGAAAAAATTGAAGATGAAGAAAAACTCCCAAACTCATTTTATAAGGCCAGCATTACCCTCCTATCAAAGACAGATAAAGACACTACAAGAAAAAAAAACGTCTAAGGCTCTGGTTAACTAGTTTCCCCAGAGGGTAGGCCTGATTAAGAATAGAGTACCCTGGGGTATTTCAAAATTGTCCTTTCTGTTCTCCCTGCCAGAAACATGAGGGGATTTTTCTCAGAACCTGGACAATCTCTTGGAAGAAAATCTCACAAAACTGTGGGGCTCTCTATGACTGGGTTCTTCTGGAGTTTTTAAATTTCAGAACTGTCATCCTGAGCCTCCAGTAATTCATCAATTACAATTCAGATTTTCCTACCCTGTCTGGCACTGGTTTCCATGGAGATTTCAGCTAGTGAGTCTCAACTCTGATAAGCCATTAATTGCTATATTTGCCTGAGTTTCTCTCCATTGTTGGGGTCCATGGTTTGCCTTGTGTCCTCATCTCTCTACAGATCCTAGAAGAGTTGTTGATTTTTTAGTCTGTAGAGCTTTTTACTGTTGTTGTTAGGATGGAGTCAACTTCCAATCTACCTACATGTAGAACTAGAAACCAAAAGTTTCAAAATAGGCACTTTTCAATTAAAATATTTAAATGTTTCATGATACAAAATCTAAAGTTTTTTTTAAAGTAAACACATAACAAAACCATGTGAATCATCACTGTAGTGAAAAGAAAGATAGAATTATCAAAATCAGATTTTGAAAAGTAATAGAATGGCAGTTGCTTTATAAGGAAAGATATGTAGTACATTGGTGCTTCCTGTTTGTGCTCTGAATTTCAATGGAAATACCACTGACAGTATAGGTCTCCATCAATTTCACCATTAGAGCCTTTCTGTAGTCACTCCTGCCAGACTAAATATGCATTGAAGCTCCCTCCATTTTGGGAGATAAAAAGTCACAGCACAGAACATGAAATGCCTCAGCAGTGCTAAACTGATTCACTTCTGCTAGACTGACAACTGCTGTTAGCCAGGCATTTGGGTGAAATAATAATAGTAATAATAAAATAAAAATACTTTTTATAACCTATATTAGGTTGAAATGTGTCACAAATTTTCATGTCAGAGGCCTTTATTGGATTATGATAAAAGCTCAGAAGTGTTTGCATGATGAATTT
Organism: Stenella coeruleoalba; assembly: GCF_951394435.1. Taxonomy (NCBI): domain Eukaryota; kingdom Metazoa; phylum Chordata; class Mammalia; order Artiodactyla; family Delphinidae; genus Stenella; species Stenella coeruleoalba. Next base: position 107,406,562 of record NC_137150.1, on the reverse strand, counting down.
TCAGTGAAATAAATAATTACAACCCCCCACAAACCAAGTATGATTTTATAACTTAGAATATTCAAAATACCATATATTAAATAATCGTCATGCTGTTAGAAAGGCTAGACTACATTAAGACATATGGCATTGCATTCCCATTCTGGATAAGCTAATAAAACTCTGCTCAAAGATGATGTAATAGTCACATCTTCTGACTGAATTAAATGTTTCAGGTTGACTCAAAACAAATTGAAAAGTAAGGTACAGTCTGAACTCTCCTAATAACAGAGCATTCTCAAGTTTATAAATTAATGATATATGTGTATGCTTTTACACTAGAGAGTTGACATACAGGGAGAAAGTCTCCTAAAAATCTGCTGTAGGATCTAATACATTTTGAGAAAAATATGTCTAGAATATAGACAGTCAACTTAATGAAAAATGTACAATTTTTGCCTAAATTTTGCTATCAGGATTGACTATTTTGATAATTCATAATTCAAAGCAGCAATATGCTAAAAGGAAGATTAAATTACAGGAGAGTTCTATGCTAATAACAGAATTTCTGGGGCAAACCTTTTACCTAGTAAGCCTAGAGGGCCTTGTAGATTTTTTTCTTCATTTCTATTCTGGCTATCCTTAGTTGATCCAACTTACCATTTTCTGGATACCCAAGGCCTAGGATACAAACCAGAACTGCCTTCTCCAAGTGGTGATTGATACTCAAGTCTTATTTGTCCCTCTCTTTTGCCCATTTTTAAATGTTATAAATTATTTTCTTCAAATCTGTTGCCTGTTATCAAAGGAACAGCTCCTTTTTTTTTGGTAACAATAACCTCCTTTTTGCAGGTAGCATAATCTGCATCACACTGAGTTCTCATATGTTCACATTGTACCCTCCAGGAGATAGGGACAGCATCTTTATATCCATCATAGTACTTAGCCCAAGATTCTCTCCATATTAGGCTCCATAAACGTTATTAGAAGTTAGTTGTTAAAGAAACATAAAACTTTAATATGCTTTTTCTCTGTTTGTGCTTCTGTTTTGACTAGGATGAAAAAATATTTTGGTCTGGACTTGAAGGTATTCTGAAGCAGTTATACCAGGTGAAAGTAAAAGTTGGCAACAGGCAGAAAAAAATTAGAAATAATTATGGTCAGCATACTACCTTTGTATTATCCTTCCTTTGTAATTCTCTCATTTTTTTTTTTTTTGGTTAAAAAAATGATCTCTGATATTTTCACCTACTCATTTGCAGTTTCTGATGTGTAAACTCTAGATTCTATTGCTCACTTGAACTAGGTTACACCCATATTATGATAACCATCCAAGTGGAAGAGAACTCACTAAATATTTGTACTAAATGGGGGAAATTGAATGTGTTGCCAAATTTATGAAGAATAAATGCTATGAAGTGTTTGATGAGTTATGTCTACTAGTTACAATGAGAATATTTAGAATAAGAAAATAAATATTAATTTTATTGTCCCACATTTTCATAATGTATATCAAAAAAATTCTATACTAGCATTGATGACCAAAGACCTTATACTATAAAATCATAGGTGCAAGGCAATGAAGACAGAGAGAAATATAGAAAAGTCTTGTTTCTAAATTATTTTCAACCTTGAGTTGCAGCCAAGAATTTTGATTTTGTAAGCAATCACCTCACCAGATGTTTTGATACACTCCTGCCATGCCCTTGCTATTCCTTTTCCCAGTGGTGCGTGTGCTCACATGTAAATAATAGACAGGGTACATTTAGACATGGGGTAAATTGAACACATTTATTTGGCACTGAGCAAACATCTGCTGTATAAAATCAAAATTAATCGCCATCATGAGTTTCCTGCACTAACTTATTGTCATCCATTTGGAAAATATCCATTGTCCTAAATAATGCTAATAAAACACACAGAGATACAGACATTCATTAGAACTTGAGCCCTTAGCTTTTGGGGTCAGAATTCTGTGACACTGAGCTCCAAAGCAATTGCATTTCTCATCATTTTCTGATCTCTGGGAGTTAGGTAGGGCTAAATAAAAATAATATCAGAATGAGTACAGGAGTCTCCTTCAAAATCTTTGCAGAGCCTTCAGTGATTCTCCAGGAACAACTGATTTGAGTTCTGAGTTACAGCAAGTTCCCCTGTTCAATGTCTAACTACTCTCTATCACACTGAACATAGTTATTAATGATGGAGCATTTCAAGCCAAGGATATTAAAAAGCCAAAACACCAAGCTTCATTTAAAAGAAACCATGAATACTTACCCTGAATTTTTCAAGTAAAATCAAAATGAATTAAATTATAGTCAGAATATTAAAATGCTGGACAATTTCTAAAAGTAGGCACGTTAATTTTTTTTAAAGACAGTGTAGCATGAATTTGGGATAGTATGGGACTGTATGTAATCTTACTGGCACAGTAATGTTCTACATCTTCCTGAACATTAACATTAAAACTCCTGGCCGATGAAAATACTAAATATAATGATTCAGACCACTAGCGTTTACCAATTGCTCTACCACAAATGGACTGTGTTATCCATAACCAGGAATGGGCCACATTCTTTTAGGAGATAATTTCTCCATAGCTTCTGCTAGCTTCTATCCAATTTATTATACAACTCGTAAAATAATCTTCCCTCTGTAAATGCTGACTTATGAAGAGGTGCTTTTAGTTTTATATAATAATTGTTTGATGAAAGATGTTTCCAGTTTTTCCTCCAAGCAAAATATCCTTACAGAAAGAAGATAAGCTGTTTAGTTAAAAGAAAAACAAAACCGGGTTCTAAAAAATAAAGATAAACAATGAAAAATTTCAGGTTCTAGTGTACTTCATTCTTCATGGAATATAATTCAGTAAGTCTATGCATAGTATAAATTTCTTAACTGCAGAAATTATGCCACAGAAATATTTATAAACATTATGTGATTCTAATGTGTCCCCTACAAGATTACTTCTGTTACTTTTCTGCTTAACTGCTTATCAGCTAATTACATAATTTGCCTCCCTGCCTAGTAAATTAAAATCCCAATTCTCCTTCTTATAGTGCATTCACTCCAGATGAGTCAACATCTGTACACAGAGGATAGCTACCATTCAGCAAAGATGCTGCTGTTTCCTAGTGTGAAATACTGAAAATGTCAGCAGGACTTAACACAGAGATGAGCTCCACACTGCAAAGGTGAAAACAAGCCAAAAATGTTTTAACTAAATATGTTGTACATAAAACATATTCTATGTTAAATCAATATCTCTATGTTTTATATCCTTTTTAAAAATTTTGTCTTAGCAGTAGACAAAATTTCACTGTCCTCACTAGGACAGCATCTCATCTTTGTATAATAATTTTGAACTTTAAAAGGGTTCTCTTACCTTGACCATTTGTACCCTTATAGTACTCCTTTGAAGCAGAAGGGCTACTATTAATATCTTTAATTTACGTATAAGAAAACTAAGAATCACAGGAGCTATTATGTTATGATACTTGATTTCAATATATTTTTTCTAACTCCCATACAATTTTATTTACACAGTATTATGCTACCTTAAACACCTCATACTACATTTATAATAATCAAACTCTGAGCCCTTTATTTTAGTTATTCTGGAAACTGCATTCTGATTTCTGGTGCTTTGAAGAGAGGAGTCAGTTTTAAGATAGAAGTTTGAGTATATAGGTATAATGGTTTGAAGATATAGGTATAAGTGGGGAAGCCCAGATTAGAGAATGAAATGAAATGAGAGGACTACATTCTAATTGTGGCAATATGTAATAAATGAGGGGGGTGCTGGGAAAGTGAAACCAGGCCATCTAGTACTACAGTTTGTTTTTCTTTCTGTTGGAGACAAAACCCTGTCCTAGTAGCTAACTCTTTCCATTTTTCTTTTTCTTTTTTTTTTTTAGCTTTTCAATCATCAGGTACTGAGCCGTTTCCACTCTAAAACACTCAAAACCTCTAATCTTACACTTTCTTTCCCAAATTACTTAAAATCAACCTCTCCTTTCCCCCTATCTCCTCACACATGCCCTCCTGAGTAATGAGAGCCTGCCCCAAGCTGCTTCAAGTTTCTTTAAAGTTTTTTTTTTTTCTTTACTGACCAGGAAGCATCCCTACATTCAAGTATCTAATCTTCCCTCTATCAGAGAGTGCTTTTGAGAATGTTTTCAAGTAGGAGCTGAAGAGCATCAACTTGCAGGGAATTATGGTGGCTCTCCACCAGGAGAGGAGAGGTGGAATTCCCCTACAGGGTTTATATAGGGCCTTAGAAAGTGGTCTAATGTGATATGATTTAGTGATAGCTCTAATTATAGCACAGTTCACCCCAGCAAATGTATATTGAACACAAAGCCATTTAGTAGGAAGTTGTAGGTGTCTCTGATGGCAGAAATAAAAGCTGCACATCACTGTGTTTGTTAGTAATAGGTCATCATTCTCCTGATTCAAGAGTCTTTTCTTTTTCTCTGAATGTGACTGTATGAATTACCACTAGCTCAAATTTGCTATTATTATAGCAAATATCCAAAAGTGAAGAGTGGTCAACCTTAAAGATTTTGTAACATTCGTGAACATAGTGACTGAACTGCTGATTAAACTTGAGTTAAAAGGAAAAAGTAAACAGGAAATAATTTTTGGATCTTTGAACAAAATAGAAGCAAGACTATTATTATTATTGATATTGTTATTTCAGAATCATAGAGGTTCTAGAGCTAGTTTATCTAGAAATTAAGGTTACCTAATTCTTGATTCTCTATAATTTTAATTATCATATACATTTCTGTAAGCTGACTATATTGTTATTCTTTTAAGAATATTATGAGGCATCCTCAACAACTGAGAAATTAGGAGAATAATTTTTTCCTATTATACAAGAGGTTAGAACCAGAATAATGGATCAGCATGAAGATCTACTAGGTTACTTAAAATATTTCTTTGGCTTCTAAGAATGGAATTTTACTTGCTAAATACATTAACATTCCAAAAAAGAATGTGTCAGTGAGAATACAGATCTGGTTAGATATACAAGCTTAGAACAAAAGAATCACTGAGTCAAAAGTTCAGAAGTCAGTATTCCGTGTTCTAACATCATCTATTAAAAAAGAACTTCAAAACAAATAGTCTTTCAATGTTTTTTTGTTATTCACGAGGCTTTACCTTTTGTGAAATGGGTGTGGCTGACCATCAGAATTTCATTCAGTCAAATATTTTATTAATCTCTGGGGCACCCATGTTCTCTGCTCATGTTATTTATTTTAAATGCCTTCTGCTTGTTCACTAGATAACCCTATAAGTAGAATGTGGTATGGATAGTTTTATAATAGTTACATTTCTATTCTTTTAAGAATATCAGTCATTGTATTCAGAGCTCAGTCTACTCCAATATAACTTCATCTTAATTTAATGACATCTGCAAATACCTTATTTCCAAATAAGGTTGCATTCTGAGATTCCAGGCGGACACGAATTTGGAGAACACAATCCAATCCATTACCTTTTCATTCAGACATGTACTTATTCAGAGATGGCCATAGAGTGTATCAGAGTTTTTGAAGTATTATACTATAATTTATGTTAACAACAAACATTATGACATAAAGAAGAGAAAGGCATCAGAAGTGCCTGTGGCATGTACAGTATCACAAGTATCTCTTCTAATTAGTTATGAGACACAGATGTTAGAATTTATGATACGTCAAGCTGACCTAAATGACAGCTCTGAGTTACACAGCAGGTTTCTTGTTCTGGACAGCTAGACTCTACCCTGACTTAATATGAGGAACATATTGATCAAATTCCACTGTAGACTGAGCATCTGCTAATTTAGTGAAACAATTTGTTAGAAAGGCAACAATGCATACGTATTTGAACCAGCAGTAATAGAAAATGAATATTATAATGTTTTTAAACACATTCCTCCGAGATTACAAGTACAAATTTGCCAACAAAAATGATTCTCACAAACGTGGCTCTGAAACACAGTAAGATGAATGATTCAAAGTCCAAAGAACAAAAAGCAAGTTATTTAATTCATTCAGAAGAGACAATCTTTGGGGCTGAACAGGAGAAGTCTCTCTTATAGGACCTTATAGACACCTCTCAACATTGTACTTTAGGCAAGTATGAAATAAGCTTCATTGTACTGTCTCTTATGATAATCTAATACAATAATGAACAAGTACCCTCTGTCTTTCAGACAGTTAATAGCTGTGTGACCAAAAGCAAGTTTATATACCTCTGTAAGGCTCATTTCACTTTACTAATTGGGCCTCATAGATTTATTTTGATGATCTAATAAGGTGATGCTTAAACATAGTATGGGGTTTGGCCTGTGGTTAAGTTGTTAAATAGTAGCTATTCATTTAATCAAAATGCAAATTTAATAACTTAAAATAAAATACATATGTTTCCAGTGTCCAGAATTATCATTATCTGTCAGTTGAAGTATTTTTATGAACTTAGTCACTTGGGATCTAATTAATAAATGAACAGAATATTTCAGAGTACATAGAGGAAGGATAGTATTGAAAAGTATTTCAAACAAGCCCTGATTAAATCATTTCTGCCACATCACTGAGCAGACTTTTGCAATAATACAAAGTTTGAACCTATCAGATGCCTCCTCTTTTTATCCTTGCCATGCTAGATGAATACAAGAAAACACTGGTTCTTTTTATTACTAATTCTGAATTTACTAAAAGCCACAAATCTAGTATGTATTATGCTTCAAACAAGCTACAAACAATTGTTTAGATTGTACTTTTCTTTTACATTTATTTTTGTCTTAGTTTACTAAGACAACTTTACCATATAATATGTGGCTATTCAAAAACGTTCTCAAGTTTTCATTTAAAAACAATTGTGGTTACTTCCATAATACTGACAACATTTAGGTATTGCTTCTAATCAGTTTCTTTGTAAGCTTCTGGATCATTATACTATACTATACTATGTCCTGACTCCAGTTGGTAAAGAGTAAAGAATCAAGTTACCTATGACATGATAAAGAATCACTTGGTATTGTAAATTAACATATTAACATTGGTGATTATGATTCAGATTTTTTTATTTTACTCTTGTGGTATGTTAAAAATGTTTATGTTATGTTTTCAACACAATAACTTTAAAAGTCATTTTCAATTGTTAATCTTTAGAAAATGTATTTTCAAGTTTAAAATATATTAATGCTTTTGAGAAAAAAAATCACGTGCTACTCCAAAAATTTTTCACAGAGGGACTAGTTTATAAGTTTTATGATTCTACTGCTTGCTCTAGTCATCTTTCCTATCAGTTTTGCTGTTGCAGGTATTGCACTCACTAGAGGCACAGAAACCTCTTAGGTTGTTTTGGGATTTCTCACAAAGGGAATAAATCTATGTATTGCTATTGAATCAGTGTGTCTGTGGAGTGGGGAAGGAGAGTCCATTGTTTCCTATCCTGTCATCTTAGTGACATCTACAACAACTATGTAATTGTTATGTTGCAAAATTTTTTGTGGAATTTTTCCTAGTGAATTTTGGTGTTCTATAATTAAATAAATAAATAAATGAAAGAATAATTGAAAGCATTGTTTTCTGGCTTTTTCTGACGTATGTTAGAGTTGAAAATATACCAATAATAGTTTTTCTGTTGGCTATTCATACAATCCAGTATACATTTTGTGAGAAGATTCTAAAGTAGAACAAATATCCTTTCAGTTAGAAATATGTTAGCATTAATCTACTCCTTGAATATCTTTCTTTAAATTCTTGAGGTACTATGGAGCATTTCAAAGTGTTGATTTTTCTTCAAAAAAGTTCATATATACATTGGTGAAAGAATTTCTAATGTTTCGCTGAGAACACTATTTAATACATGCTTTTGTTAGATGCCTTGCTCTTGCATGCTAATAAGATGACTCCCAAGGGCCACATCTTTTTCCATTGAATACTGAGATTGTTTTACTGCTCCTAGGACACATATGCAAATCACATTAAATTACAGAGAACATGCAACCCACTGTCAAACATCATAGGCTAATGATCACGACTGCTGAAGTGAATTTACCAAAAAATATATAAAATGTAGAAGAAAATTTGAATTAAACTTCTGATTTTATAAAGCTTGGATTGATTAGTATAAAAGAATACATTAAAGACTGGTAGTCTATGGGAATAAAAAAGGAACTGAAATATATGAACAAACGAACCTATGTTAAACAATAAATACCATTCATCTTCCTTTATTGTCTCTTACAACCAACAGATGTAGATGGACAACAGAAAATGAATCCTCACTAGTGATACTCAATTGAAATATGAAAAAAGGAATTCATAGAAAATGCAATGCAGAATAACATTAGTATTTATTCTGTTTAACTTATCACAAGAAATGCAAATTGATTTGGGAAGTTTGGCTCTATTTGTAGCATTTGCCACTATCTTCATATTTTAACTCATTTTTTTTCTTTTTAAAAATTATTTGCATCATGGAATAGCTTTTCTCTCATGAATTAATCTTACTCTTTGTAGTAATTTGATTTTGCTTTCTATATTGTGAAACTACACAGTATAATAAAAAAATTTAAATGCAATATATGTGAGTGTATATATTATATATAATATATATCCTTTATCTATACCCTTTTATATATATTTAGATCCTTGTATATAATCCTTATATATAATATATTATAAAATATATTAATATATTAATATATATTATAAATTATATTATATAGAATATATTATACAGAATACATGTATATAAAGGATATGAAAGGGCTACATTATAATATACATAAAAGGATATACATGTATATAAAGGATAGAAATATCTTCTCTTTGTGACAATTTTTTTTTCTTACCTTTTTAGTCAAAATCTGAAAAATTATTGTTTTGGTATAAAATATTGTTATTTCTTTAATAAGCAGAAAACAGTGGAGAAAAACATTTGGTACAAAATTATGACAGAGCCATGTCCTTAATTATGAAAATTAACAAATAAATTGAAAAAAATAATTTGAAAGAAACAGAAAAGTGCAAAAGAGTAGAAATATAAATAAATCAACTGAGTGTCCTAAAAGGACTCCAAACTACGGTCAGTGTAAATTTGATGCAAAGGCTTAAAATACTATATGTGAAGTTAAGACTAAAGAATATGTTCATAATAGACACTAAGGAGTGCTTAAACGTTATAAGGGTATGCTACTTATAAGTATTTAAAAGCATATTTAAAAATCATAATGAAAAATATTTCTTGGTAAAATAAGATATCAAGTGTAACAAAACTAGAAAAATAAAACTAAATAGAAGATTAATTAAGTGGCATGCTGCCAAAATCTGGGATTAAGTGCTATTTAACACCTAAGGAACAAATAAAGAAAATAAATTTTAAGTTAAATACATTATTCAGGGGCATAGAAAAAGGAAAAGATCATTGTATGGTATTTTATCACACAATGAAACCTGCTCTAAACACCTAACACAAATGACATTGTCATCTTATATTGTCACTACTAAACACATTTTATTTCCACTGAAACACACAAGCATATCATAATTATAATAATAAATTCAAATATTTATTTAATACAATATATAATCTACTTTATGTTAAGTACTAAATATATTTTTCCTCATTCGATGTTACCAATTTATGAAGTAGGTGCTATTGTAATCCCCAGTTTACATAAGATTAAATGAGATTTACAGATATTGATATTAAGAGACTCCCTCAGTGGTTTCTAATTCCACATGCAGGGAGCTTGGAAGTTGCTGATACATCATAGCAAGTAAAAAGCGGAACAGACAGAAATTCTCAACTCATCTAGGAACTGTAAGAGAGGTGAAGACAGAGGGCCAAATTATGTCCCCAGGATTAGAGAAACCAACAGGTGAACACAGAGAATAACAATTTACCTGAACAGAAACCACAGCAGGAACCAAAGCCAGGTAGGTAAACATAACTGTAATTAAAAAATGCCTGGAGGCTCAGTGTGGACAGCTCTTAGAAACTCCAGAGGGGATCCAGTCATAGATGGGCCCCCATAATTTTATGAGATTTACCTGCAGGAGTTCAACCAGGTCCAGCTGTAAATATCTGAGAAAAATCATGCTTTTGGCAGGGGGAGATGAAAAGGAACTATTTTGAAATATGACAGAGTACTATGTTCTTAACAAGGCCTGACCTCACATGAAAATAGTTAACCAAAGATTCACATGCTGGGGCATTTTCAGAGCCTAACTGGATTGGTAGGTGGAAAATATTCGATTCCAGACCACTCTAGCCATCTTCTCCCACCTAAGAGTGGAAGAAAAAAATAGAAAAACTTGTGACATTCACAGTCCAGAGACACAGGCTCCCTAAAAGTTTAAGATCTAATTATAGAACAATTTTCCTCCACTCACATCCCTCATCACCACTTAGTAAAAACCTATTTACAGCAATTCCTTCTACTAGACATGGCAGGATATTAAAATTGTCAGACCTGAAATTTAAAACAACTATGATTAATATGCTAAGGGCTCTAATGGATAAAGTAAACGGCATAAAAGAACAGGTGAACTATGTAAGCAGAGAGGTAGAAACCCTAAGAAAGAACAAGAAGCAAAAACAAATGTTAGAGATAAAAAAAAAAAAAAAAAACCACTGTAACAGAAATGAAGAATGCCTTTGGTAGGTTTATTAGTAGGTTGGACACAGCTGAGCAAAAGACTTACACTACTCAACTTCAAGACCTACAATAAGGCTATAGTAAGTAAGATAGTATGGTATTGGTGAAAGAAGGGAAAATAGATCAATGGAAAAGAGCAAAGAGCCCAGAAATAGACTCACATAAATATACTTAACTAATCTTTGAGGAAGTAGCAAAGGTGATACAATGGATCAAAGAAAGTCTTTTCAACAAATGGTGATAGAACACTTGGACATCTACAGGCAAAAATAAATAAATAAATAAATAAATCTGGGCACAGACCTTACACCCTTCACAAAAACTAACCCAAAATGGATAATATGCCATAACATATAATGCAAAACAATAAAACTTTTAGAAGATGACATAGAAGAAACCTAGATGACATTGAGATATGGCAATGACTTTTTATTTTATTTTTAATTTTTTTTAAGATTTTTTTTTATATGGACCATTTTTAAAGTCTTTATTGAATTTTTTACAGTACTACTTCTGTTTTATGTTTTGTTTTTTTGGTCCCGAGGCATGTGGGATCTTACTCCCTGATCAGGGATCAAACCCACACCCTCTGCACTGGAAGGTGAAATATTAACCACTGGACTGCCAGGGAAGTCCCCGACGATGACTTTTTAGAAGCAATACTAAAGGAATGACCTATGAAGTAAATAACTGATAAGCTGGACTTTATTAAAATTAAAATTTTTATAGAAGGCAAAAAAAATTAAAATCTTTTACTCTAAGAGAGACAATATCGAGAGAATGAGAAGGCAAGCCGCTGAATGGGAGAAAATATTTGCAAAGACAAATTTGCATACAAAGGTGTTTCTTCTCCAGAATACACAAATATTATACTCTTACAGGATGCCGCAACACAGGTAATCTCTAATAGAAGTAAGGTAAAAACACTATAAACTTCATTATTGCAGAAAATTATTTGATAACATTCAATACATATTACTGACATTGATTCAAAGTAAAATCATAAAATCACAAAAGACACCAATGAATCAATCTTCATTGTGTCTATTCTCTTTTCTATGTAACATCACTGCTTTTCTCATCATTTTTCTACCTTTTTGAATTGATGTTAGACTTTAGACATGCTTTCACCAATAAAATGTAGAAAAATTGTATGTAAGTTTGGAACCCTAGACCTTAAGAGGTCTTGCCTCTTTTGCTTTGACCATCTCATAATCTTGAGATCACCAATATATGCAGAACATCATTTTATGGAGACCATTTTATAAGAGACCACAGGGAAAGAAACTGAGAGCACCCCACCTAGCATTCTGCACCACCTGCCTGATGTGAGTGAGCCATCTTGGACATTCCAGTCTCAGTTGAGCTGCCAGATGACTGCATCCACATGCAGTGGAGACCAGTGGAGACCAGTGGAGACCAGCAGAAGAGGCACCCAGATTGCCAACCCATAGGATCATGACAAAGAATAAATCATGATGTTTAAACCACTAAGTGCTGGAGTTGAACAGTAAAAATTACTAATTCTAAAAGATTACTTCCTTTTCATAATAATTAATTGTTTCAAATCACCACACAATGTGGTAATTAATAGTAAAGTATTAAATTTTCCAATAAGGTGAAGAACATAAATGGGCTGGTAATGTACTGAACAGATAGTTTGAGGGCCAGTTCCTATGGAAGAGACTGGTTATGTCATCAGCAAATGCATTTCCTCTTCCTGAGTGCACAGCTAAACTATTTCTAAGTCACAATGCATCCATGTGGGTCCATGTAATTAGTTCTTACCAGTGAAATATAAGCATAAGTGACATGTCACTTCCATACCATGGCAAGTTTATCTTTTCCTCTCTTTCTCTCTTTCCCTCTACATTCCAGCTGAAATATCTTGAGATGTTTAGCTATTTGTGGAAGATGCTAGATTCAAAATTTGGAAGGATTTTAGGCCTCTGAGTCATTGCTGGAAGAAGAGCCCCCTTGAGTACTACCACCACTAATCATACTTGGTAATAATGTTAGGAAGAAATGAACTATTATTTTGTTAATCTACAGAAATATATGGTTTATTTTTTACTTGACATATTGCATAGCCTATTTAATACAGTCCTGTTGGTGAACCAGCTCTCTCATATTCCATGTGGCTTATGTAAGACTAACTATTTTCCTTATCTTCTGAAGAGTGAATACATGACCCATATTTGATCAGTAAAAGTCCATCAGTATCCCAGACACAGTGAGTGATTCAAGAATTGCACAACCCAACTGGGACCAATCAGCACATTCTCTGGGGCATCTATGCCAGAATTATCAGAACAGACTTTTCCCCAGCTTTGGAATTAGAAACTGAATGGATGTTATAAATTGAAGTGTCTGACATCTATCATTCCACTTCTAATGAAACAATTCATTTGTTGTGGGAAAGAATGAGGGCAGCGTGCAAATAAAAACAGAGTTGAGAGATGTGAAAAGAAAGAAATAGCCTTCAGAACACATTTTGAGGTCATGGTTCTAGTTATGCCTAAAGTCAGTCCTTCCTCTGGAATTTTAGTCAAGAGCTGGTTAATTTTATTTATTTGTGTTTTTTTTAGATACAAGCTAATTTGAATCAGATTTACTTCAGTTGCAAACAGAATCCTAATACTGCTTATTATTCCTACTTTTAAATATTTTATTGAAATTTTACATAATACAATAAAGTAAATTTTGGAAGAGAAAAATTATATATAAATCTTGACCTAGGAAACTTGATTTTATCATTTTACAATATATACGTATGTCAAATCATCATGCTGTACAATGCAAGGCAATATGTCAATTATAACTCAATAAAACTGGAAAAGAAAACTCGATCGATTAAAATAACAAATTACCAATCTAATGAGAATTTGCAAAGCTTGGAATTATAACATAAAGTAAATATTCAAATAACTTATATTCTAAAAGAAATCAATTTAAAGTAAAATCAACACAATTTGGTTGTGTTTCTATTCTATTTCACCTCAATTGGTTCATCTAAGTTAGTTATGGTTGTTCCATTAAGTTGCAGTGTTTCCTAGAGTAGTGGTCTTTTGATTGTTTAGAAATGGGCAAGTGCATTGTTTCTGGACAATAAGAACTAAGAACTTGGTCTGTTTTGGTCAGAGAATGGCCATTTAAACCTTCCTCATTACTAAGAATGGAATAAATGCAGAGATAGTCTCTCATCTTCCTCTAGATACAGTAATGCATGGAAATGACTACTAGTACCAGCCTGAAGACAAATAGATTTCAAGAATGTTAGAGTTTGTCCATGACATCATTGAGTAGCTGTTCTCGCCACACTTGGAGACTGTACTGCCTCAGGTCTTTTTGGTTATTTTGTTTGTTTGTTTGCTTGTTTCTTGTTTGTTTTGTACTTCCCTCACTCTATTTTGGAAAGTTTGAGGCAGGTTCCAAAGAAAAATTTGCCAGAGCTCATTCTCTTGAATGCACTTCAAGTATATTTTTATTATTGATACCCCAATACAACATTTTAATTATAGATTTAAAGGATGGCTCAGAATAAGTCAGGATGGGTTCTTGGAAGAGAGATTTTAGAGATATTAGTGAGATTTCAAATCTTCCTTTTTTTCTGAGACTGGTTATAAGATTGGATGGTATAGGGAAATAATCACACTTGACATTATTATTGTTAGTCCACAAATCATAGTGAGTTAAAAAAAAATCACTACTGAAATCAACACATGTGTTTGTGTGTGTCTGTATATCTGAGTGTTTAATTCACTTTCAACAGCAAAAATTCAAGGGAATATAGTTAAAACATTCCACAGCAGAGATAGATCAAAATATGAAAAGAATCGAAAAGTAAAAAGAGACACATCTAGTTATGCAAAATATTTCCTTACCCTATTCTAAAGCTTATTTAAGGACATAGAGCCATGTAGACTGACCTTTACATGGCCTACCTCAGTATCCTAAAGATAGTGGATGGCGGTGATAACTGAGATTGGAATTCATATGTAGCATTCAGAAGCCTGTGGCAGCTGCCAGATTTTGTCTGCTTGGGGCAATAAAGGAGGCTTGCAATTTTGGAATGATGTAAATTTACTCTGCATAGGAGTTATAAAGTGTAAATATTGGACAGTTTAACAACTATGAGAAGGAACCATCTGAGTTAATCTAATCCGAGGTAAGGAAAAACCAAAAGTTAATCTAGCAAATAATATAGATCAGGAAGGAACCCCTTGAAACACATGCAGGAAGTTGTAAGTAATACAAGAATTTCTTCTTGGAAGAAACAGATTAAAGAACATGGAACTGATGAAGAAGCTAGATAGGATGACAATAAGGACCCCTAAAAGTAAAGATGTAGATAAGATATTGAAACTTAATCAGGTTCTCAAAACTATATCAGAGAATTAACTAGAGCTAACCTGGTATCAAACTTATCTGAGAGAGAATCACAGGCCATTCTGCCCCTCCGCTTGAGGTATCCTGCAGGACATGTGTGGATGGTGACTTTCTCTGGCCTACATATAAATTTTATATTCTTAAAATAGAGAATGTAGCAAAAGACTCAAGTATCCAAAGAACCTAGAGATTAATGTGCTATTCATTACCTCATCTCCTAAACTATTGAGGATCCCTTCCATGCTAGAAACTCTCACACCCTAGAAATTCCTTGATTACTAGTTAAAATGTAAAAATATAACCAATCCCTTTATTACTTTCAAAAAACTCCAGGAAAAAAGCAGAAAACACACCATGCCTATTTTTTTTCCAAAATATTGTTGATAAGTAATACTGAAACAGGTTACAACCAATAAAAAGTCACTTTGTCATAAACATACATTTTAGCATGTATCTATTTGATTGATAGACATTGGAAAATGCTTCTACTAAATAAATATTTCATTTTTCTGGAATGTGCTAAGTGAAATTAATTGATAGAGTTTTAAAAAATATTTTGACTAGTAATCAAATTTGTAATGTAGCATTCATTGTTCTATAATTGCTCTACCCAGCAACTGTAATGAAATTAGAAGACACACTTAATCCTAATAAAATTTTTCCATTGTCTCTAAGTTTGATCAAACTATTTTGTTAAACAAGTTAATAAAAAATATTTTTATTATTGATCAAAATACTACAAATTCTCACTTCTAACAATGAGATTTTTGAAACCTTAAAATTGGTTCAGATGATGTCAACATTAAAGATATACATTTTTATTTTAGTAGTTTATATTAGCCATGTATCCTTGTTCTACTTATTTTCAATTTTAAACAAAGTTATATACACAAGTGGCAGGAAGCTAAGGAGAAAAGTTCATGATTGACACTGAAGATAATATTTATAATCAAAATTGAAATTTTTACTTTTCAAGAAGAAATAGAAATTTGTGTAATTTCACTTATATATTTAGAACCACATAATTTGCTCTTTCAGCAAAACTATATATCATGTATTGTATATACACATTTTTATAAAGATATATATATATATGTATATATATGTATTTCATTCCTTCTTATATTTTCTAGTTCCCTTCAAAAGTTTCAATTTTTTCATTAATATTCTCTATGTTTTCCACATCTCTTAAAGATGTGCAAATTATAGTTAAATTTCCGCTCTGACAAGTTTAATGATTATAACATGTGGGTCTCAATATATTTTATTCCTTTTAAACTGTTGAATTACTTGATTATATGAAGATTGATTTCATACTTTCTTAGGTCTGAACTATTTAATTTTGACTTTCCTCTTAGTGTGAGAACTTTACTTCTGGAGTACAGCCTTTACAACTAGATGTAGCCTTTTTGTGGTTTCAATTGAAAGCTTGGAGTAGACACACAAACTCAGCACCATAGACGAGAAGAAAAGTAAAATATAAAATAAAATTTCTCTTACGTATCTTAAATTTTTTTTCTAAATTATCCATTAGGAAAATATGGAAATGTTATAATCACTAAACAACAAATATTAGCAAACTAAAAATATAAGATCATTGATATCAAAAGCAGAAGATAAGTAAGGTGAACACTAAGTAATGTATAGGTAAGAAAATACAGAAATAATTAATAACCTTGAATAATGCAGTCAGCTGGGAGGTAAGGTAGTTAAAATTATTAAAGATAGGAAGGGCTGTGCATAAAATCTAGTTTGGTACTTAAACTACTACTTGATGGAAATGTTTTCAATAAAGGAACTTCCACATTAAAAGACACTGTTCTACCTAAAATTAAAAAAAAAAAAAAGATACAGCTTTGGTTCAGAACTAGTAAAGGAATAGTATAATTTTAATTGAATGAACTTGTGTAATATCTAAATGACCAAAATATTCTGAGAGACTAATTAGGTATTTGATCACCAAATCAAACTAAGCTGCATTATGACTTTTGAGACATGATAGATTTTTCTTAGTCTACCCTCCTGATAGTCATTGGGCATTTTTCTGTTGGAAACTAAATATCAAGATCATCACTTATAACAGATATGAAATATTTTAATGTTAAACTATCCCTGTTTTCACATTATAAATCTAGCTGGTGATTTATGTTATATAAATTTATTGGGATATTTTAATGCTGACATTTTATTGAAGAATTCACACTTATATTGCAAGGTAGTAATGGTATGTGATTCTTTTGTGGTTCTGTTTTTAGATTTTAGTAACATGAAGTTACCAATGTCATGTAAGTAACAAAAATATTCCTTCTATTCCTTGGCTCTGGAAAAGTTTAAATCACTTAGTCATATTTAGGTCTTTCAAATTGAAATTTATTCATACATTAATTAATCAAAAGTACATTCTACTGTGGGAGATTCTTAACCAACTGCATCAGTGTCTTCATAATTATTGATTGATTGAAGACAACTCTTCTACAAGTTCTTGACTCAACTTTAGTACTTTATATGTTCATTATTTGAATGAAAATTTTAAGATATCAATTTATATCACTCACAATTCCTTTGTGTTTTGTAACTGTCCCTATATATTCTGATAAAGCCTCACTCTCATTCTTAGGGTATAAACACTATCTGTTTTTCCTGATTTGCTTTTCTAAGTATTATGACCATTTAAAAAAATTTTACATTTATTTCTCACTTATGTTATTTTTTCTTCTATATCACTTCCATAGAATTTTTTTTTGCAGTTGTCTTTCTCCATGTTTCTCTTTATCTACTTTAGAGAGTTGAAAAGTAAGTTTATTTTTTATAATATTTTTTATTAAGTGGAAATACATGATCTTATGTTTTCCTCTGACTACAGGTTTATGTCATATAAATATTGATGAAGTGCTATAATTAACATATTCTAACATAGAGCATATAAACAAGATTTGTTTTTGTCTTTGAAGATATTTTGTGGAAAAGGAACTTTTTAATCATATTCATTTGACTTTTTAGAAAATATTATTTTTTAATTTATCTGCAGGATATGTGTGTATGTGGATTTGAGCCTCTGTTTCTTCATTAACTTTTCTGTTTGTTTTGAGAAATGCTTTGTCATTTTAATAAGAAAATGTGGAATATAACTGGTACTTTTAATATATAGAGACATCTGCTTTTCTATATGGGAAATCAGTGTTCATAAATGTTTTCTTTTCAACAGGATAATTCCAATTTTTATATACAAAATTATGAGACACATTTTATGATGCCCCTACTAATTATGTATGCAGTCTCCTTCTAAATTGTCTACTTCATCAGATAAAGTTGAAAAGTGTTTTTAAATTCTCAGTAAAATCATATTTTTAAAAGATTATTTTTTCCTTAAAATTATTATTAAGTTTTAATTGAAGTATATTTGATTTACAATGTTGGTTAATTTCTTCTGTACAGCAAAGTGATTCAGTTACACATATATATGTATTCCTTTTTATAGCCTTTTCCATTATGGTTTCTCTCAAGATATTGAATATAGTTCCCTGTGCTATACAGTAGAACCTTGTTGTTTATCCATTTTATTTAATTTATATTTTTTCTATTTTTTTAAAACATCTTTATTGGAGTATAACTGCTTTACAATGGTGTGTTAGTTTCTACTTTATAACAAAGTGAATCAGCTATACATATACATATATCCCCATATCTCCTCCCTCTTGTGTCTCCCTCTGGCCCTCCCTAGCCACCAATCTAGGTGGTCACAAAGCACAGAGCTGACCTCCCTGTGCTATGAGGCTGCTTCCCACAAGCTATCTATTTTACATTTGGTAGTGTATATATGTCCATGTCACTCTCTCATTTCAGCCCTTTCAGCTTACCCTTCCCCCTCCGCGTGTCCTCAAGCCCATTCTCTATGTCGACGTCTTTATTCCTGTCCTTCCCCTAGGTTCTCCAGAAACTTTATTTTTACATTCCATATGTATGTGATAGCACAGAGTATTTGTTTTGCTCTGACTTACTTCACTCTGTATGACAGACTCTAGATCCATCCACCTCACAACAAATAACTCAATTTTGTTTCCTTATATGGCTGAGAAATATTCCATTGTATATATGTGCCACATTTTCTTTATCCATTCATCTGTCAATGGCCACTTAGATTGATTCCATAACCTGGCTATTGTAAATAGAGCTGCAATGAACACTGTGGTTCATGACTTTTTTTGAAATATGGTTTTCTCAGGGTATGTGCCTAGTAGTGGGATTGCTGGGTCATATGGTAGTTCTATTTTTAGTTCTTTAAGGAACCTCCATACTGTTCTCCATAGTGGCTCTATCAATTTACATTCCTCCCAACAGTGCAAGAGGGATTCATTTTCTCCACACTCTCTTCAGCATTTATTGTTTGTAGATTTTTTGATGATGGCCATTCTGACTGGTGTGAGGTGATACCTCATTGTAGTTTTGATTTGCATTTCTCTAATGATTAGAGATGTTGAGCATTCTTTCATGTGTTTGTTGGCAATCTGTATATCTTCTTTGGAGAAATGTCTATTTAGGTCTTCTGCCCAGTTTTGGATTGGGTTTCTTTTTGCTATTGAGCTGCATGTGCTGCTTGTAAATTTTGGAGATTACTCCTTTGTCAGTTGCTTCATTTGCAAATATTTTCTCCCATTCTGAAGGTTGTCTTTTTGTCCTGTTTTCCTTTGCTGTGCAAAAGCTTTTAAGTTTCATTAGGTCCGATTTGTTTGTTCTTGTTTTTATTTCCATTTCTCAAGTAGGTGGGTTAAAAAGGATCTTTCTGTGATTTATGTCATAGAGTGTTCTGCCTATGTTTTCCTGAAAGAGTTTGATAGTGTCTGGACTTACACTTAGGTCTTTAATCAATTGTGAGTTTATTTTTGTTTATGGTGTTAGGGAGTATTCTAATTTCATTCTTTTACATGTAGATATCCAGTTTTCTCAGCAACACTTACTGAAGAAGCTCTTTTCTCCATTGCATATTTTTGCCTACTTTATCAAAAATAAGGTGACCATATGTGCATGGGTTTATCTCTGGACTTTCTATTTTGTTCCATTGATCTATATTTCTGTTTTTGTGCCAGTATCATACTGTCTTGATTACTATAGCTTTGTAGTATAGTCTGAAGTCAGGGAGCCTGATTCCTCCAGCTCCATTTTTCTTTCTCAAGATTGCTTTGACACTTTGGGGTCTTTTCTGTTTCCACACAAATTGTGAAATTTTTTGTTCTAGTTCTGTGAAAAATGCCAGTGGTAGTTTGATAGGGATTGCATTGAATCTGTAGATTGTTTTGGGTAGTATAGTCATTTTCACAATGTTGATTCTTCCAATCCAATAACATGGTAGATCTCTCCATCTGTTTCATCTTTAATTTCCTTCATCAATATCTTATAGTTTTCTGCATACAGGTCTTTTCTCTCCTTAGATAGGTTTATAACTAAGTATTTTATTCTTTTTGTTGCAACGGTAAATGAGAGTGTTTCCTTAATTTCTCTTTAAGATTTTTAATCATTAGTTTATAGGAATGCAAGAGATTTCTGTGCATTAATTTTGTATCCTGCTACTTTACCAAATTCACTGACTGGCTCTAGTAGTTTTCTGGTAGCATCTTTAGGATTCTCTATGTATAATATCCTGTCATCTGCAAACAGTGACAGCTTTACTTCTTTTCTGATTTGGATTCCTTTTATTTCTTTTTCTTCTCTGATTTCTTTGGCTAAAATTGCCAAAACTATGTTGAATAAGAGTGGTGAGAGTGGACAACCTTGTCTTACTCCTCATCTTAGAGGAAATGATTTCCGTTTTTCACCATTGAGGATGATGTTGGCTGTGGGTATGTTATATATGGCCTTGGTTATGTTGAGGTAAGTTCCCTCTATGCCAACTTTCTGGAGGATTTTTTACCATAAACAGGTGGTGTATTTTGCTGAAAGTTTTTCTGCATCTATTGAGATGATCCTATGGCTTTTCTTCTTCAGTTTTTTAATATGGCTTATCACATTGATTGATTTGCGTATATTGAAGAATCCTTGTATTCCTGGGATAAAACCCACTTGATCATGGTCTATGATCCTTTTAATGTGCTGTTGGATTCTGTTTGCTAGTGTTTTGTTGAGGATTTTTGCATCTATGTTCATCAGTGATATTGCCCTGTAGTTTTCTTTCTTTGTGACATCTTTGTCTGGTGTTGGTATCAGGTTGATGGTGGCCTCGTAGAAGAGTTTAGGAGTGTTCCTCCCTCTGCTATATTTTGAAAGAGTTTGAGAAGGATAGGTGTTAACTGTTCTCTAAACGTTTGATATAATTCGCCTGTGATGCCATCTGGTCCTGGGCTTTTGTTTGTGGGAAAATTTTTAATCTTGTGATTGGTCTGTTTATATTTCCTATTTCTTCCTGGTTCAGTCTCAGAAGGTTGTGCTTTTCTAAACATGTGTCTATTTCTTCCAGGTTGTCCATTTTATCGGCATATCGTTGTTTGTAGTAATCTATAATGATCTTTTGTATTTCTGCAGTGTCAGTTGTTACTTCTCCTTTTTCATTTCTAATTCTATTGATTTGAGTCTTCTCTCTTTTTTTCTTTATGAGTCTGGCTAATGGTTTTTCAATTTTTTTTATCTTCTCAAAGAACCAGCTTTTACTTTTATTGATCTTTGCTATTGTTTACTTCAATTCTTTTTCATTTATTTCTGATCTGATCTTATTTCTTTTCTTCTGCTAACTTTGGGTTTTTTGTTATTTCTTTAATTGCTCTAGGTTTAAGGTTATGATGTTTATTTGAGATCTTTCTTGTTTCTTGTGGATGGATTATACTGCTATAAACTTCCCTCTTAGAACTGCTTTTGCTGCATCCCATAGGTTTTGGGTCATCCTGTTTTCATTGTCATTTGTTTCTAGGTATTGCTTGATTTCTTTGAATTCTTTGAATTCTTCAGTGATCTCTTGGTTATTTAGTAGTGTATTGTTTAGCCTCCATGTGTTTATATTTTTTACAGATATTTTCTTGTAATTGATACCTAGTCTCATAGCGTTGTTTTCGGAAAAGATACTTGATACTATTTCCATTTTCTTAAATTTACCAAGGCTTTATTTGTGACCCAAGATATGATCTATCCTGGAAAATGTTTCATGAGCACTTGAGAAGAAAGTGTGTTCTATAAATATCAATTAGGTCCATCTTTTTTAATGTATCATTTGAAGCTTGTGTTTCCTTATTTATTTTCATTTTGGATGATCTGTCATTGGTGAAAGTGGGGTGTTAAAATCCCCTACTACAATTGTGTTACTGTTGATTTCCCCTTTTATGGCTGTTAGCATTTGCCTATGTATTGAGGTGTTCCTATGTTGGGTGCATAAATATTTACAATTGTTATATCTTCTTCTTGGATTGATCCCTTGATCATTATGTAATGTCCTTCTTTGTCTCTTGTAACAGTCTTTATCTTAAAGTCTATTTTGTCTGATATGAGAATTGCTACTCCAGCTTTCTTTTGATTTCCATTTGCATGGAATATCTTTTTCCATCCCCTCACTTTCAGTCTGTATGTGTCGCTAGGTCTGAAGGGGGTCTCTTGTAGACCCCATATATATGGGTCTTATTTTTGTATTCATTCAGCCAGCCTATATCTTTTGGTTGGAGCATTTAATCCATTTACATTTAAGGTAGTTATCGATATGTATGTTCCTATTACCATTTTCTTAATTGTTTTGTGTTTGTTATTTTAGGTCTTTTGCTTTTCTTGTGTTTCCTGCCTAGAGAAGTTCCTTGAGCATTTGTTGTAAAGCTGGTTTGGTGGTGCTGAATTGTCTTAGCTTTTGCTTGTCTGTAAAGTTTTTAATTTCTCCATTGAATCGAAATGAGATCCTTGCTGGGTAGAGTAATCTTAGTTGCAGGTTTTTCCCTTTCATCACTTTAAATATGTCCTGCTACTCCCTTCTGGCTTGCAGAGTTTCTGCTGAAAAATCAGCTGTTAACCTTATGGGGATTCCCTTGTATGTTATTTGTTGCTTTTCCCTACTGCTTGTAATATTTTTTTCTTTGTATTTAATTTTTGATATTTTGATTAATATGTGTCTTGGTGTGCTTCTCCTTGGATTTATACTGTATGGGACTCTCTGCATTTCCTGGAATTGATTATTTCCTTTCCCATATTAGGGAAGATTTCAAGTATAATCTCTTAAAATATTTTCTCTGTTCCTTTCTTTTTCTCTTCTTCTTCTGGGACACCTATAATTTGAATGTTAGTGAGTTTAATATTGTCCCAGATGTCTCTGAGACTGTCCTCAATTCTTTCCATTCTTTTTTCTTTATTCTGCTCTGTGGTAGTTATTTCCACTATTTTATCTTTCAGGTCACTTGCTCGTTCTTCTGCCTCAGTTATACTGCTATTGATTCCCTCTAGGAAATTTTTAATTTCATTTATTGTGTTGTTCATCATTTGTTTGCTCTTTATCTCTTCTAGGTCCTTGTTAAACGTTTCTTTATTTTCTCCATTCTATTTCCAAGATTTTGGATCATCCTTACTACCATTACTCTGAATTATTTTTCAGGTAAAGTGCCTATTTCCTCTTAATTTTTTTGGTCTGGTAGGTTTTTACCTTGTTCCTTCATCTACTGTTTGTTTCTTTGTCTTCTCATTTTGCTTAGCTTACTGTGTTTCAGGTCTCCTTTTTACAGGCTGCAGGTTCTTAGTTTCTGTTGTTTTTGCTGTCTGCCTCCAGTGGCTCAGTTGTTTCAGAGGGCTGTGTAGGCTTCCTGGTGGAGGGGACTCATGCTGTCTTCTGGTGGATGAGGCTGGATGCTGTCTTTCTGGTAGGCAGGACCATGTCCGGTGGGGTGTTTTGGGGCATCTGTGACCTAATTATGATTTTAAGCAGCCTCTCTGCTAATGGGTTGGGTTGTGCTCCTGTCTTGCTAGTTGTTTGGCATAGGGTGTCCAGCACTGTAGCTTGGTGGTCGTTGAGTGGAGCTGGGTCTTAGTGTTGAGATGGAGATCTCTGGGAGAGCTTTTGCCGTTTGATATTATGTGGAGCCGGAGGTCTCTTGGGCGAATGTCCTGAATGAGGCTCTCCCACCTCAGAGGCACAGGCCTGACACTCGGCTGGAGCACCAAGAACCTGTCAGCCACATGCTTCAGAAGAAAAGGGAGAAAAAAATAAAGAAAGAAAAAAGTAAAATAAAATAAAGTTATTAAAAAATATATTAAAAATAAAACAAATTTAAAATCAGTAAAAGAAAAAAAAGAAAGAAGAGAGCTACCAAATGAAAAAACAAATCCACCAATGATAACAAGCACTGAAAACTATACTAAAAAAAAAAGACAAAAAACCCCCAAAACGGACTGACAGAACCCTAGGACAAGTGGTAAAAGCTGCACAGACAAAAATCACATAAAGTCCACTGCCTCAATTTTGGGATGATTTGTTGCCTATTCAGGTATTCCAGGTATGCAGGGTACATCCAGTTGATTGTGAGATTTAGTCCGCTGCTCCTGAGGCTGCTGGGAGAAATTTCCCTTTCTCGTCTTTGCTCTCATATCTCTTAGTGTTCAGCTTTGGATTTGGCCCTGTCTCTGTGTGTAGGTCGCCTGCGGTTGTCTGTTCTTTGCTCAGGCAGGGCAGGGTTAAATTAGCAGCTGATTAGTGAGCTCTGGCTGACTCAGGCCAGTGGGAGGGCAGGGTACAGAATGTGGGGTGAGCCTGCAGTGGCAGAGGCCGGTGTGACTTTGCAGCAGCCTGAGGTGTGCCATGTGTTCTCCCAGGGAAGTCGTTCCTGGATCACAGGACCCTGGCAGTGGCAGGCTGCACAGGCTCCCAGGAGGGGAGGGGTGGATAGTGACCTGTGCTTGTACACTGGCTTTTTGGTGGCTGCAGCAGCAGCCTTAGCCTCTCATGCCCGTCTCTGGTGTCCATGTTGATAGCGGTGGCTTGTTCCCATCTCTGGAACTCATTTAGGTGGTGCTCTGAATCCCCTGTCCTAGCGCACACTGAAACAATTGTCTCTTGTCTCTTAGGCAGTTCCAGACTTTTTCCCAGACTCCTTCCCTGCTAGCTGTGGTGCACTAGCCCCCTTCATGCTGTGTTCATGCAACCAACCCCAGTCCTCTCCCTGGGGTCTGACCCCCATCGCCCGAGCCTCAGATCCATCCCCCACCCACCCTGGCAGGTGAGCAGACAACCCTCTCAGTCTGGTGAGTGCTGGTCGGCACTAATCCTCTGTGCGGGAGTCTCTCTGCTTTGCCCTCTGAACCCATTGCTACATTCTCTTCCCTGGCTCCAAAGCTTCCTCCCTGCCACCCCAGCCCCCCTTTTCCACCAGTGAAGGGGCTTCCTAGAGTGTGGAAACTTTTCCTCCTTCACAGCTTCTTCCCAGAGGTGCAGGTCCCATCCCTATTCTTTGGCTCTGTTTTTTTCCCTTTTTCTTTTCCCTACCCAGGTACATGGGGAGTTTCTTGCCTTTTGGGAAGTCTGAGGTCTTCTGCCAACATTCAGTAGGTGTTCTGTAGGAGTTGTTCCACATGTAGATGTATTTCTGATGTATTTGTGGGGAGGAAGGTGATCTCCATGTCTCACTCCTCTGCCATCTCGATGGTCTCCCCCGAGTTCTAAAGTATGTTCAAGGGGGCTAGTTTGGTACCGACAGGTCACAGAGCTCCCTGCAGTCAGCCACATCAGACTCTGAGCAGAGCTTAGACTTCCTGATGGACCGGAAACTGATGGTGCTCTGTTTATCCATTTTATATGTAATAGTTTCTATCTGCTAACCCCAAACTCCCAGTTCATACCTCCCCCACCCCCATCCTCCTTGGCAGCCACAAGTCTGTTCTCTATGCCTATGACTCTGTTTCTGTTTTGTAAATAAGTTCGTTTGTGTCACATTTTAGATTCTACATATAAGTGATGTCATATTGCATTTGTCTTTCTCTTTCTGACTTACTTCACTTAGTATGATAAATCTCTAGTTGCAACCATGTTGCTGCAAATGGCATTATTTTGTTCTTTATTATGGATGAGTAGTATTCCATTGTATATATGTACCACATCTTCTTTATCCCTTTATCCATTCGTCTGTTGATGGACACTTAGGTTGTTTGCATGTTTTGGCTATTGTGAATAGTGCTGCTATGAACATGGGGGGAAATTATCTTTTTCGGATTATAGTTTTGTCTGGATATATGCCCAGGAGTGGGATTGCTGGATCATATGGTAACCCTATTTTTAGTATTTTGAGGAATCTGCATACTGTTTTCCATAGTGGCTGCACCAACTTACAGTCCTGCCAACAGTGTAGGAGGGTTCTCTTTTCTCCACACCCTCCCCAGCATATATTATTTTTAGACTTTCTAATGATGGCCATTCTGACTGGTATGAGGTGGTACCTCACTGTAGTTTGGATTTGCATTTCTCTAATAAATAGCAATGTTGAGCATCTTTTCATGTGCCTCTTGGCCATCTCTATGTCTTCTTTGGAGAAATGTCTACTTAGGGCTTCTGCCTTTTTTCGATTGGGTTGTTTGTTTTCTTGTTGTTGAGCTGTATGTGCTGTTTGTATACTTTAGAAGTTAAGCCTTTGTCAGTGGCATCATTTGCAAATATTTTCTCCCATTTTGTAGGTTGACTTTACATTTTGTTTATGATTTCCTTGCTGTGAAAAAGCTTATAAGTTTGATTAGGTCCCATTTGTTTAGTTTTAATTTCTATCACTTTGGGAGACTGGTGTAAGAAAACATTGGTACGATTTATGTCAAAGAATGTTTTGCCTATGATCTTTTCTAGTTTTATGGTGTCATGTCTTATGCTTAAGTCTGTAAACCATTTTGAGTTTTCTTGTGTGTATGGTGTGAGGTTGTGTTCTAACTTCATTGATTTACATGCAGCTGTCCAATTTTCCCAGAAGAACTTGCTGACGGGACTGTCTTTTTCCCATTGTATATTCTTGGCTCCTTTGTCAAAGATTAATTGACTGGAGTTGTGTGAGTTTATTCCTGGGCTCTCTATTCTGTTCCATTGTTTCCTATGTCTGTTTCTGTGCCATTACCACACCGTTTTGATTACTGTAGCATTATAGTATTGTCTGAAGTCTGGGAGGGTTATGCCACTTGCTCATTTCTTTTTCCTCACAATTGTTTAGGCAATTCTGGGTCTTTATGTTTCCATATGAATTTTAGGGTTATTTGTTCTAGTTCTGTGCAAAATGTCATAGGTAATTTGATAGTGATCATGTTAAATCTGTAGATTGTTTTGGGTAGTATGGCCATTTTAACAATATTATTTCTTCCAATCCAAGAGCATGGGGTATCTTTCCATTTCTTTGAATTATCTTCAATTTTGCTTCTTAATGTTTTATAGTTCATCTTCATATCTTTGGTCTAATTTGCCTGTGAAGCCATCTGGTCCTGGACTTTTGTTTGTAGGGAGTTTGTTTTTGTTTTTTTATTACAGATTCTATTTCACTTTTAGTGATCAGTATGTTCAAATTATCTACTTCTTCTTGATTCAACTTTGGTTGGCTGTATGTTTCTAGAAACTTGTCCATCTGTAGGCTGTCGAATTTGTTGGCATATAATTTATCATAGTATTCTCTTTTTTTTTTTTAATTTCTGAAGTACTGGTTGATATTTCTCATTTTTCATTTCTTATTTGGCTTATTTGTGTTCTCTCTCTCTTTTCTTCTTTGTGAGTCTGGCCACAGGTTTATCAATTTTATTTATCCTTTCAAAGAACCAGCTCTTGGTTTTATTGATTTTTTTCTATTATTTTTTCATCTCTATTTTATTTATTTTTTCTCTGATCTTTATTATTTTCTTTCTTCTGCTGACTTTACGTTTTATTTGTTCTTTTTCTAATTCTTTTAAGTGGTAGGTTAGGTTGTTTGTTTGAGATTTTTCTTGTTTTTTGAGGAAGGCCTAAATCATTATGAACTTCCCTCAAATAATTGCTTTTGTTGCATCCCATAGATTTTGTATCATTGTGTTTTCATTGTCATTCGTCTCAAGGTATTTTTAAATTTTCTTTTTGATTTCCTCTTTGACCCATTGGTGTTTTAGTAGCATTTTGTTTAGTCTCCATGTAGTCATTTTTTTCTCATTTCTTTTTCTGTGACTGATTTCTAATTTCAAGCCACTGTGGTCAGAAATGATGCTTGAAAAAATTTCTATACTCTTAAATTTGTCAATGTTAGTTTTGTGTCCTAGTGTGTGGTCAATCTTAGAGAATGTTCCATGTGAACTTGAAAGGAATGTGTATTCTGGGTTTTATTGGGTGTAATCTCCTGAATATATCAATTAAATCTTACTGTTCTATTGTTATTTTGGATCTCTGTTGCCTTACTGATTTTTTTTCTAGAAAATCTGTCTATTGATTTTAATGGGGTGTTAAAGTCTCCTACTAGTATTGTTTTCCTCTCAATTTCTCCCTTTATGTCTGTTAATATTTGTTTTATGTGTTTGGGTGCTCCTATATTAGGTGCATATATGTTGATGAGTGTAAAATACTCTTCTTGCACTGATCCTTTTATCATCATACAGTGTCCTTCTTTACCTTTCTTTATGGCCTTTGTTTTAAAGTCTATTTTGTCTGATATGAGTATTGCGACCCTTACATTCTTGTCATTTCTGTTTGCATGAAATATCTTTTTCCATTCCCTCACTTTCAATCTATGTGTGTTCTTTGCCTTAAAGTGGATCTCTTGAAGGCAGCAAACTGTAGGCTCTTGTTTTTTTTATCCAGTCTGTCACTCTATGTCTTTTGATTGGAGCATTTAGTCCATTGACATTTAAGGTAATTATTGATAGATATGTATTTGCTGCCATTTTAAACCTTGTTTCCCAGTTGATTGTGTATTTCTTCATTGTTTCTTTTTCTCTTTGTTTTTCTTTTTGTAGTTTGACGATTTCCTTTTATTTTATGTTTGTGTTCTTTTTGTTTTTTTTTTGAATCTATTTTATGTTTTTGATTTGTGGTTTCCTTGTTTTCAAGTATGTTAACTCCTTCCTATATCTACATGCTTTAGACTGATAGCCATATAGGTTCAAACACATCCTTTACAAAAAAAAAAGAATCTACTTTTTTTTTTTTTTTTTGTGGTACGTTGGCCTCTCACTATTGTGGTCTCTCCCATTGCGGAGCACAGGCTCCAGACATGCAGGCTGAGTGACCATGGCTCACGGGCCTAGCCACTCCACAGCATGTGGGATCTTCCTGGACCGGGGCATGAACCCATGTCCCCTACATCGGCAGGTGGACTCTCAACCACTGCCCCACCAGGGAAGCCCAATAATCTACATTTTCTTACTCTCCTCCACCACATTTTATAATTTCGATGTCCTCTTTTACATCTTCATGTTTATCCTTTTGCTGTTTCTTGTGGTTATCATCAATTTCACAAATAAATTTTTTCTTTTTAATCCATATACTAGCTTATTTAAGTGATTTACTTTCCAATTGTGATGTCCTCTTTCCTATAGCTTCTTGCTTCTTTTCCATTTGGAAAAGACTTTTCAATATTTCTTTTAGGATAAGTTTAGTATTGCTGTATTCTTTTAATTTTTGCTTGTCTAAGAAATTCTTTATCTCTCCTTCTATTCTAAATGATAATCTTGCTGGGTAGAGTATTCTAGGTTGCAGATTTTTCCCTTTCAAGACTTTGAGTGTACTTTACCACTCCCTTCTGGCCTGCAACATTTCTGTAGAGAAATCAGCTGATAGCCTTATGGGGGTTCCCCTGTAATTAACACTTTGTTTTTCATTTGCTGCTTTTAGAATCCTCTCTTTACCTTTAATTTTTACCATTTTAATTATAATA
The DNA here is from genome assembly GCF_951394435.1 of Stenella coeruleoalba. Lineage (NCBI taxonomy): Eukaryota > Metazoa > Chordata > Mammalia > Artiodactyla > Delphinidae > Stenella > Stenella coeruleoalba. Next base: position 107,376,730 of record NC_137150.1, on the reverse strand, counting down.
TGTCTTAGTATAGGTCTGTTTGGGTTCATTTGTTTGGGACCCTCTGTGCTTCATGTACCTGGATATCTGTTTCCATCTTTAGGTTTGGGAAGTTTTCAGCCATAATTTCTTGTAATTCATTTTGACCCCTGTTTTGTTTCTTCTCCTTCTGGAATCCCTATTATGCATAGATTGGCATGTTTTATGTTATCCCATAGGTCTCTTATATTATTTTCATTTTTTTCTATTTGGTTTTCTGTCTGCTGTTCTGATTGGGTGATTTCCATTATTCTATCTTCCACATCACTCATTCATTCTGCATTATTCATTCTATTCATTGCCTTTAGCTCAGCTTTTTTGGCAAATGAATGTTCTAATTTTTCTTGGCTCCTCCTTATAGTTTCTAGTTCCTTTTCACAGTAATGTGCATTTCTGTTGATAACCTTTCTTAATTCCTTCATTATTTTCATTATCTCCTCTTTGAAGTCAGTGTCTATTAGACTGAAGAGGTCTGTGTCATTGTTTGTTCTTTCAGGGGAATTCTCTTGGTCTTTTAACCGGGTATGGTTCCTCTGCTTCTTCATTTTAATTATATTTCTCTTACTCTGAGTTTAGGAATAACAATTATCTACTGTTGTCTTGGAAAGCTATTTATATGCAGGAGCATCCCTATATGGCTTATGTGGGTTTAATATTTTGGGTGTGAGGGCTGCTTTTATTACAGGTGCTTTCTGCCTCTTTTCTCAGTACATGTGGATCATTATCTTCTTGACAGAGAGGGTGCAGATGCAGTGGCTGGCACACGCTCCTGGGGCCTGTGATGGTGGCAGCAGCACTTGCACACTCCCAAAGCCAACAACAGCAGTGGTGGTGGTTGTTGCCTCCTCCCAGGACCCGTATGGCCAGCCCCTACTCCTGAATCACTCAGTGGTGGTGGCTCAGGCACTCCTGGAGCCTGACACAGTGGGGGCAGTGGTTGGTGCCTGCTCTGGAAACTCTCAGCTGCAGTGGCAGCTTGCACCTTCCCCCAAAGCTCATATAGGTAGTGTCCTGTCATCTGAGAGTGCATGCACAGGGGAAGAGGGTCCTATGGCAGTCCTGCCCCTCCCCTCATGCACTCCCCCAACAACAGCACCTCACCTCTATGGCGGGCCCAGGCTTTTTCTGCGTACACCCTCAGTTGGGGTTGAACCACACTCCAGCCCCTTCAGGCCGTCTCTATGCAGCCAGGCCCAGTCCTCTTCTTGGATCTGACCTCTGAAGCATGAGCTTTAGCACCCAGCCCCTGCCCACACCAGCAAATGAGCTTCTCAGGCTGGGGAGAGCATGGCAGTGGCACCTACCATCTATGCAGGTCTCTCTCCATTTTGCCCTCCATAAACTGGTTGCTGTGATCTCTTCCTAGGCTCCAAAGCTCCCCCTCCATCCTGGCTGATCTCCCTGGTAGTTAAGGGACTTCCCAGAGTGTGGGAACATTTCCTCTTTCAGAGCTCCCTCCCTGGAGCACAGGTCCTGTCCCAATTACTTTCTCTCTTTTTTTTGTTTTGTCCTACCTGGTTTTATGGAGATTTTCTTGCCCCTTCTGAAGTCTGAGGTCTTCTGCCAGTGTTTAGTAAATGTTCTGTGAGAATCGTTCCACATGTAGATGTATTTTTGATGTATTTGTGGGAGGAGGTGATCTCCACGTTCTACTACTCTGCCACATTGATCCAGTTCCCCTTAAAGTTATTACTGATTAACTCAGGAAATATATAGTGAACTCCTTGCAGGAAAAATATAATCAATATATCTGTCCTTGTGTAGCTTTAGTTCTAGTAGGACTTACATCTAAATCTGATAACTTTATCAATAGCTTATAGTGCATGACATACAGAGGACATTCAATAAACAATTTTGATTAAAAGAATAAATAAACAAACATACCTCAATGAAGTAGCACTCCACCATCTTCCATCTTAAATTAGTATGTTATATCATCTTTGCTTGTACATTTTATTAACAATGTTAAGGAAGAAAGCATTTTTTTCCCCTTAGAGAAATACCCTGGTCTTCTCTTTCTCCTTCACTCATGCTGTCCTTGTGGTGGGTGCTTTATTTTATTAGTGAGTTTGGATTAAGGAACTTGGCATGAGCAGCTCTGCCTCTTCCTCTCTTTCCTTCTTAGAAGCCAAGCTGCTCTCACCGTGGTTATCTTATGGTCTTTGCTTTTATGAAATACATTTTACAATGATAAGCCTTGTGTGGGCAGTGCCTGTGGATTTCCTACACTGCCTGCGACTGGTTAAGTTTGGGAGAGAGGGGGCTAAGAATAAATCAGTGTAAGCCAGAGTGCCCATTTTTGTTGTACCTGGGAGTCACATCTTCCAATATAGATAATGAGTAATAAGGCTGATATTCTGATATCCATCACTGGATTGTCTTTCTGAATTGGTTGAAAACTCTTGTGAAGTAGCGGGGTTCTACTTATTTAGCACACTGAAAAATCATATAAATAGTCACTATTTACTTCAGCATGGCTTCCTTTCAACAGATTCTGAGATGAATAATTCTGTACAGTATGTTTACAGAGGAGTGTTCTCAGGTGATTTGCCTATACAAAAGAGAGAATGGCAGGACTGGGTCAAGGGTGATATGAATGCACAGTGTAATTGTAGCTGAGACTTCAGATAATCCTGAAGGTGTTCTGGACCTCAGGTCTCCTTCAGAGTTGTCCCATATTGAGATAGAGGACTAAGCATTTATATACCTGAATTAGCCAGTCATTGGCCACAACCTGCCCCCTGGGAATGGACAAAAATTGAGAAAAACAGTTCTTTGCAGCTGAGGGCAATTTCCAATGAAGAACCCAGATATAAGAAGTTAGAAAATGGTAATCACAGGAATTGTGAGAAAGGTGGGTTGGCAGTGAAGAGGGGATATGAGTGGAGTTTCATACAATTCACTTGATCCTTGAACCACTGTATGATTTTTAGTTTAGTTTATAATTTGATATTAATATTTTATCTTTTCCACTAAAAATCTGCCTGGGATATAATTGAAAATATATGTTTGAAAAAATGTCCAACTTTGTCATTTGTGTAGCTTGTCTTTCAAAAAGAGACTACAGTTTACTTTTTGTATAAATATTATATTGTTTAACATAAATACATATAGAAAGACACAAACATCACAAATGGACAACTAGAGGAATTATTATATACTGTTTATAACCAATAAGCAAAACCCACATCAAAAAATAATTTTGACAGTATTACAGCAACTTTCCCAGTCCCTTCAACACAACCCTACATGTCTTTGACCTCTAATATTATAAATCAATGTTTCCTTTTTTAATACAAATTGATTGATAGGTTCTTTTAAAAGCCTTATAGTTTTTGTTTTTATATTTCTCTGCCCTTGAATCAATATTACACTACTTAATTATATATATAGCTTTATTATTTATCTTGCTTAATATCTTGTATAAATTCTCTAATTTTGAAAATTTTCAGTATTGTTTGGGTATTATTAGCTCATTGAATTAAGAAATATATTGCAATATATTAACATTGTGCTAGTCAGTTCACACACACACACAAAAATACAGCTTGACAAATTTTAAATATGCATATACTCATGTTTCCATCATTCACATCAACATATAAGTCATCACCTATACTTATTAGAGCTCTATTTTAAAAAGTTATTGTTGGAGGCAGAGATCAAGATGGTGGAGTAAAAGGATATGGAGCTCACCTCCCTCCACAAACACATAAAAAATACATTTACATGTGGAACAACTCTCAAAGAAAATCAACTGAAAACTGGCAGAAGACCTCTTATATAACAAAAGCTGCAAGAAAGATCCCCACATAACCTGGTAGGACCAAAAAAAAAAAAAAAAGATAATGGGATAGGACCAGAACCCCTGGGAGCTGTGCAAGAGAAAAGGTTCCCTTGCCCTGGGAACTCCCTTCACTGGAAGTTCTAAGAGGGAAGTTCATAGCAATAAAGGTCTTCCTCAAGAAACAAGAAAAATCTAAAAATATACAACATAAACTACCACCTAAAATAATTAGAAAAAGAGGAAAAAACAAAACCTAAAGTCAGCAAAAGGATGGAAATAATAAAGATCAGAGAGAAAATAAACAAATAGAGATAAAAAAATAGAAAAAATAGAAAAGAGAGAAAATAGAAAAGATCAATTATAGCAAGAGCTCATTTTTTGAAATGATAGACAAAATAAACAAATTTCTACCCAGGCTTACCAAGAAAAAAAGAGAGAGAACCCAAATAAACAAAATGAGAAATGAAAGAGGAGAAATAAGCAATACCACAGATATACAAAAAATCATAAGAAAATACTATAAACAGTTATATGCCAACGAATTGGACAAGCTAAAAGAAATGGACAAGTTTCTAGAAACATAGAGCCCAGCAAAACTGAGTTAAGAAGAAACTGATAATTTGAACAGACTAATCACTGGAAGTAAAATAGAACTTGTTTAAAAAAAACCCAAAAAAAACCACCTCCCTAAACTGGATGGCTTCACTGGGCAATTCTACCAAACATACAAAGAAGAATTTATACCTATCCTTCTCAAACTATTATAAAATATTGAAAATGAGGGAACATTCCCAATGTCATTCGATGATGCCACCATCACCCTGATACAAAAACCAGATAAAGACACTACACCCCCAAAATTGCAGGTCAATATCTTTGGTGAATATAGATGCAAAAACACTCAACCAAATTTTAGCAAACTAAATCCAACAATGCATGAAAAGGATCATACACCATGATTAAGTTGGATTTATTCCAGAGATGCAAGGATGGTTAAATGTATGCAAATAAATCAATGTGATACACCACATTAACAAAAGAAAAGACAAAAAACACATAATCATCTCAATAGATGCAGAAAAGGATTTGATAAAATTTAACATCTATTCATGATAAAAAACTCTCACCAAAGCGGGTATAGAGGGAACATATCTCAACATAATAAAAGCCATTTATGACAAATGCACAGCCACAATACTCAGTGGTGAAAAGCTAAAAGCATTGCCCTTAAATTCTGTAACAAGACAAGGATACCCACTTTCACTACTTCTATTCAACATAGTATTGGAAATCCTAGCAGCAGCAATCAGACAAGAAAAAAGAAATAAAAGGTACCCACTGGAAGGGAAGAGATAAAATTGTCATTATATGCAGATGACATGATACACTATATGGAAAACCCAAAAGAGTACACACAAAAACTATAAGAACAATAAAGTATTCAGCAGGATACAAGATCAATATACAGAAATCTGTTGCATTTCTTAGCACTAACAATGAAATACGAGAAAAAGAAAGAAAGGAATCCCATTTTAAATCACCTCAAAAAATAAAAATAAAATACCTAGGAATAAACCAAAACAACAGGGTGAAAGACATATACCCTGAGAACTATAAACATTAATAAAGGAATCTGAAGTTGACTTAAATAAATGGAAAGATATCCCATGCTCTTGGATTGGAGGAATTAATATTGTTAAAATTGCCATACTATCCAAAGCAATTTATAGATTTAATGTGATCCCTATCAAATTACCCATGGCATTTTGCACAGAACTAGAACAAAGAGTCCTAAAATGTACATGGAACCATAAAAGACCAAGAATTTCCAAAGAAATCCTGAGGAAAAAGAACAAAGATGGAAGCATAACTCTCCATACTTCAGACAACACTAGAAGATACAGTAATCAAAACAGCATGGTATTGGTACCAAAAAAAAAAAAAAAAAAAAAAGACATATAGATCAATGGAACAGAATAGAGCACCCAGAAGTAAACCCATATACATACAGTGAATTAATCTTTTACAAAAGAGGCAAGATTATACAGTGGAAAAAAAGATAGTCTCTTCAGCAAGTGCTGTTGGGAAAGCTGGATAGCCTCATGTAAATCAATGAAATTAGAACACTTCCTCACACCATGCACAAAAATAAACTCAAAATGGCTTAAAGACCTAAATATAAGACATGATGCCAAAACTCTCAGAAGAGAACACAGGGAAAACACAGGAATATTTTCTTAGATCAGTCTCCAAAGGCAAAATAAATAAAAGCAAAAATAAACCAATAGGACCTAATCAAACTTATAAGCTTTTACATAGCGAAGGAAACCACAAAACAAAAAGACAACCTATAGATCAGGGAAAATATCTGAAAACCATGGGACCGACAAGGGGCTAATTTCCAAAGTATACAAACAGCTCATACAACTCAATATCAAAAAAAAAAAAAAAAAAAAAGGACAAAAACAAAAACCCCAAAACAACCCAACTTAAAAATCTGCAGAAGACCTAAATAGACATTTCACCAAAGAAGAGATACAGATGGCCAAGAGACATATGAAAAATGCTCAACATTACCAATTAATAGAAAAATGAAAATCAAAACTGCAACAAGGTATCGCTTCACACCAATCCGAATGACTATCATCAAAAAGCCTACAAATAATAAATGCTGGAGAGGATGTGGAGAAAGGGGAACACTCCCACACTGTTGGTGGGAATGTAAGTTGGTGCAGCCACTATGGAAGACTATATAGAGCTTCCTTAAAAAACTAAAAATAGAGCTACCATATGATCTAGCAATCTTATTCCTGGGCATATATCCAGAAAAGAGGAAAAGTCTAATTTGAAAAGATATATGCACCTCAAGCACTATTCATAGCAGCATTATTTACAATAGTCAAGACATGGAAGCAACTTGTATCCATCAATAGGTAAATGGATAAGATGTGGTATATATATACAATGGAATATTACACAGCCATAAAAAGAATGAAATATTTTGATTTGCAGCAACATGGATAGACCTAGAGAATATCATACTAAGTGAAGTAAGTCAGACAGAGAAACTCAAATGTTGTATGATATCAGTTATATGTGGAATCTAAAAAATAATACAAATGAATATATTTACAAAATGGAATCAAACTCACAGATGTAGAAAACAAACTTATGGTTACCAAAGGGGAAAGGAGAGGGTAAATTAGGAGTATGGGGTTAACAGATACACACTACTACATATAGCATAGATAAGCAACAAGGGTTTACTGCGTAACACAGGGAACAGTATTCAATACATTGTAATAACCTATAATGGAAAATTATCTGAAAAATAATATACATATATGTATATATATAACTCAATCACTTTGCTGTACACCTGAAACTAACACAATGTTGCAAATCAGCTGTACTTCAATTAAAAAATAATTACTGTTTTTAGTTTTTTGAGAAACCTCCATACTGTTTTCCAAAATGGCTGCACCAATTTATATTCCCACCTACAGTGTACAAGGGTTACCTTTCCTCCACATCCTCTCAAACATTTATTATTTGTGTTCGTTTTGATGATAGCCATTCTGACAGGTGTGAGGTGACATCTCATGATTTTGATTTCAGTTACCCAGATGATTAGCAATGTTGAGCAGCTTTTCATGTGCCTGTTGACCGTCTGCATTTCCTCTTTGAAAAAACGTCTATTCAACTCCTCCTCCCGTTTTTTTAATCAGGTTTTTTTGTTTTGTTTTGTTTTGTTTTTTGATGCTGAGTTGTATGAGCTGTTTATATACGTTGGATATTAAACCCTCACTGGTCATATCATTTGCAAATATTTTCTCCCATTCTGTAGGTTGTCTTTTTGTTTAGTGGATGGTTTCCTTTGCTGTGCAAAAGGTTTTAAGTATAATTTGGTCCCATTTATTTATTTTTGCTATTATTTCCTTTGTTTTAAGAAACTGATCCAAAAATATATTGCTATGATTTATATCATAGAATGTTCTTGCATATGTTTTCCTTTAGGAGCTTTATGGTATCTGGTCTTACATTTAGGTCTTTAATCCATATTGAGTTTATTTTTGTATATAATGTTAGAGAATGTTCTGATTTCATTCTTTTACATGTAGTTACCCAACTAAAAGTAGAACTACCATATGATCCAACAATCCCACTCCTGGGTATATATCTGAAACAAAACAAAAAGAAAAACACTAATTCAAAAAGACACACACACTCCAATGTTCATAGCAGTGTCATTTACAATTGCCAAAATAAGGAAGCAATCTAAGTGTCCATCAAGAGATGAATGGATTAAGAAGATGTGGTATATACATACAATGGAATACTACTTGGCCATAAAAAAGAATGAAATTTTGCCATCTGCAGCAACATGGACAAACTTGGAGGGCATTATGCTAAGAAAAATAAGTCAGACAGAGAAAGATAAATACTGTATGATATCACTTATATGTGGAATCTAAAACATACAACAACCTAGTGAATATAACAAAAAAGAAGCAGACTCACAGATATAGAGAACAAACTCATGGTTACAAGTGGGGAGAAGCAAGGGGGAAGGGGTAATATAGGGTTAAGGGATTAAGAAGTACAAACTATTAGGTATAAAATAAGCTACAAGGATATATTGTACAACATGGGGTATATAGCAAATATTTTACAATAACTATAAATGGAATATAACCTTTAAAAATTGTGAGTCACTATATTGTACTCCTATAACATATAATATGGTATATCAACTATATTTCAATAAAAAATAAAAACAAAATAATTATTGTTATTATTATTAAGAGGAGAAGCACAAGGAAGAATATACATATGAAAATCTTAGTTTTTCCATTGGATATGTGGTTAATTTACAGTTAATGTGATTGCTGATACAACTGGATTCATTTTCCCAATCTTTCTATTTGTGCGATATTTGATCTACTGCTGTTATGTTACTGTTTTTCTGAGTTCTTGCCATTTTTATGGCTAATTGTGTATTTTTAATTATTTATTTTTCTCTATTTTAGATTTTATATTTTCATGTTTTTTACTATTTTTAAATGGTTACCTTAGAGATAACAAATTGCATCCTTGAATTATTAAATACAAATTGTCATTTTAACCATTCTAGATCCTTAGAAAATTTTAAACTTATGCACTAGTTCTTAGCTTTTTTTCCTTCCATCCTGTGGGTTTTAATTTTATATACATTTCAATCCCCACAGGTCATTGTTATTTTTATTTTAATGGTAATTTTTTATTTATAATTACAGTAATATTTACTCTTTATAGTTTCATTACTTCTTAAAATTAAGAATTATAGAATCATTCTTTGCTTGAAAAACTTTATTTAGTATTTATTTTAGTATGTGCCTGCTAGTGGTAAATTCCCTCATTTTTTCTTTTCTAAAAATACCTTTACTTCCCTTCATTATTGAATGACACATTCACTAAATGTCAGCACTTTGAAGAAGGCATTCCATTTTATGATTCCCATAATTTATGTTAAGAATCAGCTTTAAATCAAATTGTTGCTCCTTTAATAGGAATGTATCTTCTTTTTTTCTTTTTTTAAATCTGGTCTCTTTTAAGGTTTTTCTTTGTTTTGGCAGAATAATTGTTTTACTTTGATATGCCTAGGTATGATTTTCTTTTCATTTATATTACATGAATTTTACTATGGTTAGCCTCCTACTCACTCACCATCATAATTTTACAAGTGTCTTGAGAAATTGTGTGTCTGAGAATCATCACAATTATTTTTCCCTGCATCCACCAAAAAGACTGTTTGTTTCTCTATCTCCCAAGAGCTCACCTCTGCCTGAGGAAAGTCCAGATTTTTAGTGCCTTGTTCTGGTCTTTAAAAAGAAAAAAAAATGTCTCAGGGAAAAATGCAATGTTCAAATATCTGTTTACCTCCCTGTGTTCCCTACCTCCCCAGAATTTTTATCCCTAAAATAGTAATTGCTTTAGAAGCTCTACAATGCCTGCCCTAAAGAATATGCAGTTTTAATTATCCAGTTTTTCTAGTTATTAGGGTATTTTTCTGTCAGAAGCATCTTCATCTGCAAGATACACAAGGATTCTTTATGTTTTTCCTAAACATTCAGACTCACAACTCTACAATAAGCCACACTTTCAGCCATTTTACTTAGAAGGATATTGGCAGGAAAAACAACATTCTAGCAGGACATTGTCAAGAGATCCTAGTCAATAGTAAGAGTCCTTGAAGCAGCTCAAATGCAGATGTCCACATAGGTACAAGGACATAGGTACAAGGTACCCACCATGCAAGTGCAAGGGTTGCCTTGCCTTGAATGTCACTGATCTAAAGGCCTCATGCTCCTCAGAAGCCAATATCTTTTATAATAATTCCATGGGCTTAACTTTCAGTGTCTCTACAAGCTATATGCTAGTTATAAGAATAGAGTACATGACATTTCATGAGGTATTTATATTTCATTTATAGATCCCAGCCTATATGTGATTTACGAATCACAGCCTATATGTGATTTACGAATACGGCCAGCCTATATGTGATTTACCAATAGGGAGTATTTTTGTTATAAACAACGTTGCTTAGTAATATTTTTGACATATACCATCTTATCACGTTACCAGGAGAGTAGAGGTAAAGAATTTAATAAAGGATTAGATTTTCATAAAGTGGTGGGAAGGGCCATAGTGTTCTAATCAGAAGCAGAATTTGGTTAACTGACCTCTTTTTGTGTCACTTTATATCTTTTAAAATGAGACAAAGCCAGTATTGTTTATGAGTGGTATAACTCATGTTAATTCTTTCATAGTGTTTTATTATTTATGTTCTCAATGTTTTCACCATATTCATTTTGTTTTCTGAAATGTTGCTGTATTGCTGTGGTTTATCTTTTATCCTTCTTACTTTTCTTTAACTGGTAGTTATCTACCTGATTATTATTATTTTTCTGATTCTCATTTAAATATATAACTTATTGTCTTAAACTTTATCAACATCCATCTTCTTTTTAATATAAAAATTGTAAACTATAAGAATTTAAAACTATAGCATTTAAAATTATAAACTATATAAAACTATAAGCTGTAAAACAAAGGTTTTTTTCCTAATTTAGAAGGGTAAAATTTGTATTTTCTATAAAGACGTATTTTACTAGATTATAGGACATTTGGCTGTGGGATTGTGCAATGGACTATGGGAAGGAAAACATTTATTGTTTTTGTGGACAACCAAGTCTACGGAAGACACTAGTTGTTGTCCCTTCAAATTAAAGAGATGGGTTGAGGTTTGTTTTCTATATACTGGTTCCTTTTCTTAAATTTTACTTTTTGCTTCTTGGTTATTATGAATACTTGTTCTACCTAAGTCAAGCTCTTAAAAAATGAAAATTCCACAAAGTAGAGCTCTGCTGAGCAATTTTGTTTTGCTTTTCTTTGTATTTGTTGTGATGACCAACATTTAACTGTGGTTTTACACTCCCTTCTATGCCCATATCTTGGAAGACTGAGGTAATAAATCTTTGTTTTACACAGCATAACATAGCATAACATACATAATAAAAGAAAATTGATGCTGGATATTCTTACAAAATAAACCTGTTCAAGGCACTAACAGAGTAACAGAAAGGCTTTCTGTTCTTCCCCACCCATGATTTCTACTTTCACCTGCTTTTCCATATATCCACTGCTGCAAGTGTGTTAGTTTTATGGATCCAGCTAGAAAAACCCTTTACAAGTAAATCCTTCCTTTGTTTCTATTATACGAGTGGCAACAAGCACTTAACATTAACTTTGTTGAAACCTCATAATGTTTGTCAGATGTTCATGACTAATGTGAACATTAATAAACAGAAATCTCAAATAAATAGTTGGGAGACCAGAAGAGGGAACTCTCATGCCCTGTGACCACAGCAGAGCCCAAAACAAAGAAGCAAGACTCCTTTTCTTTCCTGGCAAGGACCCAGCCAATGAAAAGTCATGGCCTCTTTATTTAACATAGTACACCCAACTTCATTTTCCTCTCTGTAAAAGCTGTTCTTCTTCCCTTGCCATGGGGGAAATTTGCACACGGCTTGCCATGGTTGCTGATGGTCAATTACAATTCTCTGCTGATCCCAAATAAATCCATCTTTCCTGGAGTAACACTTGGGAGTCCATTTGTTTTAGGTCAATACTGTCCAGTTTCACAATATTATTTTTTTAATGTTTGAATGTTGCCACATTATTTTGTGAGAGAGAAAGTTTTAATATGTGGGCCAGTTCTTCTTGAGGTCACACCCTTTTAAAAACTTGATATCAGCACTAAGAAAAATACTTATTTTCTTATTTGCTATGTCATGAGCTCATGTATCCACTTAATTTTAAAGCCAAACAGTATTATCGAAGTTTAAGTTCAATTGGTATGGTCTTGAAACTGAGATACAATATTGTTTTGAAACGAAAAAAAAGTATAATCTGATTTTTCTAGAGACTTATTTTGCTGATCTCACCAGAAGAAAGACACTTCTGGTCTTATTTTGTCCCATCAGAAAGCCAAAGAGAAGAAAAAAACACTAATCACAATATAGAGGATTATTCTTTTTTTGTGTCAACTTCCAAAACTCATATTCAAGTTAGAGTAGAAAAATAAGAACCTTGCCATCCCTATGAGCCTCATTTCTCCCACATAGAATAGACAATTCTTATTGCCAAATTTTATATTTTCTCTATGGGACAGTGCATTAGAACTTTAACTAAACTGCACACCCCCTCTGAATGCATATATGTTAGATGTATTTATATTTTTGTATCTGGATAATCATTGTACCTTCTGTACCATAAATTATACCTGGCACAGGTTAGGCACTCAGTTAAAATTTTTAAAGAAATGATTAGATAAACATTGTTATGGGCTAAATGTTTGTGTCCTCCCCCCCCAAAAAAAAATTCATATGTTGAAACCCTAACCCCCAAGGCAATGTTTTTTGTAGGTTTGGGCCTTGGAAAGTAATTAGGTTTAATGAGGTCATGAGGATGATGCCCTCATGAGGAAATTAGTGCTTTATAAGAAAAGGAATAGGGACTTCCCAGGTGGCACAGTGGTTAAGAATCTGCCTGCCAATGCAGGGGACACGGGTGCAGGAAGATCCCACATGCCACGGAGCAACTAAACCCATGAGCCACAACTACTGAGCCTGCTCTCTACACCCCACGAGCCACAGCTACTGAGCCCACAAGCTGCAACTACTGAAGCCTGGGTGCCTAGAGCCCATGCTCTGCAACGAGAAGCCACCACTATGAGAAGCCCATGCACTGCAATGAAGAGTAGCCCCCGCTCGCCACAACTAGAGAAAGCCTGCGTGCAGCAACAAAAACCCAACGCAGCTAAAAATAAATAAATAAATAAATAAATTAAAAAAAAATAGTTTTCTTTAAAAAAGAGGAATAGACAGGAGATCTCTTTCTCCAATTCCACACACTGGGGAAAGGCCGTGTGAGCACACAGGAAAAGACCAGCCATATGCAATCGAGAGAATAGGTCCTCTCTAGGAACCAAATATGCCAGCACCTTGAATTTGAACTTTGAGCCTCCAGAGCTGTAAGAACTAGATGTTTCTGCATAAGCCATCCAGTCTGTGGTATTTTGTTATAGCAACTCAAACAGACTAAGACAAACATTAAATCATGTTTTGGAGTAAAACTAATATGTGGCTTGTGTTAATATCATATCTCTTGACTAGGCAAGTGATTCAGATGTTTGGCATATTAAAATTATATGGGAAAATTATATGGGAAACTATTAAGAGTCATCTTATGCTTTTCCTTCTGGTAAAGGTATAACAACTTTTTTCAGACCAACCTTCCTACCAAGAAGAAAAATTGTATAAAGCATAAAAAATATGTGTTAGAAAACAAAGGAGCTTAAAAGCATCAAGTACTTAATAGCTAGATCAAGATCGTGTAGAGTAAAAGCCCAGAGAGTAAACAAGGCATTTGGCAACACTCTTTTCTTTGAAACTTTGCCAGTTCAAAAGAGGTCATTAAGAAGCTGAAATCTGAGTAAAGATTCCCTTAGACTCAAGGATAGATAAAAAGTTTGGTAGCTTCTTGTCCACAAATGAGAAACAGAATTGGTAAATACCCAAGATTTTTGGTAGAACCTTCCAGGGATACACTGTGGGAGTAAGTTTGTACCTGAAATAGTCCAGTTCTAACAAAGGCTAAACAGAGATTCAAATCAGCTCAATTATTGATTAGACTAAGTCAGTCTGCCCCTACACTAATTTCCTATGAGAAGCAAAGGAAATGCTCCCTGTAGGAGGATAACATAACAAATAGCTTCCAACTATCTTAATTTCCCCCTGCTAGATATCTCTTGGCTCTCCACTATGAGAACCTAGTGGAATACTGGAAGTAAAACCTATGAAAGGGTGGGATATTGTAGTTCCAAGGAGTTTCTCATTCTAACACTATACAGATTACAATGGATTTAAAGTTGAAGTTAATAATGATACAAAACAGCTGAAAATTTCCAAAATATTTGAAGACTAAATCACATCCTTCTAAATAATAAATGGGTTAAAGACTAAGTCTCAGTAGAAGTTAAAAATACATTTTGAACTAAGGGAATATGAAAATAAAAATCAAAATCATTGGGTACAGTGAAAGAAGTGCTTAGAGTAAAATTTATAACATTAAATATATATGTTAGATAAGAAGAGAGACTTAAAGTCAATACCTTTGGAAACTAGAAAGAGAGCAATTTAATCCTCAAATTAGGAGAGGAAAAGAAATAATAAACATTAGAGCAGAAGTCAATAAAATTGAAAACAGGAAAATAATAGGGAAAATCAATGAAACCAACCATTGACTTTTTTTTTTTTTTTTTTGCGGTACGCAGGCCTCTCACTGTCGTGGCCTCTCCCCGTTGCGGAGCACAGGCTCTGGATGTGCAGGCTCAGTGGCCATGGCTCACAGGCCCAGCCACTCCGCGACATGTGGGATCTTCCTGGACCAGGGCACGAACCCATGTCCCCTGCATCGGCAGGCGGACTCTCAACCACTGCACCACCAGGGAAGCCCCAACCATTGACTTTTGAAAAGATCAATAAAACTGATAAACCTCAAGCCACAATAACAAATAAAATTAGAGAGAACACAGAAATTAATAATATCAGAAATGAAATAGGGATCATTAGTACAGATCCCATGGACTTTAAAGTGACAATAAAGAATGCTACGAACAACCTTATGCCCACAAATTTTATAACTTAGATGAAATAAACCAATACCTTGAAAGACACAAACTACCAAAACACACATAGGTGATATAAGTAATATGAATATGCCTATATCTATTAAAAATTCAAATTGATAGTTAATAAAATTATCAAAGAGAAAGCAGCAGTCTGAGATAGTTTCACTAGTGAATTCTACCAAACATTTAAGGAATAAATGACAGCAAGTCTCTAGAATATCTTCCAGAATATAGACATAGAAGGATCACTTCCTGGCTTATTTTATGAGGTCAGCATTACCCTAATACTCAAATCAGATAAAGACATTACAAGTAAGGAAAATTATAGACTAATACATTTCATGAACACACTTGTAAAATTCTCAGCAAATTATTAGCAAATCAAATCCAACATGTAAACAAATTATACATCATGGCAAGTAAGATTATT
The DNA here is from genome assembly GCF_951394435.1 of Stenella coeruleoalba. NCBI lineage: Eukaryota > Metazoa > Chordata > Mammalia > Artiodactyla > Delphinidae > Stenella > Stenella coeruleoalba. The sequence goes on along the minus strand of NC_137150.1, from coordinate 107,361,262 downwards.
CCAGATAAGAAAGACAGGTTCCACATTCACAAATTAATTAATTTAATCCACATCACTTAGAATATAAAGCTCATGTGATCATGTCAATTAATTCAGGAGAAAAATGGCAAAATTCAACACCAATACTTGATAAAAATTATCAGAGAATTAAAAATAGAGGTAACCTTCTTTAACTTGATAAAGAATATCTATAAAATCTACACCTAACTTCCTATTTAATGGTGAGAAACTGAACACTTTTCCTCTATGTTTGGGAACAAGGAAACAATGCTCTGTCTCACCACTCTTATTCCACATGGCACTAGAAGATCTAACTAGTGCAATATAACAAGAAAAATAAAATAAAGGTATACAGATTGGGAGAGAAGAATTAGAGCCATTTTTGCAGATGACACAAAGTTATCTAAAAAATTCCAAAGAAATGAAAAAAACATCTTGGAAAAATAAGTGATTATAGAGGGTTGAAGGATACGAGGTTAATAGCTTTATTACATACTAGCAATGAACAGTAGGAATTTGAAATTAAGATCATCATAACATTTACAATAATATCCAAAAAAAAGAAATACTTGGTGAATATCTAACAAAGTATGTTTAGGATCTATATACAAAATGCACAAAATTCTGATGAAAGGAGTCAAAGATAACCTAAACATATGATGACATATCATGTTCACAGGTGAAAACACTTAATATTGTTAAAATAACTATTCTTTCCAAACTGATCTATAAATTCTACACAATCCCAACAAGATCCTCACAAGTTATTTTGTAGATATCGACAAATTGATTCTAAAGTTTATATGAAGACAAAAGATCCATAATAGCCAACACAATATTGAAAAACAACAACAACAACAAAATCTAAAGTTGGCAAATTGATGCTATCTGACTTCAAAGCTATATAAAGCTCAATATTCAAGACAGCATGGTATTGGTGAAAAAATTCAGTAGAGAAAGGATAATCATTTCAACAAATGAAACTTGACTATTTGGACACCCATATTTTTAAAAATGTATCTAGACACATAACTTATAGATTTTACAAATTATAACACAAAATGTATTAACAACTTAAATATAAGATCCAAAATTATAAAATTTCTAGAAGATAGCCTGGAACAAACTCAGGGCTTTGTTTACAGAATATGTAATCTTCTTAGTAGAAGATATGAAAGAATCAACAACAACACCAAAAAAACTGGAACAGGAAATTATAGCAAGATTACAGAATATAGGGTTAATATAAAATTAAGTTGATTTTCTATATAATATAATAGGAATGAATAAGTGAAATGTGATATTATAAACTCATTACTATTTACATTAGCATTCCCAAAATTAAATATGTAAGTATGAATCTAACAAAATATGTACAAAATCTATATGATGAAAATTACATAATTCTGATAAATGGAAATCAGAGAAGAGCTAAATAAATGGAGAGATATCCAATGTTCATGGACAGGAAAACTCAATACTGTTCAGATGTCAGTTCTTCTCAACTTGATTTATACATTCAATGCAATCCAAACAAAATACCAGCAAGTTATTTTGTGAATATCAAGAAACTGATTCTAAAGTTTATATGGAGAGGCAAAAACCCCAGAAAAGCCAACACAATATTGAAGGAAGAGAACAAATTTGGAGGACTACCTGAATTGAAGACTTACTGTAAAGCTAAAGTATTAAAACTGTGTGGTATTTGTGGAAGAATAGACAAATAGATCAATGAAACAGAATACAGAGCCCAGAAATAGACCCCATGTAAATATAGGTAATGGATCCTTGAAAAAGGAGCAAAGGTAATACAATGGACCAAAGATAGCCTTTTCAATAAATGGTACTAGAACAACTGCTAATCCACATGCAAAAAAAAATGAATCTGGACACAAATTTTATATGCTTCACATGCTAACTCAAAATGGATCACAAATATAAATATAAAATTTCTAGAATATAACATAGGAGAAAACCTAGATGACCTTGAGTATGGTGATGACTTTTTAGATACAACAATGTAGGCACAATCCACAAAAGAAATAGTTGATAAGCTGGACTTCATTAATATTATAAACTTCTGCTCTACGAGAAACAATGTCAAGAGAACGAGAAGACAAGCCACAAACTCTTTGCAAGAGACACATCTGATAAAGGACCATTATCCAAAATATACAAAGAACTATTAAAACTCAACAATAAGAAAACAAAAAACCTGATTAAAAATGGACCAAAATCTTAACAAACACCTCACCAAAGAAGATATACAGATGGAAAGTAAGCATATGAAAAGATTCTCAACATAATATTTCATCAGGGAAATGCAAATTAAGACAACAATGGGATACTGCCTCACACCTACTAGAATGGCCAATGTCTGGAACAGTGACACCACCAAATACTGGCAAGGATGTAGAGAAACAGGAAATCTCACTCATAGCTGTTGGGAATGCAATATGATACAGCCACTTTTGAAGACAACTTGTCAGTTTCTTAGAAAACTAAACACAATTTTACCATATGATCCACAAATTATGCTCTTTGGTATTGACCTCAAAGAGTTGAAAACATATGTCCTCACACAAATCTTCACATGGATGTAGAAAGAAGCTTTATTCATAATTGCCAGAACTGGGCAGCAACCAAGATGTCCTCAGTAGGTGAATGGATAAACAAACTGTGGTTCATTATTCAGTACAAAAAAGAAATGAGTTACAAAGCCATAAAACGACATGGAGGAACCTTATATGCATATTGCTAGATGAATTATGCCAATCTGAACTGGCTGTATACAGTGTTTTTCCAACTATATGCCATTCTGAGGGAGGCAAAATTATGGAGTTAGTCGTAAAAAGATCAGTAGTTTCCAGGGACCCAGAGGGAAGGAAGAAGTGATAAATGGGTGAAACACAGGGAATTTTTAAGACAGTGAAACTATTCTGTATGACACTGTAATAGTAGATACACATTATTATACATTTGTCAAAACCAACAGAATGTACAACACAAAGATTGAACCCCAATGTAACCTATAGACTTCAGTTAATAATAATGTATCAGTATTGGTTTCTCAATTTTAACAAATGTATTATACTAATATGAGATGTTAATTAAAGGGGAAATGATGTAGCAGGGAAAAGGGGATATATCTCTTTACTCTCCACACATTTTTGCTGTAAACCTAAAACTATTCAAAAAATAAATTCTGTTAATTTAAAAAAAAGCAGAATGTGTGCTGGACAAATAGAGTCACATTCAACATAGATACAGTTTTGTTTTTCAGGGTAAAAATTAAATCTGTAACATACAAATAAGAATGCAGGGGCTTCCCTGGTGGCACAGTGGTTGAGAGTCTGCCTGCCGATGCAGGGGACATGGGTTCGTGTCCCGGTCCGGGAAGATCCCACATGCCGCGGAGCAGATGGGCCCGTGAGCCATGGCCACTGAGCCTGCGCGTCCGGAGCCTGTGCTCCGCAACGATAGAGGCCACAACAGTGAGAGGCCTGCGTACCGTAAAAAATAAAAATAAAAAAATAAGAATGCAGCAGTTGTAAAACATGTTTAACCTTTAAAGGATAGTAATTTTGACCTGAAAATGTCAGTGGAGTTAGTTATTTGAATATATGGTTGTATAGGAATGACTTTTTGCACATCAGAGCAGTCAGTCAGCAATGATGTACTAAGACAGAAGTTTTAAGGACTGAGAATCAGAGGTAGCAGAGCAAAAATAATATTGATTGTTATTTACAGATTTAATTGTCTAAAAATTTTAGCAACCATGAAAATCATTGAACAAATAAATTACCTCCTCATAAAAATATGATGATATAAATTATTACATGTAAAATTTTTAAAATCAGGCAACCTGCCTCTTGGATATGTGAGCCAAGTAGATGCAAAACAAAACATAACAATAACAGTAAAATGTGTGAAAAAGTCTAAGGAGGACATAAAACAAACTCCAAAAGAAGCAAAGTTGAAAGTGATCACAGTTATATGCTTTCATTAGAAATTCAGAGGAGGAAGTTCAAAATTAAAACTTTTGTGGTGGATGAAAATGGAAAAGCTTAATCAAAGTGAAAAGTAAAAAGGACCTCTTCCAGGTAGCTACCTCTTTATAGCACATGCTCATCTATCTTAGAGACTGAGCTAGAGTCACTTCAGCATACATACAACTTAGTTTTGTCAAGCAGGGAGGAAAGATTGCAAAAAAGGAGTTATTAGGGCATTGAATGATATGTACAGTTGGATTTAATTAGGGCAAAGTGATAAGTGATGGCTTCAGCACAAGAATTAACACAGATGGCCAAAGAAGACAAATTTGGTATCTTCAATCTGGAAAATGTCAGGCTTAGCATGGATAATGAAGTCCTAGAAAATAAAGAATAAAATAAAGGCTCTACTTGAAATGGCAAATGATTCTAGGAAGGAAAGCATGCACACACTATTCTTAGAATTCCTAAATAGATAATGACTGTATTAGCTTAGCCTGGATTTTCTGCTATAGTAACTTAATGAGTGCTAAAATTGAAAATTCTGTCAAGATAATATTAACCTAAAATTTTTAGATTGTTGTTTTAAAAAGAAAATAATAAAGTATAATGACCATAGTTTAAATTTTACATTGTTTGTTATTAAATATCTTTTGACCCCAATATGTTTATAACCTAGTCAATTTTAAAGTGGTAATTAGATCTATAGATAATACTTAGGGAAGCAGACTTTTGATGATTATTATTTCTTGGAACAATCTGAAAATTAATACTGAAAAATTTAAATTAAGTTAGTTGTCTGTATTTTCTATGCAATATTGATTCCAAGTCAGAGTCCATTGTAGAAATAATTGATATATCAGGATTTTAATTTGAGATATCCAAAAGTCAGTATCATCAACGTAAAACACTTGAGATTTTAGACGAAAGGAGAAACCATTATTGGCTTTTTTAACAGAAGACTAAAATAATCTTTTAATATACCTGAGAAACTTCGATTTTTTTACTTGAACACCATGAACATTTCAGTGCCTATAATTTTACTTTGAATCATCAGTGACATTGTTTCTCTATCGGGGTCATTGATTAATTCAGGACTGTGAAGATGAATGATAGTTGATGAAGAAACTGCCTAGGCATTTAGATAGTACAATGATTTTAGATAAAATACAGAGAGAGAGACAGAGGCAGAGACAGACAGACAGGCTTGCTTAGCAATAAAACCATGCAACAGAAGCATGAGACATGGCCCTAAACAATGAAACAATGATGGAATGAGACCCACATCCCTCCCAGTAAGCTCAGTAAGTTAATGATTCCTAGGATATGTTTCTCTGTGCACACTAAAAACAAAAATATAAGGAAAATGTGACATTATACTGAAACCTGAGATGATTTACCATATTTTAGTATATGTTACCACATTTTTGCTCATTTCCATTGTGCCATGACAGTCCGACAGTCCCAGTCTGACCATGTAGGGACAATAAAACACTCCCTCCTGATGTAGAGGAGGAGGAGGAGCTGATGATGCAAGCTTGACAAGGAAGAAGGTGGTCTTCTACCCCTCCCCACATTTCCTTTGATTATAAAACTGTAGCCTACTAAGTTCTGGGTGTGGCACCCCTTGTCCACCCACTTGTAAACCTCACAAGCATCCTATTCTAATAAATTACTTCTTATCTATCACTTTGCCTCTCGCTTAATTCTTTCTGTGCTGAGACATAAAGAACTGGAGCTCCTCGGAGCCCCCCGAGACACATTTCTGCAGTTTCATAAACACCTTGTTCCTGGAACTTATGCGTATATGAGTTGGAGGAAGCCATATTCAGCTGACTGCATCTTCAGAATTATATCCTTACCATTATAGGAAACATCAAACCACCTAAAAATAAGCGCATTCTTGACTAGTGTTATCAGAGGTTAGGGAAAGGCAATAGAAAAAAAAAAAGGTACAATGAAACAAAAGAAAACAAACTAACAAAACAATGAAAAGATAAGCTGGGGGGTGGAGGAGAGAGCAAAAGAAACCCAATACTTGATAAGCCTGAAAACAAAAATCCAACAAACATGAACAAAACTAAAAAAAAAAAAAAAAGAATTAGCATATGATCTCATTAGATGAAAATGATAAAGAAATTTGAAAACAATTTTCAAGACTGAAATAAATGGGAGATATATAATGTGTATGGATTATGATGATTTATGATCCACCTGGAATTATGTTTTCTGTAGAACGTGAGGTAGAGATCATTTTATTTTTTCCTTTATAGATATTCAGTTGTCCTAGAATGAGTTATTGAAATGGTGTTTCATTTCTCATTACTATGCAGAGCCAAACTGGTCATAAATTAATAAAAAAGTAACAGATTTACTTTCTGTAAATTCTGGCAATTTATCTTAATTGCTATAATTTTATTATTAATTTGGATATCAAGTAGAGTAAATCTTCCCTCCTTGTTTCTGTATTGAAGAGTCTTAGCTATTCATGGTCATTTGCACTTCCACATGAATTTCACAATCAGCTTGCTTAGCTTTACTTAATTTTTTTTTTAGATTTTGATTGTGATTGTATTTTATTCATAAATCAATAAGGAGAAAATTTACATCTCTAAAATAATGCTAATCTGTTGTATGAACAAGGTCTATCTCTCCATTTAATTAAGTATCCTTTCTCTTGATAGAGTTGTGTGGTTTCCTAGATTATTCCTAGATTATTGTCTGTGATGTTGTGAATAGTACCTTATTAAAATATGTGCTTTTATAAATTATTTTTTGCAGATATGTAAAATATACTTTTTAAATAGCACATATAGCTATCATTATTATTTATATATTTGTTTACTTATTTTCAGTTGTTCTTACTAAAATATTAGTTTCTTGGCACTGTTGCCTTATTTATTGTTCTATCTCCAATATCTTGAAAATATCTCATCTTAATAAACATTCACTGAATAATTTATTGAATTAATTAATGAATGCATAAACAATCATCATACTTAAGCCTCATGAACAGTTGTACTCAATCCTCAATGTTTTTGAAATCATTTGAGTTTCTTGCTTATTTTAACAACCTAAATTCTGCATATCCATCATCTCACCACCATTTTAAACACATAGTTTGTCCCATCTATATGCTTTTTGGAATATCACTTCATTTCCTTTCAGTTCTCTTTTCTCTACTTGCCCCATTTATGGCCAGTGGTGTGTAGAGAACACAATAATGTAGATAGATGAAGGATCATGGGTATAGGAGAAGAAGTGAGAAAAGGTCAAGGGAGAGAAATCAGAATTTACAAATAGACAATTATTTCAATTCCTTCTTTCACCATCTGTTCCCAGAAACTCTTGGACAATGAGTAAATATTTCAAGGTCTGGTAATGCACACTTTTGTGTTGTTAGTGACCACACATCCACTGCACTTTCAAATATAGTTGATATTAATTTTCTATTGGTGATAAAGGAAGCAACCACACCAGCAGGATGAAAACTATTTTGCAGTTCTGGCTGAGAAGGAAAGAATGCCAGGTTATATACCTATCAAATGGTATACCTCTGTACTGAGACTTCCAACAAAGGTGTTAAATGCATCTCAAAAGACTTGATACTGCGGAGCAGCTGGGCCCGTAAGCCATGGCCGCTGAGCCTGCGTGTCCAGAGCCTGTGCTCCACAATGGGAGAGGCCACAACAGTGAGAGGCCCGTGTACCGCAAAAAAAAAAAAAAAAAAGCAAAAAACTTGATACAGTTTAATTCTTACAGCTGACCTCCAGTTTCAACTTTGAAAATATATTCAACAATATGAAAATAGTGGAACTTAAAGAGAGTTGTTGGGAAGTTAGGTTTTCCTTATGATTAAATTGCTTACAGTCTTTTTAAAAAAGGAGTATATAGTCAAACTTAAAAATGCATAAATTAAATCCAGTACTGAGAATGTAAATTAGTTTGGGTTGCACATAGGAGTGAAAATTGGAAAGTCTGATTTTTAATTTATCGAAGTAGGATAATGATTGGGTAACTATTTTTTTAGGATACCAAATAAAGAAAATGCCCAATCATAAAACCTTTAAACTTGGCTAGCTCTATGCAAATCAACCTAAGAAAGAATCACAAAGACATAGAAATCTGAACTGCAGAATATTTTTTCTTCCTCAGTTATAAATAATTTTTCAAGTTGTGCTGTTTACTTCATATGATAGCAGGTCAGAAAATCATACAAATTACCAAATATTTCCAATGTTTTCCATGAATATAAAAGGAGGTATGAAGCTTTTGTTTCACCTCTACTACCCCAACCTTCTTTCATTGATGTCTTCATTCATTATGCATACGAATGTGTTTAACAACTATAATGAATACAGCATTTATTATGATCTTCCCTAATACATAAAAGTACAAAAAACAAGTCTCCATACTTGTGATCTTTACATTTTACTTAGGGAGGTAAAAGATGTGGATTATAAAAAACAGGATAATTGTTTTTAAACATTCAATGGAATTTATGAAATTAGATGAAAATTATATGGCTAAGTATTTAGAGCACTACATTCAAAACATTTTCACATGGCACACAAACAAAATGATGATGTTTACAGCACATCAAGGTAATGAGAAAGCAACTTGCAGCTGAACCAGTCTAGGACCTCTGGCCACACCAGTTTCTATATGGTTGTTAAGGAGTGTAATAGTTCAGCATACCTGCAATTGGTTCAGTTTAAACACATATCTACCGCACAGTTCACACCAGCTGGCAAACACACACTTGGGGAGTATCCAGGTAGGACGAGATTGATAAGAAGAGTCTTCTTGGATTTGTTGATGTCTGAATCTATTTTAGATATACATTAATTCATAAAGGAACATTCGAGATAATGATGGTGATGATGATGATGATGATAATAATAATAGAAGAATTCATGGAAAGAAGATATTAAGTAAAGTAGAAGAATGTCATGTGGAAGAAAACAGACTACTTGGGTTAAGCCAAAACTGAGGGTTTTTTTTAAGGTGCTTGTTAAGAATGTGGTGATAAATGTCACTTTAGTAGGAGTCATGATTCAATACAATAAACTAAGACTTTATGTGATTCACAATAACAAGTTGAGGATAAACCATTATTAGAATATTTGAAAAGTATCTTATGGTTTTGTGAAATAGTTTCTGTCTTTGGAGGTATTCCAGTAGAAACTCTATGTTCCTATTACAAAAATTTATAAGTTTGCCTGTGAGTTGGCTAAAACTTATAAGCAAATTCTGTGTTGAGCATACTGTTAAATGAACTGGACTGTGTCTCCTCATCATAGAGAGAACCTTGATCCAGAATTGCATGTTCATGACAGCAGTCATTTTGAAAACCATTTTGGCTATAATTCATTCATTTTAGAGCATCACTGCACATATAAATTAAAATTAAATGCTATTTTACTTTAGTAAAATTAAATATTAATAACTGTACTAAAATTAAAATAAACATTAAAATAAAATATTTTTTAAAAATTAAATAAAGAGTAATTTCTCAATAAAGATTTTATACTTCCTGAAAAAAATATTAGCTGGCTATCTCAGGAACGCATGCCCATCTACTAATAAGAAGAGTATGTTTTTGATTTGACCCACTGCCTTGGGAATCTTTAACATATTCTCACACATTCAAGCACAAGCACATACACAATTGAAATAGAGCAGTGAAAGTGTTCCTTGGAATTCCTTACTGTATTTTATAAGACCAAGCATATGGTTATATGGTTAGATAAAGTCTCAGATAGTAACACCTCCAACTTTACTCTTCTTAATCAAACTAGCCATTAAATCTTGAACTTTTTGAGTTAATTCTTGGGAAATGTTTACAAATTCTATTTTATGACTTCATATATCTCATGAGAGTAAATGAGAATTTCTGTTAAGTTGTGTTGCTAATGTTACTGGGGATATTAATATGATGTTGGAGGTGGTAATCAGGAGGATGTGAACACCACTTGACCCATGTGGGCAATCACAGTCTCCTCATTCCCTCCCCTGTCCTTTGAAGTACACTCTGCCTACTGTTTCCACAGTAGAAGCTGTTCCAAGGACATAGCCTTGAGAAAGTAAGATATTTTTGAAACTTCCCAGATTGTGAATGTGTCTGAACACAGTTAAGGACTCTATATAAACTTTTAAGATTCTGGTAAGTAGGTGAGGAGATCTACTCATCTTGTGGCAGCTGAAGACAAGCATCATAATTAAATTCCCTTGCTTATTAAGGCTGCTACCTACTGATTTAGAGTGGTCTGCTTCTTTTCTCTTTTGTCTCTCTTTGTTTTCCGTGTAAGGGGGCCAGTTCGTGAACCAACATATGATATAACATTTTTATAAAATATTACTAGTATTGATTATACTATGTTAAATTATTATGAATTATTATAAAAACTAAAAACATATATAAAAAGGAATAAATTTATGTTCTAAACAAAAAGAAAATATGTAAAGGGCCTTTGAGAAGCAGTGATTCAAATTCTGGAATATATAGTTTGTTTTTAATTTTTAAAAGCAGGTAGACATATACTAATAGACAAAGAGTATCCTTTGTGAAAAATCAGTTAAACATTATTTGAATTTTTATTACCACCATTGAGCAGTATACTTTAGATATAGAAATAGGTTTTAATTAAATTTGTATGTTGCATGAAAGCTGTTACAAATAAAAATTTCAGTGCAAAATAGAATTTTCTCTTAATCATTTACTCAAAGTATGACACCATAGTTTAAAAAATCTTGAAAATTATAACCTTTAAAAAACGTCTACATCTGGCATGCAGATTTTATGTGCCCTCATGTGTTTTTTTTTTTTATTCTACTGCTGACATTATATTCACACAAAATGTTCTCTTGTGTAAACTACAATAAGTTCTGGTTTTGAACCAGATCATGAATAGGTACTGTTTTTTTAAAAATTTTTCTAATTAACCTTATATCAAGAGATTTGGTCACAAGCTTCAACACCTACATAAGGTTTGTGAATGTAATTGGATAAAATAATATGACAGCAGCATACAAATATAGTTTATATTGTTAGAAACCAATTGGGATGATTTGTATGTCAAAGCAGCTGGGTAAAGCAGTCCAATGTTAAAGTACTAACAGGGCTGGAAGCAGGGCAATCATGTCCTGTGTTCCTTTATGGAATGAATCTTTCTTCCACATTGAATCTTTGCAATGCAGTGTAAAGGATGCTGACACAATCAATAATTCCCTCTTGAAAAAAAAGTTCAAAGATTCAATGTGAATAACATTATCCTATATTCTCAGAAGCCTTTTCCTGAATCGAGTAATATGGCTTCAGACAAGGATTCCAACTGAGCTGTGGCATAAAAAAAGATTACAAGGATTCAGTAGATCAGCAGGAAGCACAAAAAGAAAGCATACTTTCTTGCAACTAGCTTGATTAAACTTAATGATCTAAGATAAAATTAAGATAACTAAATTTTATCAATATCTCCTCTAAGACTTTGTTTTCCTATTTGCTCAAAGTTAACAAATATCTGTTATATTTTCTGAAAAGGTTCTGTTCTCAATTTTTTTTTTAAACTTAGGAATCTTTATTCTTGATTGATTCCTAAAACATCAATCATGTAAACAGGAGTGATTCACTCCTATGCTTTTAATAGAAAGCCTCTGTAATTCTGTTCCCAATCCCCCCATGCTTGATAAAACCGAAGGAAGCTAAACTTTTCTCATTTCTTAAAAATAGCTAACTAATATAAGAATCTGTAACTTTTTGGTTTATTCAATATTTCTTTCTAATACTTAAAAAAATCGAGTAAATGTTATTTAATATGATTGTTTTTAAAATCAAGTATCCCCACATTCTTTAATTCTTGATTCATTTGAAAAGAAAAGGTGGCTATGTGTAAATAGGAGTAAATTATTTACTTCTTAGGTAACAATTATAAATTAAAGTTTTGTATGTATAATCATACTACATACTCCCTATAATTCTAGATATTAGTGGTGTTGCTCTCTTATTTTATATGTTATGATATATGTGGAAAAAAATGGATACAGTTACAGCAGTTGACTTTGAACCAAAAGATTTTGGCAGCACCTACAATCATACTGATAACCCCATTAACTGAGACATTGCTTTTGATAATTATGAAACTATTACCATTATAATCTAGCCAACACTTGAAATAGGAGATGGGCCATAGTATCCAGGATAATAGGAACCTAAATTCTCATCACTAGAAGTGAATCCTATCATATATCACTGTAAATAACATCTTTTCAAACAACACCTGGTAGAAGTACTGATATTAAACAGCCTTATTTTCAAGATAGTCTGCCATTATTTCAAAAGAATTGACTTTTTCCCACTTAGTTGTCACACCAAATGGTGCTTAGTTGGTATCTAGTGCAACATGGAAATAAATTGAATTTGCAAGACTAGACTCCAGAATGTTAAAATGAGTTGATGCCATCTTATCCTAATGCACATGGACTAGTAAACATGAAAGTTTATTTTCAGCTATTCCATCATCAAACTTACATACCTGCATCTCCTACTTATAAACATATCCATATCTCATTTTGGAATTACAGTCATAGGCTCTGTAGCATATATAGATTTCCAAAGTAGTCAATTTCTATTTGCACATACTTGACCTCCCTTAAAAGCAAAGATTAATTTATTGAATTAAACAAAACATCCAACAGACAATGCTGCCAAGAGTTCCTAAAAGAGTTCAAATTTTAGGTAATTTCAGCAATGATGACTGGGCTTTATCTTAACTTACTGGGATCCAGAATGCCTAATATAGTACTATTTTTAGAAGAAAAGACTGACATATGTTTATGTCCCTTCAAATAATGTCAAGCAAATGATGCACACATAATCTGCTAATGGTGTTTACATATTCAAAGTGATCACAAAATATCTGGAAAATAGAATTTAAATTTCAAATATTAGTGTATATAATTATGGAATAAATAGAGTATATATGGAGCTTTTATAAAAGGAGAGTTTAGTTGGAGGTAAGAGATACTATGAAGTATGTATGCTTCACTTTTGATCTTTGCTGTCGTCAAATTTTATCTTTTGTGCTTTATTAAAAAAAAAAACAAGACTGTCTTTTCCCTTTGCTCTTTTCTTATTATTTTTTAAAAAATTGGTCTAAGGATGATTTTCAATAGACTGCAGCAAAAAAGCTGCTCTGCAAGGTGTGAAATCCTGATTCTCTTTTCTGTCTTTAGATCTTCATTTCTATGGCACTTAATGTAAATATGCTTAAATCAACATAACATGTCTATAATGTCTATAGAGTAAATCATTTTAGTCAAACTTGCATCTTAAGCTTTATCTGTAATTGCAAATTGAAATAATTCTGCATTTCAAGGTTCTTCATCAATTTCAAGAAGAGAAAAATATTTGAGGGAGGAGGGGGTTAAGGCCATTCAAACACCTGAGAAAGTTAACTAAAAAGGTGGAAATCAAAACCACAACAAATCATTCATTTGTTAATTTAACCAACTTATTTAATGTGCCAAACCTTTTTTTGATCTGATAATACAAAGATATTAATGTATAGATCATATTTCCTAGAGTTCACAGTCTATAGAAGAGTTCACAACCCTCCCAAGAACATATGCCTGTCTCTCATCTTAACTTCTTTAGAACTCAGAAGGAAATGGCTGGGCAGAAAATTTGCTTTCCTTATCAGATATAGTGTTTCATGAATATATACATATAGCATTCTAAGAAAGATAGAGAGTCCCTCTGTATTAGATAGTTTTATAAATTGTTCTAGCAAGAAATAGATACCTTTCCAAATATAGATTATGGATTATTGTATGCTCTGAAAAAATAAGCTGGATATAAAAACTGATAGATATCTAGACTTAAAGAAATAAATACTGTATTATTTTTGAATATTAAATTCAAATTTCAGTTTTCTTCGAGGAATATCCAGGAATGACTAGATATGAAATATTTCCTGTAAGTTCAAACAAAGAAAACAACTGACTGAGAGTTAAACAATGTTTTCAACTAATAGTCATATTAATATCACTGTTTATAGGTTAAGATACTCAAAATATGTAACACTACCTCTGAAATTGGGCAAGGACATGAAAATTTAACAAGTTACTATAAAAGCTTTATATTGGTACAAAAATAAATACAGATATACATTTAAAATTATATATTTCTGTGAATGACTGTGATCTACTGTTATAACTACAATATTATTATTACATTAGTGTTGAAAATATGACTATTATTGACTATTTCTAAACCATCACATATTTGTTTTTCTATCATTAGAGGTAATGCTATTATATATAAGAAACTGCTGGATGATCTTGACATTTTGGTGGTATTTTTTTTAGTTCCTCCTAGAAAAGTGAAATAAATCCTGATTTGCACCCTACAATTTAATACTTAAAAAGAATTTTGCAATAAGTTCTGAGAATGTTCCCAGGAGTGGCTGAATTCATGCAATATCAAGAAAAGCAAGAAGGGGGCTTCTCTGGTGATGCAGTGGTTGAGAGTCCGCCTGCCATTGCAGGGGACACAGGTTTGTGCCCTGGTCCGGGAAGATCCCACATGCCACAGAGCGGCTGGGCCGGAGCCTGTGCTCCGCAATGGGAGAGGCCACAACAGTGAGAGGCCCATGTACTGCAAAAAAAAAAAAAAAAAAAAAGAAAAGAAAAAAAGAAAAGCTAGAAGAACAAATATATTTTCATGAGGTATCTAGCAAGATGAACCAAGAAACAGCTCTTTAAATGTTAACATATTTATGACAGTAATATTAATAGCTTTATGAGCAAAAAAGATGTATTTCAGTGTTTTTTTTTAGGTCTAGGAAGAACAAAAAACATAAATAAAAGCTATGAAAACTTTGATCACTCTTCAAAAATTTAAATGGAAATATGTTTTTAATTCTAGCAGGCATGATAAAAAAATATAGTCTTCAAAATTGCTCCTGTAAATATTTTGCCCATCACTTTTTCTAAATTTAATATGATTTATTTTATTTAAATAATATGTCTAATAAGAGAGGACATTTAATAAATAAAGGTATATAAAGGATAAAACTATCATGAATACAATGGAATAGTATACTTTGGACAGCCATAAAATAGCATTTGAAATTTACTTTTTGAGAATGACAAAAAGTGGTCTCCAGAAGAGAAAACAGGTTTAGCAAGTAAAGTTAGAGAAGTTCTAAATATGAAACTGAGACCAAAGAATTTTGAATGATTCTATTATAGGAACCCAATATGCATGCAAAAGAACCTGTCTAGTTCAACTATTTTGAAGAAAAGAAACAAAAATTAAAAAGCCACATATTTCTAAAAATAAATATGTAAAGAAATTAGGGCAACTATGAGGGAAATCAGTGATTTGCAGAGAGCAGCTTAGGTTCAACATGATCCAGCTCTTGCAGACTCTATTAGTTTTCTATTCCTAATGTAATAAATTACCACTAATTTAGTGGCTTAAAACAGCAAACTTATTATAATTTTCTAGGTCACAATTCTAATACCCAAGGTTTAGTGTTGTTAAAAACTTAGCCACATCATCCATTCTTCTCAAAGATAAGCAACAGTTGGAAGACATTTATTTGTAACAATTACACTCATATAACTAATATAATGAAAAGAGATTAGTGATACATGTTATGTTTCAAGAGTAGAGCTATAGTAATGAAGAGGTATAGCTCAGAATCAATTTGTTAATATAGAGCGCTTGGAATAATGAAAAAGATTGGGTCTAAGGACAATTGCATTTAGCAGGTATCATTTTTTTCTCTTTAAATTGAAGAAAATATATTTTCCTAAAGTTTTATCTTTTACTTCAATATACTGTCTTTAAAGTGACATTTTTGGAGTTTAGTAATTGGCAATTTAAAAAATTTCCCCCATTTATCTATCATATGTCAATGCTAAATTTGAAACTGGCTTAACAGAAATCAAGATGCCTAACAACAACATAGAAATAACGTTAAGAAGTCAGTTTTCATTCAATCTGTTATTTTAAATATATTCATCTTCTGAATAACTATCATTTCATTTTTACATATATAAGAAGGATCATTTTCTTTTTATACACAAGAATGTCATTTTCATAGGCTTGTTAAACATAGAGTCAACAAATCTAAAATCTAAAACTATTCAATAAACATTTTGATATTTATAAATATAATGATTTCTAATATTATGATATACTGCATGATGCTTTAGGAGGGGAAGAATAAAAGTTTTTTGGAGGGAATAAATGATTCCTATACCATAATTATGGTATAGATAAAATGTTAGTATTTTAGACAATTTGGAGGCTGCTATAACAAATTACCCTAGACTGGGTGGCTTAAAAACAATACAAATTTATTTCTCATAGTTTAGGAGGCCAGGAAGTCCAAAATCAAGGAGTCAGCAAATTTGGTGCCTAGTGAAGGACACAAATCCCATTCATAACGGCTCTACCCACATGACCCAATCATCTCCCAAAGGCCTCAGCTCTTTCTTTTTTTCCCCCAATTAAAATATAGTTGACTTACAATATCAACTCTTACAATTATGTCTTCAATCCATTTTGAGTTTATTAGTTTCAGATAGTGATTCAATATGTTTATAGGTTATGCTCTGTATAATTATCATAAAATATTGGCTCTATTCCCTATGCTGTACATCTTTTTATACTATCTTATACCAAGTGGTTTGTACCTCTTAAACCCCTTCCCTTATGCTGACCTTCACCCCACCCCATCCCAACTGGTAAACAAGAGTTTGTTCTCTTTATATGTGGGTCTGTTTTTGTTTTGTCATATTCATTCGTTTAATTTGTTAGATTCCGTATATAAGGAAAAACATATAGTATTTGTCTTTCTCTGTCTGACTTACCTCACTAAGCACAATACACTCCAGGTCCATCCATATTGTTACAAATAGTAAAATTTCATTTTTTTTATAGCTGAGTAGTATTCCATTGTATATACATATCATATCCTCATTATATATTCATCTGTTGATGGACATTTAGGTTGCTTCCATACCTAAATAATGGTTACTGTAAATAATGTTACTATGGTTACTGTAAATAATGTTACTATAAACATTGGTTTGGTTACTGTAAATAATGGTTATTGTAAATAATGGTTGGTTACTTGGTTACTGCAAATAATGTTACTATGAACACTGGGGTGAAAATATACTTTCTGAATTACTGTAAATAATGTTACTATGAACACTGGGGTGAAAATATACTTTCTGAATTACTTTTTTTTTTTTTTTTTTTGCGGTACACGGGCCTCTCACTGTTGTGGCCTCTCCCGTTGCGGAGCACAGGCTCCGGACGCGCAGGCTCAGCGGCCATGGCTCATGGGCCCAGCCGCTCCATGGCATGTGGGATCTTCCTGGACCGGGGCACGAACCCGTGTCCCCTGCATCGGCAGGCAGACTCTCAACCACTGTGCCACCAGAGAAGCCCACTATTTTCATTTTCTTTGGATATATACCCAGGAGTGGAATTGCTGGATCATATGGTAGTTCTATTTTTAATTTTTGGGGTTTCTCTATAATGGCTATACCAATTTACATTCCCACTAACAGTGTACAAGTGTTCCTTTTTCTTCACATTCTTGTGAACACTTGTTATGGCTGTCTTTTTGATGACAGCCATTCTGAAGTATGCAAAGTGATAGCTCATGTTTTTTTTTTTTTTATTTTAATTTGTTATTGAAGTATAGTTGATGTGGTTTTGATTTGCATTTCCCTGATGATTAGTGATGCAGAGCATCTTTTCATATGCCTGTTGGCCACCTGTGTGTCTTTGGAAAAATATCTGTTCAGGTCCTATGTCCATTTTTTAATTGGGTTGTTTGCTTTTTTAATATTGAGTTGTATGAGCTTTTGTATATTTTAGATATTAACCCCTTATTGTTCATATCATTTGCAAATATCTTCTCCCATTTAGTATGCTGCCTTCTTATTTTGTTCATGGTTTTCTTCACTGTACAAAAGCTTTTAATTTTGATTAGGTCTCATTTGTTTATTTTTACTTTTGTTTCCCTTGCCTGTGGAGACAGATAAAAGAAATATAAAAGACCTATGTCAAAGGGAGCACTGCCTGTTTTCTTCTAGGGGTTTTATGGTTTTTGTCTTACAATTATGTCTTTAATCCATTTTGAGTTTATTTTTGTGTATGGTGAGAGAAATGTTCTAACTTTATTCTTGTACATATACTCGTCCAGTTTTCCCAACACCACTTATTGAAGAGACCACCTTTTCCCCATTGTGTATTCTTACCTCCTTTGTCATAGATTAACTGAGCATATGTGCACAGGTTCACATCTGGGCTCTATTATTATTTTCCATTTGATCTATGTGTGTTTTCTGCCAGTACCATACTGTTTGAATTACTTTCTAGTATAGTATGAAGTCAAGGAATGTGATACCACAAGCTTTTCTTTTTTCCTCAAGATTTCTTTGGCTCTTTGGGTTCCTGTGAACATTTTAGGATTATTTGTTCTAGTTCTTTGAAAAATGTCACATTTTAGGATTATTAGTTCTTTGAAAAATGTCACTGGTATCTTGATAGGGATTGCATTAAATCAGTAGATGGCTTTGTCAGTATAGATATTTTAACAATATTAATTCTTCCCATCAATGAACATGAGATATCTTTCCATTTATTTCTACTGTCTTCAATTTCCTTCATCAATGTCTCCTTGGTTAAATTTATTCCTAGGTATTTTTTGGATGCAATTATAAATTGAATTATTTTCTTAATTTTTCTTTCTGATAGTTTATTATTAGTGTATAGAAAGGCAACCGTTTTCTGTATATTAATCTTGTATTCTATAACTTTACTGAATTCATTTATTAGTTCTAATATTGCAGGGTTTTATATACATGATATCATGTTATCTGCAAGCAATGACAGTTTTACTTCTTCCTTTCCAATTTGAAAGTGTTTTATTTCTTTTCCTTGTCTGATTGCTGTGGCTAGAACTCCCAACACTATGTTAAATAGAAATGCAAGAATGGACATCTTTTCTTCTTCCTGATCTTGAAAAAAAAGACTTCAGCTTCCCATAATTGACTATGATGTGAGCTGCGGGTTTGTCATAATTGGCCTTTATTATGTTGAGAAATGTTCCCTTTATATCAACTATGTTGAGACTTTTTATCATGAAAAAATATTGACTTTTGTCAAATGCTTTTTCTTCATCTATTGAAATGATTATGGGATTTTTACCATTAATTTTGTTAATGTGGTGTATCACATTGATTGATTTGTAGATATTGTACCATCTTTGAATCACTGGGATAAATCCCACATGATCACAGTGTATAATCCTTTTTATATATTTTTTTAATTTGGTTTGTTAATATTATGTTGAGGATTTTCTCATCTATCTTCATCAGAGATATTGGCCTGTAACTTTCCTTTCTTTTAGTATCTTTGTCTGGTTTGGGTATCACAGTAATGCTGGCTATGAACAATGAGTTTGGAAGTGTTCCTCCTCTTCAATTTTTTGGAATCTTTAAGAAGGATAGGTATTAACACTTTATAGGTTTGGTAGAATTCCCCAGTGAAGCTGTCTGGTCCTGATCTTTTGTTTGTTGGTAGCTTTTTGATTACTGATTCAAGTTCAGTATCAATAATCAGTCTGTTTAGGTTATCTACTTCTTCCTGATCAGTCCTAGAAGATTGTATGTTTCTTGGAACTTATCATTTTCTCTAGGTTGTCCAATTTGTTGGCATATAACTGTTCATAGTATTCTCTTATGATTGGATTTCTGTGATATCAGTTGAAACTTTTCCTGTTTCATTTCTAATTTTGTTTATCCGAGTCTTCTCTTATTTTTTTCTTAATAAAGTCTGGCTAAAGGCTTATGAATTTTGTTATTTTTCAAAAAAACAGCTCTTGGTTTCACTGATATTTTCTATTGTTTGGGGGGTCTCCAATTTATTTCCATTCTGATGTTTATTATTTTCTTCCTTCTGCTGGCTTTGGGCTTTGTTCTTCTTTTTCTAATTTCCTTAGGTGGTAGGTTAGGTTGCTTACTTGAGATTTTTCTTGTTTCTTGAGGTAGGCCAATATCACTTTAAACTCTCCTCTCCTTTTGCTACATCCAATAGATTTTGGAAAGTTGTGTTTTATTTTCATTTGTATCAAGGTATTTTCTGATTTCCTTTCTGATTTCTTCACTGACTTATTGGTTTTTCAGTAGCACATAGTTCACTCTTCACATGTTTGTGCTTTTCTCCAGTTTTCTTCCTGTAATTGATTTTTAGTTTCATACTATTGTGATCCAAAAAGATGCTTGGTATACTTTTTATCTTCTTAAATTTGTTGAGACCTGTTTTGTGGTCTAGCATGTGATTTAACCTGGAGAAAGTTCTATGGGCACTTAAAAAGAATGTGTATTCTGTTGGTTTCAGACAGAATGTCCTATAAATATGCATTAAGTCCAACTGGTTTAATGTGTCACTGAAGCCCACTGTTTCCTTATTGATTTTCTATCATGATGATTTTTCTATTGCTGTCAGTAGTGTGTGAAAGTCCCCTATTATTCTTGTAAGTTTGTCCATTTTTCCCTATATGTCTGTTAATATTTGATTTATATATTAGGTGCATGTATGTTTACAAATTCTATATCCTCTTCTTGGATTGATCCCTTTATCATTATACAATGCTCCTCTATTTGTTTTATCATGAACTTCATTTTTAAATATACTCTGTCTGATGAATATTGCCACACAAACTTTCTTTTCATTTCCATTTGCATAGAATATTTTTCCATCATCTTAATTTCAGTCTGTGTGTGTCTTTAGCTCTGAAAGTAAGCCTCTAGTAGACAGCATATAGATGGGTCTTGTTTCTTAATCCAATCTGTTACACTATGTCTTTTTATTGGAGCATTTAGTCCATTGGCATTTAAAGTGATTATTGATAGTTTTGCTACTTGTTTTCTGGTTGTTTTTGTAGTTCTTATCTCTTATTTTCTTCTCATAGTCTCTTACCTTTTGGTTTGATGATTGTCTTTAATGTTATGCTTGGGTTCTTTTCTCTCTAATTTTTGGGTATCTATTGTAGGTTTTTGATTTGTGGTTACCATGGAGTTCATATATGCTGACCTATAACTAGATCTACTTGCTTTAAACTGATAGCCTTTTTAAGTTCAAACACATGCTAAAAGATCTATGTTTTTTTACATGCCACCCCAGTTTTGTTTTTTTGTTTTGTTTTGTTTTGATGTCAAATTTTACATCTTTATGTCTATCCCTTAACTGTCCATTTTAGTTATAGTTGATTTTACAATTTTTGTCTTTTAATCTTTGTACAAGCTTAAATGATTGAGCCACTGCTTTTACTATACATTGGCATTTACCAGTGAGAATTTTCCCTTCATATATTTTCTTATTTCTCATTATCATCTTTTCCTTTTCACTTAAAGAAGACCCTTTAATATTTCCTGAAATGTCAGTTTAGTAGTGATGAACTCTTAGCTTTTACTTGTCTGGGAAACTTTATCCCTCCCTCAATGCTAAATGTTAACCTTGTTGAGTAGAGTATCCTAGGTTGTAGATTTTTTTTTTCCTTTCAGTCCTTTAAATATATTATGCCACCCACTTCTGACCTGCAAAGTTTCTGCTGAAAAATCAGCTGATAGCTTTATGGGTGTTCCCTTGTATGTGACTCTTTGTTTTTCTCTTGCTGGCTTTAAAACTCTCTTTAAGTTTTGCCATTTTAATAATGATATGTCTTGGTGGAGGTCTCTTTGGTTTCATCTTTTAGGGGACACTCTGTGCTTCTTGGACCTGGATATCCATTTCTTTCTTCAGATTAGGTAAGTTTTCAGCCACAGTTTCATCAAACACATTTGCTACCACTTTGTCTCTCTCTCTTCTTCTGAGACCCTAAATGTTAGTATACCTGATGTTGTCACAGATATCCCTTAAAATGTCATTTTTCTAAAATTTTGCTCTTCTGATTGGGTGATTTCCACTATTCTATCCTCCAGATCACTTATGGGTTCTCCCTTATCATCTAATTTTCTTTTAACTCCTTCTAGTTATTATATTTATTTCAGTTATTGTATTCTTCAGCTCTGACTGGTTTTTTTTTTTATATATTTTCTAGTTCTTTGTTGAAGTTCTCACTGTGTTTATCTATTCTTTTCCAAGTTCAGTTAGCACTCATTACTATCTTGATCTCTTAGATAAATTTTCTCTTTTTCATTAGGTTTTTTTCCCAGAGGTTTTATGTTATTCTTTCATTTGAAACATATTCCTCTGTCTTCTCCTTTTGCTTAATTTTCTTTCTTTCTATGAAATTAGGTGAAACAATTACTTATCCCAATCATGAAGGCATATCCTTGTGTGGGAGTATCCCTATGAAGTCTCTGTGTGCCCAGTGGCTTTGGTGGGAGAGCTGGATCTGAAGTGAACATGGTCTGCATTTTCCCCTGAGGTACACTGGCAGCTGCTGCCTTTGTGGGAAGTAGGGCTAAATTTGGAGGGGCTAGAGCTAGACCTAGGTGTGATCTGGGGCTTTTCCTAGGCTCAATGGCAGTTACCACCCTACTGGGGATGGGGTTGGGGTCAAAGGTGCTGAAGCAGGAGCCCTGGGATAGATGGGCTTCTCCCCTGCGTAGTGACCATCTCCAACTTGATTAAGGGTGTGGCAGGAGCCACAGGGCTTGAGGATGCACTTCTGAGTTGGTTTCACCTTTTCTTCAGTTATGTTCCCTCCCAGCAGCATGCACATATGCACACACCATCAATGGCAGACTCTGCCCTGGCTCAAGGCAGGGCTGGGGCCCAAACTGGCTACATTCCCTCCAAGTGCATTCACACTTGTTGGCAATTGTGGCCTCTGCCTTAGTGGTGAGCAGTGCCAGAGCAAAAGTGCTGGACAAAAAGCCTAGTGTGAGTGGGGTGTGGGTGCACTGGGGTGGTTCTGGCAGGCTGGCCAGAGCACCTGGAAGTTTTCAATCTGCCACCTTTCATTCTGGGGCTGGGAGCAAGCAAGTTTACATGTGTGCTCTTTGATTTATTACAGCCATCTCATAAGCCCCACTCATTTTCAAAGCAGCTAGGTGGGTTCATCTTCCCGGTGTCTTATTCTAGGGCTGGGGTGCCTAATATGTGGCTCAAATCCCTCATTCCCCAGAGAGGATTCCCAAGCTGGTGATATCCCCTCCTTTCTGTGTTTCCCTCTGAGGATGCAGGTCCCGACTAGATCCCTTCTCCTCCCCTCCTAGTAGATTCTGTGTGGTCATTTATTTACAGCCTTGGCTATGGAAGAGCCATACTGCTAGTCTTCAGGTCATTCTCAGCAAGAGTTGCTCTATATGTAGTTGTAGTTTTGATATGTTTGCAAGGGGAGGTGAACTCAGGGTCCTCCTACTCTGCCATCTTGATCCTGCTCAGCCCTCATCTCTTATACCATCACATTGGGGATTAGGATTTCAAAAATGAATTTTTTTGAGGACAAAAAATTCAGGACCTGACCATTAGTATACACAAGAAAGCAAATATATTAAAATATCTTATATGTATATGACTTAAATCAATTTGAATTTTTAATTTTATATTTTAGAATCAATCAAATGTCCACATTTTTACCAAGGATTTTTTTTTAGTTTCAAGGAATATTGTATGTATAAATTCACAATTAAAACAACAAAACATCACATCTTTTCCTGTATCCATATTGAGGAAAGTAAAAAAATAAATAAACAAAAAACCACAAAAAAACCCACAAAAAACAAAACAAAACAAAAAAACTTTTACATTTTCATACTCTCTGTCTGAAAATCAAAGAGTACTTGGCAGAGAGCCTAGAAGAGCATAGAATATGTATATTTTACTTTCTTCATTCAGCACTTAGGACCTGGCATGTACCTGTGAGTTCTAAATAAATAATTTTGACAAAGATAATGATTACTGCATACTGGCACTGAGAAGAAAGTTATGAAATTTGAATTGTGTCTTGTAGTAAAAAAAAAAAAAAGAAATTGCAGTCGGCTATTCCATGATGATTCAACCTCCAGTATTTCTCTCAAATCCTGCCACTTCCTGCATTGGCTTTATTCCCCTTTTCTGTTCTTGGTTTTCTACCCTATAAGGTGATTCCATAAGTAGGATGAATTAGAATAGGTTTATTTGATTGTCTCACTACATTTTAGCATGAAGCCATAGTTGAATAACTTTTACTGAATCCACTGTAAAGTAAATAACATTATAGTGGGAAACCAATGCATAATACTGTTCATTGTGGGTAATAAAACCCTGTAGATTGCACAGAGGACATTATTTCCAAACTCCTACCCAAATTCGGGATCTCCTCCATAATATTAATGATAGATGTTCATCTACCCTCTACCTGAATATTTGCACTGATATAAAATATTGACTTTCAACGTATTACATTTTATGTTTGGATAGCTCCAACTGTTCCACTCCTTAAATCAAATTCTAAATTCCAATTAGTTCTTAGTCCTTCCTTTTTGCTCAATTTCTGAGAACGTATATAGACTAAATCTCATCTCTCTTCAATATTACAGCTTTACAAATAGTTAAAGAGACTCTTCAGGTTTCTCATAAATAGGCTGATCAGATTTTCTGTTTGCCTTGGGAAGTCTTAGTTTATGCCTGTTTTCCTGGAAAAAACATTTTGTCCACCATAGGAATTGTCCCAAACTTTCCACTTTTAGAAAATATAGTAGTAGTATTAAGAATTATATAAAATAAGACAGAACTAGTTTAGCAGACCTTCAATTACTCATCACCTAGCAAGATATCATCTAGTAGTATATGTAATATATGTACAGTAACAAAGTTATCAATTGAACATGTGATTAAATTGAAAAATGAACAAAGATAAATCATTACTCTTTTCCTAAGGACACCTGCTGAAAAAAATAGTGCAAATGGATAGGATAAGCCAGACGCAACAAGTTCATTCCAGCCTTGTGTAGTGGTAGGAAATTTACTCAACCAGGATGTCCCTGTAAACCAACTGTGCCAGAAACTCTTCCATGGATTATGCCACAGTTTGTGAGATGCAGGAGTCTGCCAAGCTGCCAGTTAGTGTGGTCAGTAGGAAATGTGAGAAATTGCGCATTAGACATAAGTGAAATATATATGGGAAGTACAGTGAGTAGTACCACCACAGAACAAATAGAGAGAACTTTGAATGTTCTTGCAACAGCAGTTTAGTTAATTCCATGCATGGCGTAAATCTGCAACTGTTTATTTTACTGCTTGATGACATTTAAAAATAATTTGCTTTCTAGTGTCAGTAATTCTAAAAACTTAAGATGACTTTCTAATAAAAATTAAGGACCGAATTTATATTTCTCAACAAAGTTAATGATAAACATGAATGTTGCACACAACTTGAAAACATAAAAATGGTAATTTAACATATGCAGTCAAGAATATGCATTTCCATATCACTCTAAATTGTGAATTATTTCTTAGATCAAATAAACATTATTCTATGTTAATTGTGGTCATTTTCAACTCCCAAGTATTTGTGAAAGTAAAAAAAAAAAAAAATCTTAAATGATTGTTATAGTATCACTTCGATTAGCAACAGAAGCAATTCACAAACACTTAAATGATGCCAGATTTATATTAATAGATATTTCAGGGAGAAAAGCAGGTAAAATTACTCATATAATAATAATGTGATATTTTATTTAATAAAGTGAATAAAAGTAAAGTTTTTGGAAGTTCACTGGAAATGAACTTTTGAATAGTTTTGTAAATTCAGTTAAAAAGTTGTACATTGAATTAAAATTCACTATATATGTAGTAATAAAATTAGAAAAATATTGACACTAACAAAACACATTTGTGAGAGTCAGAATCATGGTAAGAACAATTTTTTTATAAATTACAAATTCTATGCAGCCAATGTTGTTGAAATTGGTAATGTGAGTGAATAATTCATAACTGCATCCAAATGAGCAGTGATATTTTAGCAACTGAAATAAAATCTATAATTGCTAAAACTTACATACACAAGAGTCACTGAAATACATAACTTTTTGTGATGAAGCTGATGTTTAATCACCGTCATCATTTCTTTAGCAGGGCAATGCATATTTTCACCCTTTGCTGCCTGGCATCAGTTGAATTTTAGAAAGGTTTGCAATTGCAAAAAAGTATTTTGTAAATCAACTTAATTAGGCTATAATTCTATTAAAACTTTTATAAATGAGTCTATGACTTTTGATCACATTTGTTTCAAAATCAGTTGTAATCCTATGAACAAGAAATCAAGAAAAGTCACCTTTTGCAGCTTTTAGAGAATTTTAATTATTAAAAATAAAGCTTGGAGATAAGAACACATTACAGAAATACATTTAAATTTATTATTATGAAATTTACTACCATGAAAACTTATTTCTAAGAGAGGAAACATATTGAATGGTTAATGATGTTTAAATAAGGTACAAGGTTTAATTTTGAAATTCTATCATTGCTTCTTACTATACATTTTGAGAAAAATACTTTGATATAGGTCTTGTTGTTTATTGGATATATTTATATTCTATAGTGGAATAGCCTTCTACTGAGAGTCCTAAAATTTGCCACATCCATATTTTGCAAAATGTTGAAAATAAATATTAAAAAACAGCTTATTCATGAAATTTTAGGTGGAAAACAGATCTGTTTTTAAAAGTTCTCTGAGTAGAGGTAAAAAGCCTAAAAATACCTTGGCTGAAATTTTATGTATTTAAATTTGAGTAAAAATTAGAATTGAGAATATATTCCATTTCACACAATTCTCTGATATTTCTGTTAACTCCGAATTTTAGACTATTTTCTCAATTAAAAACATGTAGAAAGAATAGATTGAAAGTAATAATAGATTGCTTTGGGCCAAGACAGTGGAGTAGAAATACCCTGAGCTCACCTCCTCCCACAGTCACACCAAAATTACAACTATTTACAGACCAACTATTGATGAGAAACGCTGGAATACTAGCAGAAAAGATCTCCTACAACTAAAGATATAAAGAACAACAAGATGGTAGAAGGGGTGGACATGTGGTATAGTCATACCCCTGAGTGGTCGAACCACAAATTGGAGAATAATTACAATTGCAGAGGTTCACCCCAAGGAGCGAGGGGTCCAATCCCCTCCATCAGGCTTCCTAGTCTCTGTTTCTTGCACCAGGAGGACAAGCCCCCAGAGTGTTTGGCTTTGAGGCCAGTGGGGCTTGTTCTGGGAGAGCCAGAGGGCTGTGGGAAATAGAGTCCACTTTTTAATGATGTACACAGAATCTCACACACCCCAGGACCCAGGGCAGAGGCAGTAATTTGAAAGGAGCCAGGGTCAGACCCACCAGCTAATCTCAGAGAGTCTCCCAGGGAAGCAGGAGGCAGCTGGAGATTACCCTGGGAACACTGATGCTGGCAGCAGCCATTTTGGTGGGTTCACTCTACCATATGGACACTGGTGTTGGCAAGCAGTGTTTTGGAATCCTCCCACTAGCTTGTTAGCACCAGGACCTGGTAATATCAAGCAGCCTGTCTGCACCAATGCTGGGACACCTCAGGCCAAGCAACTAGATGGGTGGAGACAAAGCCTTAGGCTGGCTGACCTAAGACCCCCTGAGCCCACACCCACCTCAACACCTGGCCCTGACCACTAGAGGGCCCAGGCCCTGGCCCCACACACAGTTCACTGGCACTAGCCCTGCAAAATGCAGGGCCCTGCATTCAGAGATCCTGGAATCCAACTCTGCCCACTAGTGGACTAGTTCTATCCCAAGGACCAGCCTCACCTACCAGTGGGTAGGCATCAACTCCAGGACCCCCTGGACCCTGGTGGCACCCACCAATGGGCTAACACACCAATTCTGGGACCTCCAAGACCCTGCAGGCAGAGACCCTGGGAACCAGCTCTACCTACCAATGAGCCAGCAGTGGTCCCGGTATCCTCTGGACCTCCACCCACCAGGCAGCCTATACCAGCTCTAAGAATGGCCATTCTCATCACTTTTATTTGACTTAGTATTGGATGTCTTAGAAGCAGCAATCAGAAAAAAAGGAAAAGAAATAAAAGTAATCCAAATCAGAAAGGAAGAAATAAAACTGTCACTATTTGCAGAAGACATGATACTATACACAGAAAATCCTCAAGATGCTATCAAAAAACTACTAGAGCTCATCAATAAATTTGGTAAAGTTGCAGGATAAAAAATTAATATACAGAAAAACATTGCATTTCTATACACTGACAACAAACTATGAGAAAGAGAAACTAAGAAAATAATTCTATTAACAATCACATCAATAATAATAAAATACCTTGGAATAAATCTACCTAAGGAGACAAAAGACCTGTACTTGGAAAACTAAGACATTGATGAAAGAAACTGATGACACAAACAAATAGAAAGATATACTGTGCTCATGGACTGGAAGAATTAATACTGTTAAAATGACCGTACTACACAAGACAATCTACAAATTCAGTGGAATCCCTATCAAAACACCAACGGCATTTTTCACAGAACTAGAACAAATAATCCTAAAATTTGTATAGAAACTCAAAAGATCCCAAATAGCCAAAATAATCTTGAGAAAAAAGAACAAAGCTAGAGGTATCATGCTCCCTGACTTCAAAACTACAGTCATCAAATAGTATGGTACTGGCACAAAAACAGACACATAGATCCGTGGAACAGTATAGAGAGTCCAGAAATAAACACTTACATGGGCAATTAATCTATGACAAAGGAGGCAAGAATATACAATAGGGAAAAAGCAGCCCCTTCAGTAAATGGTGTTGGGAAAACTGGACAGCTACATTCAAGAGAGTCAAACTGGACTATTCTCTTGCATGACGTGCAAAACTAAATGCAAAATGGATTAAAGCCTTAAAGGTAAAACCTGAAACCATAAAACTTCTAGAATTAAACACAGTCAGTATTCTCTTTGACATCTGTCTGTAATATTTTTTAAGATATGTCTCCTCAGGCAAGGGGAAAAAAAGCAAAAATAAATGGGACTATATCAAACTAAAAAGTTTTTGCACAGTGAAGGAAACTTAACGAAATGAAAGGCCACCTACTGAATGAGAGAATATATTTTCAAACAATATATCCAATAAGGGGATAATATCCAAAATATTCAAAGAAATTATATAACTCAACATCAAAAAAACAAACAACCCAATTAAGAATGTGCAGAGAATCTAAATAGACACTTTTACAAGGAAGACAATACAGATGGTTCACAGGCACCTTCAAAGATGCTGAAAATCACTAATCATCAGGGAAATGCAAATCAAAACCACCATGAGATATCACTTCACACCTGTCAAAGTGGCTATTATCCAAAATACAATAAATAATAAGTGCTGGTGAGTATATGGTAAAAAGGGAAAACTCATGCACTGATGATAAGGATGTAAATTAGTACAGCCACTTTGTAAAAGATCATGGACATTCCTCAAAAAGTTAAAAATAGAACTACCACATGATACAGCAATTCCACTCCTGGGTGTTTAAGCAAAGAAAAGAAAAATACTAATGAGAAAAGATATATTCACCCTTATGTTCATTGCAGCATTATATAAAATAGCCAAGACATGGAAGGTGCCAAACTGCCCATCAACAGATTAATGGATAAATATAATAGGAGATATATATATATATATATATATATATATATATATATATATATATATATATACACACACACACACACATACACACACACACATATACATATATAATTGAATATTAACCATAAACCAAAATGAAATTTTGCCATTTACAACAATATGAATGGACCTATAGAGTATTATGCTAAGTGAAATACGTCAGACAGAAAAAGACAAATACTGTATGATACCACTTATATGTGAAATCTAAAAATAAAAACAAATGAACAAACATAACAAAACAGAGAGTTATAGATACAGAGAACAAAGAGTTGATTGCCAGAGGGGTTTGGGGTTGGGGAGGAAGGAAATAGGTGAGGGAGAGTAAGAAGTACAGAATTACAGTTGTAAAATAAATGAGTCACAGTTGTGAAAAGTATAGTGTGGGGAATATAGTCAATAACCATGTAATATCTTTGTATGGTTACATATTGTAACTAGAGTTATCATGGTGATCAGTTTGAGATGTTTAGAAATATCAAATCATTATGTTGTGTACCAGGAACTAACATAGTGTTGTAGGTTAATTATCAAAATCTGTTCGGGTTTTTCCTTAAGATGTTACAGACAACCCCAAACAAACTTTTTGGCCAACCCAATACTTCAAAAACAACCAAACAAGCAAAAGAATAAACTCATAGAAAAAGAGACCAGATTTGTGGTTACCAGAGGCATGAGTTGGGGAAGAATGGGAATTGGATGAAGAGAGTCAAAAGGTACAAACTTCCAATATTAAAATAAATAAATACTAGGGATGTAATGTACATAATAAATAAAATTAACCCTGCTGTATGTTATACATGGAAGTTGTTAAGAGAGTAAATCTTAAGAGTTCTTATGACAAGAAAATTTTATTTTAAATTTCTTTACTTCTGTATCTATATGAGATGATGGATGTTCACTAAACTTATTGTGATAATAGTTTCACGATATATGTAAATCAAATCATTATGTTGTACACCTTAAACTCATACAGTCTTGTAGGTCAATTATATCTCAATAAAACTGGAAGACAAAAAAAAAAAAACAAAACAGTGGAATAAGAATATCATGACAATGACCCTGTCTTTTCAACTACATTTTTATGCACAAGAATGCAGTCTGCACTCATACTAGCTGTAAAGTATCTGAAAACAAAAATAATGGTAATAAACTTAAAATATAATACCTCTTGAATATCCAAAAATTTATTTAGAGAGAACTTCATCCAGTTTTCTTAAATTAAAAAGAAACTTTAAAAAGTAATAATAATTTCAAATTTATTACAAGTAGGTTGTCAACTTTGAACATTGAAAGCAATTTTACAAAAACATTAAAAATTTTGTAAACCAGTATATTGAAGATATTATAAAATCACAAATCTGATATTTAATGTTTCTTTTCACTTGCATACTCTGGAAGAAACTCAACTTAGTCATATGTATTATCCTTTAAAATACTACTGGATTTTTTTGCTAATATTTTGTTATGAACCTTTGCATTTATGATCCTGAAAGATACTATTCTATAATTTTCTTTCTTTTTTGGGGGTAGGGACATATCAATTTTTTGATAAGTTTTATGCTGCTTGGCCTCATCAAGTTAATTGGGAATTCATAAATAATTATAACAAACAATTACAATTGAGTCTGAAAACATTGGATTGATCTGACTAGAAGTCAACCCAGAGCTCTCCATGATGTGGACCAACTGTTGGTGGAAGTGCATCAAAAGTCATCTCCCCCTCTTCACTTTTGTTTCATTCTTTTTACTTTCAGAGATGTTGATCCCAAGAGCAGTCCCTTATAACATCCTTCTTGCTAGTCTACCCCAAGAAACTCAATTGTCAACAATAGTAAAGCCAAGTGTTATTGTGAGGAAAATACTATATTCTACATAAAAAGCACTTAAAACTGCCTGAAACATAGTAACCACTGAATTCCTGTTTTGAATGATTATTATATTTCAAAATGACCTATCAAAAAGCCTATCTTTAGGATGATAAGAGTTAACTACCAATAAATATGGCAAGAATATCCTCTCAAAGGCAGAAGTTCAAGGAGCTCTTTTATTTAATACTACTGTTTTCAAGAACATATAATAATTAACTTTGCTTATGCTGTGAAGCCCTGAAGGGTGTTAAGGATTGCAGTTATGATTTATTAACAGTCTCTTATTCTACTGATTCAAAAGAGAAAACCTAGATTAATTCAAATTCATATTAATTATATAAATGTAGTAAAGAAAGGGAAGCTCCAATTATGTATTTGTCTACTGATGTATAATAAATTACTCCAAATCTGAAATGGGTTAAAATAACTATTTTACTTTGCTTACAGTTTTGTGGATCAGGCAATCAGAGAGTGCTCAGCTAGCCAGTTTGTTTCTAATTCATGTGGCATCAGGTGGCATGACTCGGGCTAGATGACCCACTTCCAAGATGGCTTTTTCACTCACTTGGTTAGTGTCTGTATGTATGTTAGCCTCTTTCTATTTCTCCATCATAAAGAGGATATTTTATCCTTTACAGTCACTCCAACTTGATCCATGTCTCCAATTTCATCGTTAGGGTTCTGGCAATAATTTTCTCTCTCTCTTTGTTCCACATTCTGAGGTCTTGGTTCTGACCTTCTTTTCCATAAGAAATAGACTATGTTCATAATGAAATAAGCTTTTCAGATTGTTTCATGCAGTTTAAGGGCTCAAATACCTCTTTGAATTTTATATGATCTCCATTCCTTTCAGTCTAAGCTGATATAATGTTTAAGACTTTGTGAGCTTATAGCAAATCAGATTTTAATCCATTCCATTATATGAAAATCATATCGACATTTCTTTCCAAGTTAGGCCTTGCTATACCTTGGCTCAAAAGTCATGTTGCTGTGCACTATTTCCCTTTAAGATTCTTCCAAGTATTTTTCTCTAGCTGAAAGTGTCAATGTGGCATGCCCTTAAGATTCTTAGATGCACTCTTATGGCAGAACAGGTCTAGAATACTCCTGTAAGACTCTTAGAAGACCTAATAGGTATGACCTTAAATCTTTGTGAGGTATCAACATAGCATCTTAGAGCCATGCCATGTGAAATGACCCTGAAGCCAGCTTTTATTGGTACCATACTAGATTTGATTCTTTCCTTGAGACCATTTCTTACCTTGGGAATCTTTAGCTAAGAGGTACTGGAGATTAAAACTGGTTTTATTTCCAAAATCAGAAAGTCATGAGTCCTTCATATTTCCCCTAAATTCTGCTCAAAATCTGAACAGCTCTTTATTAAATTAATCTCTCTTCTCTATTTTAT
Organism: Stenella coeruleoalba; assembly: GCF_951394435.1. Classification (NCBI taxonomy): domain Eukaryota; kingdom Metazoa; phylum Chordata; class Mammalia; order Artiodactyla; family Delphinidae; genus Stenella; species Stenella coeruleoalba. The sequence goes on along the minus strand of NC_137150.1, from coordinate 107,328,309 downwards.
CACAGCCATCTTGAAGAGATAATTGGAACCTTCTAGATACTGCCTGAAAATTTCCCCAGCCAGAACAAAAGTTTATTATTTGTTCTTTCTTTTTCCATACTACCACAGGTGACAGTATTACCAAAATTTCCTTACTTACCTTCAAAATAATCATCAAAAGTATGCTTGAAGTGCTTCCAATATCTGATTAACCATCTCAGAGCAATAGAACTTGTTTTAAGTTTTTGTTGTAGAATTAAACCAATTTCACCTACTAAATTCTCTTCCAGTTATCAATTTCATTAAACCTACCCCCAAATTTATTGACTTAATATAACTATGTTATTTTGCTCATAATTTTGTGAACTCAGGAATTAGGAATTTTTTTTTTTATGGGTAGTTTATCTCTGATCCAAATAACATCAGCTAGTGTGGCTAAGGCTAAAGGAACCACTTAAAAGATGATTTCTTGAACTCATATGTTTAGTGTTTGGATGTTCCTTAGCTTCTCCACATGGCCTGAGGTATTACAACTTTTTACATGCTCACTTACGTTTCTTAGTACAAGTTTTCCTAGAAAAAACATTCTGAAAGGTCCAGGCAGAAGTTGTGAAACTTCTTATGACCTAGCTACACTGGCACTTCTGCTGACTCCATTGGTCAAGCAAGTTACTAAGGTCAGCCTACATTCAAAGATGGAGGGAAAAAATTCAGTCTTTCAATGGAAGAATAGCATGTATTTACAAAAAAAGGAGGTATTTAATTATAGTCATATAAGAGAGAAGCTGACAAAAGTTGTTGGCATCACAAAACCTAAAAAATTTATTACATATATTATAAACAAATACCTTATTGTTTAATATGGTGCAAGCATGGATTTTATAAAAGTTAAATTGCAACAACTTTATCTGAGTAATTTGAATAATTTGACTTAACTGAACCATTTAGATATGTGGGTCAATTAATTTATAATACAAAGAGATATGGGAAACAATTCCCAGTAAAAGTCTGGGCAATCATATTACAAAAGATATCCTTTAGAAGCTGCTTGCCCTAGGAAATTTTAACCCTCTTTACCTCTTGAAGTCAAGAGGGAAATCCACTAAGAACAGATCCAGCCTCTCTAAAATGTGAACTAGTATACAGTTCTGTAAAGACTCTAGCTATAAGACTAAATGTCAATTCACTTAAGAAATCTGAATCTCAAGTGGCTTGGGTTAAGAATAATGTTCAGAAGCAACTCCTCTTACAAATGCAAAAAATTAATGACCACTGATTTTTTTTATTTGCCAAGTCTGATCTTCTCCTGGGAAGAGAAGAGGACCCTGAACAACTGTTAATGGGTCCTTGCCCTCAAGGCAAGGTTGGCTTTTCAGTGGTTTGGAATTTCATATACTAAGTTTCCCTGAGTACTTTAAAAATGAATCTGTTCACTGAATCTAAGCATTTTCTCAAAAATGTGGAAGTCCTTCACTTAATACTACAAAACTTGGTATCAAGGGACAAGACTACACATTTTTAGACGTTCCCTGTTATAGTGAGGGAAAAAATTGCTCTGCTGTTACGACTACACATTTTTAGACTTTCCTTGTTATAGTGAGGGAAAAAATTGCTCTCCTGTTATTTCTACCTTAATGTCAGAGGCTTATACAGCAGGAAATCATCTGGTTTGTTTCTAGAGGTTTGACATAGAAATCTCTAACAAGAAACCTATAAATTCACTCTGCAAGCAATTTGGAGATGAGTATCAGTATAGAAACAATGACCTGAAATCTTTAAGACTACGATATTACTAATGAAAATAATAATTTGAAGTCTCTAAAGTAATCTGATATTTTACATTCAATTTACTGCTGACAATGTTGCCCCTTTTTGGGTTTGGTCTATTCTCAAAAAGTTCACTGTTCCATTTTGATTGTTCTGAGTTGCTACCCAGTTATTTGATGTTTTCCTTTCCTAGACTTCATCAGTATCATCATCATCATCATCATCATCATCATCACCATCACCATCATCATCATCCAATGAAATCAGGCTTTAAATATTGTTTTAATTATTGGCAGTATCAGTACTACTACCATTTATGGAAGATATGCTTGTGAAGCCTGTTCTGTGATAATTTGTATACATATTTTATATTTACAACTCTGTAAGGTAATTATTACAGAGGAAGAACAAAAAAACAACCAAAAGTCATTAACTCAAGAATGTATTAAGAATGCTGCAATACGGGGAGAGCAACTTGAAATGAGTGTTCTGCAGAGAGCAAGTAGCTGAAAGATTTTACAAGGCTGATGGGGGGGTTGGTCACTCAAAGGTTAGCTTTGCTCTGAAAATTGTTCACTATTCAGAGTGCTGGAAAGTATGGGAAAAGTGAGTTATGTTAATCATGTAGGAACAGGAAGTTTGGACCTTAGTTTAACACCCACTGACTACTTAATTTACATTTAGGAAAAAATGGTAAGGAGGAACATTTGTAAGCTAAGATTCTTGGGGGCCAGCTAAGACTTGGAGTTTGGATGTTTTATGTTGGTGGGAATCATTTCTTGAGTTAGCAGTTACATAGAAGCATTTAAGACACTGGGCCACATAAAATACATAGATTACTCTGCTAAGGAACACATGAAGTAGCAACATTAATAGACTCTGAAATATCTCTGTAATCCTCCACATATCTTCCCTAGTCCTAACCAAGAAAGCAAATCCATTTGATGAAGGCAACTGTTTAAAAGGCATCTGCAGGGACTTTCTTGGCGGTCCAGTGGTTAAGACTTCGCCTTTCAATACAGAGGGTGCAGGTTTGATCCCTGGTTGGGGAGCTAAGATCTCACATGCCTTGCAGACAGAAAACCAAAACAGAAGCAATACTGTAACAAATTCAATAAAGACTTTAAAAATGGTCCATATCAAAAAAAAATCTTTAAAAAAAATAAATATAACACATCTGCAGGAATTCCCTGGCTGTCCAGTGGTTAGGACTCCGTGCTTTCACTGCTGAGGTTGTGGGTTTGATCCGTAGTCGGGGAAGTAAGATCCCACAAGCCATACGGTGCAACCAAAAAACAAAATCAATTCTTGTTTCTTCCAGAGACACAGAGAAGACTAGAAGATAGAAAATCACCAACTCCCTGATTCTTTATCTTCGTGAGCATATATTTTATATCAACTTTACAAATCTTAAGGTGGCGAGAAAGATAAATACACATATTATACACATTACCAAAAGTCATTTGTATATTCTACAATGTATAATAATAGGGTAAATGAAAAGTTTAATCACTGAGGTTTATAATTTTTTCTTACTTTGAAAATGTTCAGTTGCTCAATTTAATGTTAGTCTAATGTCTTAAATTTAATTAAAATATGGAAATTATAATTGAAACCAATACATTAAACTCTATCTGTAATATTTTAAGAATTTATTTATGAGATTAACCTCTTTTAAAGACATCCATTTTTACAAGTTTATTTGAATACAATTTTTTATATTCAATATCTTAAATATTTGTCAAAACAATGACATCTCATTTGACTCTCAAAAACCAATGTAGGAAATTTATTAAAAGTAAATGATAAGTTTAATCCTAGTGTTATATACATTAGAATATTGAGTTGACATTAATTTTACCTAATAAGGTACAGAAGGAGACAGAAATATTTAAATCAATACAATTAAATAATGTTAATTTGTCTAAAGATTCATATGTTTAAAAGGAATAGTACAAAAAATTTTATTAATATAATTTATAGGTGTATATAAACTGAAGTGCAATGACTCTGTAGACCATACTTAGAAGTACTCTTCTTAGTTAGAATGAGCTCTTTTCTCAGCTAGTAACTAGTGAACAAGGGAATTACTCACTTACACATGCAGCTAAATAATTTAACATATACTGCTTTTTTAAGCAAAAGAAATGCAGTATAATAATTTTGCTTTAAGTCTTTAAGAAACTCCTAAATGTGTATCTAGACTAGCTATTCTTAGATCCCACCAATAATAACAAAAACAAAATTTGATTAATATTGAAAATATCCAGAGAGAAGGAAAAAAGAATGGAAGAAGAACACACACACACACACACACACACACAGGAAAATTAAGAGGGAGCTTACTTTAGACACAAATGAAATCTATATACACACACACACACACACTGACTCACACAGAAGAGACTTATTAAAGCTTATTTAAATAAAGTAATCTCTCTCTTAAGTTATCTATCTTTTAGATAGATCTGGCTATGTAATCTTCATCAACATATTAAACCAACGCATATCTATATTCTCAAAATCAATGATATTAAATGAGGGTTTCTACCAATTTTGTCTTAAGGCCTCTCTCAATTGAACAAATTTGCTTATATCAAAAGTTCCTCAAAATTGTTACTTTAATTATTAATTTTCTTAATAATTTTCTTGAAATATTCAAATAATTGGGGGTATAGGCACGTGTACAAATAGGGTACCAGCTTGCTGTGAGCTTTCCAACTGACAGTTGTCTGTTGCCTTCCAGTGGTGGGAAATGAAAAACACAAGTAAGCACCCCCTAATCAAATGCTTGTACTCTTGCCTCCCCTTAAAGGTTCTAACAGTGACAAAAACAAGTACAAGATTCTCATTCAAGAATGATGATGTTGATGATGATGATGATGATGATGATATAAAGGCTTGAGCAGCACTCTAACACAAAAGCGCAGAGCACCAGACAGGGGAAGAAGGTATCCAGCTTTCCAGGCATAAAGGCCCATAATAATGGAAATAACAAAGGGTCTTTGGCATGTCCTATCCTTATCAATATTTCCCAAACACGAAATCTGTGGGAGGAGAAAAAACAACTCAAAATCAATTATTTTAAGCCTTTATTAAAAGCTTTGCAATGTGTAAACAGTGCAAGATGATTTTCTGAAAGAATAATTACCATACAGATTGTCTAGGGTTGGCTGGGGAAGGTCAGTCGAGGTTTAGTTGTGTATTGAGAATTATTCACTCTTCAAAATCTCAGAAGGTATGTGGAAACTGAGGTTTTGTGAATTGTGGAACAGGATGCACATGCAGCAGGACTTAGTTTACTAGCCATTGGTCGGTGAACTTGGGTTTAGCGTGGAAGTGAGGAAAAGTATTTGGAAGCTAGGATCTTATAAGCATCATCAGAAAATGTTCCAGGGCTCAGTGTCATTCACACTACTACTTGCATTTTAAAGATAAAGACTATAGGACTGGAATGGCAAAGCAGCTCTCTCCCAGTAAGATATGGAGCTAGTGGCTAAATTGTTCTCACCAGAACTCCACAATAATTTAATCTGGATATATTTGGAGATTTGCTTATTTCTCTTCCAGACCCCATGACCAAATGGAGGTGAGGTACACCAAAGTTAATGTCTTCTGGGGTGATTATCTCTGATAATTTTGACATTTTGAGATCATTAAAAGATTTATTTCTTAATGATTTAACAAGTAAAAACAAACAAATAAATGTCTCCATTTTAAACATAGTTACTTTGAAGAATGAATAATATTTGCCATATTAATCTTGAAGTGATATGCCACTCTCTTGTGTAATTAAAATTTTTGAACCCCTCATATTAGGCTATGAAAAAATGTGTTATACTTCCATCAGAAAAGCGTTTTTTTAAAAAATCATTCACACTTAACAATAAAGAAATCATAAAGCATGACGGGTCATTTTTCCTTCGTGGTTGCATTTTAGAACAGGGCAATATCTTATATTATGGGACTAACTATAGTGTAGAAGGCCAGACAATAGTGAACACACACAAAAAAATTGAATTGGTCAGGAAAGGTTAGAACATTCTATCTTCTCAAAATCAAGCCCTGTAACTTTCAATTCAACCTGTCTATTCATTAAATCTGTACCTGAGAATCAAATGGGAGAAAGCAGACATTAAATACATAGTTAAGTATTACAGAATTCCCCCAGTGCCTAGAGCTATTTTCCATTGTTATTCCCCCATTAGTGCTTGCTCCCAATTCAGGTGTCTCTTTTCTGGGGTTCACATGGCTTCTCTCTGTTCTAGGACATCTCTTCAACAGAGGAAGATAAATCTGGTTTTTTAAAAAATGTGTCAGTTCTGATAATTGGAGGCATTTGCTTTCTAAAATAACATGTGCAGGTTTTTTGTTTGTTCGTGTTTGCTTTTTATGTGTATATTTGCTTCTATTTGTATTTGCTCTTTTTAGTTTGTTTGTTTTGTTTTTGCCAGAGAACCAGCATCCACCTGGAGGAAGTACTAAAATAATGAGAATTACATCTAGTGAACTACATTAACTTCCGTGAATGAACTAGACATTTACGTTCATTCAGCCTCTTCATTGCATTTGCTTTAAGACCTCTCTTCTTTATGCCCACCAACATAAAACTATTATACCATAAACTGTCGCAAAATCTCAGTCACCTTAAAATATTACAGCCCGCATCCTAAAATCCTATAAATAGTTTTCTCTTATTTCCTTGATTTGAGGCAACACTGAGGCTCCCTTAAGGGTTAAGGTGGTGTACTCCCATACTGTAGGAAGTCTAATACACTTAACTTTGCTTGATCTGCACTTTTGGTTTGTTTGTTTGTGGTAAGCCCACAATCAACATTAACCAGACTAAAACTGAACTCAAAACCTTTTGCTTACCATATTCAAAACCATCATTTCAACACAAGTCCCTAAATATTTAAAGAAAAAATCTATAGATATAACACATCCCTTTCTGTTTCCTTGTCAGAATGAATTTATTGATCACTTCTTCTGTCCTTCTACTTTTACATTATTAACAGGGATCATAATCATTGCAAGTGTGTATTAATAAAAATAGGACCACTCCTGATCTCTGCAATAGTTCTTAACTTGTCTCAATGGCACCAATTTTATCTCACTGCCTATATTCACAATAATATAGATATTCATAAAATCTCATATTATGTTGTTACTAAATGACTCATTACTACTTAAAAGAAATCAAATTTCTCTGTCACCAGAGACAACAGTATTTGAATAAGTATCGAGCAATTCATCTTTATCTCATACAACCATGCTCTCAAACCAGTATATTTTGTTTTATTTAGTGAATCCTATAGATGCTTTAATTGTTCTCAGTCTGCAGGATGGAATCTACATTTAAAACTGAATTTAAAATTATTGCCTAAAAGAGGCACATCTTAAATATGAAGATAAAGAATGTTTGAAAATAAAATCTTGGAGAAAGATGGACTTTATAAATATTAATCAAAAGGGAACCCTCTTGCACTGTTGGTGGGAATGTAAATTGATATAGCCACTTTGGAGAACAGTATGGAGGTTCCTTAAAAAACTAAAAGTAGAACTACCATATGACCCAGCAATCCCACTACTGGGTATATACCCTGAGAAAAACATAATTCAAAAAGATACACATACCCAAATATTCATTGCAGCACTATTTACAACAGCCACACATAGAGGAAACCTAAATGTCCTTCGACAGATGAATGGATAAAGAAGATGTGGTACATATATACAATGGAATATTACTCAGCCATAAAAGGGAATGAAATTGGGTCATTTGTAGAGATGTCGACGGACCTAGAGTCTGTCATCCAAAGTGAAGTAAGTCAGAAAAACAAATATCATATATTAACACATATATATGGAATCTAGAAAAATGGTACTGATGAACCTATTTGCAGGGCAGGAAAAGAGACACAGACGTAGATAACAGACTTGTGAACACAGTGGGGGAAAGGGAGGGTGGGACAAATTGAGAGAGTAGCACTGACATATATACAGTACCATGTGTAAAATAGCTAGTGGGAAGCTGCTGTATAGCACAGGGAGCTCAGCTTGGTGCTCTGTGAAGACCTAGAGGGGTGGAAAGAGGGGGCGTGGGAGGGAGGCTCAAGAGGGAGGGGATATATGTATACATATAGCTGATTCACTTTGTTCTACAGCAGAAACTAGCACAACATTGTAAAGCAATTATACTCTAATATAAATAAATAAATAAATAAATAAAAAGGAAGCCGGTGCTCCCATACTAATATCAGAGAACATGCACTTTAAGACAAGAAGCATTGCTAGAGATATAGAGGGGCATTTCATATTAATGAATCAATTCACAGGCCTATACAATAATTCTAAACATGTATGCAAAATATATAAAACAAAAATTGATATAACTCAAAAGATAAGTGGAAAATAGACAAATTCATAATTATAATGATGTTATAACAAATATCTCTCAGTAACTGACAGAATAATCAATCAGGAGAAAGAAATCTATACGAATATAGATAATTTAAAAACCTGATTAGCACATTTGATGTAAATAACAGCTAGAGATCACTATATCTAATATGTATACAATACACATACAATTCAAATACACATAAACATTTTTATAAAAATTGACTATATGTTGGCCACAAAGCATCAACAAATTTCAAAGGATTGAAAAACTCATAAACAAAATCATATAAATTCATCTATTTTATGAGATAAACTATAACTTTTGTATCTTCCTGATGAATTTATATTTTATATTATAAAGTGACCTCTTTTTTCTACACTAATATTTTTCCATTTAAAGTGTATTTTTGTATATAATATAGTCATTAAAGACATTTTTGTATCTTACAGATGCAAGAAAAAAGTTAATAACTGTTGTGGATTGAACTGTATTCCTGCAAATGATATGTTGAAATCTTAATCCTCAGAAGGTGTGAATGTAACCTTATGTAGAAACAGAGTCTTTGCAGGTGTGATCACATTCAGATGAGGTAATACTGGAGTAGGTTGGGCCCGACTCCAGTATAACTGGTGTCCTTCTGTAAGAACAGGAGAAGACAGAGACACACAGGAAGAATACCGTGTGATGACTGAAGTAAAGATTGGAGTTATGCAAACATAAACCAAGGATCACCACTAGAAGCTAGGAAGAGGCAAGGAAAGATCCTCCCCTATAGTTTTCAGAGGGAGCCTGGCCCTGCCAAAACCTTGATTTCAGACTTCTAGACTCCAAAACTGAGAGAATAAAGTTCTGTTGTTTCAAGTCACTCAGTTTGTGATACTATTTTATGGCAGATGTAGGAAATGAACACAATATCACTTAACCACTATCTATGATTTCAAAATGGAATAAAAGGGGTTTTCATAAAAACTTTAAAGCTATAGACAAAACAATCTATAAATATCATCCTTATTTCATTTTTTTTCCAAGTTTAGGGGCTCATTTTAATTAAGTAAGTAATTAAATTATTTATTTATTTATTTATATTTTTAAACATCTTTATTGGAGAATAATTGCTTCACAATACAGTGTTACTTCCTGTTGCACAACAAAATGAATCAGCCATATGCATACATATGTACCCATATCCTCTCCCTCTTGAGCCTCCCTCCCATCCTCCCTAATCCCACCCCTCTAGGTCACCACAAAGCACCGAGCTGATCTCCCTGTACTATGCTCCTGCTTCCCACCACTAGCTAATTATTTTACATTCGGTAGTGTATATATGTCAATGCTACTCTCACTTCACCCCAGCTTCCTCCTCCCACCCCATGTCCTTGAGTCCATTCTCTATGTCTACATCTTTATTCCTGCCCTGAAACTAGGTTCATCAGTGCCATTATTTTATTTTATTTGTTTAAATTCTATAAATGCCTTAGCATACGGTAATTGTTTTTCTCTTTCTGACTTACTTCACTCTGTATGACAGACTCTAGATCCATCCACCTCACTACAAATAACTCAATTTCATTTCTTTTTATGGCTGAGTAATAGTCCATTGTATACATGTGCCACATCTTCTTTATCCATTCATCTGTTGATGGAGACTTAGGTTGCTTCCATGTCCTGGCGATTGTAAATAGAGCTGCAAGGAACATTTTGGTACATGACTCTTTTTGAATTTTGGTTTTCTCAGGGTATATGCCCAGTAGTGGGATTGCTGGGTCGTATGGTAGTGCTATTTTTAGTTTTTTAAGGAACTTCCATACTGTTCTCCATAATGGCTGTATTAATTTACATTCCCACCAACAGTGCAGGGGAGTTCCCTTTTCTACAAACCCTCTCCAGCATTTATTGTTTGTAGATTTTTTGATGATGGCCATTCTGACTGGTGTGAGATGATATCTCATTGTAGTTTTGATTTGCATTTCTCTAATGATTAATGATGTTGAGCATTCTTTCATGTGTTTGTTGGCAATTTTTATATCCGCTTTGGAGAAATGTCTGTTTAGGTCTTTTGCCCATTGTTGGATTGGGTTGTTTGTTTTATTGATATTGAGCTGCATGAGTTGCTTGTATGTTTTGGAGATTAATCCTTTGTCAGTTGCCTCATTTGCAAATATTTTCTCCCATTCTGAGGGTTGTATTTTCATCTTGTTTATGGTTTCCTTTACTGTCCAAAAGCTTTGAAGTTTCATTAGGTCCCATTTGTTTTCTTTTGTTTTTATTTCCATTTCTCTAGGAGGTGGGTCAAAAAGGATCTTGCTGTGATTTATATCATACAGTGTTCTACTATGCTTTTCTCTAAGAGTCTGATGGTGTCTGGCCTTACATTTAGGTCTTTAATCCATTTTGAGTTTAATTTTGTGTATGGTGTTAGGGAGTGCTCTAATTTCATTCTTTTACATGTAGCTGTCCAGTTTCCCCAGCACTACTTATTGAAGAGGCCATCTTTTCTCCACTGTATATTCTTTCCTCCTTTATCAAAGATAAGGTGATCATAGGTGCATGGGTTTATCTCTGGGCTTTCTTTCCTATTCCATTGATCTATATCTCTGTTTTTGTGCCAGTACCATATTGTCTTGATTACTGTAGCTTTGTAGTATAGTCTGAAGTCAGGGAGCCTGATTCCTCCAGATCCATTGTTCTTTCTCAATATTGCTTAGGCTATTCGGGGTCTTTTGTGTTTCCATACAAATTGTGAGATTTTTTGTTCTAGTTCTGTGAAAAATGCCAGTAGTAGTTTGATAGGGATTGCATTGAATCTGTAGATTGCTTTGGGTATTAGAGTCATTTTCACAATGTTGATTCTTCCAATCCAAGAACATGGTATATCTCTCCATCTATTTGTATCATCTTTAATTTCTTTCACCTGTGTCTTATAATTTTCTGCATACAGGTCTTTTGTCTCCTTAGGTAGGTTTATTCCTAGGTATTTTATCCTTTTTGTTGCAATGGTAAATGGGAGTGTTTTCTTAATTTCACTTTCAGGAGGGTTGTAATCATAAATGGGTGTTGAATTTTGTCGAAAGCTTTCTCTGCATCTATTGAGATGATCATATGCTTTTTCTCCTTCAATTTTTTAGTATGGTGTATCACATTGATTGATTTGCATATATTGAAGAATCCTTGCATTCCTGGGATAAAACCCACTTGATCATGGTGTATAATCCTTTTAATGTGCTGTTGGATTCCGTTTGCTAGTATTTTGTTCAGGATTTTTGAATCTATGTTCACCAGTGATATTGTCCTGTAGTTTTCCTTCTTGTGACATCTTTGTCTGGTTTTGGTATCAGGATGATGGTGGATTCATAGAATGAGTTTAGGAATGTTCCTCCCTCTGCTATGTTTTGGAAGATTTTGAGAAGGATATGTGTTAGCTCTTCTCTAAATGTTTGATAGAATTCGTCTGTGAAGCCATCTGGTCCTGGGTTTTTGTCTGTTGGAAGATTTTTAATCACAGTTTCAATTTCAGTGCTTGTGATTGGTCTGTTCATATTTTCTATTTCTTCCTGGTTCAGTCTCGGCAGGTTGTGCATTTCTAAGAATTTGTCCATTGCTTCCAGGTTCTCCAGTTTATTGGCACAGAGTTACTTGTAGTAATCTCTCATGATCCTTTGTATTTCTGCAGTGTCAGTTGTTACTTCTCCTTTTTCATTTTTAATTATACTGACTTGAGTTTTCTCCCTTTTTCTCTTGATAAGTCTGGCTAATGGTTTATCAATTTTGTTTGCCTTCTCAAAAAACCAGCTTTTAGTTTTATTGATATTTGCTATCAGTTCCTGCATTTCTTTTCCATTTATTTTCTGATCTGATCTTTATGATTTTTTTTCCTTCTGATAACTTTGGGGTTCTTTTGTTCTTCTTTCTCTAATTTCTTTAGGTGTAAGGTTAGGTTGTTTCTTTGAGATGTTTATTGTTTCTTAAGATAGGATTGTATTGCTATAAACATCCGTCTTAGAACTGCTTTTGCTGCATCCCATAGGTTTTGGATCACTGTGTTTTCATTGTCATTTGTTTCTAGGCATTTTTTGATTTCCTCTTTGATTTCTTCAGTGACCTCTTGGTTATTAAGTAGTGTATTGTTTAGCCTCCATGTGTTTGTATTTTTTTTACAGATTTTTTCCTGTAATTGATATCTGGTCTCATAGCCTTGTGTTTGGAAAAGATACTTGATATGATTTCCATTTTCTTAAATTTACCAAGGCTTGATTTGTGACCCAAGATATGATCTATCCTGGAGAATGTTCCATGAGCACTTGAGAAGAATGTGTATTCTGTATTTTTTGGGTGGAATGTCCAATAAATATCAATTAAGTCCATCTTGTTTAATGTATCATTTAAAGCTTGTGTCTCCTTATTTATTTTCATTTTCGATGATCTGTCCATTGGTTAAAGTGGGGCATTAAAGTCCCCTACTATGATTGTGTTATTGTCGATTTCCCCTTTTATGGCTGTTAGTATTTGCCTTATGTATTGAGGTGCTCCTATGTTGGGTGCATAAATATTTACAATTGTTATACCTTCTTCTTGAATCGATCCCTTGATCATTATGTAGTGTCTTTCTTTGTCTCTTCTAATAGTCTTCATTTTAAAGTCTATTTTGTCTGATATGAGAATTGCTACTCCAGCTTTCTTTTGATTTCCAGTTGAATGGAATATCTTTTTCCATCCCCTCACTTTCAGTCTCTATGTGTCCCTAGGTCTGAAGTGGGTCTCTTGTAGACAGCATATATACAGGTCTTGTTTTTGTATCCATTCAGCCAGTCCATGTCGTTTGGTTGGAGCATTTAATTTATTTATATTTAAGGTAATTACCAATATGTATGTTCCTATTACCATTTTCTTAATTGTTTTGGGTTTGTTATTATAGGTCTTTTCCTTCTCTTGTGTTTCCTGCCTAGAGAAGTTCCTTTTGCATTTGTTGTAAATCTGGTTTGGTGGTGCTGAATTCTCTTAGCTTTTGCTTGTCTGTAAAGGTTTTCATTTCTCCATCAAATCTGAATGAGATCCTTGTTAGGTAGAGTAATCTTGGTTGTAGGTTCTTCTCCTTCATCACTTTAAATATGTCCTGCCATTCCCTTCTGGCTTGCAGAGTTTCTACTGAAAGATCAGCTGTTAACCTTACGAGGATTCCCTTGAGTGTTACTTGTTGTTTTTCACTTGCTGCTTTTAATATTTTTTCTTTGTATTTTATTTTTGATAGTTTGATTAATATGTGTCTTGGCGTGTTTCTCCTTGGATTTATCCTGTATGGGACTCTGTGCTTCCTGGACTTGATTAACTATTTCCTTTCCCATATTAGGGAAATTTTCAACTATAATCTCTTCAAATATTTTCTCAGTTCCTTTCTTTTTCTCTTCTTCTGGGACCCCTATACTTCGAATGTTAGTGAGTTTAATGTTGTCCCAGAGGTCTTTGAGACCGTCCTCAATTCTTTTTTCTTTATTCTGCTCTGCAGTAGTTATTTCCACTATTTTATCTTCCAGGTTGCTTATCTGTTCTCCTGCCTCAGTTATTCTTCTATTGATCCCTTGTAGAGAATTTTTAATTTCATTTATTGTGTTGTTCATCACTATTTGTTTGCTCTTTAGTTCTTCTAGGTCCTTGTTAAACTTTTTTTTTGCCTGAGGGTGTCTTTTCTTCACTCAGACAGGACAGGGTTAAAGGAGCAGCTGATTCGGGGGCTCTGGCTCACTCAGGCTGGGGGGAGGGAGGGGTACTGATGCAGGGCAAGCCTGCAGTGGCTGAGGCCAGCATGACGTTGCACCAGCCTGAGGCACCATGTGTTCTCCAAGGGAAGTTGTCCCTGGATCACAGGACCCTGGCAGTGGCAGGCTGCACAGGCTCTCAGGAGGGGTGGTGTGCATAGTGACCTGGGCTTGCATTGTCTCTGGAGCTCCTTTAAGCGGCACTGTTAATCTCCTCTCCTCACGCACCAGGAAACAAAGAGGCAAGAAAAAGTCTCTTGTCTCTTCGGCAGCTCCAGGCTTTTTCCCAGACTCCCTTCTGGCTAGCTCTGGCGCACTAGCCCACTTCAGGCTGTGTTCACACAGCCAACCTCAGTCCTCTCCCTCGGGTCCAACCTCCGAATCCTGAGCCTCAGCTCCCAGCCCCCACCCGTCCCGGCAGGTGAGCCGACAAGCCTCTCGGGCTGGTGAGTGCTGGTTGGCACCGATCCTCTGTGCGGGAATCTCTCCGCTTTGCCCTCCACACCCTTGTTGCTGCACTCTCCTCCATGGCTCCGAAGCTCCCCCACTCCGCCACCCGAAGTCTCTGCCCATGAAGGGGCTGCCTAGCGTGTGGAAACCTTTCCTCCTTCCAGCTCCCTCCCACTCACTGGTGCAGGTCCCATCCCTATTCTTTTGTCTGCTTTTTTCTTTTTTATTTTGCCATACCCAGGTATGTGGGGAGTTTCTTGCCTTTTGGGAGGTCTGAGGTCTTCTGCCAGCATTCAGTAGGTGTTCTGTAGGAGCTGTTCCACATGTAGATGTATTTCTGATGTATTTGTAGAGAGGAAGGTGATCTCCATGTCTTACTCTTCTGACATCTTGAAGCTCTTGTACCCAGTGTTTTATTTTCTTTTATTTGATCACCATTGATGTTGAATACTTATTTTACAATTGTTTTGTGACCAATAAATTATGAAGTAACTGTACTTAATATAAGTTCATGAAAGTAATTGGATCAATCATGAAAAATTAAGATGTGTACCTAAATTTGCTTGTGAAATTTTATTTTTAATTAATGGGCATAAAAATATCTTTCCTATGATGTTCTATTTGTCTCATGTTAAAATAGTTAACCTGTTTTCAAATATATTTTCTTATTTTTCACAGCCCCTATACACTTAAGTGGTTTAAGGATATAGCCTTTTGGAACAAAGCAGTCAATTTTTTTATTCTAATATGTGATTTATTAATGTTAAATCCTATTTATCTACTCCATTCTTAGTTACTCTTACTGATACAAGACTTAGCCTTATTTTTGACAGCATATTTTTTTTCTTCTCAGTTTATTTTATCTCTTCCCATTGTTGCCATTTTTATTTATTCATTTTTGTCTTGATCAGATTTCCTTTCTTACCATTTATTTTTCTTTGGTTCATTGTAAATTGTATATCAATCTTTTTTCCATCATTAGTTATGTTAGTCCACTGTTACTAGTAGTAAGTTTAAAAATTACTCAATATATCATTTTAGATAATATATTATTTACTGAACATTTGTTCTACCTCATAACCCAGCAAGTTTATATAAAAAATATTCTTTTACTCTCTTCTAACCAGTAGTTTTCATTTGTGCTTTTGTTTTGTTTTGGCCTATTTTAATAATTTTGAATTTTAATGCAAGTTATTTTCTTTGATATTTTTTCTTGCTTCATGTCTTGTCTTTTACAAATTTGGGGGGCTTGAATTAGTTTCCACTATTCCACTATCCATCAGCTTTACTGACTTCACTGGTGAATTCCTGAACCCATTAGAAAGTGAGTTTTTAATTGTTATTTATTTCTCAATTTATTGAAGTACTTATTTAAATAAATATCTCAGGAAGAGCATATAGTAATTTTTTCCTTGAATTTCTAAGATTGTTCTTATTCTGCCATCACACGTATGTGAAGACCTGGCTAGACATATATTTCTTAGTCAACTGTGAGGGTTGATTTTATGTATCAACTTGACTGGAGAATGAGGTACCTGGATATTTGATCAAATATGATTCTGGGTGTGTCTGTGAGAAAGTTTGTAGATAAGATTAACATTTGAATTGGTAGACTGGGTAAATCAGATTGCCTTCCCTGATATGGGTAAGCCTCATCCAATCTGATAAAGGCCTAAATAGGCTGACACTCTTCCCATGAATAAGACAGAATACCTCCTATCTAACTGCTTTGAGAGAGGATATTGGTCTTCTTTGGCCTTTGGAGTCAAACTGAAATCTCAGCTCTTCCTGAAGGTTTTCTCTGGAACTTACACCATCTATTCTGGTTCTGAGGCTTTAGACTCAGTATACATAAGCTCTCCTGAGTCTGCAGATCTTCAGACTTCTCAGCCTCTGTAATCATGTGAGTCAGTTCCTTATAATAAATCTCTTTATATATATATATATATATATATATATAATATGTATATATTATACATATGTGTATAGAAACTATATAGAATATATAATAGATATATGTTATATCTATAACATCATAACATTATTATACTTATAACACAATAAAATAACATTATAAATTATATAACATGTATTTTATATATGTATTTAAATGTTTGTTTTTCTAGAGAATCTTGAAAAACAGCATCAATTGTCATCTTTTTGCCTTAAAACTCTGAAAATATTTGTCTCAATTTGTTTCTGAGATATAGTACTCTAGAAGAAGAGTCTGATTCCAATCTGATTTACTTTATCCTATAAAGTTAAATAGGTGATCTGAATTCTTGTAGGAATTTTTTTATCCTTGTTTCATAATATTTTAAAAAGCATACATCTATGGAGAGAAGCATTGTAGGTCAAATAATATTTTAATTAATAAGCCTAGTCTGAAAATAGAACAACTGATCTTTGGATCTATCTATTAGGATTGAGAGAACTTGAACACATATAATATGTTTTGAAAAAATAGAAGAGATATTGAAGACTGATTTGAGAAAAGTGCAAGGGTGAAAATGAGGTTTGGTGAAGGATGGCAGAAAGAGTAATTTATGGAGAAATACAAAAATATATATAGAATTTAAATTAAATTAACTGTTATATATTAAAATAAGTTAAATTGTGTATGTATGTACTCTTTTATGTACATTTTATATATTTACTCATATGTATTTTATGACAACTCTTCAGAATACCTATATTTATCACTAATATTTTGTAGAGTTGATTATCTCTTCATTTATGTGATAAGTAGTGAATTCAGCTTTAAGGTTAGCATGAAGAAAGACTAGAGATATCTATGATGGGCAGTCATATATTAACTAGAACAGTTTGAAAAATTCTAAGAGTTATTTTCTGTTAATTCATTTTCAATATAAATATACAAATAGCTCAGAATTTTTTCTACTGTCATGTTGTAGGCTGAAAAATAGCCTCACCCCAAATATCCACATCCTAATCCTTGGACCCCATGTATCACTTTATATGACAAGAGGGGTCTTTCAGGTGTAATTAAGAATCTAGAGATGGAGAGATTATCCTGGTTTATCTGGGTGGGCCATAAATGTAATCACAAGTGTTCTCATAAGACGGATGCAGAGAGAGGGTGGACAACGGAAGAAGAGAAGGCAATGTGAGGACAGGAGCAGAGACTGGAGTGATGAAGCCATAAACCAAAGAATGTCAGAATCTACCAGAAGCTGGAAGAGACAAAGAACAGATTCTCCCCTGGAGCCTCAAGAATGAACCAGCCCTCCTCTCACTTTGATTTTTATCCTGTAAGACCCACTTTGGAATTCTGATCACTTGAATAACAAAATAATTCCCAGCAATAGTAAAATTAGGGGAATAACACTCTAGACAGAAAAAAAAATCAAATATACACAGCACAAGTTGGAAATGAACCTAGCATGGTGTGGGAACAATAAAAAGAGAGACATGGCTGGAGTACATTAAATAAATGAGTGGGAGAATGTATCAGGACAAAGTGTGAGTGTTAGTCAGGGACCAGCTTGAGAAGACTTTTGTCAATCAGTGTTAGAAATCTGGATGCTTTTCCTTAGCAAAATGGAAATTTTGAAGGAAAGACAAGACAAGGCAGAACAAGACCAGACAGGAGAGGACAGGAGAAGATAAAACAAGACAAAAGAGAAGAGGAAAAAAAAAAAAAAGAAACGACAGTATAGTAGACATTTTAATAGTATGAACTATTGAGTTTGGAGGCAGAGAAAAGGGATGGCAACTTCAAAGGCAGTTTCAGTGGTCCAAGAAAACTTTTTGAAGTTTTATTCCTGCCTCTACCTTTGTTAGAACATGATTAGGTTAGAATATGATGTCTCTTGCTGTACCACCTGCATTGAAAATGAAACTTCAGCTTTTGTATCTTTAAAAAAGAAAAGCAAGATTAACATCTGATTTGACCATTTCATTGTCTAATTGTAATAAATAAATTCAGAAAAAGCATACATAAAATGTATATAAAAATGCAATTCCATGTGTGAAGTAACATATAAACAGGCAAATGGCACAGCTGAATAACATGGAATTTGCAGAAAGATTAAACTGACTCCTAACCTTAGGTTTGCCTCTTAACCTCCTGAGCATTATGAAGAATTTAATAAACTCTGGAGTTTCAGTGTCTTAACCTATAAAATGGTAGTAATCATAATTAATTTTTTGAGTTATTTTTTGTGGTGGTGGTAGTGATAGTAGCAGTAGCGGTAATACTGCTAGTAACAATAGTATTAGTGCCATCATGCCTCTGATTTTAAAATGCTTCAGGACAGTTTGCATATAAACAAGCACTATTTGTTTTATACTCTTAAAAAAACCTTACTATACTTTCCACATTAAGAGTTTTATTGACAATTATAGCATAACTTTGACTCCAATCTAGTCCAACGCTGATTTTAATTAATAACAATGAAAAAATTGGACGTGCTTAAGCTTATTGTCCATTTGTAGGCTTGCATATTGTAAAGTAGCTTGGAGTAAAATGAAGACCTTAAATTCTGCATTCAGAGTAATAGGATTATAAGCAATATTTAAATTGATTAACACCAAATTCCCTCATCTGTAAAATGGCAATAAGATTACCTGACGGTGTTATGTGGGATTAAAACTGGTATAACTTAAAGTTCCTTGAACATTGCCTGGCATGCAGGAGATACTCAATAAATAATAACTCTTTTATTATATCTTAATCTGAACCTCACTTCCATCTTCTACTTTTACCGGAATGGTTAAAATCACTTTTATATCGAAAGGACTATATATTCCATATCTACTCTTCCTAAAGAGTGAGCTGAGTATTTATCATTCATTTTAGATCACTCTTCCAGATATACTGGTCTTTTTGCATCTGATACAGTCTCCAAAGTATATGCATTTTATTCTAGAGATCTGAAATCTTATCAAATTCTTTATTTCCTGAAGTTTGGATTAATGCAAATATGAGCATTGAGCTTTATCTCAACTGAATTAGTAAACAATCTTTTGCTGGGCAACTAGCATCATGATTTTGTTTTTCTTGCCCCTCCAAAGAAACTGTATAAGTATTTTGTCTCTCTTTTACCTTCTATAATCTTCATGTGAATATTTGATGTAAATATGGAAATAATAACAAAAAAAGATAAATTGGTCAAAACCACTTTAAAATGTAATTTGTTTTCTTTTCATTTCCATGAATATTTTCCCCATTTGGTTTTTCTCCCTCCTTCAGTTTTTCACACTCTCTCCCATTTGATTACTTTAAATTTATTTTCATTCTTTAAGAGGTCATTCTTACTGTTAATATTTGGACAAACTATAGTTTACACAAATTCCTATAGCTATGTTCCTCTTGCCATTTCTCTTTAAAAAAGTTATTTATACAACCTCTGCACTCAAAGGGATTTTGTCCCTTCTACCTCTTTTCCTATTAGTTTTCATATAAAGACACCAAGAAAAACATATTTTTCATGAAAAGCTGACTTTATCATAATTGCAAGGCATCCTGAAAAATACGGCCTTAGTAAGCTAATGTTAAAAAAAAAAAATCTGAACTCAGGCTCACTGTTTGTTCAGTTTATCTATTTTGTGAGTTATGGTACAGTTGCTTCCAAAATTTTGGTTTCTGTTTCATTTCTCATTCCTTCTCCCTAACTCTCTTCTTCCTTCTCTGTGACAGAGACAAACACCACTACTTAATAGATGGAAAATGTAATCAAATTCATGTCTTCATTTTGATGAGCAATAGAAAAAAATCTGAAACATGATTCCAATCCAAATAGATTTTGGGAATTGCTAGTAACACTCCTAAATATGCTAAAAAAGAAAAAGCCATATTTTTAAATGATCTATCATTTAAATATATATGCTTTCATTATAAGAAGTGATGAAAACTGAGACCAAATTAAATGACAAACAATATACATAATGGAGCAAATCACGATCTGGGACTATTTTAGTATTATAACCAATACATAGTTTTGTCATGACTGATTTTTCAGAGTTTTAAATGCAGACCCTAATGGTATACTTTTAGTAAAACTACTGATTTAGTTGTTACTTTATTTCAAATCATATAGGTTGTGAAAAGAAAGAAAATTTGTGCTACAGCTTTCAAATGGAATTAGAGGAGTCTCCTTTTAGAGTAATAGATGCCATTTATTTGAGAAATATGGTTCATGAGGTTAAAGTACAGGAAGCAATGGAAGAGAATTGGATTAGAGACAAGCAGAGAAGTTTTCCCTACTTCCTCAATGTTCCTGGAAGCAGCATTAGTGCACAAGGTATTTGCTCAAAATATACAATACTCCTGGGCATGAAATATCATCCCTTTTATGTGCCAAACATAAAAAACACAACAAAACTTAAGATTAAAAACAAAAGAAACACTTTTTTTCTGTCTGAAAGCATTAAAAGTTTGTGTTTCCTTATTAGAAAACTCTGTGACTTTGCTCCATGAGAGGTCTGAAAAATAAATAAATAAATAATACACTATAAAATAAGAACTAATTTGATAAATATAAATGAGGCAAGATAATTTACTTAGATGTTATTTTGCATTTAATATTTTAGACTCTCTCTGCCAATAAGTTAGCCATAACTTTGCATTTATTTGTCTGAGAGAATTTTGCTGTCCTCATTTCAGAAGTTGGTTCAAGTTAATGATTCTTCATGTGATTTGTAAAATGTCTAAACTGACTAAACTAAATATGCTAGGAACATCAAAGAGTAAAAGCAAAACAAGGAGAGATGTTTGGAGGAGCAGGGACGGAGAAAGAAAAACTCTCCCAAACTTGGAAGAGATCTTTGGAGAGAGGGAACTTGATAAGCATTCAGTATTGGCTCACTTGAGAGTTTTAAAGACCTCAAAACAGCTGTGTGAGGAGCTCTCTAGGAAGGCTGAGTCCTAAGCATTAAAGTGTATGATCTTGTCAATGTTCCCTGGCTCCAAGTTTGATGTGAGGGGCTGAGAATCATTGGATCTCAAGCCTAGAAAGTTAGGCATTCTCAGGTTAGCCAGGGTGGCCAAACAGAGCTTTCACAGTATGTGACAACTGAGACTTTCAAATGACTATGAAGGAAGGAAGACCTAATAACACTAAGACTGGATTTTTCACTAGTCCTAAAGGATGTGTGAGAATCACACTGGAAGTTGAGTTAGTTGTAAGATATCCCTTGTGACAAGCAACTGATACTTATACAAGACATGATGTTTTTACCTTTTGGGGAGAATGAACTCACATACAAATAGAGAACCACGAATATACAGGTAGACTTAGAATAAATGCTTAAATTTTATAAGGTGTGAAAAAGATTCTAATGTCATATCTTATGCTATGGAACATTGTTTCAAGTTCATTGAAACTAAAACACATGATGTTCTTTCTAAGCACAGAAAAAATAATGGTGTTTTGTAGTCCTTAATGACATATGAAAGGCTGCCTCTGAACGGGAAATATAAAATACTATGACAAACATCAAAATCATCCCGACGGGTTTAGGGTAAAGGTTAAATTTATTGGCCACTCCAGAAATACACTTAAACCTGGTTTTCAAATTTCCATGGAGAGCAAAATTCACTGAAAATGACAGAAGTACACGTAGTAATCTTAAATGTATTTGAAATCCACAAACTCCTAATTTATCTTTCTCCCTTACTCCTGAATAATTCCTAAGGAAATCCCAAAGCAGCATTGTATGCATATATAGGCCTTTTATTACTCTGAAGAAAAAACAGTATTATTCATTTTTTTTTTTCCTTGCAGTACGAGGGCCTCTCACTGCTGTGGCCTCTCCCGTTGTGGAGCGCAGGCTCCGAACACGCAGGCCCAGCAGCCACGGTTCACAGGCCCAGCCGCTCAGCGTTATGTGGGATCCTCGCGGACCGGGGCACGAACCCATGTCCCCTGCATCAGCAGGCGGACTCTCAACCACTGCGCCACCAGGGAAGCCCTATTCATTTTTATAAATAATAAATTTTGAACAGGATATTGTCGACCTACAAATAAAACAACCAGTTATTTTACCAGCAAAATGGTTTTATTTAAGAATAGCAGAGGAATTGTAATTCAGGACATGCAAGCTATGGTAATAACCATAGGCAAGTCCAGAAAACAAAGGAGAAGAATGTTACTTTATAGGGAAAAAAAAAAAAAGAGGAAGTTGGGAGAAGCTGCTTTGAAAGAAAGTTCACTGGTGGAAACTGAGAGTTCAGGGTGGTTACATTTCTCATTGGCTGAGTGGTGGTAGTTTCTCATTGGCTTGGGCTGTTTCCTGGTGAAAAGAAAAATCTTCCTTCTTCCTGCTGGATTAGTAAAGTAGAAAGCATCTTCCTGTTGGAGATACAAGGTATGTGTTTCCTGTTTGGTGTCTGCAGATGGCAATGAGTGGTAGGGTGTAAAAGCTCCCCCTTCGGGGCTTCCCAACTACAGTTTGAATGGGGTTTCCTGTTAATAATTTTCACATTATAAAAGTTTAGCAATTTTTATCTCTCTCTCTCTCTCCATATGTGTGTGTGTATGTGAGGTGTAGATATACATATGTGTATATGTATGTATATACACACATACAACAGAGACAGGGATAGAGACAAAGACTTTTATAAAATTTTAAAGTCATTTCATTTGATAAACATTTATTCAACATATTGTAAATGTAATCTGGGGGATATAAAGGTGAATAAGCTTAAACAAAAAACCTCCCATTAGGAGAGACTATTAAAAAAATGTTATAAAAGTAGTAAAAACATACTGCTATATTATGATCAGCTGTTTTGCCCCTTGTGAGTTACTGTTCCTATCTATAGGAAATAGTCCATGTTGAAACATTTCTCTAAAGAACAAAAGAAGGGCAGCTCTATTAATCTTGGACAGCAATAAGTCTGGGAGGAAATCTTTTGGTTGCTCCTTAAGCTAAGAGCACAAGAATACAGGTTATTCAACCTTCAAGATATTGATACTCTATTGCCTATTGGATAATATCATACAGGAAAAATATAAAGGGAGATTCTTGCTACATTTCATCTCTTTTAGCTCTTTAGAGGTATAGCATGAAATCACATAGTATTTAAAATAAATACTGTAAAATACCATATCTTTTAGTTATCAGTACTCTTTAAGCATATATACGTTCTTAGTATCTATTATTATCATTACTATTCTGATAGGAGGTTCTGGAGAGAGCTGATTATTATTTATTTTAAAGCAACTATAAAGTGTGCAGTGCCCCAATTTTTTACCGCTGGTGTGCTATAGTGAGAGCCAGATTTCATCATATACATACACATGGAGTATATAGATGAAGAAGACAGAAAAAACTAAATATGAATCTGGAAATTTATGTACATGTTATTCTCTTCACTTCCTGAAAGAAGGAGACAATAACCTTTGCTCCTTGGATAGGATCCTAGGTACTTCCTCTGAACCTTTGGAAGGAAAATAATTTTTCCAGGAGACAGATAATCTTGGTGGCTTCTGTTTTATTACAACCCAGGGAGGATGTATCCAATTTCCAATATAACACTCTCATCTCCCCACCAATGTAAACAAATACCTCTGGAGTTTAGTGAATCTCTGAAGTTTTCTCATTAGCTATACATGGATTTGTAAATTAACTTCTAAAGCTTGATCTTTTAGCCCAGGTCCCAAATTTTACTAATATTTTTTTCAGAGAGCTTTATCTATGCAGAAACACAAAAGTGATTTATCTACAATCCCACAGGTTCATATTCACCTGGTCCTGTATGAGCTCTTTTTAACTCTGTATAAGAATTATTTTGATTGGTCAAATAGTATTCATCTAAATTTTTGACAAATTATGGTCTGCTTCCTTATATAACATGTTAAAATGTGAGTTAAAGAATAAATAACATAAACCCACAAGGACAAAAAGGATGCATACAAATAAAACAGAAATAAAATATCAATACATTTTTGGAAGTAAAATGCAAATGGAAGAGTGGTAACAACAGACTAGAAAACTTATGCATTGAAAAAAATTAGGCCTTTGTCGCCTGCAGAACTGAAAAAGTTTATGAAGTGGTATAGAAGATGGTGGCCCTAAACATTAAAAATTAAAGTATTGGAGATTGCCAACAAACAAAAGTACAGCTTCACAGGTGAATTCTACCAAACATTTAGAGAAGAGTTAACACCTATCCGTCTCAAACTATTCCAAAAAATTTCAGAGGGAGGATTCTTCCGAACTCATTTTACAAGGACAGCATCACTCTGATCCAAAAATAGACAAAGATATCACAAAAAAGATTATTACCAGCCAATATCACTGGTGAACATAAATGCAAAAATCCTCAATAAAATATTATCGAACAGAATTCAATAATGCATTAAAAGGATCAAAGACCATGATCAAGTAGAATTTTACCCCAGGGAGACAAGGATGGCTCAATATCTGCAAATCAATCAATGTGATACAGGACATTAACAAACTAAAGGATAAAAATCATATGATCATCTTAATAGATACAGAAAAAGCTTTTGACAAACTTCAATACACATTTATGATAAAAATCTCTCTACAAAATGGGGATAGAGGGAACATACCTCAACAAAATAAAGGTCATACATGACAAGCACATAGCTAACAGCATATGCAACAGTGAAAAGCTGAAAGCATTTCCTTTAAGATCAGGAAGAAGCCAAGGCTGCCCAGTCTCACCACTTTTATTCAACATAGTATTTGAAGTCCTAGACAGAGCAATCAGACAAGTAAAAGAAATAAAAGGAATCCAAATTGGAAAGCAAGAAGTAAAACTGTCCCTATTTGCAGATGACATGATACTATATATGAAAAATCCTAAAGACACCATCAAAAAACTGTTAGAACTCATTAATAAATTCAGTAAAGTTGCAGGATACAAAATTAATACACAGAAATGTGTTGCATTTCTATACACTGCAAATAAACTATGTGAAAGAGCAATCCCATTTATAATTACGTCAAAAAGAATAAAATACATAGGAATAAAACTAAGGAGGTAAGAGACGAGACCTGTACTCAGAAAACTATAAGACACTGATGAAAGAAACTGAAGAGAACAAAAACAGATGGAAAGATATATCATGATCATGGATTGGAAGAATTAATATTGATAATATGACCATACTACCCTAGACAATCTACAGATTCAATGCAAGGCCTAAGAAAACAAAGACATTCTTCATAGAACTAGAAAAAATAATTCAAAATTTGTATGGAAACACAAAAGAACCTAATGGCTGAAACAATCTTGAGAAAGAAGAACAAAGCTGGAGGTATCACACTCCCTGATTTCAAAGTATACTACAAAATCACAGGAATCAAAACAGTATGTTATGGGCACAAAAACACATAGCTCAATGGAACAGAATATACAGCCCAGAAACGAACCCAAACTTATATAGACAATTAATCTAGGACAAAGGAGGCAAAAAGATACAATGGGAAAAAAGACAGCCTCTCCAATAAATGATGTTGGGAAAACAGCTACATGTAAAAGAATCAAACTGGACTACTCTCTCACATCATGCACAAAAATAAATTCAAAATGGATTAAATACTTAAATATAAAGTCTGAAACAATAAAAATTCTAGAAGAAAACAGAGGCAATATGCTCTTTGGTATTGGACAGAATAATATTTTCTGGATATGTATGCTTAGACAAGGGAAAGAAAAGCAAAAATAAACAAATGGGATGACATTAAACTAGAAAGATTTTGCACGGTAAAGGAAACTGTCAACAAAATGAAAGCCACCTACTGAATGAGAGAAGATATTTGTAAACAGTATATCGATAAGTGGTTAATATTCAAAATGTACAAAGAACTTATACAACTTAACATCAAAAAAACAAACAACCCAATTAAAAAACGGGCAGAGAATCTGAATAGACACTTTTACAAAGAAAATATACAGATGGCCAACAGGCACATGCAAAGATGCTCAACATCACTAATCATCAGGGAAATGCAAATCAAAACCACCATGAGATATCACTGCACACCTGTCAGAAGGACTGCTGGCAAGGATGTGGATAAAAGGGAAAATTCATGCACTGATGGTGGGAATGTAAATTGGTGCAGCCACTGTGGAAAAGATTATGGACATTCCTCAAAAAGTTAAAAATAAAACTACCACACTTGATTCAGAAATTCCATTCCTGGGCATTTATCCAAAGAAAAAGAAAAGATTAATCAGAAAAGATATACACAACCCTGTGTTCACTGCAGCATTATTTACAATAGCCAATATAAAGAAGCAAATTAAATGCCCATTGATAGGTGAATGGATAAACATGTTTTGTATACATACATATATGTACATACACACATACATACACACAATGGAATATTACACTACCATAAAAAGAATGAAATCTTGCAATTTATGAGAAAGTGGATAAGTGAAATACACAGAGAAAGACAAATATTGTATGATTTCACTTACATGTGGAGTCTACAAAGCAAAACAAATAAACAAACATAACAAAACAGAAACAGAGTTATAGATACACAGAACAATCTAGTGGTTGCCAGAGGGGAGGTAGGTGGGGGGAGGAAATGATTACATTAGGGATATTAAGAGGGTCAAAATTCCAGTTGCAAAATTAATGAGTTATGGGTATGAAATGTACAGTCAATACTATGTAACATCTTTGTATGCTGACAGGTGCTGCCTAGAATTATCATAGTGATCATTTTGAAATGTACAGAAGTATTGGATCACTATGTTGTATAACAGGAACTAACATAGTGTTGTAGGTCAATTACATTTTGAACACAAATAAGCCAACAAACAAACTCATAGACGTAGAGACCAGATTTGTGGTTACCATAGGCAGGGATGGAGAGGAGTGGAGGAGGAACTGGATGAAGGCAGTCAAAAGGAACAAACTTCCAGTTATAAGTCCTAGGGATGTAATGTACACATGAGAAATATAATTAACTCTGCTGTATGTTATATATGAAAGTTGTTAACATAGTAAATCCTAAGTTCTCATCACAAAAAACAATATTTTTCTATTTCTTTAATTTCGTATCTACATGAGATGATGGATGTTCAGTAAACTTACTGTGATAATCATGTCATAATATATATTAAGTCAAATCATTATGATGTACACTGTAAACTTATACAGTGCTATATGTCAATTATATCTCAATAAAACTGGAATAAAAAATTAAAGTATTGGTTCAAAGGCCATTTAATAAAAATACATTATCTAGGCACCAGTTCTATTTTGAGGAGGCAGGTAATGATCCTTCTCTAACTTCAGAAAATGATGGACAATTTCACTCTTTAAAGATATTGGAGCAAAAGAATGGCATTCTATTTAGGTTCTAGTATAACAGATGATGGTGAAGTGTGGTGTGCAGTAAACAAATGCATTCTACACAAAGATACCTCAAGACTTTCATAAACGTGTTTCCACACTCTACCCTACTGCCAGACGAGGACACTCAATCATTCTCATGAAATGTAAATGACCCCAAGAAAACAAAAGTAAAAACACTGACACTTGAATGTTCTCCAAGTAAAATTTTTCTTACAATCCATTTACTTTGTCAATAAATCTTGCACATTTCATAATATTTTTGGTTTTATACTTTCAGTATTACTAGACAATCAACGTTTAGCAGTCTTTTAGGATGTTCTTTGAAAGGAGAGAGAGGAGAGGAGAGGAGGGGGAGGGGAGGGGAGGGAAGGGAAGAAGAGAAGAGAAGAGAAGGAGGGATGGTGGGAGGAAGAAAGAAAGAAAGAAAATCAATAAAATGAACTGAGAAGAAGTAAAGAGATCATATAAAGAAGCATATTTTAAAAAATTCTGCCAACATACTTGTATTTATTGGATTGTTTATTGATTTGACTAATACTTATATGTTGCTTAATCTGTGGCAGGCACTGTTCTAAATGTTTTAAAAATATTAACTCAATTAACAAGTAAGAGAAGATCCTGTATATGTGAAACAGGAAGAGTATACTACAAAAAGAGAATTCACATTACACAAATGAGCTCATGAAAGATAAAATATGATCAACAAATATAAAAATGCAATTCAAAATTTTGAAAATAAATCTAGGAAAGTCTAGGTAATCATATGGAATGCAGAACATAAAGACAATGATGGGGGATATAAAGGAAAGTAAAACATGTGTTTGCAATTAGTATATCAATCAAGGAGGCCCAAATTTCAGCTAACAGGAATTCCAGAAAGAGAGATCAAGGAAAATAAGGGGCAGAAAAATAAGAAGTAAATAGAACAATTATGTTATTCCAAACTGAAGTAAATATATCTTAAGGTTTAACAAGTCCACAGAGTAACCAGTGTAATGAGTAACAAAATCACGGACCACAGAACATAACCACAAAATTGCAGAACATTAAAATAAAGGAAGATTTTAAAAGCTACAGAGGAGAGGGAAAGTAACTATCAGAAAGTACACAGACAGAAGTCCCCACTCATGTCAGTACAGAAGTTATTCCTTTGATGCATACCCTCTGCTTTGAACATAGTATAAAAATAAACAAAATATAAAAAATGAAACAAAAAATGAGGTCAGCTTGAAGAAGCTATATCCCCATAGACAAAAACAAATGGAAGAAAATCTTGAGGGAGTAACAACACTGTATCTGAAGATCTATGGGATTCTGAATCCAGGATCAGGCAGTAGTAGTTAGAAGTTCACTCCTGCAAGGTCAGAATGACTAAAAGTGATTCATTTTATATGGTAGACTAGAGCTGGAATCCTTGATTGAACAGGAGCCTGGTATACAGTGTCTCTACTGAAAAAGGAGCTAAAAAATACTACGACTGCCAACTGTTACATGGGATGGATATTATAACATTCTGGGGATTTAGGTTGTTGGGAGGACACAATCTCATATTTCCCAGGAAATGAACTAAACCATCACTTGATCATAGATACTGAATCTTAGGTATCATGGGGCCAGATACCAAAACTGCTGAGAGATCCAAACTAATTCTGAACTGACGTCCTGGGTGAACAGATGGAGGCGACTTAATCACTGAAAGAGAACAATGGATATTAAACTTATGGAAATTGGAGAGTGGCAAGATATAGAATAGAGAGCATAAAAGAAAATTATATAAAATATTGATCAAAAGGCTATATATCTGTGGCAAGATTGTGTGTATGTTATCTGTGTGATGATATGAGTATGAGGTAAATATGAAAAGATATATACAAGGTTGTCATTGTTTTACTAGGGTATTGGAGTGGATAAGGAATATAGGTATAATTGAAATAAAACCAGGGAGTGTTGACTGTCAGTAAAAAGACAAAATAAAATACAACAAAGCTGCTTTAAAGAGTCAATGAATAGCTACATTATGGTCACATTCATTCATTTATAAAAAATTATATATACATTCATTTATATTTACCCCTGCAATAAGGAAATATATGTCTAACAGTAGGAGTAAAATCTGGACACACACATTCTAGTAAAAAATTGATTAAAAATCATACAACATTCAACAACAAAAAAAAAGAAGAAAATCCATGAAACAAAATGAAAAAGTACAGGCAAACCTCTGCCTGCTACACATGGACAAAATTTTTTGAACTGGTTAAAGAAACAGGACAGTTTGTTAAAAAAGAAAAACAAATATAGAGAGTTATCAGCAGATGATTCCTCTTTCATTCATTTTATTATTTCATAAGCTAATTAACTATCTATAAAATAAATAACTATAGAAAACATTTAGTAGCTCAGGCCATATGAACCATATCAGATTAAATTATGATTATTTCACATGGGCTTAGGGCAAGACAGTAAATATGCCCTTCACCAATTGTTCTGGAATACATTTGGTCCTACAAATGGAATGTATTTGGGATTGAGAGAGAGAAAAATTTCCCCACAAAAATTTCTAAACAAAATGTCTTCAGGAAAGCATGGCTCTAGGTACAGTATGGGGAAGCTCTGAGAAGGAGAACAATGAGGTCTGAGGAAGGGTTGTTCATCCAGTAGTTCTGGAGATCTGATCTCCAGGGCAACAAAGAGCAAGAGAACTATTAGAGAAGTAACTCAACAGCAGGAGTGCAAGATGAAAGATTACCAACCCACTATGTAATCATTCTTTGTACCCTCAGAAATTACTTAGAGAAAGGACCTCTAGTGAAGAATGTACTACTGAATGTTAAGGGTGGGGGATCATAATAATTTCAGTCTAAATATTTTAAAATATGTGACTTGAAATAACATCTTTAGAGATAAATTTATAAAGCCTGAACAGTTTAAAATGTGGTAGCCTATGACCCAGTATTTCTAAGTATCTTTACTATGGTAAATCCATGTATACTCATGTTCAAAAATGTGCAATGCAATATCATATCATAATAGTAAGGAAACATTCTAAACGACCTAAATATCTGTAAGAAGAAAAGAGATAAATACATTAGGTATATTTCACCAATGGAAAACCATACAGTAATTAAAATGAATTAAAAATACACAAATATATGTATATGAACACATTTCAAAATGTATTGAATAAAAAACATTTTAAAATTGCACATACAGTTTTATTTATTTATATAAAATGCCTTAAAAAATCCCAAAAGCACTACATATTACTTTTAGATCTATACCTGTTTGTCAATATATACCAAGGGTATAAAAATCTTTATGGAAATCACAATCTCCAAATTCAGAACAATAGCTATATATGGATGGAGGAAGAAATATGAGTTTTTAACTATATCAATATATGTGATTATAATTTTTAGTATATGAAGTAAAACATACCCTAAGAAGATAAATCCTAAGTGTCCAACTCAATAACTTTACACAAATAGAATTCATCTATGTTATCATCACCCAGATATGGATACAGAACATTAACAATATTCAGAAGTCCTCTCATCTGTTCCCTCTTATCAGCTATTTCAATAGCAATATAGGAATATAGAAGGCTATGAAATAGTGTCTTCAAAATTCTGTCAAGATAAACAGCAACCATTCTCCTGACTAACCATAGGTTTGTTATGCCTGTTGTTGAACTTTACCTAAATGGAATCATAAAGTATGTGCTCTATTGTGTCTGGCTTCTTTCACTAAAGTTTATTTATGTTTAGAAGGTTTATGTTTATTGTGTCTGATAGCAATATTTTGTTAATGCTCATACTTCAAAGGATTTCAATCTGTTGGAGTTTTTTACATATGTATTTATTTATTCATTCATCTAATAACTGCATTGTCAATGGATATTTATGTTGATTCCAGTCAATGTCTATTATGAATAGTGTTCCTAGGAATATTCATGTACATGTCTTTTGGTGAACATTCATTCACATTTCTTTTGGTTTCATCTATCTATCTATCTATCTATCTATCTATCTATCTATCTATCTATCTACCTATCTATCTATGGCAGTGAATTTTCTCATCATAGGGTTTATTTGTGTTGAGACTTTGTACATACTACTACCTATATCATTGTTGTAATTTATTCCCCAATAGCAGAGCATTAGATTTCCACTTTTTCCACATCCTCTACAGCACTTGGTATTACCAATCTTTTTAAATTTTAACTGAGAGGTGCTTAATGGTATCATATTGTAGCTTTAATTTGTATTTCCCTGATGAGTAAAGAAAATGGGCACTTTTTAATGTGCTTATTGGCCATTTGAATATTACTTTTGTGAAAACCCTGTTCATCAGCTATTAGTCTGTATTATTATAATTTATTTTCAAAATAAATGTACCAATTGTGAAAGAAAACTGTGATTTGTTAATGCCAGGTGAAGGAAACTGGAGTATTTTCTTAGTATTATTTGTAGTTTTAATCACGTTTGAAACACTTCATATTTTTACAAAAGGAAAAAAAAATCATACACCCAAATCAGAGATTAAAAGGGAATCTAACAGAACTTCTACTTCCAGACAAGATTGAGTAGTAGGGAAGGGATTTAATCTCCTGCCTGGAAAAAAATGAACAAACAAACAAACACTGAACCTAAAGAACAAACAAAATATGTGAAAATATATGGGCATCACAAGCAGTACATTGCAGGGCAGAAATAGGTGAAGGTCAAGTAAATATTCCCCCATAGACTGAATGAATCACTTTATGAAGCACCAGCTCTGTGGTGATCTTTACACTCTAGGTTCTCATATATGCTCCCTTCCCCATGCCTTCAGTACTGAAGTTAGTAAAAGTGCTCTGCTATTGCTATCCCCAAGATATTAAACCTTCTACAGTTTTCTTCCTTTACCCAATCCTGACCTCTTTAAAAAGTACGTCTATGAAACTTTCCTCAATTACTGTGAGCATTCCATATATTTCCTACAGAGACTCTGACTGTAACACAGGCAGAAAGCCTAGGTCATATATGATACCAAGCACATTTCTTTGTGTTTGATATAAACCTACGATGTTACTCATCTTTCTGATTAAAATAAGCAATACAATCTTTAAAAATTGTGTCTTTTCTAGCAAGAGAAACATATATAGACCAATGAGAGACTTGTCTCTATGTTTTCTGTGAGCAGAGAGTTCCAAATAGTGTTTTGCAAGATGTCCTTTGGGTAAAATGGAACCTGCCTACACAGTTTAGTTGAAAACTTTGGCTATTTCAAGGGATGGAATTCTGTCATAATGGAAAGTGGATGTGATGTAAAAGAAAGTGTGGTAAGAGAATGGTGTATGAGTCAAGTTCGTGCTTTTGTGCATGATATCATTAAGAATTCAAACTAAAGCATTTTACGAATTTTATTTAACCTTTTTAGCCACTGAAATTTTGTGTGTGGCAAGGGAGCTTTCTCGTGGCAGAGAACAGAAGAGCTAGTTCACAGTTAACTTTACAAATTGCTTTAAAAAGGTCACTTATGTCTTCACACCTTTTAAAATCTATATTCAGAAAAATTATATAATTGTCAAAGTTCTTAAAATTTCAACTATAGCATGTAGATTTGAACTTTATGTATGTGATTTTTCTGTGTTTTAGTATTTCTTTCAATTCTTTTCCAATCCAATTTTTGCATACAGAGTTCTCCATAAAAACTCTAGTTTTTTGTCAGTGTCTAGTTCTTTGTCAGTGTCTGTCTAATTGATAAATTATAGCTATAGGTCCTTTCCAGGTTCTGCTTTTGAAGAAAATTCCTGTGTTTTAGGGCACTGTTACCAAAGTTTGAGAAGCTGTTCAGAATAACACTCTGTAGTTACAGAAAAAAAAAGGGGGGGGGGGAAAGAAAAGCATTTTTAATCCAGGCCTATATGTTGAGTACAGGGCTAAGCTTACTAGGAAAACAGTTATTGGATGGAATTTTTCTTACAGAATCACAAAATTAACCTTCATGGAAGAGAAGAAGAGTAAATAGATGAACATGAACATACTGAACACATAAACAACCTGGACTTTACTACACGGTGTGTGTGTAAAGAGAGGAATAAAATAGGGGAGATGGTCTATATCTCAACCAAGACCAATTAGACATTTACTTCTTTATAAATGAGAATTCATGTTAATTAATATCAGTAACCATGCTAATTCTATCTGTAGAATCAGTGGTAATTCAGCGTGAGTATGACAACTGCTCTGATATATAAATCACTACCTTCTATATAAAATTTTATAATCATCTGACTTAGAAGATTTATTTATATTTTGAGCCCAAATATGCCTCCATCCATGGTCTTCAATCTGATCCTTAGTGACATACTGAATCAAGATAGACTTTCTTCTACAAGTCAGTGGTCCAGTATTTGAATACTGCAAATAAGTACCAAAAATTATTTTATTTTCAAATGAAGCAAGAGACATCCTTATAGTATTGTAGGTTATTTAAGAGGGCAGACTCTGAAGCCATATTGCCTTGATTAAAATCTGGGCATCTCTCCACTCATTAGCTGTGTGGTCTAAGGCATAAGGATAACTTATCTGTGCCTCAGTGAAATCTTCTGTAAAATAGAGTTAATGAAAATGCCTACATCTTAGGGTTGTTATCATTTGCAAAATGCTTAGAACAGTATTAAGTATAAAACAGTATAGAGTGAGTACTATATATATGTATGTTAAACTATTTTGAATTTCTTCATCAAGTTCCAGTATACCTCAGGCCCTCCTAATTTGTGGTGTTTAGAACAGAAATAGATGCTTCTGGAATAGTTGGATAAATGTGGCTCCTTTTTATTTTTATATTTTTAATTTATTGAAGTATAGTGAACTCACAATATTATATTAGTTTCAGGTATACCACATAGTGATTTAATATTTTTATAGAATATATACTCAAAGTTATTATAAAATATTGACTACATTCCCTGTATTGTAAATGGCATCCCTGACTTATTTATTTAGTAACTGGCAGTTCGTACCTCTTAATCCCCTTCACCTGCCTTGCCCATCTCACCAAGCCTTCCCCTCTGGTAATGAACAGTTTGTTCTCTGTATCTGTGAATGTGTTTCTGTTTTGTTATATTTGTCCTTGTGTTTTGTTTTGCATTTTAGATGGTATATAAAAGTGAAAACATATAGTATTTATCTTTCTCTGACTAATTTCACTAAGTATAATATCCTCCGGATCCCTCCATGTTGTTGCAAATGGCAGGAGTTCATTCTTTTTTTATGGCTGAATTATATTCCATTGTATATATAAACCACCACATCTTCTTTATCCATTCATCTCTTGATGGGCACTTATCCATATCTTGGCTATTGTAAATAATGCTACTATGAACACTGCGGATCATATATCTTTTTGAATTAGTATTTTCAGTTTCTTTGGATAAACACCCAGGAGTGGAATTGCTGGAACCTACGGTAGTTTATTTTTAATTTTCTGAGGAATCTCGCTATCTTCTGTTTTCCATAGTGGTGTACTAATTTATAGTCCCATCAACAGTGTACTAGGGTTTCCTTTTCTTCACATCCTTGTCAACACTTGTTATTCCTTATCTTTTGATTCACAACCATTCTGACAGGTGGCTCCTTTAATTATAAATGTTCTGTTGTTACTTAAATATTAAATGTCACCTTCACTTTTGGAAATGGAATCCTCATTTTGAATACTGAAGAAGGAATAAAAATTCTGATTCTTTGCTGCTAAACTATGACTCTTTCATGCTGAACTTATGAATTTACTTAATTGATTCTAAAAGGAGGACCTCACATTTTCCCAACATGTTGCATCTAGTTTTGCCCAAAGACCTTCAATAAGATCTATCCCCTTAGTCAATTAATTATCTGTAGTAAACATTAGTTCTGTTCACTGAATTTTCCTGACTACCTACCTTTCTGACTACCTTCCCTGCCCTACTTTGACCAATAAAATGAGAGTGAAAGTGACTATCATTCCTGGGGGCTAAGCTCTATACCATGCTCTTTATTATTTACTTGAGTGAGGACGCTATAGAGAATGCCCCAGCTCATCCACAGTGAGAAAGAGGCATGAGCACCAAATAGACCTTTGAAGTATTTCGATAACACAGACTCTACAACGGGTCTAAGATTTTACCCTGCTTGTAAGCTAGCAAATTAGCCTGCTACAATTTCATGTACCTATATTAACAAAACACAAGACCCCTGAGCCAGAGGATTTTATTCTCAGCAAAATCAGCAGGTGAAGCCATTCCCCCCAATTTCTAAAGTGCCAAAGGATGAGAGTCAGTTGTTTACCTGGGCATGCAGGGGGTTGCACTACAGGAGAGGAAACACAAAACTGGCAGATTAGTTTTATATGGGACTACTAGTACAGCTGTCTATCCCTTCCTCCAGAGAAAGAGATCTTATTCATTAAGGAATTCTCTTCCTAGGGAGAGGGTAAGGAGTTTCTAGGTTATTATGCTGCAGTACAAGTAAATGTGTTAGAAGAGTTTTCATCTCCAAATCTTTCTAGGATATATTATCTCCAGCTCGCAAAGCATGTTTGCTTATCAAATGTTATTAGCTCAGAAGGCCTGGTCTGCATGGTAATGGAGAAATCCCTGGAACATCATCTCCCGATACTACTATGATTTGGGGGGTCATTTTGTCTAATTTTTTTTTACCTACTTAAAATAAAAATGTTTACATAATTCACACTTAAAATGTTTTTTCAAAAAACAAAACTCTATGACATGCCCTATGGATATTTATTACCTTAATTTTAATAACCTAACAAAAATATTAAGTTTATATACAAGCATCCACCTTGGCACAGAATATATCACCTAGGCAATTAGAGGTGGGCTCTTTTCCACACACATAAATATATATATATATATATATATATATATATATATATATATATATATATATCAAGTCTAAAACTAGCAGAGGTGTTCAAAGGACTCTTGAAGTCTTTCTAATCACTTGTGTGCTGGGGATGGATGCATTTTATCAAAACGTGTTGGCTATAGTGAAAGCAATATAAAAGGAGTAAGAAAATTGTCCTTATAAAATAGTTTTGACATTTTTACCCTTAGGTAACTGGATAAGCAGCAGCTATCGATGGATTAAATTGTGGAGAAATCTGAGGAGGTAAATAATTCTTGGATATAGACATAAGATGCCCTAAATTTACTTGAACACAGGACCTTTTATCTCACAGAGCACATATTAAGATCCTGTGGAAACAGTGTTCTGATAAAAGATATTACAAAGCACTAATAAGCATAACCAGATAGAAAAACCATTAAAATATAATTCTATTTGGAAATAGGGAAACAAAGAACACATTTTCAGGAAATAAAAATTCTCAGGGTTCAAGACAAGCCATACCCAGTGAGATGAAGCTCTTCACCCACTTTGGACATATGGTTTCCTCCTCTAATCTCTCTTCTTCAAGTCTAGCTTGATGCTGTGGTCAAAGCAACATGATATCAAAATTTAAAGATCTATGCTGAATTTGTGGTCAAATATACCAGATGTAGATGTTTTCAATACTTCCCTGTGTCAGTTATGATTGACTTGCACTCAGCTTTCATGCCCACCTACTTTAAATATGTCTTCCTGAATCATAAAGTTCTGAAAGCTAAAAAGTGAATTTCCCAAAAGAGTGTGCAATGAGGATTCTGGATATCAATCAATTTTACCAATAAAATACAGACATGCAAGATTTTTAAGGCAACTTCTTTTTTTCCTGATCCAAGGATAAGAACAAGTCTAGACAAATTTCCTCTCAACTTTGTAAGAAGTGAATGATTGAACATTGGAATGTGGAGACTGGCCACTGCTATCATCACTACCCAAAAAGTTATAGACTGGAAAATAGGACATTACTGAAGAAACAACATACACTGTACCAAAGCAACAGGGAGATGGTCTCCAATGAATTCTGAATGATAATCTCTTCTGTCCCCTTATGGTAAAATAACACTTCCTTCCTCTATGCTCCCACAGTTTACATAATTTGCATATAACCCACTTATGTCTGACTCCCACTATAAATTGTAAAACACTTTGAACAATACAGGACACTTTAAAATGGAGATGATTGATTGACTGATGCTTACCAAGGAAGTGCTACGAATATAACTAAACACAAAGGCCAAAAGAACAGATGTGAATTCC
The DNA here is from genome assembly GCF_951394435.1 of Stenella coeruleoalba. Taxonomy (NCBI): domain Eukaryota; kingdom Metazoa; phylum Chordata; class Mammalia; order Artiodactyla; family Delphinidae; genus Stenella; species Stenella coeruleoalba. The sequence goes on along the minus strand of NC_137150.1, from coordinate 107,290,457 downwards.
AAAGGAAGCCAGGGTGTTCTTACCAAGACAGAGTAAGTGGATACTGGGTAGTCACAAAAGGAAAAACTCACTACACTATGCTGCAACTGAAGATTTTCATAGAATTGTATTCTGTAATTTTCCTTTCTGCTTGTAATTTTGAAAATATAAAAATATTATTTATTTACTGCAATTCTGCACACATTAAGAAATGGTTGAGATGCCACTTACCACTAAGAAGCAGAACTGATAGAGAATAGAATCAAGTCAAAGTGTGAAAAAGAGATGACCATATAAGCTGGTAGGTACTGACAGTAGAACTGAGTGTCAGACATAATAATGAATTACCTTTGAGGTATTGCCAGTATTTTAACATGTACCATATGGCATAATATAAATCTCTGATAAAATGGACATGTGCAGAGCCTTCAAGATTCTTCTTGTAAGACTGTTAGTCTATCTGGTATATTCTCACAGAATCCCAGAGACTGGGTGGCTTATAAACAACAGAAATTTATTTCTCACAGCTCTGAAGGTGGGGAAGTTCAAGATTAGGTACCAGCAGATTCAGGATCTGGTGAGAGCCTGCTTCCTGGTTCATAGATGGCCATCTTGCTGTATCCTCACATGGCAGAAGGGGACAAGGGAGTTCTCTGGGGTCTCTTTTTTTCCTACCACCCCCACCTTCCCCCCTCGGAGTCCATACATTTGTTCTCTACATCTATGTCTCTATTTCTGCCTTGCAAACCAGTTCATCTGTACCATTTTCCCATATCCCATATATATGCGTTAATATACGATATTTGTTTTTCTCTTTCTGGCTTACTTCACTCTGTATGACAGTCTCTAGGTCCATCCACATCTCTACAAATGACCCAATTTCGTTCCGTTTTATGGCTGAGTAACACTCCGCCATATATATGTACCAAATCTTCTTTATTCATTTGTCTATTGATGGGCATTTAGGTTGCTTGCATGATGTGGCTATTGTAAATAGTGCTGCAATGAACATTGGCGAGCATGTGTCTTCTTGAATTATGTTTTTTTTCTGGGTATATGCCCAGCAGTGGGATTGTTGGATCATATGGTAATTCTATTTTTAGTTTTTTAAGGAACCTCCATACTGTTCTCCATAGTGGCTGTACCAATATACATTCCCACCAACAATGCAAGAGGATTCCCATTTCTCCACACCCTCTCCAGCACTTATTGTTTGCATATTTTCTGATGATGTCCATTCTAAGCAGTGTGAGGTGACACCTCACTGCAGTTTTGATTTGAATTTCTCTAATAATTAGTGATGTTGAGCAGCTTTTCATATGCTTCTTGGCCATCTGTATGTCTTCTTTGGAGAGATGTCTATTTAGGTCTTCTGCCCATTTTTTGATTGGGTTGTTTTTTTTTTTTTAATATTGAGCTGCATGAGCTGTTTATATATTTTGGAGATTAATCCTCTGTCCGTTGATTTGTTGGCAAATATTTTCTCCCATTCTGAGGGTTGTCTTTTTGTTTATAGTTTCCTTTGCTGTGCAAAAGCTTTTCTTTCATTAGGTCCCATTTGTTTATTTTTGTTTTTACTTCCATTACTCTAGGAGGTGGGTCAAAAAAGATATTGCTGTCATTTATGTCAGAGTGTTCTTCCTATGTTTTCCTCTAAGAGTTTTATAGTGTCTGGTCTTACATTTAGGTCTTTAATCCATATTCAGTTTATTTTTGTGTGTGGTGTTAGGGAGTGTTCTAATTTCATTCTTTTACATGTAGCTGTCCAGTTTTCCCAGCACCACTTATTGAAGAAACTGTCTTTTATCTGATGTATATCCTTGCCTCTTTTGTCATAGATTTGTTGACCATAGGTACGTGGGTTTATCTCTGGGCTTTCTATCCTGTTCCATTAATCTATATTTCTGTTTTTGTGCAAGTACCATATTGTCTTGACTACTGTAGCTCTGTAGTATAGTCTGAAGTCAGGGAGTCTGATTCCTCCAGCTCCAATATTTTCCCTCAAGATTGCTTTGGCTATTCAGTGTCTTTTGTGTCTCCATACAAATTTTAAGATATTTTTGTTCTAGTTCTGTAAAAAATGCCATTGGTAATTTGATAGGGATTGCACTGAATCTGTAGATTGCTTTGAGTAGTGTAGTCATTTTTACAATATTGATGCTTCCATTCCAAGAACATGGTATATCTCTCCATCTGTTTGTGTCATTTTTGATTTCTTTCACCAGTGTCTTATAGTTTTCTAAGTACAGGTCTTTTACTACCTTAGGTAGGTTTATTCCTAGGTATTTTACTCTTTTTGTTGCAATGGTGAATGGGATTGTTTCCTTAATTTCTCTTTCTGATCTTTTGTTGTTAGTGTATAGAAATGCAAGACATTTCTGTGCATAAATTTTGTATCCTGCAACTTTACCAAATTCATGGATTAGCTCTAGTAGTTTACTGGTGGCTTCTTTAGGATTTTCTATGTATCATATCATATCATGTCATTGGCAAAGTGACAGTTTTACTTCTTTTCCAATTTGTATTCCTTTATTTCTTTTTCTTCTCTGATTGCTGTGGATAGGACTTCCAAAACTATGTTGAATAACAGTGGTGAGAGTGGACATCCTTGTCTTCCTCCTGATCTTGGAGGAAATGTTTTCAATTTTTTACCATTGAGAATGATGTTTGCTGTGGGTTTGTCATATATGGCCTTTATTATGTTGAGGTAGGTTCCCTCTATGCCCACTTTCTGGAGAATTTTTATCATAAATAATTGTTGAATTTTGTCAAAAGCTTTTTCTACATATATTGAGATGATCGTATGGTATTTATTCTTCAATTTGTTAATATGGTGTACCACATTGACTGATTTGCATATATTGAAGAATGTCTGCAGCCCTGTGATAAATCCCACTTGATCATGGTGTATGATCCGCTCAATGCATTGTTTGATTCTGTTTGCTTGCATTTTGCTGAGGAATTTTGCATCTATATTCATCAGTGATATTGGCCTGTAATTTTCTTTTTTTTGTAGTATCTCTGTCTGGTTTTCATATCAGGGTAATGGTGGCCTCCTAGAATGAGTTTGGGAGTGTTACTTCCTCTGCAATTTTTTGGAAGAGTTTGAGAAGGATGGGTTTTAGATCTTCTCTAAATGTTTGATAGAATTCACATGTGAAGCCATCTGGTCCCAGACTTCTTTGTTTGTTGGGAGTTTTTTTTTTTTTTTTTTTAAGTATGCGGCCTCTCACTGTTATGGCCTCTCCCGCTGCGGAGCGCAGGTTCCGGACGTGCAGGCCCAGTGGCCATGCCTCATGGGCCCAGCTGCTCCACGGCACATGGGATCCTCCCAGACCGGGGCACGAACCCGCATCCCCTGCATTGGCAGGTGGACTCTCAACCACTGCGCCACCAGGGAAGCCCTGTTGGAAGATTTTTAATCACAGTTTCAATTTCATTACTTGTGAATGGTCTCTTCATATTGTGTATTTCTTCCTGGTTCAGGCTTGGGTTGTTATATCTTTCTAAGAATTTGTCCATTTCTTCCAGGTTGTCCATTTTCTTGGCACAGAGTTGCTTGTAGTAGTCTCTTATGATGCTTTGTGTTTCTGCAGTGGCTGTTGTAACTTCTTTGTCATTTCGAATTTTATTGAGTCCTCTCCCTCTTTTTCTTGATGAGCCTGGCTAAAGGTTTATCAATTTTGTTTATCTTCTCAAAGAATCAGCTTTTAGTTTCATTGATCTTTGCTACTGTTTCCTTCATTTCTTCGTCATTTATTTCTGATCTGATCTTTATGATTTCTTTCCTTCTGCTAACTTTGGGTTTTGTTTGTTCTTCTTTCTCTAGTTTCTTTAGGTGCAAGGTTAGATTGTTTATTTTAGATTTTTCTTGTTTCTTGAGGTAGGATTGTATTGCTATAAACTTCCATCTTAGAACTGCTTTTGCTGCATCCCATATGTTTTGGATCATCGTGTTTTCATTGTCATTTGTCTCTAGGTATGTTCTGATAGCCTCTTTGATTTCTTCAGCGATCTCTTGGTTATTTAGTAACTAGTTTTTAGCCTCCATGTGTTTGTGTTTTTTATGTTTTTTTTTCTCTGTAATTTATTTCTAATCTCATAGAGCTGTGGTCAGAAAAGATGCCTGATATGATTTCAATTTTCTTAAATTTACTGAGGCTTGATTTGTGACTCAAGATGTGATCTATCCTGGAGAATGTTTCATGTGCACTTGAGAAGAAAGTGTGATCTGCTGTTTTCAGATGGAATGTCCTATAAATATCAATTAAATCTATCTGGTCTATTGCATCTTTTAAAGCTTGTGTTTCCTTATTAATTTTCTGTCTGGATGATCTGTCCATTGGTGTAAGTGAGGTGTTAAAGCCCCCCACTATTATTGTGTTTCTGTCAATTTCCTCTTTTATAGATGTTAGCATTTGCCTCATGTACTGAGGTGCTCCTATGTTGGTGCATATATATTTATAATTGTTATATCTCCTTCTTGGATTGATCCCTTGATCATTATGTAGTATCCTTCCTTGTATCTTGTAACATTCTTTATTTTAAAATCTGTTTTATCTGATATGAGTATCACTACTCCAGCTTTCTTTTGATTTCCACTTGCATGGAATATCTTTTACCATGCCCTCACTTTCAGTCTGTATGTGTCCCTAGGTCTCGAGTGGGTCTCTTGTAGACAGCCTATATATGGCTCTTGTTTTTGTATCCATTCAGTGAGCTTGTGTCTTGTGGTTGGAGCATTTAACCCATTCACATTTAAGGTTATTATCGATATGTATGTTCCTATTACCATTTTCTTAATTGTTTTGGGTTTGTTTTTGTAGGTCTTTTTCTTCTCTTGTGCTTCCCATTTAGAGACGTCCCTTTAGCATTTGTTGTAGAGCTGGTTTGGTGGTGCTGAATTCTCTTAGCTTTTGTTTGTCTGTAAAGCTTTTGATTTCTCCGTCAAATCTGAATAAGATCCTTGCCGGGTAGAGTAGTCTTGGTTGTAGGTTCTTCCCTTTCATCACTTTAAGTATATCATGCCACTCCCTTCTGGCTTGTAGAGTTTCTGCTGAGAATTCAGTTGTTAACCTTATGGGAGTTCCCTTGTATATTATTTGTTGCTTCTCCTTGTTGCTTTTAATAATTTTTCTTTTGTCTTTAATTTTTGTCAGTTTGATTAGTATGTGTCTCGGTGTGTTTCTCCTTGGGTTTAATCTGTATGGGACTTGCTGCACTTCCTGGACTTGGGTGGCTATTTGCTTTCCCATGTTAGGGAAGTTTTCGACTATAATCTCTTCAAATATTTTCTCAGGTCCTTTCTGTCTCTCTTCTCCTTCTGGAACCCCTATTATGTGAATGTTGGTGCCTTTAATGTTGTCCCAGAGGTCTCTTAGGCTGTCTTCATTTATTTTCATTTTTTTTCTTTATTCTGCTTGTGGCAATGAATTCCACCCTTCTGTTTTCCAGGTCATTTATTCATTCTTCTGCCTCAGTTATTCTGCTATTGATTCCTTCTCATTTTTCATTTCAGTTATTGTATTGTTCATCTCTGTTTGTTTGTTCTTTAATTCTTCTAGGTCTTTGTTAAACATTTCTTGCATCTTCTTGATCTCTGCCTCCATTCTTTTCCTGAGGTCCTGGATCATCTTCACTATCATTATTCTGAATTCTTCTTCTGGAAGGTTGCCTATCTCCACCTCATGTAATTGTTTTTCTGGGGTTTTATCTTGTTCCCTCATCTGATACATAGCCCTCTGTCTTTTCTTTTTGTCTATCTTTCTATGAATGTGGTTTTCGTTCCACAGTCTGCAGAATTCTAGTTCTTGATTCTGCTGTCTGCCCTCTCTGGGGTCTTTTTTTAAAATCACTAATCCCATTCAGAAGCACCCTCATGATTTTATTACCTTCTAAAGACCAGCCTCAAAATATCATCATATTGGGGGTGCACAAACATTTTGTGGACATGCAAACGTTCAATCTGTGTCAGTTGTTTTTAGTTGTTACTCATGAATTGCCAACTCTAATGAATGACTTATGTTACAGCTATGGATTTTACCACCAATGTATTCAAATAGATTATTACCTGTTCTCAAAAAAAAAAAAATCAGAACAGCTTAACCTCAAGAAGACTTCTTGAAAAGCTGTTTCCCATGAAAATCAAGAGGGCAAAATATTCATTGGTCTAGCTCTTCCATGTAAAATAGAGTTTATGGTTTCTGTTGGCTGAGCATAACAACTGACAACATGATCTAAAAGTCTCTGGCTTCTTTATGTGATGTGATTTTCTAACAGCTGACAATATATACTGAGAATGGCAGTCCAAGAGAGGAAGGATTATTTCTCCCTCTCAGAGAATCATAGCACAGTTTTAACTACATCATCATATTTATTAACTAGACACAGAACAGTACTAATAATTTTGATGGATATTTAACAAGAAAAATGATAATATTTTCTTCCCAATCTACCTAGTTGGACAACAAAATATTAGCATAAAAATACAAATTAATATGAAGACTATGAAGCAAAATGTTTCATATTTGCAGTCATTCTCCTTAGGATACAGAGTAGTTCTGAATTTGACAGTGGTTTGCAGTATATTTAGAGAAAATTTTCTCTTAAGAGGCTGAGTAGTATTCTTTATAAGTATACTTCTATATTTGACTGGAGAGTCAAAGGAAAAATTAAAAGGTCTTGTTTAAGAGACGTTTTCTTTTCAGGTTAACTAAAGAATTTATTTTGTCATCACACTGCTACTTTTCTTTCGGTTTTCTTTCTTCACAGCTTACCACAAAGTTTGGTAGTTTCTTTAAATAAAATTAAATCTGTTATTCGACAGGCATTTATACTTTGGGAGGATAAAAACAAAACAAGCACAATTTTATTAAATTGTGTCCCAAGTACTATGTTAGGAACCAAGTAGATGCTGCTTTTTAAATAAAGTTTCATTAAAAAAAAATATATATATATACACACACACACACACACACACACACACACACACACACACACCATACAGGAGGCAGTAGAATTCAGATGACTAATTCAGAAAATTATTCTTCCATATTCCAAAGTGCATGTATCACTTTGTGCATATTGATATCTTAACACTGATCACAATGAATTATAATAACATGGTTGGTCTTCCCCATTTCCAACCTTAGATTGTGAGCTTCTAGAGGACAAAATTTGTCTGATTTATCTTTATATTCTTAATGTCTATGCCAGTGCTCAGCATATAACAAATCCTCCCTAAACATTTGTTAAATGAATGAATGAACATATCCACTCTATAGTTTCCTCCATCTATATATTTTGTCATGTCTACTACTGGCATAAGAATCTGATGAAAATGGAAATGTCCCCTGATGACCTAGTTGTAAATGTCCCTCTAATTTTATTTCTCTTTGTATATAATTTTATTTAACTTCTTATTTATTCTTCCAAATAGTTTTATGCATATATATGCATATACAATTTGGGCTTTTTTCCCTTCTCTTTTCCACAGTTCACTGGACACACTGTTCTGGATCTTCCTTTTTCTCATGTAATAATATCTCTCAGAGATTTCTTCACATTGGAACACAAAAGTCGTTTTACATTTATTAACAGCTAAATAGCATTCCATTGTATGAATAACAAAAAAAAAATTATTTACCAATTCCTCTATAGGTTGGCTTTTAGATACTACCCCGATTTTGTGCTATAACAAACAACACTATGAGTGAATAAAATTTTGCAGGTCATTTTTCTATACAGTGATTACAATTTGTAGGACAAATTCTTAAGATTTCTGGGTCAAAAGTACATTTGTACTTTTTTTTTTTCTTTTTTGAGTATGCAGGCCTCTCACTGTTGTGGCCTCTCCCGTTGTGGAGCACAGGCTCTGGACGTGCAGGCTCAGTGGCCACGGCTCACGGGCCCAGCTGCTCCACAGCATATGGGATCTTCCCGGACCAGGGCACAAACCCGTGTCTCCTGCACGGGGGACTCTCAACCACTGTGCCACCAGGGAAGCCCACATTTGTACTTTTGATAGAGCCTGCCAACTTGCTTTCCATGTGGGTTGTGCCAATTTACACTTCTACCAGCAATGAATGAATGTTGATAGATTTTATGCATCATTGCTAATAGTGTGAGTTATCAAGCTTTTGAACTTTTGCTAATCTTAGAGGTGAAAATGGTATTTCAATGTAGTTTTAGTTTATATTTCTCTTTTAATGAATGAGATTGGACATCTCTCCATATCTTTAAATGTCTTTTTGTTTTTTTAAATTTTTGTCCATTTTCCCATTTTGTTAGAAAGTAGCTATTATTTTGCAGGTGATCTTTTTATGGTAGAGAGAGGACCCTTTAATTAATGTCTATGATAATTTGCTGTAAACATTTTCCCAGCTTGTGATTTTTTGTTTGATTTTGTCTATGTTATTTGCAAGCGGTAGCTTATTGTTCTTTATTTATATATATACAGCAAAATTTATCAGTCCTTAGAAGGTTAAAAATATAGTGTTCCAAACAAAAATATAGAGTCACATTATCCTGGAGTTTTCAATGGCAATTTTGTTTGAATTCAGTGGTATCTAGTATTTCTGCCAGTGGTGGAAATTTTCCTAAGATATTTTGCTCTACAGTAATTGAAAACTATAAGTACTACAGATATTTTAATGAATTGGTATTTAAACCAGTGTAAAAGAATATTATTAAATAAATGGAAAATCTTAGCACAGAAATTTAATGGTAAGATGAAAAGCCGAATTAAACATTTTAATCTTTTTAATGGTCAATTGTACAAAGTTTAGCAAAAAAAAATACAGTTATCACTTTAAACCATAACTTCACCAAACTTAAGCCTCTTAACCTACTAATTTTATTTTTCCATTTATTTTGAATCTAACCTAGATTTTATAATCATTCCAAAATTGAATCAAGGATTTGCCTGTTGCTTCCACTGTCACATTTATAGAAACAAGGGCATGTTATTTAGGCCTTTTATGTTGTAATAACCACAGATGCACTCAGTCTTCCATGAAAAAGTAAATTGTTTTAGGATATGTATGAACTGGAACAGAAACCAAGGATATTCTAGCAAGATTTTCCTCCAGTGGCATCTATGAAATACCTCTGGTTATTTTATTCCTGTCTCCTCATTCTCTTGTGTTACAATAACCAAATTCTAGTTTGTTAAGTTATTTCCTTTGCCTCTACTAGACAGAACTCTTTGTCAAATTCAAGGTACCAATGGGCTACCACACATAGAGTGCCCCCTGGTAGTCTAAGGAGAGCTTTCTTTAGGAGGTGGAAAAAACCCAGATGGAAGGAAAATAGGAGTAAGGCTGATCAAGCTCTTTACAGTTAAAATACCTTGTTCTATCCACACGTACCACAATTGATGTACACATAAAGCATGTAACTACTTCTTCAATCTGTCAGAAAAAGCCAGTCTATATTTCTGCATGTCCTCCAAACTGGCTTTGACCATTTAAGGGTAGATAATAAAAGAAAGGTTGAGAGAAAATCATTAAGAGGCACAGATTTTTTTTAAAAAATTAAATATATACATGCTGCCATAGCAGGTAAGTATATTAACTGGGATTAGAGATAAAAGGAAGTGGAGAACACTAAATTAAAAATAAGTAGGTTGATTAATGGAATAGTATTTTCCCCTTGTTAAAGGAGTAGGTTCCCGTTTCAGTTCTGGTTGTAGATATTTGTTTAACTCTGGCATCATTACAAAGGAGCACTGTCTTTCTCCCTCCTCAGTGCATGCTGCCACATGTAATCTACTGGTCAGAAGATACATATTATGCTATCTTGAGATAATATGCAGCTGTTCACACTGGTTTTCTCTCTCTCTCACACACACACATACACACACACACACATACACATACACTGCTTCTGGAAGAATCACTTTATCATATGACAGTGGAAGACACAGTATTAACATGCAGTTACAATAAAGAATACATATCACATCACTTTTCCTGCAACATCCCAGCATAATGGAGTCAGTTAAGGCCATATTTTTTAGTCTTGACTATGTACTTATATATAAAGGTAGATTTAATAAAACAGAGGGAGGTTTAGTTCCAACATCATCATTAAGGTCACTGAAAGTTTCATGACTAAATTTTCAAGTATTATATTTCAAAGGTAACCTGCTGTTGTTTACTTTCCAACCTTTTATTCTGGCACATTTATTCTTTATGTACAGAATTTTATTAAAAAAGAGTGAATGGAATCTCCCTTGGAAATATAGAAGGTGGTATGATTAATATAGAAACATGTGGTAAACATGTTTTTTCCATACTTAGCAAAGCCTGTGAATTTAGAATAAAATATTTTGGTTTCTTCTAGTATTAAGCAGAAACTTATTTTTAATAATTTTTCTTCAAATATTGATGCATTGTTTTCAGAAGACATAAGAGATTGTTGGGTTCTATGCATTTGAGATTGTGTATATTAAATAGTTGAAACCTTATTATCAACATTCACCATTAAATTGGTATTGAAAGAAAGGATGAAAAGAAACAAAATCAAACCAGCTCAAAAATAGTAGTGTGAACCTGTGAACAATCTCCAAAGTTATCAGAAGCCATTCTAGGGAGATTAACAAAAGACTGTAGTTTCCCCCATGAAGTGCTGGGTAGAGATATTGAGGGAAATGTTCCAATACACTTAAAGTTAGTGCTATGTATATATTCCTACCTGAGGCAAATACCAGTTAAGTGTGCTTTAAATGCAAACTGAGTTTTCTTTTAGTGGAAAATGTTAAAGGTTTTAAGAAGTACCTCTTCACCTTTCATCTTATTAGAAAGGATGATGAGTTCTTAGGGCATCTGAAAAAATAATCCAAGCTGGAAAAATTTTTAAATGACCAAAAGAAAATTAAAAACAATGTAAAAAAGCTTATGTCATAAAATGAAGAAGTACATGACACCAAGGAACAGAGAAGCAAAACTCACATTATGTAGTAGGTAGAATTTGCCCACAGCCACTGGCTTCATTGGAAAAGTGACTAGATTCCACCAATGTGTAGCAGCAGCTCCACAAAGAGAACGTTAAAATTAAAAATAAAATAGCATTAAAGTATAGGTATGTGTGTTTAAAGGCTCCTTCTGGAAAAAAGATGCAATTTCTTCATGGAGCATGTATCTAGGACGTGGCAGAGTGATTCCCAGGACAATTCAAATCCTTTCTGGATATCTACAAGAATGAATAACTTGTTTAAATGAAGTATGGAATGAATCTCTAATTAATTTGAACACTTGAATAGAAAACAGGCAGAAAATGCTAATTCTGTTGGCATTTTAGTATCTTCTTTCAGATTATATTTTTGAAATATAAGTGGGGATATAAGAAACTGATATACTTTTACAAAGTATTAAGAAGATTTAGTTTTCTATACTATGCTAGTATAGTAGGATGAAATGATTCCATAGATTGAACCTACAGTCCCTAATGTGCTAGAAATTTGTTTATGTGGGGAAAGTACCTTAGTAAGACATTTAAACTCAGAAAGACTTTGAAAAAAAAATTACAAGGAAACAAAGAGAGCCAAGGTTTGGCATTTGGTGGTGGATTATAACAGAGAGATGAGTCAGGAGGAGGAGACAGAAATAGGCCAACAACTAGGTAAGAGGCTGTTACTTTATAGATGACCAGTATGAAAATTCTAATGGAAGTGTGACCAGTGAATTAGTCTATTTATAGTTGTTTGCATCGCTCTGATATAAATACTGTAACCATCTCACCAATAATTCCATTAAGATATCCTACATATATAAAGTGTCTGTGCAATTGATTTCAGGGATAAAACATCAAGAAAAGGGGTTTACTTCCTCATCTGTGTTGAAGTAGAATGACAGAAACAAAATACTTCCAATAATTGAGACATCACAATTTCTGTTTCCTTTGGGGGAATCAGAAACCTAGATGTGAGCATGAAAATGATTAGACTTTACAATACCTGGGGAAAGAATTGGATATCCTGAAGAAAGTGGACTTAGAAGCTTGAGACATTTATCTTTTTAAATTCTTCTGATATTTCAGTCACACAAAATAACAGTTTCACAAGAAACACATGTCTAATTAAACTCCAACAGCTATTAATTTAGTGTCTACTATGTGGAAAACACTCTGCTAAGCATAGCGATTGATAAGAAAGTCTACCCTTATAGGGTTTACAATCCACTGGGAGAAACAGACAAGTTAAATATGACACAAAACATACAAATAAAATGTAAAGTTATATAGAAAAAAGAAGATGGTGCTAAAAAGCATAAATATTTTAGGGACTTGGAAAAGACTTCTCTGATGTAGTGGACAACAGAGCTGAAATCATTTCCATTCTTCTCTCCTTAGATCTCTAATAGCTTCCCCATTCTTTCAAAAGATGAACTTGCATACCTTTTTACTGAGAAAATAGAATTAATCAGAAGAGAAAGCTCCCAATTTATTTTATCTCTGTGTATCTACAAATACCTATACACATATCCTTGCCTTCCCCTGTTACTAGAGATGAACACAATGAAAGATAAAATTATTTGAAGATGGCAAAACAAAGTATTATATCAAACGTAAGGTCCTTCTGAGCTTATAGCCCTGTGCAACTGTACATGTCACACACCCATGACATTAAATTAGATGACCACCACATATAATCCATCAAGAAATTTTGTTGGTTCCACCTTCAACATAAAGAATCTGACTCCTTTTCAGGACTTCCCTGGTGGTCCAGTGGCCAAGACCCTGCACTCCCAATGCAGGGGTCCTGGGTTCAATCCCTAGTCAGTGAACTAGATCTCACATGTCACAATTAAGAATTTGCATGCCACAACTAAAGATCCTGCATACATATATCCCCTCTTTTTTGGACTTCCTTCCCATTTAGGTCATCACAGAGCACTGAGTAGAGTTCCCTGTGCTATACAGTAGGTTCTCATTGGTTACCTATTTTGGATGTACTTTTATACTTATAGCTGATTCATTTTGCTATACAGTAGAAACTAACACAACATTGTAAAGCAATTATACTTGAATAAAAATTAATAAAAAAAAAAGAGCCCACATGCAGCAACGAGGATACTGTATGTGGCAACAAAGATCCTGTCTCTCAACTAAGACCCGGCTCAGCCAAATAAATAAATATTAAAAACAAAAAACAAAAAAAAAAAACAAAGAATGTGACTCCTTTTCACTACTTCCACTGAGACCACTCTGGTTAAATCATCATCAGCTTTTACCTGGATTATCCCTCTATCTAACCAATTGGACTCCACACATGTAGCCCTGTCTTTTCACACCTCTTTACTATATTCTATTCTCAACACACCTGTGATAGTGATCTTTTAAAAATTAAAAAGAGATTATATCATCCTTCTGCTCAAAGTTCTGAAAGATCTGTGATCTCACTCAGAGTAAAATCTCATCTTTACAATAGCCTAGAAGGCTCTATATGATCTTGGTCTCCCCCAAATTTTCCACTTGACCTCATCTCTTCTACAGTCCCTGCCTTCCAATTATGCTCAGCTCCTGGAGGGTGCCTTCTTTTCTGTTCTTTGAGCACACTGCACATGCTGGGGGCCTTTTCCTCTGCTGTTCATACTGATACTCCTTCCTGAAAATATCTCCATGACTCATCCACTCAAGTTTTTTACATCTTTGCTCAAAAGTTACCATCTCAGTGAGATTTTCTCTAATCTATGTAAAATTTTAACAACCCCCATTGTCACACTTCGTTTACCTTTGGGTATCTTAAAAATATTTACCATCTTCTAACATCCAATATAATTTATATATTTTTATTATTACAATAATATAAATACCATATGGACAGCAATTTTTATCTATTTGGCTGCATGTTATAACTTTAGTACCTATAATGTTACCTGGTATAACATATTTACTGAATTCTATTAATGGATATACTTCTGATTGCTTTGAGAAAACAACTATAATTTGTGTGTGTGTATGTGATAGGACTTGAGTTTGCCCATTAAACTTTGTAACATACCTATTTGTATATGGGAGCTTAAAAATCTGAGTATGTTTAAAAAGCACATAAAAAGTGTGTACACCAAGGACAACTGCTCCAAACATTGTAGACCACATGATTCTTTTTTTATAATTCTGTTCTTTTTTTTAAGTATACTTCACTTCTAATATATTAGTTTCAGGTGTACAACATAATGATTTGATATTTTTATAGACTATGCACCATACAAAGTTATTATAATATTATTGACTATATTCCCTGTGATGTACATTACATACCTGTGACTTGTTAATTTATAATTATAGTTTATAGTTCTATAGCCCATTTCATCTACTTTACATATCCCCTAACCCCTCCCCTCTGACAACCACTAGATTGTTCACCATATCTGTAAGTCTGTTTCTGTTTTATTTGTTCATTTGTTTTGTCTTCTAGAGTCCACACATAAGTGAAAACCCAGTATTTATCTTTCTCTGTCTTATTTCACTTAGCATAATACCCTCTGTGTTCATCCATTTTGTTATAAATGGCACGGTTTCATTCTTTTTATGGCTGGGTAATATTCCATTACATATACCACAGCTTCTTTATCTATTCCTCTGATGGACGCTTAGGTTGCTTCTATATCTTGTCTATTGTAAATAATGCTACAATGAACACTGGAATGCACATATCTTTTCATGTTAGTGTTTCTCTTTTCTTCTGATGAATACCCAGGATTTGCCCAATCATATTTAGTTCTATTTTTAATTTTTTGAGGAACCTCCATACTGTTTGCCATAGTGGATGTACCAATTTACATTCCTACCAACAGCATACAAGGGTTCCCTTTTGTCCATGACCTCACCAACACTTGTTATTTCTTATCTTTTTGATGATATCCATTCCGACAGGTATGAGGTGAAATTTTAGCGTGGTTTGATTTGGATTTCCCTGATAATTAGTGCTATTGAACATCTTTTCATGTGACTGTTGGCCAACTGTACATCTTCTTTGGAAAAATGCCTATTCAGGTCCTCTGTCCATTTTTAATCACATTGTTTGTGTTTTGATATTGAGTTGTATGAATTATTTGTATATTTTGGACAGTAACCCTTTATCAGACATATAATTTGCAAATATATTCTCCTATTCAGTAGGTTGCCTTTTTGTTTTGTTGATAGCTTCCTTCACTGTGCCAAAGATTTTTAGTTTTATTTGACCCCATTTGTTTATATTTGCTTTTGTTTCCCTTGCCTGAGACAGATCAAAAATTGCTAAGAGCAATTTTTAAAAGCATACTGCCTATGTGTTCTTTTAGAATTTTTATGGTTTCAGGTCTTACATTTAAGACTTTAATCCATTTTGAGTTTAATTTTGTAAATAGTGTGTGAAAATGGTCTAGTTTCATTCTTTTACACGTAGTTGTCCACTTTTCCCAGCATCACTTATTGAAGAGACCATCTTTTCCCCATTGTATATTCTTGCCTCCTATGTTGTAGATTAATTGACCATATGTGCATGGGATTATTCCTGGGCTTGCTATTCTGGTCCATTTATCTATGTGTCTGTTTTTGTGCCAGTACCATACTGGTTTGCTTACCTTTGCACTATAGTTTGAAATCAGGGAGCATGATACCTTCAGCTTTGTTCTTTCTCAAAATTGCTTTGGCTACTTGATTTTTTGTTGTTGTTTTGGTTCCATACAAATTTGAGGATTATTTTTTTCTAGTTCTGTGAAAAATGTCATGGGTATTTTGATAGGGATTTCATTGAATCTGTACATTGCTTTGGGTAGTATGGAAATTTTAACAATATTAATTCTTCCAAAGCATAAACACATCTTTCCATTTATTTGTATAGTCTTCAATTTCTTTCATCAACATCTTATAGTTTTCAAAGATAGGTCTTAGTTTCATTGATCTTTTCTATTTTTTTTGGACTATATTTCATTTATTTCTGCTCCAATTTTTATTATTCCCTTCCTTCTACTAACTTTGGGCTTTGTTCATTCTTCTGATTCCTTTAGGTGCAAAATTAGGGGTTTTATTTGAGTTTTTTTTTTCTTGTTTCTTGGTAGGCCTATATTGCTATAAACTTCCCTCTTAGAACTGCTTTGGGTGCATCCTATAGATTTTGGAAAGTTGAGTTTCTATTTTCATTCCTCTCAAGCTGTTATTTGATTTCCTCTTTTATTTCTCTGGTTGATCCCATGGTTTTTTAGTATGTTGTTTTGTCTCCATGTGGTTTTTTTTTTCCAGTTTTTTACCTGTAATTGATTTCTAGTTTCATACCATTGTGGTCAGAAAAGATGCTTGATATGATTTCAATCTTTTTAAATTTATTGAGACTTGTTTTGTGGCCTAGCATATGATCTATCCTGGAGAATATTCCATGTGCACTTTAAAAAGTGCTGTTTTTGGATGTAATGTTCTATAGATATCTATTAAGTACATCTGTTATAATGTGCACAAAATTCTTTGTGATTGGATCTATTCGTATTCCCTTTTAAATAAAGCTCATTAAAACTAACAAGAGAAATCAAATCATTCAGGACAGAGTTTCTGCTTTCAAAATTGTGTAAGGGCTGGCTCAATGATGTATTCCATCCTTGTACATGTATTTACATTTATTCAATTTTTCAACATTTACCATATAGCATGTTGCCATCTACTTTATGTACAAATTTCAACTCCTCCAAAATGATAAAATAAGCAGCCTAGTGGATACTACACCTAAAATTAATTCCAGGCTACTACATTTGTCAATTAGAAGTATACTTATTTGATATGGAAAATATTCATAGGCAGGTTGATATGCCATATAACCTAGGTTATATGTGCAATATAATGTTGTTTGTAAATATATGTAAATTTTCTTCATGCATGCATTTTTAATCAATTATTCATACAATGAACAAGCACTATAATTAGCAGAAGTTATTGAAAAATAGAAATATTATTTGTTTGTAGGTTTTCTTCATGATAAAATGTAAATTTGGTTTTCCATAAAACTTATTCTATTTTGAAAGCAATTCAGTCTAGGGCCAACAAGACATTTTTTTAAATTGTACTTTCTTATGGAGAAAAATTTTCTTGTAGAGTAAAAAGCTTAGAATACTTTGATTTTTTTGCCTATAATACTTCAAAATTATAAAATAATATTTATAATTATCATTTAACTTTCATCATTTTATGAAAGATACTGTTTAAAAGTATTAACACAGGATTCTAGGACCATGTTGGGGGCATTAGTGACATAATTTTTAAATCTTTCCATATAATCACATGAAAGCAGACAATACAATAAAACAGCAAACCTGAAAAATAATGGGGTAACATTTGCACCAAATTATGGTAACATGGGTTGCCCCATAAATCTCCAAATATAAGTATATAAAGACAACCAACAGCCAAAAAAAACCTGCCTGGTATCAACATATATGCAGAATGAACTGAAGGTAATTAAAGGGTTACTTGATAAACTAGAAAAATATGAGAACCCCAGAAGAGCCAACAGAAATTCACTGGAGAACAAATCAGGCCAATGTGACAACAGCTATTGAAATGGGAGGGGTTTCTCCCTATCAAATTGCACATGAATGGAAGGTACAATGTAAGGTCCAAAGCAACTGGAGTAGTTTGAACTTTGCAAACTCTTGAATCTTCTGCAAATTTATAAAAGCTAACCTGGATCACATCTCATTTGTAAAATCCAGGAAGACCAATTTTACATTAAAATGAGAAGCAGAAAATATTGAAATCAAATCCTCATCAAAGTCACTATGAGGAAAGGAGATAAAGGTACACAATTATATCCTGCAAACAATGAAAGCATTCCAGAAAAACGTGCCTACAAAGCAAATGTAAACTATAATGTACTATTTCAAAATATTCCCAAAGATAATAAAAAAGAGTAAAATGTATTTTATAAAAAACATAAGAACTTGAAAATTTCAGAAATAAGATGGAGAACTCAAGAAGGAATTAGATTTTTTTCATTGGAAATGAAGAATAAGTTAGAAGAAACATAAGAGTGACTAACCATCACAGATACCATCTAAAGAGAAATGCTAGATAAAAATGAGGAAGATTTTCAAAATTAAAATGAGAGAATGCATCCCTTCTCCTTGCCTTTGTCCTCCCTTTTCCTTCCCCTTTTTCTCCAAAATGGTATTGGATATTGAATTGCAATTTATCAGTATGAACTGATATTTTTCCAAATATAGAGGTAGCTATGGGAATAAATATATTAATAAATGTGATATAGTAATAAATATATGAGTACACTATATTTCCAATCTTGGTCCACTGCAAATGCCTGTGGATAGTAACACCCAATAATAATAGCCCACCTATTGCCAGGATCTTTTTTTTCTAAAAACTGTCCTACACCATAATATGTCAGGACTGTAAAACTGTCAAAAGACACTGCAACCAGCTTGAAGTGGCTTTCAGTTGCCAAATATTGGAAAATTTAAGTAACGACAGAAAGGGATTACAATCCATTAAACAAAATCTGTGAATCCATACTCACATAAAGAAATAAATAGATGTATAAATGAAAAAAACTTTAAAGTAGAATGCCAATAAATAAACGTAGATTTGGAAAATGAAGTTTAAAATCCATTAGTTGTTTACCCTCAAAATAATGAATTCAGGCAAAAATCTTTAGTAGGTAGTAAAATATATGGCAAGTATTTGACGAGAAGCAAGATACAAAGTACGCTCCTATGAAATACTTACTAAATTAAATGAGAAAAACAGTAGTTTTGAATGAAGAAATCTGGGAGATAGCACTTTAATAAAGTGATGAGTCAGCATTATCAGTTATGGGACAAACTTAATATTATACGTGAAGAATAGATCATTATTTCTATAATATTCTTACCAAAAATTCATAAATTGAATCTATGTATGATAAAGTATAAAGCCACCCAAATTGAGGGACACACTACAGAATACCAAATTTGTAATCTTCAAAAATCTTAAGATGATGAAAATCAAAGAATGACTGAGAAACTCCTGTCCATTGAAGGAGAATGGAGAGACACAACCCATAAATACATTTTTGGGATGTCAGCAGACAATTTTCCATGAGTCTTTCACATTTTTTCCACATCTTGTCAACAAAGGTACTGACGTAATTTATTTTATCGTTTCAAAGATGGTACTTTTACCTTTTCAGAGATGGTACTTTTCTTTGAAGCAGATAGCAAATTCGTTTGCTAACTGGATAACTAATTAAAAGAATAATGTCTCTCTCCAGGGCAAAGGTTAGAGAGGATAGTTTTCAGCCCATTACAAAAATATTGAGGTCTCCTTGGCTCAAAGTTTTTCATCTGTGGTATGTTTCCATTGCATTGGCAGCATCCCCCTAAGCCATACCATGTCACTTCCATGGAAATTGGGGAGCAAGAGAATTTGACACAAACATGAAGTTCACGTTGCTTGCTGTAGTGTGAGTAAAAATGTCTTGTCTTTGACCCAAGGTTCATATGTATACTGTTAGCATCCATGAAACTGTGTTAGTTTAAGATGTTAGCTTGTATGTCTGGTTAAATCTGAGAAAGTCTTGACAGGGATAATTGGCAAAAACTGAATCTGCTGAAAATAGACAGTAATAATGTTAATTTCCTGATTTTGACAGTTGATTGTGATTGTATTGTACAAAGTACTTTTGTAGAGGAAATACATCGTAAATTATATGCTGATAGTGGGCACCATGTAAAAAACATATATCCAAAGTTTCAGGGAAAAATAATGTTATTGGTATTGCACTTCTAATGTTTCTATAAGTTTGAAATTATTTAAAAATCTAAAAGATATATTAAAAATCTAAATAACAAAAAGACAAAATGGATCCAAAAGAAATTCACAAATATTAAGAGAGGCAAATAAGATCAAACATACTGAATTTTTTTTAATCAAGCAAAAGGAACAGTAAGAGAACATAATACAATAGCTACATATAAAATAAAATTCATAAAATAGAAAAATGTATATACATTGAAATTATACAGTTAAAAACACAATAGAAATCACTTTATATACCTGGAATATTGAATGAGAATGACCAACATCAAGAAATGTTCTAGTAAATATAGTGAATTAAAAAATATGTGGGGGATGAAAAAGTCAAAAAAAAATATATATATATGTGGGGGCTTCCCTGGTGGTGCAGTGGTTGAGAGTCCACCTGCCAGTGCAGGGGACACGGGTTCATATGAAGATCCCACATGCCACAGAGCGGCTAGGCCCGTGAGCCATGGCTGCCGAGCCTGTGCATCTGGAGCCTGTGCTACGCAACGTGGGAGGCCACAACAGTGAGAGGCCTGCGTACCGCAAAAAAAAAAAAAAAAAAATTGGGTATTTGGGAAAATAGAGACTTAAAAGAGGAAGAAAATTAGATTATCATCATAGTTTTTTCCTGACTTTTATAATAATCATTTTTCTGTATTTATAGTTTTCACAAACAATTTACATGCCATAAGAAAATGGATAAAAATATTTGGGATATTCAAGGAAAGAAATGTGAGGCAAGAGATTGTTGTATTTTTAATGTGAGATAATATAAATGAGTAATTATAGAATATTTCGATTCTTCCTTTGTTATTGAGAACAAAGATACTCTGTGTGGGAAAAGAAGATAAAGACTATAAAACCACACATATACCCACACATTTCCTAATGCTGTCCTCAGCAAAGGACTAAAATCAATGACTAGCCCAGTACCAGGAACATCCAGATCACTCAGATTATAACCCTGAAATATCATTGTCCACTATATAGACTAGGACTTCTTGGAAAAATGGCTGTTTCCAAGTTTGGAGCAGGAAATGCTCATGGTGGGCGTGGAACATCTTACCATACTAGATATTTAAAAAGTTATCAAAACTACTATGATATAACAAGAAGAATTAGGAATCACATTTAAGAGGCTTCCACTGGCCAAAGTTAAGAAAATCTGAATTTCAGTAAGTATAGTATTTGCAAATAATTGAAGCTCATGAATAGTATTTAAATCATAAGTTCCTAATGAAATGAAAAAGAAACAAAACAAAACTAATTGGTCACCTTTGGGAAATAATAGAGAGCCAATTCATTATTTCAAAAACTGGTAAATAAAGGAAATAAACATTTATGTTGGCTTTTCTATATGAACTGAACCAAGGGGTAATTAATTACACAGTGGATGAGAGAAGCAGCTCTACAACAGATAAGCAAATTCAGTTTCTAGTGATGAAAGGGCAGAGTGTCACCACGGTCATGCCAAAGTATTTGGACCTGTGTCTGACCAAGCCTCTGGATCTATGTGACACTTTGCAGAGGATACAGAGACAGAGAAATGCTGAACAATGAAAATGCAATAAATGTGCAATTGGTAAAATTCATACTGTGGAAAATTCTACATATCAAAAGCTTGGCACAGACCTTCAACAGTCGCAGGAAAGGAAAATGATTATTATAACAGTCAGGATAGTGGTTACATTTGGTAGGAAGGAAGGGGAGTTGTTGGTAATGGGGCATATACAAGTGCATCTAGAGAGGCTGGCAAAGGTGTATTCTTTGAGTAATATGTTCCAATGGTGTCTACCTTATAATAATTATGCTATACACATTTTTGTGTGGTTGTGTGGTTTTCTATTAGTCTGTCATACATTATAGTAAAGAGGTATTGGAAAATTAGGTCATAGGAAGAAATATAAGATACAAATAAATTGTTTTATTAATCATGAACTTATTTAAAGAGCTATAAATACACATTATTATGATTTTACATAATATAGAAATTTGGGCATAATGATTTATATATTCTTAACAGTAATCTGAATTAACATATATATGAACATGAACACCAATTAAAGTAGTGTAAGAAGCATAAATTCAGAGTAGTGATTGAAAGTTCTAAGTTTGAAGGTAAGGAAGTAATGTGGTGACACAGAAATTCTCTTCAGTGACATCAAAATCAATAAGCTAGTTTATAATTTTATTAAAAAAGTAAGAATATTTATAATTAACTTTGTTAATCAAAACAAGCAGTGCTAATCATTGGAAACTGTCAGAAAGAAATATTACAATATTAAATGGAAGGGAAGTGAATATGTAAAAGAAAAATTACAGTCAAATTTAGAGTAATAAACTACTATAGTTTATTTAAGAAAAATAAAGTGTGCAAATAGTCAACAGTTCAGAAAGTTAATAAGAATAGTATTTAACTAGAGGAAAATTAGTCAAAAAACAAATTGATAGTGTAAGTGAAACCACTGGCATAGTAAAACAGATGCAGGATCTGTAGCTTTTCTAGGTCCACCACCATCGTACACTCTGTAATATGTGATTGTGGTTATTAAACAAAGGTGTTCCTCATTGAGTTCCTGACATACTTGCTGTTGAATGACTAATTTGTTTTGGCTAGGTTTAGGAAGACAAGAGAAGAGGAGGAAAGTATTCCCCTATTACAGCTTTTTTTTCTTTCCCATGAGTGTTGATAGATTTGAAAGGAGAGGCTCTTTATATACTCACAGTTTTAATTAAACATGTGAATCAAATGATCTTTCAGTGCCTTGACATGCAGCATTGTAAATGTTTATGTTGACATAAATATTAAAAACAGAAGAGCTAAAGATGAGGAATCAATGTGATTTAACAAGATAAAGGCATTAGCTAAAGAGAAAAAATAGAGAAAACAAACCCAAAGTAAATGTACTATAACTACATGAAAGATCTTAATGTCATCAATATCATATAATACAAATAATGGGTTGAAAGTCAGAGGTTTAATGAAGATATACTTTATCAGGCATAGCTTAATCAGATGTTAAGAAAGTAAGATGTTAAGATGTTAAGAAACCTTGTAAAGCAATTATACTCCAATAAAGATGTTTTTTTTTAAAAAAAAAAAAAGATGTTAAGAAGAGGACACCAAGAATGCCAAATACCTGAACTATTAAAATGACATAAATATGTACTATAAAGAACATCTCAATCATGATGACCTTTTACCTTTAGATAGAATAAAGTCAAGAAGAACAATGAAAGGAAAATATCCTAGTGCAGCTGACCCTTGAATAACATGGATTTAAACAGCATGGGTCCACTTATACACAATTTTTTTTACAATAAATGCTACAGTACTACATGATCCATGATTGGGTGAATCTGAGGATGAGGAACTGTGGGTATAGCGGGCCAACTATAGAGTTATATGCAGTGTCAGTGTCCCTAAGCCCCGTGTTGTTCACCATCCAACTGTATATAATATAGTTCTTTCTCATTATATGGTAATTGATCTAAGAATCAGTGTAACATTCTAAATAAAATCAGTTCTATCTTTATCCACATGACTTTGACACCTCAATTTATCAGTGGTTTCACTTATTAGAAGTTTCAAATAGTACCTTCACTCCCTTAAGAGAACAAGACAGATGCAACAGGATCTAAGTTTCTGTAAAACATACCATTAAATGATTACATGTTATTTGACTCCTCATTGAAAACAATTCTTACTAAAACTAAAGACTCCCTATGTCAATATTAAAATCCCTCTATTTTTCTAACCTAATTTTGGACTCATAAAATTAAATTATACTTAAATATCCCATATTAATCACCTAGCAATGGCCATAAGGAAGAACAACACTAATTTAATATTATTATACTTAAATATAATTTATCCTTATACTTTAATGGTATAATATTGATAACATTGATTTTATAGTGCAATTTATAGTGCAATTGCTCTTTTTTAATCATCTCAACATCCTCGTAAAAATAGAACTGATTTCCTTATTTTACTAATAAGGAGACTGAAGCTCATGGAACTGTGCCAGATGAGCACAGATCCACTTCCTCCATGTTTCTGTTTCTCTCTAAATTTTGTTTTTCTTCTTTTTTTTTTTTGCTCAACTCACTTGAAATTATTTTCTAGAAAATGCTTTCCACTTTTCTAGAAAAATGTATCTAGTGGATACATTTTCTAGAAAATGTATCCACTAAATAATACAAATTTACGGCACATGCAAATTACTGTAATTTTTTCTTTTCACTCATAACTATTTTAGAATGAATCTATTTTTTAAATTTAGAAATAATTATATTATAAATTGTTATTTTGTTCTCTCACCCAGTAAAGATGGCTCTAAAGTCAAAATGAGTATCAACCAGAGCTTGTTGATCTTGGTCTTCAAGGTTAGAACTGTGGCTATTGAAGAGTGGATTGTGAATAGTTAACTGATATCACCCTTCCATTATTTCTATAATTGTTCATGATTTACATTGTCTTCTGGAGACAATACTAAGCTGATGAAAACAAATCAGAACATAGTTTCAGGCTCATTAATATGTTTCCTCTTAACTCCCTGGAGTTTAATTTCCTTCACTACATTTTAGGAAGGCCCAACTCCAAGAAGGGGATACTTAAGAAAGGATATTGAAGAAATTCAAAGTTATTCTATTTATAATCTTGTGGATTGATTTTCTTTTAATATTTAAAATAAACACAACCTGGAAAATTGCTGAAAAACATGTATGGGACAAAGTTTGGCATAAATATAAAACAATAGAAATAAATAAATACAGAAAAAAAATCATTTGACCTAGGAATGAAGAATTAGCAGCCATTTAAAAGAAAGAAAAAAAAAGACAGTGGGAATTTTAAGCATCTTTTAATATTTGAAGCCTTTCTTATGAGACAGACTAGACAAATTAGGCATTGATTCCTGAGTATAGGTTCCAGATCAGTGTTTGAAAATTAAGGGGATACATTCTATTGACATGAATGAAAAGTGAAGGATTTCTAAAGATAGAATGGGATAGCTTTCTAGGCTTATTTTCTCATCTCTGTAATAAGAAGTTTGACGGCGTGATTTCTAACATCTCTTAAGTTTCACTATTGCACAGTGTTATCTTTTCGATATTGACTGCCCCCACATGACGTACATCCAGTGACTTTATAGAAGCAATTCCTCTGGAATACATATTTAGGGTGAGTATAACGAGATGACCCATCTCCACACATAAGCTTACCACTCTCCATCTGTGTGAGATTCTCTCCCTCTTTAATTCCTGATGAATGTTCTTAAAGACAAAATTAATTCAAAATAATATGAATGCCTTCCCTGATGCCCATGCTTCTCTTATGGAAATGTATCATTTTTTATCATTTATTATGCTTGTTTAGGCATTTCTTTTATAGATCATGTTTCAATTATGTTTTGTGTAATATGCTGAACTTTACTCTTGCAGATACTTAGTATTATAGAGCCACTGCTGCAAGTTCTTTTATTTACTTTTGTTTTTTTCCAACTCCTGTCAACTCCTGGCTCAATTATTACCAATATCACAGCCTCAGACTTACCTAGTTGCTGATTTAATCTTGAATACATTTTCAGAATATCAGGATATCCTCAGACTCATCAGTCTAGGCAGGCTGATGTTAGTCTTATTATAAACCTTGTTCCCCAAGAGCTATTTTCTGAGAACTTCTCACTGTCTACTTATGCCTTAACTAGGATCCTGCTTCAAAATAGACCAAATGGAAACTTTTTTGTGTGTTTAATTCTACGGCCTAGAGCATCCTATTGCAAACTTTATCAAGATGAACCATTCTGGATCTCAAAGACAGCCTGGATCAAGCCCAAATGTGTTACCCCCTTTAATTATTCTAATTGGAATTCCTTTTCACCCAACAGCCAGCCCTCTACCTAAGACTTTTTAGCAGCCCAGTCCTAATCAGAGGTATGGTATTCTACCTCCTCCTACACTCATTAAAACTCTATGAGTGGAAAGCCTGTTTTTTTGTGGAGGATGAGAGAGGGAAGTCCTATCCTTACTGAAAAGGGCATTTAAGGCAACAGTACCAAACCTCGAAACAATTTGTTCACTTTTTTTTCCACCTCTCCCCCCATATGCCTAGACAGGCTGAAACAGATGCTCATTAATCCTTAAAAGTCCTTTAAAATATATAATACAGATTCTCAGATTCATGAGATTACAATACATGGTCATTATATAATTTGAAATGTGAGAATTAATCAACAGATCAACAGCACTGTTTGTGAGGTAGGCCTGAAGATTTTAACCCAAAGCCTGAAAAGGAAACACTCCTCCAGTTGCCATTGGTTGTCATGATCTGAGCAAACAAATGGTATTGTTGCACAATGTCAATAGCCCATATTCTATTCCTTATTTTGCTTTTAACAGACTGTGAAAAGACCAACAGCTGTTAGTGAGCTAAGACAAGGAAAGGATTTACAGTAGGTGGTACCACCTTTGCTTTTCTTGTTCCACCCTTAAAAATCTGCCACTTTATTTTGGAGCTGAGTGGAGAACATGGCAGTGACTCAGTGTCAGGGGGAGTGAGTAGCCAACTGTGGCTCAGTTCTGATATGAAGAAGTAACATCATATTTACAAGTCACAGCAATGTGTGTTGATGAATATCTTTTCTTGCTTTTGCTTTATTCATTTCAAGTATTTAGGAAAAAAACATTAATAAAAAGCAAAACTAAATTCAACTGACTTAACTGTAAAAATTAAAGATTTACAATCCAGATATAATGCAAGATTCTGTATATATGCAATTAATGATTTTTCCTATATTATGCTTCATTTTAGCTTCTTTACCTTAAAAACTAGAAAAAAATGCACTTGCCAAGTTACTACCTATTTGACTCTGGTAGCTATAGAATTTCAAATTTAAACAGCCACTTGGGAAACATATTTTCTGTTTCCAAGTAATGCATTTTAAGGGATTATGGAAAACAGAGAATTAAGTCATTTGGGGACAGAAATAATTTTTAAATATGGTAGTTTGAGTTACATAGCACTTATATATGAAGTTTCTTCAAATGTTAAACTTTAAAATGTTATATACAGAATAATTTAAGCCATATAATATAAGGTTTTTGACAAAAGCAAATGCACTGAGTGCCTCAATTCAATCAGGAAACCCCTACTTAACCATGAGGTGATATTTCTGTACCTTGCCATTCTAAACTAATCAGTGTTACAGAAATCCAATTGGAATTTATTTGTTCAATGAAGAAAGACAGCAGGTGATAGTCTCTCATTCTTTTTGCTACTTTTCATATTCCCCATAGTTGATATGGAAATTTGTTCAATACTAGGCCTGAGAGGGGCCTGAGCTCTAAGGATCTAGAAAAAAACATATCCTTCAGTAATTTGTATTTATTGTTGAAAATGATAAATGGCAAGATAGGCAGGGAACTTCAAGACAAAGGAGAAAAGGCAATGTGGTAGGGACTTTTGCATCCACTGGTACAAGAATCCATTAAGTATTTCTATTCATTTCTTTACATTATTTCAAACCTTGCTCCAATTTTGTTTTCTGAAGAAAATTTTCCTGAATAATCTGTCAATATGGTATGTTCCAACCCCATCTATTTTAACAACTTTCTTGCCTTTTGAAGCAAGGAAGGAAAAAAAATACCCTTGGACAAAAAAATGTATATAGTATAGTTTGAAAACATTTTCCTTTGGACAAATTCATTTAGAAATTCAGTGAAGGAATGATGTTGGCTTTTTTACTGCTGTTTTGGAACAACACTTGGACTTACCTGAATATATTAAGTGTAAGTTTCTTTCATAATATTAAAAATAGTCTTTATTTATAATCATGAATCAACTATCAGTTCATAGAATAGCTCAAATTTACTCAGTCTGAGTTCCTGTGCTTTTTGTTATTCCCTATTTGTTGTTCTTTGCCACTTTTTCTATATATTAATGTTAATAAACAATATCATATCCAGAGCAGTCCCTATTACTCTGACAACATTCTTTATTGATGGGGTATTTACTCATAATTTTGTGTTTTTCTTTCCAATCCAGTGAAACACAATTTTTCCACATAGCACATGTTGGCAACAGTGCTATCCCACACACTGAAATCTTATGCTATGATTACCACATTAGATGTTGGTATGCTGCAATAAATTTGTCTAGATAGCTGTAAAATCTCTTTTTCTTATCAGTATTTGTCATGTCCAGGGCATAGACACTGATGTTGGTGGCTGTGCTTAGATTCAGAGTGTGAAGTTTGGGGGGATTTTGTGACAAGTGACTGACTGTCACACTGTCCGCTGAGACGCATCACTAGAAACAGGGAACATCTCCGTGAAGGCTGCATAGTCAGGGGCATTCACTGCAAGCCACTACTTATCAAGAATGACCCAATGTAAAGAATAGATTCCCTCAAGTAATTTTTTTTTTTTCAAAAAGAATGTCAGGCTTTCTTTTACTCCTCCACAATGACTTCTGGGGACTTGAAGAACATACAGAAGGTAGACTGATATGTAGAGCAGTTGCCATCTGATAGCTCACCTCTGCAAAATGAGAAGGAAGCTGATACCAAGATGCAGACTCATGAAAGATACTCTGGTGAAAAATCAATGTGGAATAAAATAAAAGTGGATAAATGAAGTCTCTAAATTCATCAAATAAAGTGGATAAATGAAGGACTTAACAGGAAGCATTTACTAGATGGAATAAGTCCCAAAGGAAACATATTTTGAAAAGACAGGTCACAAAACTTATGCTACAAAAGAGATGGAAGAGCACAAAGAACTTAGATGGGGTCTCTATTATACATTTGACAAGGCCACAAAAGAGAAATGTTCTGCTCAGAATCATAACAAAATTGATTTGAATATCTTGGGTTACATCTCAGTCCTCTTGGACTCTTGTCCAAGTTTCTCTTTTTCAGCAGACCAAGATACATCAGCTTTTCATAATTGATGACTGACAATCAAATCATATTTCAGACAGTGAAATTATATCAAAGTGCTTAGCCTGTCTAGAATGGGAAAAGTATAAGGCCATTAATTCTAACATGAAATCACTTAGCATTCCAAGAATTTTTTTTTTTATGATGCTGAATATACAGTTCATAAGAGTTATACCCAAGAGCAGAGAAATCATACAATTTCATCTTGGAGCAAGTAGGTAGATATGCTACTATATATCTACTTACAACAAAACATGCCTACTTGATAACCTTCTTTGTCCTCCTTTGCTTTTAGAAGTTTTCAGTTAGATATACTTGTTTTAAGTACAAATTGTACTCAAGGTATATTTGAACATTATGAAAGTTTGCAAACATTGTCACAGTTGATACCACCTGCTTCTTGCATTAAGATACCAAATCTCTTTTCTGGAGAGAAAATCTTGAATCTAGGTTGGCTCTCTGACTTGCTGAATTCCTTAATTCAAAAATACTCTGCCTAGATGCCCCTACAAAGAAAGACTTACTGTCCAAGTATAAAGTATACAGTTTTTAGAGAACCATATCACTTAAAGTTGTTTTCTTTCCAGGTTGCCTAATTTCAGTGCCTGAGAAAGGTGAATAAGGGCTCAGTCACTGTGGTACAATGCAGGACACTGACAGGCAAGTCTTACTCCAGAGCTTAACCACGTTGCCTGACACTGTTGAACCAGCATTTCAGATAAACTTCTTCCTCAGCCGTATCATGTTTCCTCTCTTTTCCTTGTACAGGTGTTAGTACATAATAAATAATTTATAACCCCAAATACCATCACAGTATCTGCTTCTGAAAAACACAACCTATGATATTTGTTTTGGCCAATAAAATCCGGCATTAGCAGAACTGTACCAGCTCTGATATTACACTTCAAAAACCTTCCAGATTTCTACTCTCTTTGGGAATCTTAGCAAGGCACCATATAAACAAGTCCTGCATAGCTTGGTGTAAAATGAGAGACCATGTGATGTCAGAAATGAACCATCCCAGCTGAGGCATTCCAAAACAACCAGTACTGAATACCCCCAATAGTTGATTGTAGACACATGAATAAACCCTTCCTAGGTTAGAAGAACAGCCCAGCTGAGCCCAACCCAAATTGTTAAATAGCAGAATCAGGAGATAAGTAAATGGCTGTTTTATAAAGCCATTAAATCCTTGGGATGATTCTTCACATTGCAAAAGCTATCTGATTATACAAGCATACTTAATATTTCTAAAAATATAAACTTGAATTTATTGAATATTTACAAATAGTTAGTGTGTAGGATATTTTCAGCTGAATTCACACATCTCTATACTTATCTCTGGGGATGCCTGGAAATCTGTCACTGACTCTTGACCAAGATAAAGGCACTGGGCTAACTAATGATTTATCATATGCTGTTTCACATCTGAAATTCCCTTGTGGTCCCCAGGCCCAGTTGGTTTATTGATACCTTGCACCCGAAGTAATCATGTAAAAAGGGGGTCATGAAAGACCCATCAGAAATTTTCAGGCAGCTCTCCCCAAATCAATATTCATTGTACAAATTTTGGTGATTCAGTCTATAGACAAAATACATCCTTATGTTCACAGCAAGGAACTGAGATGCTTCTGGAAGTTTTGGTGGCCCTAATTCTTGTCTGAACTCTCTTTCTCTCTCTTTTTCTTGTGGTTTACAGTATCCTTTGTCTCTATTAAAAGTCTTACATTAATATGCTCTATGGTGTCTTATGAGTCCTTTTAATTATGCAATGTATTGTACTCTTTACAGATGTGTGTGTGTGTGTGTGTGTGTGTGTGTGTGTGTGTGTTCATGTTCTCATTAAAACTTCAGAGGAACAAGATTTACAAAATTTCTTATAAGGTATATATCTAAGAAAACCATATATGCATGAGATCAAAGTTGAATGTGCTTTCACTTTTTGATAAGGGTCTTTGTAAGTGAATGTGTGTGTTTATGTGGTCACATTTTGTTAGAAATTCTGGTTCTGGAGAGGTAAAAAAAATTCAGTCACAAAAAGAAAACAGAAAAGTCAGCTTCGAATATAAAAAAGTAAACATAATTACTCATCAATGTAAGAAATATAACAGAAGAAATGATTTAACATCATAACACAATGCCAAAAGAAAAATAAAACAGTTAATACATAGAGTCAACTTCACACATAGGGACAATAGAACATGATTAAATGCTATTAGGGCTCTGGAATAGAATGTATGTCCAAAGTAATATCCTTAAAAACGGGATATGTTGCATAAATATCCTATGATAATCATTCCCTGAAGCTAATGACTTAAAGATTCCTGGTAGGAGGAAAATATGTTACCAAAATCTGGAAACAACTTTATTAATTAAGCAATATATACCCCAAAACTATGAGTAGACTAGTTATTATTTTGAAAATTTCCTAGAGAAAATTCCTGATAAAGCTGATCATGGCACAAAAGAATTACAATTAAGGAAGTTAGCAAGAATATTCAAAGGAATGTGGCATAATAAAAAGGAGTAGAGGATATGCTACAGTGAAGAATCCCCAGGAACTTGGCAGAAATGACTGAAGAGAGAAACCCAAAGAGAATGAAATCTCAACAAAGGCAGTAGTTACTTAGTGTGGATCATTGTTGCTGCATAAACATACAGGAGAGCTGTGTTTTTACACTTGCAAGGGGGAATACCACAACCTGAAGCATTGAGCTGAGTACAGTGAAATACTCAATGATTTAAAGTATTCAACATCCTCCAAGTACAAAATACTACTGTAGAGTGGCTTAACTCCACTAATACTGTGTTATTACATGTTGTAGGTAACAGATTAATGAAACATTTTCTCCTCCTTCCTGAGAATTTGACTTAGGTTAATTTTCTAAATGTTCCCCTGGCAACCTAATAAGGTGGTAGTTCTCCACGTTTCACAAAGATTATGGTAAAAATAATCTCTTTTGGCAATTTCATCTGGACTAAGAGATCTAAAAATACTTGATATGAAGCCATAGCTTCAGGCTTCACTGAGTGTGCTAATTCTAGGCACATCTCTTGAGAGGATTCTGGAAGCTGTCTACGGAACTGTGGCAAAAGGTATTGGCACCTGTGGGGCATGAGACTTTTACTGCACGTCAGATCATGCACCCATCTGATGCACATCTCCTCCCCTTCCAAGTGTCAATCTTAAATGCAATAATTAACAAATTATAAAAGCAGAGTTGAGTTTATTCAGGAATAGCAGAGGAACTGCAATCTGGGACAAGCAAGCTATGGAGAACTACAGGCAAGTCTGAAGACACAAAGGGAAGGTTATTAGCTTTTATTAGGTTTTAGGAGGAAATTGAGGAGAGCTGCTTTGAATAAAAGTTCACTGGATAAAAACAAGAGTGAAAGGCTGTGGCAGTTTTTTATTGGCTGTAAGCAGTGATTAGTGCATTGTTGCTGGGTCTGGAAGAGATCTTCCTTCCTTTTCTTAAAAGCAGGAGATGAAATTCCTAAGTGAAAAATGTCCTTCCTTGTCAAAATAATTCTTATCTTCCTTCCTCCTGCTGGTTATGTAGGTTGCAACAAGTATGAGAGCTTCCCCTTCAGGTCTTCCTGACTCCATTTTAAATGAGGTTTCCTTGATTTTCACACAAGTAAGCAGTACGGGCCACTGAAAACATATGCTTGATGATTCCCTGCTGGAAAACTGTGATTTCGATCCTAAATCCTTCTTAGTAGCCTGATGACAAATGTGGCTTATAAGATCCTTAGAATCTATTATTTGATTCTCCCAAGATTACCTCGTGTGCACTGTACTCCACATGCATTTAGAAGACATATGCTAATAAAATGTGGACAGTTCATCTGTAAAAGCCCTATTTCCAAATAAGGCTACATTCACAGATACTGGGGGTTAGGACTTCAACATCTTTTGTGGGGACACAATTCAACTCATAACAGAAACACAGCCTTGAAGGGCTAAAATCATACACAGGTTGCCTAGTTAATTAAATGGGGCATCCCTGAATTTTTTCAGTATTTTTAAAGTTAGAAGCATCATAGAAGTAGTAAATGTTTCTTTCTACCACCACTACCTCAACTTTCCTCCTTCAAGGGCCAACTGATTTCTTCACATGGTGAAACCAAAATGAAGTTAAAATGAAATATTTCCAACCCTTTCCCACCTTCCAAAAGTTTATTCCAATACAATTTCAAGATATCAAATTCAATATACATGACAGATATTGAGTAAGGAAACTGTATATAAGCAGATTGGAAAAATAAATCTGCATACATTCCTGAGGAGTGTACACACAAGTACAAGACAATAGTGTTTCTCATATACTCTGTGAGTCAAGACTTTATTAAAGTATATTTCTGCTTTATGTACATGTTAAAACAGATAGAGAGAAATGGGATACAGTCCAGCATATTAAATCAATAAATACCCTAAGAGGTGTAAAACAGAATGAAAGTGTTAAAGTCAGTTTCTTAATAAAACACTTATAATATGACAATTTATAATATGACAAAGTCTACTCCCCGTTAACTTATCATTATTATTCATTATAATTTGTTTCTTCTCAGGATACTAGAGGCTACTAATTAAAAACCTAGTTAAAGTCTCTTATTGAAGTTTCCCAAAGCTGTTTGAAAGCTCTTCCAAAAATCATCTATATATATGTCAATCATATTTTCAGCTAAAATGGCACTTTTTAAAATAAAGGTGATGATATTTGCCTATCAGAAATGCTATCTGAAATTTATTCCTATCTTATTTAATGTTACATGTCATTGCTTTCCACTATGACTTACCATGAGGAAATATTTAGTACCATGTGAGTCCTCAGGAAAATAAAATGAGCACATTTAGCAAAGTTCCTAAGTTAATGACTATGGAATAAACTTCCAAACACCTCACATTAAGTAAACTATTTAAAAATAATTTTGTAGTAAAATTACAAAAACATGTTAAATTTTTTTTAAGTATGTAAATCACACGAGATACTACTCAAAACATTAAATAAATCATTAAACATTACAGTATGATGTACCAAAGATCTGCCTGTGTAAAGTTGCTCAGTATGTGTGCTCCACATTGTGCTAGGTTATTATCCTGCAATAAACTCAGATCATTCCTCAAATCAAAGCCCCTATGCAGATTTATGTCATTAAAGGTATCCAATATGTAACATAAAGTTATTGCCTTGGATATATATGTTATAAAGAATACCAAAGCAGACAAAGAGCTTAAACTGGGCTTTGTTCCCATATTGACAAAACGTGTATTATTCCCTTTTTTCCATTCCTGAGATATTTGACAAGATTTTCTCTACTATAGTAAGCACTTCTCCCTTGAACTTCTAGCTAGAAGTTGTAATATAAACATAGTTAGTCATTACACCTCTCCTAGCTGTAGCAGACTTATGCTTTGAAGGATAACCATGTCAGTCCTTTAGGTTCACATTAGTCCTCGTTTCATGTTTGAAAATGAACTGTCTATGCTATCTTTTGATTATTTAACTTTTGATTAATCCAGAATAGTCTTTGCACCAGCACTCTGAATATTCAAACAATTCTTCCCCAATTTTACCAATGTTTAAGGACCTTGTAAGAATTATTCTACAGAAGTCAGTAGGTGAGAGCACTTTCTCTTCTAGCAGAGGGATTAACATTGATTGAGCTCATTTTAAGTCCATTGTTCTAGGCCTTTTAAGAACATTATCTCTTTTAAGTTTTAAAACTCTCTTTGAGGAAGATATTAGAATTCACATGATCATGTCTCTGAGGCTTAGAAAATTAAGGTAATTTCTAGGATCACAGATCTAGTGGTGAGCTGTCACTCACCCATGGTCTGTGTCACTCCAAAGCCCAGATGTACCTGTGCCATGAAGCTGTGCTTTCTACCATTAATTGGCATTTTATCATAGGGACATCATCAAACCAATCAGAATATTATTTTCTTTATTTGTAAAATAAGGGGTGGGAGGTGGAGGGCTGCTACTTTGTAAAACTCAGATATGTGTGGTGCCTATATCATCTGTTACCTAAAATTTTTGAGAGTGACATTTTTGGAGAGTGAAAGGGCACTGTTAATAATTAGGTAGGCCAGAGAAACAGACATACAATGAGTGGGCAAGCTGGTTCTCCTCAAGAGACTTTTAACTAGTGTGTTCTCATGCATTTTTAATCCCGTTCGATACATTTCAATACATTTTCCATAGTGTAATTATTTGTGGCTCCTCCCTCACCATAGATAGTAAGATCCACAAAGGTAAGGACCTTTCTGTTTTTGCTCATTCCTTTATTCCCAGAACCTAGTACAAATGCCTGGAAATGACTAGACAATAGACTTTTATTTTAATGTATAAAATAAAGATTGGACGAGTCCATGGCTGTTTGGGTAAATGAATTAGTGGTTGAAGGAAGAAAGGAAAGAAGACATAAGAGAAAAATGGTAACCAAGTATAACTATGTAATACAGACTCCTAAGTAACAGAGATGGCTATCATAGTAGCCAGCATCAGTACTTAGATGTAGAAATATAGAACTCATTAACTTAGGGATACTCAACATCAAAACCTGAATCTCCTGATACCACCCCTGTCTAGAAAGTTTTCCAATAAAGCATGTTTCCAGTAAACATGCTCAGAATTGATAACAATGCTATGCATCCACTGACATTCTGTAAATACTCTGATGAACATATTTATGCTCAATAGCTATTAGTGCTCTGTTCCTGGAAAACATTTTTGTGTAGTTAATGATTTGAGAAACAATTATAATTGAAAGTTAAGTGAATAAATAAGGTGTAAAATTTCATATATATATATGATCATACCCATTTGATAATAAATGCATAAGACATGAGAAAAATGAAATCTTACAAAATGTTTTTTGGCTTTCTATGGTTAGAGGTTACTAGTTAAAAACCTAGTTTGAGTCTCTTATTTAAGCTTTCAAAGCTGTTAAAAATTCTTTCAAAAGTAATCCAAATATATGTTTTAATCATATTTTCAGCTAAAATTGCATATGTAGATATATATGTGAATATATATTTACAGATAGATATAGAGATATGTTTCTTTGTAATCTTCAGACTATGTTAAAATAATTTTAAAGTAAATTAGAGGTCAATGTTTCTTAATAAGATATGCAGAACCTGAATTTTCTGTCTTTAAATTGAAACTGATGAAATATGAATTTCTCTACCAATTACTGAAGTTTAAATCTCATTCTGATTTTTTTTCTACTTTATTTCTGAGGTTTCAGATTTGGATAAGAGCTATTGCAGAAGTTTAAGTGTATGGATAAACATCTAGGAAAATCTTGAATTTATGAATAAATATGGAAAAATTCCTAAGTTTATATCTAATATTCATTTCATTGGGAAAACATAAATGTCAGTAATTTTTAAATATGTGAGGAAATAACTCAATTATATCAAATCATAAGATAACCATCCCAGAGCAAATCAAACTTCATTGTGGATCAATGAAGTTCAAACCAAATATTTTTAAAAATTTATTATAGCTGGGATTAATCAATGAATAATAAAAGGTGCATTTACTTAATAAGTAAATAGGAACAATTTGGGAAAAAAGTAGGAACGGAAATTTAAATACAGACCTGAATTGCTGCAAACCTTGTGCACCCAGTATGAGTTCTATTATTGAAAATACCAAAGTTAGTCTATGATATATATTTTATGAAATTCTCCTTTAGGCTAACCATCTGTAATGTCATCCCACTGCTGTCATCCATATTGACTTTTCCTTGCCTGTAATACAGGTAGAGTGAAGCTAAAAGATTATTCATGATAGAAAGGAGGAGCTAGCATTAAAGTAAAATGTAAAAAAAAAAAAGAAAAGAAAAGAAAAAAAAATCACTGGTGTAAATAGCTCTTTTCTATAGCTTAGGAATCTTTTTCTAAGGTTAAAAATTCTTTTTAATACCCTGCAACCAGGAGAATTTACCTCATAATTAACTGGCTTTGGAAATGGGGGGATTCAGGGATTTTAATGTCCTTTGTGTACAAAGTTGCTTTTCACTTTATTGTCTTTCTATAGTCAGCATCCTCATCTCTCACCTAAACCCACAGCTGATACTATGAAGCAGAGCCTATTTTTTTCCTTTTGCCAAGGGAAAGTCATCTCATGGTCTTGACTGCAACAGATCCATATATGATCAAAATAAATGAGTCAATATCTTTTAAATCATGTGATGTGTTAAGAAAGACATGATACAAATCAAATTATTACTTTGAAAGGCATTACATCTCAGAAAACAATTCTGTTTTCAAGACATTTCCATTACGGTATATATCTCTTACCATACAAAATATTTCTACTTGAGATTTGAAAAGAAGGTATCATTATTAAAAGACTGATGTTTAACATGAAATACTGAAAGTGTTAAAAAATTCATGTACTTTATTAAAAGCATTAGTGTCTTCATTAGAAACTTTTCTGCTGCATAAATTTGGCTAAAGTGTGTGAATTTAATGCTTTTAAATAACCAGTTCACATGCGTTAATGTATTGGTATCTTTTCCCACAATTTTCATTACATTCTCTTTTCTATATTTGTATTTAATTCACCCACTCAGAAAACTGTATGTTACCAACAATTACTCCTTGAGTATCCCAACTGAAACACTATGGATAAGAAATTTTTGAAGATCTAAACTCCCATGCATACTGGTTTAAATATTCAGCAACACAGTTTTACTGAAGAGAATAAACATATAAAAATTAAACATCAATGTCAAATACCTGTGCTTCAAAACAGGTTTCTTTCAACTGTCACACTTAATTAGACAGTGAGTAAGACAGCTTGAATAACCAGGTTGAAACCTTTTAAATAATGTTAACCCCGGAATGCCAGTGAAGACATTGATTGCTGTACATTAATGAAACCTTTGATTCTCCTACCAAATAACAATCTATTTTTCTTTTTCTTCCTAAACTTAATCTTATGGATAGACTGCAAAAGCAGGTGTAAATAGTATACATCTTGTCACGAATGCCTCTCTGTATGAAGGAAAAGTATTAGCCAGCCCATCGATTTCAAAACAGTCTTATTTTCTGTTGTGCTGAAGTCTCTTAAAAAAAGAAAAGAAAAAGAAAGAAAGAAAAAAAGAATGAAAAAGAAATTGATGAAGCCCATCAGGAAAATGTATTTTACACTAGAGGATAAGAATAAAACCTTGAAACTAATCACTATGCCTTCTTGTGTGAGCCCAGAGAAAAGAAATACTTGAGGAACAGAATATATAGATTGCTTCCACAAGGAAAAACCTACTGATTTTTTAAAGTACTGATTCAAAAATTGCTGTGATTTTAGCCCAATCTCAATTACACTCCCATAAATTGATGCCCAGCATCATTATGCCATTTTCTTCCTTAAGTCTACTCATAGTAGTAGCAATAGTGAATAGAGGAGAGTTTCAAAAATTACTATTCGCTACACAGTGTATAGCAAATTGTCTTGACTGTAGATTTTATGTCACAGGATAAATAAAATAAAAACTATTATATGTCCTGAAATCTCACACAAAAACAGTAAATACATTTACTTTAATTTCATTCATTGCAATGGTTTTCCCAACAGTTTTGGAAATGTATTGCATATGTGTATATATTTTGTATATACATACATAAACACACGTATTTAATTATATTGCACATTGTATGTTTGACTAGCACTCAAGAACCTTTACTACCAGCCTTTCAGTACATTAAGACATGGAAAGCAACATATTACAGAACTTAGACTTCCTTGAAGCTAGAGTTATAGATTCAATTTAGATTCCACCAATAAGAGGAACTTATTAAAGCTGTGGATGGTGAGTTGAGGCACAGATCATTTTCCTGCTGCAGTTACTGCCAGCCAGGAAGCTCATGGTGATATAAATATTGGGGGCTGCCCACAATGCTCCAAAGTCTAGATTCCACCTTCAAGAGAATCTTGAGGCAGTTGAGGCAGAAGCCATCAGTTTCACAAGTGGGGACAGCTGAGGAGGCAGAAAAAGAAGTAGTATCTTCTCCTCTGGATTAAAATTAAGGCATTAGTAGAGAAATCAGCTGATAGCCTTATGGGGGTTCCCATGTAACTAACTCTTTGTTTTTATCTTGCTCCTTTAGAATCCTGTCTTCATTTTACCTTTTGGCATTTTAATTATAATTTGACAGTCTCTTTGGCAAGTGGTGCTGGGAAAGCTGGACAACCTCATGTAAATCAATGAAGTTAGAACACTCCCTCACATCATCCACAAAAATAAACTCAAAATGGCTTAAAGACTTAAACATAAGACAGGACACCATAAAACTCTTAGAAGAGCACATAGGCAAAACTCTCTGACATAAATCGTACTGTTTTATTAAGTCAGTCTCCCAAGGCAATAGAGATAAAAGCAAAAATAAACAAATGAGACCTAATCAAACATAAGCTTTTGCACAGCAAAGGAAACCATAAAGAAAACAAAAGGACAATGTACGGACTGGGAGAAAATATTTGCAAATTATGCGACGAACAAGGGCTTAATTTCCAAAATATTCAAACAGCTCATACAACTCAATAATAAAAGAAAAGCAAACAACCCAACAACCCAATCAAAAATGGGCGGAAGACCTAAATAGACATTTCTCCAAAGAAGACACAGAGATGGCCAAAGGGCACATGAAAAGATGGTAACACTGCTGATTATCAGTGAAATGCAAATTAAAACTACAATGAGGTATCACCAGATACCAATGAGGTATCTCACAGCAGTCAGATGGCCATCATCAAAAAGTCTACAAATAATAAAAGCTGGAGAGGGCGTGGAGAAAAGGGGAATGCTTCTACACTGTTAGTGGGAATGTAAATTGGTGCAGCCACTATGGAAATCTGAATCACTTTGCTGTACACCAGAAACTAACATAACATTGTAAATCAACTATACTTCAATAAAAATTTAAAACATTTAAAAACAATAGAGAAGTCTAAAAAAATTAAATAAATAAAATTAAGGTATTGGTATGTATTTGAAATCACTAATCCATTGGCAACCATTTGACTTTTTTTTTCTCCAGACTTTCCAATAATTTGCAAGCAGGCAATGCGTTACATTAAATCAGTTCCTTCTTTGAAAAAGTAAAATGTTTCCTGTTGCCTGAACCATTATCTTGAATGAAATCACAAATAGGGAATAGTGAAATTCTCCCAAGACCGGCTTTGGAAGACTGTGTGAAATCTTCCATTAACGTCATCTCGATACTACACTACCTTCTTTCCACTGTGTGCTTGAAAAATATCTTTCTTCTACATGGATTATTAAAATAAGAGGAGAAAAAATACTATTCTGAGCATGAAATTGACACACATCAGTAGTAAAAGCTTTGAAACATCAGTGGAACAGGTAGAGTATGGGGAGTGAAGACTTTAAAGTTGAGAGTGTTTCCATTTTGCAGAGACAAAGATTTAATTAATCACTGAATCTCTTGTTCTTTTGTTTTGAAAAATCATGAAATTGGACAGTACTTGGATATTTTGTTTTCCCAGAATCCAATTCTATGGATACTTGTCCTTCCTTGATTTGACAATATTTTAAGCCCATGTGGATAATGTATGCCTGAAGCCCTGATTTCAATGCCTGGGTAATGCATCTTTGACCCTGGCATAAATATTCAGGGAGGAGTTTCATTATCTTGGCCACCAGTATGGTTCAAGTGTCCCTCTAATCAGAGCCCTTCCTTTGATTAGAATCTATAACATCTCTTTACTGGTATCAAAGGCTATAAAACCTAGTAAATTTTGAACTCCCAGGACTACAATGTATCCATGTGGAGAGACTAAGTCTATGAATTAAGCCATGCCAAGATGAGCAAAGCAAAGAGTAAGAGAAAAAGAGACAGTCCTAAAAACATTGTTTGAATCCCTAGATCTAGGTATGCTAAGAGGGAATTTACACTGTATATTTTGCATGTAAACTTTCAATTTGTTTTTAGCTTAGGCTTAAACTAGGACTTGCAATATTGAAACTCGGTTGGTCCTAAAATAGATACATTCATTGGGTAAAAATTCTGCAGCCACTGTAAATAAATGGTTTAGAGTGTAAAACTAAGTGTTCTGTTTAATAATACATATGTCTGAGTTTTTTGCAGAGTTTTATAAACGTTATTGCTTCTCTAGGAAAGGCTTATTTTTTAAAGCTATCAATTTAATCTGGTTTTCCTCTGGAAAATATTGCTTGGGCTTAGAAAGTTTGTGTGTAGTTTTGAGCCAGTTTTGCTCATTGGGAAATTATGAGCAGAGTTCAAAGAACCAGTCAGAATGCAGCCTGTGTTTATTTTTAGTGAGAGGAGTCTGAGAGCAAAAACTGGAACTCCAGGTAGAGAGGACATAATATACAGTGCCACCATTGGCAGAAGCTGGTCTGTTCAAAATGGAGAGAGAGAAATTCATCATGAAGCTATCCAAAGTTATTAATGTTACTCTCAGAACAGTTATATCTAACAGAAATTATATTACACTATACTATCAATCTGTTTTAATTTCTCTAAATGATTTGTAAAGTCTTGTTACATGTTGAGGTTTTGTCTTTCCCATGATTGAAGTAAAATATGAGAGAGTTCTGGGAGGATAAGCAGGAATGCAATGGAACTATAAACATAATGAGAGATACCAAAAATTCCCAGTAACCAAAACCATGTTGAGTGAGCTCACAGGGAGAGTAAAGACATTACACTAGATTCAGAACTCAGCCTGAGACAACAGATAATAATCAGGGTTTGTGGGTAGATTATTTTTTACTCCTCTGAATATCACAGGAATATTTTTGAGGAGAGGAACTTAGCAAAATGACTTCCTAAAATAAAAATAGAGGCCACTACACTTTTACAAGACAGGTGAATTTTAAAATTTTGATAAAACCAAATGTTGACAAGGATTCAGAGAAACTGGATCACTCATACATTGCTAGTGAGAATATATAATTGCACAGCCAATCTAATACAGTGTGCAGTATCTTATACAACTAAACATGAAACTATCATAGGACTCAGTAATTGCACCCTTGGGCATTATTTTGCAGAGAATTTATGTTCACACAAAAACCTGCGTACAATTATTCATAGTAGCTTTACTTGTAATAGCCTAAAACTGGAATCAGATATATGTCCTTCAATGGGATCATTAAACAAACTATGGTACATACATCTAGTCTATGGAATACTACTCAGCAATAAATAAAACAAACTTTTGATATATTCAAAAAGTTGGATGAATATACAGAGAATTATACTGAATGAAAAATGTCATTCTCAAAAGGTTATATACAGTATGATTCCATTTTATAGCATTTTTGAAACCTCAAATATTAAAAATATAGGCTAGATTAGTGGTTGCCAGGGGTTAGGAACTGAGTGAGGATTAGGGAACTGTACGTTGTCCTTACAGTACCCCCTAAGAGGGTACTAAGGTGTTGGAACTACTCAATATCTTGACTGTGGTGGTGGACATACAACCTACACAGGAAGATAAAACTGTGCAGAACATAGACACCCACACAAAGCATAAAGATAAAACTGGAAAATTTTGAAAAAGATGGAATATATCAATATCAATATTCTCCTTGTGATACTACACTATCATTGTGCAAAATGCTACCATTGGGAAAAACAAAGTGTGTAAGAAATCTTTTGTATTATATCTTACAACTCCATATGAATAAACAGTTATCTCAAAAACAATGTCAACTAAAAAAACAAAAACAAAAAACCTATTTGGATCCTTAAAAAGAAAAACAGGGCTTCCCTGGTGGCACAGTGGTTGAGAGTCCGCCTGCCAATGCAGGGGACACGGGTTCGTGCCCCGGTCCGGGAAGATCCCACATGCCATGGAGCGGCTAGGCCCGTGAGCCATGGCCACTGAGCCTGCGCGTCTGGAGCCTGTGCTCTGCAACGGGAGAGGCCACAACAGTGAGAGGCCCGCGTACCGCAAAAAAAAAGAAAAACAGATAGGGGCTTGTGTTTGTCATATATGTAGTGACGGGAATGAAACTTCATTGTAAAATTATACGCAGGTAAAGCTTTAAATACTAGAAATAAATTTGTAAGTCATTTTTAATCCTTTCTGGAACAAAAGAGCCTCTGACTTAAATGGAGCAGTTCATGACTTAAATAAATAATAAATTTTATTAAATCATACATCTTGTGATGTGTATTTACTTTTTTCCCCTAAGATTCTAAGCTTTTCCACTTCTGTTTTCAGGTAATTTCTTTAAAGAGGCCTATTTCATAACTAATAAATCAGAAGAATAACTTGGATCTTTATATTTCTGGATCAATCACACACTATCAGAAACAGGCTAAATAACTGTTCTCACTTATTTGAAAAAATCCAATTAGCTGTTACTGTAAAAAAAAAAAATGTGCTACTAATTCAGCATATTTGTATTAAGAATGTTAAATTACTATGGTAAAATTTGGAGAACTCTCTTTTGAATCTTTTTAATTATCCAAGACTACTTTATAGAATAACAGAACAAAGAATGAAAGAAAACTCATTTTTTTTCCTTCTATTCCTTTCTGAGTTCCTTTTAATCTACTCTTTTCTCATTTTTTTCTTATTTTTCTTAAATATCTTTTAAAAATCAAAACTAAATTCAAAATATTCATATCAACTACTGCATTTTATGTTTTCTTAAATAATATCAATTGCACTTTCACCTTCTCCATGAATCCTTCTCTGATCATCTCGGTTAAAAGTAATATTTTCTTGCTTGGAATCTTTATAGTTTATAATGCCAAATATCTTGTTTGGTACTAAAATTAAACATCTTTTATTATTAATCTTATATGTAGTATCTGCCCTTAGGACAGGAATTAGGTCTAATTATTTCTTAGTTTCTTTAATTCACCACATTACCCACTGATTTCTATTTAATAGGAGTGCACTAAATAAATGTTGACCGATATTGGACCAAAATTCACATCTAAAAATATATGAAATCAAAACACATACTTTCCTAAATAAAAAGCATATGAATATGTACATCACCTTCACACTGTTCTACACACATATCAGATCTTTATGCTTAATATAAATAATCCATCTCCAGGCCACAAGGGCACAATTAATGAATATGCTCCGTAAACAGCACCCCAACTGGGGATTGAACTTTCCACATGGGCTATCAGAAATCTCTTTTCCTTCTCCAAAACTTCTGGAAGTAGATCGTACACTCTACATTTCAGGAGCATCAAGGATACTTTCTTTTCCTAAAGTATACTCAAAAAGAGAAATATGGAAGAGAAAGGGAAATACTGTTCACAGTGCTGTGTCTCAAGCTGAAAAAAATGGGGAATGATTTTGCATAGAGACCAATGTTTAAATTGTGACGAAGCTTTATTTTTTTTTACTTTTTTATTTTTTTGCGGTACGTGGGGCTCTCACTGTTGTGGCCTCTCGTTGCGGAGCACAGGCTC
The DNA here is from genome assembly GCF_951394435.1 of Stenella coeruleoalba. NCBI lineage: Eukaryota > Metazoa > Chordata > Mammalia > Artiodactyla > Delphinidae > Stenella > Stenella coeruleoalba. The sequence continues at coordinate 107,246,315 of NC_137150.1, read as the reverse complement.
CGGACGCGCAGGCTCAGTAGCCATGGTTCACGGGCCCAGCCGCTCCGCGGCATGTGGGATCTTCCCAGACCGGGGCACGAACCCGTGTCCCCTGCATCGGCAGACGGACTCCCAACCACTGCGCCACCAGGGAAGCCCGTGACTAAGCTTTAAATGGTAGTGGCATTATAAACTAAAAGGACTTCTTGTGTATGATTCTGAGAAATATGAAGCAATATATATGATTTCCTCAGCAGAATGTCTTCTTGATGTGTTTCAAACAACTGCCTTTTATCAGAAATGTTGATGCTCAGAACTTTAGTGAGTTTGGGACTGCCTATATTAAATTCCTAGCAGAGTTTCATAATTAAAGATATGTAGAACTAGACAAAGGCCCGAATAAATTTTAAAATATGACTACATGTTTTTAAAATAGTAATGCCAGCTATACAGTGTTTCAGAAAAGAGCAACACCTACTAAGGAGAGTCTTCATTTTGACTTCCAAGTCTTACAGAGCATGGTAATCACATACTTTACTATCCACTGAAGCTTCAGTGAGGGTCAGTGGGGTAGAATTTTAGTTAAATATTCAGAGAGAGAGAAGAAAAAAAAAACTACCATATGTCTCAGGATTTATATATCTCAAGGGATACCTGGGGTTGAAGTCTAAGACAACATGTTTCACTGGGAATCTGAAAATCTGAAGACATTGGAGAGGGAGAAAAGTAGATAGAGAGAAACTATTCATTCTTTTGGAATTATTAGTGCTTTCTAGAAAGATCTTGATCATTTTTTAACATCTTTATTGGAGTATAATTGCTTTACAATGTTGTGTTATTTTCTGCTGTATAACAAAGTGAATCAGCTATATGTATACATATATCCCCCTATCTCCTCCCTCTTGCATCTCCCTCCCACCCTCCCTATTCCACCCCTCTAGGTTGTCACAAAGCACCGAGCTGATCTCCCTGTGCTATGCGGCTGCTTCCCACTAGCTATCTATTTTACATTTGGTAGTATATGTCTATGCCACTCTCTCACTTCGTCTCAGATTACCCTTCCCCCTCCCTGTCTTGATCATTTCTTAATGTCTCCCTCAGGTATGATTCCATGCAATTCCTCTGACTTCTTAAAGCCTCCTTCTGAACTGTCAGACACATTAATTTCCTCTTTAAAATCTATTTTTAGCATTCACTTTTATTTAGTCATGTCAGTTTTGTCCCTTGAACCCCAAAGTTCTTGGAGGGGGTCTCTAATCCATGACAGTATAAAATGGAGTGAATGCCAGATAAGTCCCTCCTGGGTAAGTCACCTATTTTCACATGTTTATTGCCTTGTATGCTTTATTAGATCAAATCAATGTTTATGAAATGTTTCACACGGATGCCCCTCAATAAATGTTTAGTCTGATCATCCCTGGCACCAAAATTAATTAAAGGGGCTTTGTAAGAACTGTTTGCAAAATGTTTTGACATGCTCAGATGATAGTTGTATAAAATGTATCACACTGATTTTTATTACCTGTTTAAAAATTTATATGGTAGCTATCACTTTAGAACTTAGAAACTTTGACAAGGATACTATGTTTAGCAATAGAATAAAATAGACTGGAAGAAAAAGCATTCTATTTCCTAGGTCACCCCATACTCAGGGATAAGAAATTCTATGCAGCTAGGTAAATGTGGATTAAAAGATGACTCGGAATTTATTTTTAATAGTAACACTCTTGTCCCTTATCCTTCTGTTTTTGTTTTCTTTTTTTACTCATCTTTACTCTCTACTTCCCCCCATTTTTTTTTACAATTACACTCAATGTCACCAATTCACTTTGTTCTGACTCATACAACATCTCTGCCACCTCTTCCTTGGTCCATCACTCTGATATTCATGTTCCTCTCTGAATCATGTCAGCTGTCCTCTCTCTTTCTGAAACATACATTCTATTCTCCTGTTATACTTCCACATACCTGCTATTGCTTTTGTCACACATAATGATTGGGTGGGGGATTTATTTCAACTTAGAACATGATGATTTGAAGAATGAGGGTCCGTTCCATTTGATAAGTGTACACATGGGCAGAAATTTCAGTGATCATGGAATATTTTCTGTAGATTTTCTAAAGACTATTCTAAGAAAAGTAATATATTCCAAGAATAGATAAGTACTGTCTTTCTTCTGTAGGAATATAACTCAGAGAAGACAAAAGGGCAAAAGTAAGCATAGCATAGTAATTCTGTTTTACATCAGTAAGCTTACCACAAATAATGAGCTCCATAAAATTTGGTTTTCTTTTCCATACACACTTATTGATTTTTTTTTAATTTTATGGAATACTAAATTATTTTCCTGCGATCAGCACAGCAATCTCAGGGGCTTCTAAGAAAAGTAATTTTTACTATTAGAGCACCTTCAATGACTTGATAAAATGACAAGATGTTCTCAAAGCCTTCTCAGAAACTAAATATTTTGAGATGATTTACATATCCTGTTTAGGCAGCATATGAAAAGCAAGAAATTAAATTGACTCCATTGACTTTATTTTCTAATGGGCATGGATTATTCACCCTATAAAGTACTACAAAGCAAAAAGCTTGAATAATATGTGTGTGTGTGTGTGTGTGTGTGTGTGTGTGTGTGTGTGTGTGTGTGTGTGTGTCTGCCGGAGATATCCTATTTTGACTTGATGATCATCTGTCCATATTCTATAGAGTATCATAAAAAATTTAAAATACTCTGGTGATTTATCCTACATCAGTGAAACATCATTTATTTAGTTTATTGAAGATGAGTCTGCCCATATCTTAATATGCAACATGTTTCTGTCATATAAAAAAGTCATCAAAATTTATACTTAGGGTGATAAAGCCAGAACACAGAGAAAATTTTCTTTAAAAAGCCTCAACTTGATCCAAAAAGCATCCTGTTTGTATCTCTTCTTAGAAACTTGGAGGGAAGAAAAAGATGTCTGGTGTAACACATTTGCTAATGGTTGAAGAATTAAGCAAAGATTTCAGATACTGATGTAAAAATTATCTCAATAGTTGAATTTGCTTTCTAGTTCATGTTCCATTGAAGACTATCATTTGTCCTTAACATGTTGAAAACTTATATAATTTCTTTCCAAGGTATGATCAGATATTGTCAATTTTGAATTTGTTTCTCCAATGAGATTAGTAATAAACAACACAACCCCTTCAAAGTAAATTTATTTATGAAACATAAGCCAAGCATTTTACACTAATTCTTGTCCACAGTTGTGATAATAACTATTACTGTCTTAGTTTTGATAAAGATTAGGAGTACTGCATGAGTCTATATCAATCTATATTACAGAATAAGTTTAAGGTAATTATGAAACCACTAGGGACAAATTAACTATCAACACCTTAGTTGTGGCTGCAAAGAAAAGAGTAACTTTAGTTCTTTGTTTTAACTCTAGCATATATAGAAATGGATTTATGTTTCACCACTGGAGTTGCTAAAAAAAGCCCATATGAAGAAATTCATTCAGCCCCAGACTAACCCATACTAAAAAGCTGTGATTTATTAACACTTGACTTCAAGGTGAATTTTCACAAACATTTTAAATAAACTTCTTAAAATATAGTATTTTTGCATTAGAAATTTGAATTAATTTTTATTTCTATTTTAGGAAAATAAAAGTGCTTGAACTTGAACTTTTCATTAATATCAGACACTATTTTATTATCATCATGAGATAGTTGTTACACAAAATTAAGCAATCAATTCATATGATATGAGTGATAACATCTATCCTGTACTAGATGATAAAAATCATTGAAGAATGAAGTCAATGATTCTTAAAACAGCAATTTACAGGTTTCTAAATTGCTCAGTGTATGGTGCTGTTTTTATTTTAATTTGTTTCTGCATCTCCAAAAGATGTGATAGCAATTAAATTGCACCCACACATAAAAACATGTAAGTAGAGGTTAGAGCTGTATTGTGCACTGAAGGAACTCTGTATTTTTTTACAAACTATTGACAGAGAAATCATATTTGCATGCCATGAATTCTGCATTCCAATCATTTGTACCCACATATTTTGAAATTTTAGTTCACCCTGTTCAGTAATACTTTGCTTGAACCAAAGAAGCCAAAGGAGGCAAAATATCCATGTCTTTTAAAAAATTGTAATTGAACAATGATAACACCCTGAGCCTTCTACCAAATTATCAAGAGTTTATCAGCCACATTGTCAATAACTACATTGTGTTCACTTTACCAGTTTCTGCACTTCAGAATGAAAGGCACTTCTTCGTGCTAAAGTGAGTTAGGGATTATATTCTGTAAGAACCACTATGGGTGATGGAAGTCTAAGTGATCTCCTACTGCTGGCCTTGGACCGTGAAGCAGCTGAGAATACTAATAGCAACAAAGCAAGAGCAGTTTTTGCTAGTTTAAGATCATGCCAGTCTCTTCTGATGTAAACAGGAATTTGATGGATGCAATGATCTGTCTGCTCTCTACAAGCAGCACATAAAACTTATTTTAAATTGTTTATACTTTTAGATTTCATCTGAAATGCAGGATGGGCTGTGACTGAATTGAAGATAATATTGGAATATGACTTGGAGGAACACAACTAGCACACAGCTTCTTTTCTCCCTGTGTCTTTTTGCTTTCTATCTGTTACCATCCCCACAGAATTTACTGGAAGCAAAAGAAAATTTTAAAAGAGAAAAATGAAAAGAAAAAAATGATGCTCAGGGACGACCTACTGCTTCAAATCAGGGATGAAGGGAGAATATAGCAGTTTGGGTTGTAGAAGCAACATTTAGGGCCCCAACACAACTTATTTTCACACCATATTCTATCAGTATGTACATGTCTGGATGTGCAGTACCTTGCAGCAAGTGACTCTTCCACAGAGAAAAACTGTTTCTGATTCTCTCTTCTGTGGAGGCTTCCTCTCTAGAATTCACAAAATGCATTCTTGTTTCCCAGACTTAGCATTTATTTCTCTTCTGTTTTGCTATTGAATAATAGTTATGTATGGTTTGGCCTAGAAATGGCACCCCTGGAGTGAATTGTTGTATCAGTAACTAATGTGAAAAGCTGATTTGCAGATTTCCCTGTATCAAATGCTCGTTTCATGGCATTATCACAAAGCATTTCTGCCAGCATCAGAAGAACAGATGATTGACATTTCTAGAGACTGAAGTGGTGAAATTGTTGTAAGGAAAGGTAAGAATTGGTCAATAAAACAATAAGTATTTCTCACTAATGCCTTCACATCTGTTTTATTAGCCAACCTAGCACCAGCTGAAAGCATCATGCCCACGTGGCAACTGCCAAATATCAGGGACATAGCTTATCAGGGCCAAAACATGGGGCACAGTAATTTTAACAATCAGATTTGCCTCAGTGATAACCAAACCAATGTATATGGAACTGCAGCTTTTTCTTTTTCCCTTTACAAAAGTGGAAAATCTCCTTTGAGAAATAACTCCTCCTTACCTCTCTTTTGTATGACCGATCACCCACTCATTGATGTATGGTTACCTCCACTGCTCTAAACCCTATTCTTTCAAACCCAATGCTCTCTCTCCATCTTATGAGCTCTTCCATTCCCAAGCCATGTTCTGGATCTTGACTTGCCAACCTACCCAGTAGAAAAATCTCATTTCCAGTAGTCTTCCATTGGGAATGCTCTGATGGACCATTTAAATTATTAATGACAGATAAGTCTTAATGTGTTGTTCCTTCAAAGAACAAATATCCTATCTCAAAATAATAAAAAGGAAGAAAATAAAGATGCCGTATTTTAAGGCATATATTTTCTTTTATGCCCCTCAAATGTCACCACATCCTAAAGGAAGTGTGTTCTTCTCTCATTTGAAATAGCCCTCCCAAGAGGACTTTCTTAAAAGGAGTCTATGGCAGTAACATGCATCCCAAGGGGATGAGGACAATTCCCCTGGGGGCCTATATTGTATTCTCTTAAGAATTAAGGTATTTCATCTTTGCTTCTGGTAGAAGGAGATACATTATATCAGGATGACAGATATCTGCTTAAATTGAATTCTTTCTCTAGTGTAAGGCTGAATGTCAAAAAAATTGCTTATAAGAGTGAATAGTACTGATTCAAACAAAAGCTGTTGTTTAATTATATGCCTTTTTCCAGAATCCCCATTGGGATCATTTCTAGTAACTGCTATCTTTATGTGGTAGTGCAAAGAGATACCCATAAGATCACAGACTTATAGATAGACCTTTTTTAAAGCCCAGGTATTTCTCAATTAATCCTGATATATTAGCCTAATGTTAGATGATGGTGATGGTGGATGACAGATATCTACAACTTGTGTGTCGCCTCTGCATACCACATAAGAGATACTCCTTAAAACAAATCTCACTGAGATAGAGACTCATCAATACAAAAATCAGTTTAATGCATGCCATGAAAATGTTGTTCTCCCTCACTCTTAGGCACTGCTAAAAATGATACCAATATAGTTATAACCATAAACATAATATCTTATATTTGCATAGTTTTAGAGTTTTCAAAGAGGTTAAGTATTTATTATCTTATTTGATCCTCACAACTCCATGGCAGTTAAAAAACTGAATATATAAAGGTTAATGGGTTATATAATGGCATAAGTTTTGTAGAGCTAGTAAATTAGAGCATATTCTTAGCCTGAAAAATGTTTCTTTGGGTTATAATTTAGCATTTTGTGGCACTTCTTATAGTCTCTTTCTTAGTATATGAAGAGAGATAAAAATATATAAATTTCAGGGCTTCCCTGGCGGCGCAGTGGTTGAGAGTCCGCCTGCTGATGCAGGGGACATGGGTTCATGCCCCAGTCCGGGAGGATCCCACATGCCGCGGAGCGGCTGGGCCTGTGAGCCATGGCCGCTGAGCCTGCGCGTCCGGAGCCTGTGCTCCACAATGGGAGAGGCCACAACAGTGAGAGGTCCGCGTACCGCAAAAAAAAAAAAAAAAAAAAAAAAAAAAATATATATATATATATACATATATATATATATATAAATTTCATACTTGGTAAGCAAAACTAGGTCTAGAACCCAGATTTTCTGATTCCTTACTCAAGTACTCATTAGGCTCTCTATGTGCTTCATGCCAAGATACTCCAACTCTTAATTAAAATGAACAGTCCCCAGCATCAATTCGACATACAAAGCTGCCAATATGCCACTCTTTGATATGTGTGCCAAAACGTATCAATGACTGCAGATTTGAACAGGTGGCCTCTTGAATTATCATAAAGTATTTGTGGAGCTCTCACAAAGTTCAATGGCATTGTCTTAGGCCCTACTGAGGAAAGTGCACTTTTCCCTGCTAGGAATATTTCATAAAAATTGGTGACCATGGTAATACCATTGGTAATAATTACCATTGGTAATAATTACAATATTTCCAGTTTCCATTAACATTGTATCTGTAATGGGAATAGGAGACTGTTAAGGCTAAAATCCGAAGGAGATAGTGAAGAAAACATTGTATTATTTACTATATTTCTCAAATTAGATTCCTTCTTTATTATAATTTGTACTACATGAAGAATTTAGTTTTTTTCCCATAACCTAACACTGCTTTCTAAAACTATTCTCTCTGAAGAAATAAACATAATTTTCTAAATAACATCTATAATTTGTACAGATATTGAATAGTTCCACCCAAATTACTTATATTTATGCTTTTTATGTTTAATATAAAGTTTGATGCTGGAAGTGAGGTATTATTGTAACAATTTTATAGATGAAGACTGAGGAATTAGAGAACTTGACCAACTCCCAAAAGCTAGATAATATAATGACAGAGAAAATCTTGAAAAATCAAGTCGATTCAAAAATTCATGTTTTCAAAAGGGTTTTGGAGATTTTACAGTATTTGAGCACATCTAGTGCTGACTTGAGATAACCCTTCCACTAGTAGAAAGCTACTATAACTGAGAAATGTAAAACCAAGTGTCAGGCATGTCTAGTAACAAAATTAGAAGAACTACAGACATTGCTTATTGCTTTTTTTTTTTTTTTCATCTTACTCCCAAAGAAATGTGCACTGGATGATAATTATGCTTTTGGGCATATCTTCCAAGAAGTAAATTTGGCAATCTACTTCATGATGGGTTCTGTTAAAGAAACAAAAACATTGATGGAGACAAAACTTCAGTATGGGTTCATCTAACTTCACTGGATACTTTGCATGTTTTCAGAAGTTCGTGTAACTAAAGGATTTGTTTTTACTTCAACACAGATTTCAAATCAATGGTCAGGTTTGTTTTTATCCCCTAACATGTATTAAGTAAAGTTTTATCATAAATTATTTTTATGAAAACTGAAAGTAGGAGAATAATCCTCTTCCTATTCCTTATCAACTAGAGAACAGTCACATGGCCTATGCTCTGCCAATCATTTAGAGATTATCCATGACAACAGTGGCACTGGGATGGATGATGAGAATTCAGGAACAAACAAATCCAACAACAAGGCAACAAATAACAAATATCTGGTGGGGTTATTGCAATGGCAGAACATTAAGAAACACATTGTTGTAGCAGAATTTGGTTGATTTTTGCTCCTTGGTCCCTGCTAAAGTCTGTTATCACAAACAAATGATTGCTTCTGACATAAATTAATTTTTAGTTCAATGAAGTTACCTTCAGTAATTTGTTTATACTTTGCAATTGAGGTTTCTGAAAAATTAAGGGCTAGATGATAAAAAAATGGTGTGCATATGCACACATGCTTACTTTTATGTTTTGATATTATTTCACTGTCTAAAGCACACACAATAGGTGGTGAGAAATTTGTTTAGATTCATTCATTGTTCAATTGTAAAATATGTTTCCAGTGTGTCCTTGTTGATGCTGTTTTGGTTGAAAAGAATGGAAAACAATTTGAGTTAGCTGTTTTTGAACAGATCTGCAAAACAAAGGATTATCTTTGGGTAGAAGGAAAGACAGTTATTCCACTGAAATAAGAAAATGGGAAGTAAGAGTGGGGATAGACGTATTTATTTTTGAAAGTCAGAGGCAGATACCTAAGGGTGTTGATGATGCTGTGGCCCTTTATCTCATAGGGAATTCTTGATTGATAAGACAGAGCATTTGTGCTCTGGGCCTCTGCTTCTCTGCTTTGAACGTTAGAGACATGATATGTGAAAAATGTCAAAGATCCCTGTTTTTACAGGAATAATGGAAAGTGTGACTTTGCTATTGTAGGGTAACATGACAAGCTTGATTATCTCCCTTTTTCTCTTGAGTCATCAATTTCTCTTCTTTTCCTGAATCATTCTCATCAGGAAAGAAACATGCAATACTATACCCATTTTATTTATTTTTTTTAGAATTGGTAAAAATCTTTTATTTATAAATATTGGTAGCTAGAGGTAAATTTGATGGTCAGGAATAATGGTGTTTTAAAGGGATTTTTTTTTGTTTGTTTATTTTCACAGCTTTATTGAAGTATAGTTGACATACAATTAACTGCACATATTTAAATGTAGACGCCTCAGAAGGCCTAACTCCTGAAAACAGTGCTTGAGGATTTTGTTTGACCTTAGTGTCATCATCCTGTACTCCAACAGTACTCCTGTACTCCATCCTGAGATCTAATGTAGAAAAGCTAAAGCATATAGAGCTAGATATCACTGAATCCAGTACATCTCCCTAAATTAAATCTCAAAATCCTAATACAAGTGTGTTTTCTTGTTATTTGGTCTCATTCACCATACAAACCCAGGTCAAATGTTCCTTCCATGTAACCCTTTCTTGCTTTCCTCTCCTTGATCCTCTTTTCTATCCTCTATCACAAGACATACCCTACTACACAGTGATATATCAGTTTGCAGGGTTCTCTGGTTTGGCTCTTAAAGATTAGAGACAGTGTCTGTACTTCCAATATGCAGTATAAGATATCATACAGGGTAAGCTTTAAAAAAAATGTTTATTGAACTAAATTAGTCCTACCAGCTAATTATGGAGCAGCAAAAGAAATTTTCCTTAAGTAAGGGCCCAAGTGAGTTGTATCTGAATCAATGGATCATGGGGACTTTCAGGGCTGAAAGGAGCCCTAAAGGTCATTTGCCCAACAATCTTCCAATGCTTGAACTTCCTTTACAACATCCTATTTGAACAATTAATGATGAGCACCTTATGACCTCTAGAATTAGTTTACTTCATCACCAGTATGCTCAGAGTCTAAAAGTTCTACCTTCAGGTTAGCAAAACTTATCCTCATTTAGTTTCCACCCAGAGCAAATCTATTAATACCTTCTTTCATATGACAAGCATTCAAACATTTCAAGACAGTTCATGTTCCCTGCAACTTTTCTTCTTCAAGAAAAACATTCCCAGTCTTCCAAATATGGCTCACTAGTGTGGTTCTAACTTCTGTCTCCATTCTTCAGAAGTAGCCTGACCACTGAAGAATCAAGCAGGGCTATCACATCTCCCCTCCGTGTCCTTCATCTTATATTTACACCAGTTCATAAAGCTTATGGCACAGTCACTATGAGATGGCTTCAGCATACTGTGAACAAAATCCCCTAAATCTCCTTTACAGAATCTGCTGCTAGGTTGAGCTCCTCTGCTCCCTACTTAAGGTCATGCAATTTGACTTTTTTTAGACTCAAGAAACCAGTTTACTCCTGTTAGAGTAAACCTTGTTAGAGCTCTCCATTGTTCCAACCATGCCAAGACTTCTATGAAACCTAGGTCTGTCATCCATTGTGATTGCTACGCTTCCCTTATTTATTTCATATCCAAACTGAAGGCCTGGTCTTCATCAGCTCATTCCAGAGCAATCATCAGATGGCCTAAGTGAAGTGGCCTTTCTTGAGGGCTGTCTCCTCAATACTCACAAAGTATTATGTACTGAGCCACAGTAAGATGCCTTGACATACTGGGCTTAGGACATGGGGTTCACCACCCTCCTGCACAGCTGGAACAGGGCAAGAGAATTTTGGGGCCAAAGATTCAGCTTTCACTGTAACCACTCCCTGAACTGTGGCCTCCACAATCATCCACAGAAGCTGCCATCTTGGGGAAGTACACTGTTCCCTCTGGGCTGCCATCTTGAGAAGGCTGGCAGTTAGGATAGCTCATTGATGATGTGGGTGAGAATGGGAAGAATATATCAGCACACTGCTCAAGTTTCTGAGGAAAACAATTTATACAACTTCTTACATAAAATTATTTGGGTCTATTTGCAACTAAGTGGGTATTTCTTAGCAAAACACCCCCAAATGCAAAAATCAGTCCCCTTCCGATGGTATGATTTTTTAAAATTTTAAAATTTTTCCATTGGGGGAAGCAAAATGACTACCTTTCCAAGTCCTCATGTTTATAGATGAGACCTGGAAGGTAAAAATGATTTGTGCCACAGGTATGCCATACCTTATAATATCTCTCACCCCCTCTCATGTGTCCTCCCTACTCACACTACTGAACAAAAAAGACTGAGAGAAAGGGGAGTCTCATGAGAGAAAGACCCTAGATTCTGAGATCACTGCCTAGACAGGGTTGCCCACAATGTACCTGAACAAATTTTGGATTTGTTTATTCCAGCAGGACAATCCTGACTAACACAGCCAGTATATACTTAGCAATGCCAGTCAACACTGTGTATTATGACTGGCGTTATAAATTTTCTCACTTAAATAGTAGATATTGTAAAAGGATGAACATCTTTTTGAATAGCTCTTTTTGTCTTACCTCATCTCTCAAATAATATATCTTCCATTTTCATAAATAGGACATTAAAAAGACTTGTCTCAGTATTGACTTTATTTGTATAATGAGAAGCCACTGAATTAGAGACTATTCTTATAAGAAGCATCCAGAATATTTTTTACACTATTAAGGAAATAGCTATGCACAAAATGCTTTTTAAGTTTTGGTTTCTCTTCCTAAATACTTTATCAAAAACTAAAATTGTGTCCTGCTTTATATGACACAAGTTAAAGAGACAAGTCAGCATACCTAAATTTTAGTAAAAGTATATTCAATAAATGTGATGTCCTAATGAAGTCACATTTTATATTACAGTTTAATAGAATCGAAAAAACTTAAATAAAAGTGAATTAAAGCACATGGGAAAACAATAAGTTTTAACATTTTAGTTACAGAACTACAGTATTTAGCATTTCAACATGAGAATCATGGTATTTATAAATGCAAGGAAATCACAAAAATGCTTTTTGAATACTTTCAAATCTACTGGATTTCTGTAAGAGTATATGACTTATGAGATAAAGATATATAATTAATGGCATAAGAGATTGTAGACATTATGAATAAAAACTGACAAACCAATGAACAAATATCACAGTCCATGATTCCAAAAAATAAAAATACAAAGAAAGATGGGATGAGGGAGAGTGGAGTAAAATCTAAGAGGAGTATGTTAATTAAAATTATGAGTCCCTCCAAGCTAGTAAAGACTTGCAAACTTTGAAAACTTACCCAGATAGTGTCAAAACTTAAATTTACCTTTTCTTCATGAGGGTTATATTGTATATAGAAAATTTTCAGTCAATTTTGAATAATTTAATATCCAATTAATATGTGAATTAGCAAAATGTTACACTGAAAAAACTCTAGCATTTATCATCTTCTAATATCTGTCATCTGATATCAGCATTGATAACAAAAGCAATTAAGAAGAGAAGAAATGAGGTGGTGATAGGAAAGTAAATTGTTTCACAAAAATAAAAGGAAACATAGGAAAATTATAAATACTAGTTATATATTATTTACTTTGGGAAATATACTACAATTGAGTCATAATCATATTTTCTACCTGGAGATGGAGTACCAGTGTTAGAGAGATAAGAGATATAGACAAAAGACACCAAAAATCTCTTTGGCAATCATGTACAGAAGAATAAAGTTTGAGAAGTAGCAAAGAGACTAAAAAAATAACACGTGTATTTGAGGTGCCTTTTACTTTCCTCAACAGGAGAAACTTTGACACTACAAATTGTTTGGTTTTCTTGAAGGACAAAAGCACAAATGGGTAGTAAAGGCTGAAGAAATAAGAAATTCTGGGAGATGTGTGGTGCTAATGGTAAAAACTATAACGACTTCACAATTTTACTAATTAACCTAGTTTTACCAATTTTTTAAACCATCAAAACTATATTAATAAGATTACCTACATCGGTAAGCAAGTTCTCATTCCCAACATTGACTGGAGACACTAGAAACTAAAGAACACTTCTACATAAATGCTACATAACTTTCACTGAAATTTTCCTTGATTTTCCAGCCAGATGAAAAGTAAAAATAATGGTTAGATGGCGAATTGAGCATCGAAGATACAAAAACATCATTAGAATGATTCTGCTAAGTTAGTAGGACTTCTCATATCTCAGTTTATTATACAGTGTGTTGAAAGAAATTTAAACATCAGTCTCAGCATTTCATTGTCGATGTCAAATGGTAAGTTTATATAACCAAACAGCTGTTCCATACGACAGCGACCTGCGCCAGAAACACACAGCCGCCAAATTGCATTCTGCAATTTGAGGCTTGAAAAATTGTTAAAATAGGTGTTGACAATTTCATTTTTGCTTATAGTACTTATTGCTGTCTCTCTATTCATCACATTTGCCCTTTTTTAAGGCAATAATAAATTTTATTATGTCAATTTATATGTGATAAAAAAACTTCCAATTATGTACAATGACTTCTATCACCGCCACTCTAATTAAAGGGTTTTTTTGTTTTGATTCTATTTTCATATTTGTGCCTTACAGACATTACACTTTATTGTATTTTATAGGAGGATGCTACCTCCTATATGGTACAACCTCCTATAAAAATATAATACCATAAAGAAGATTTAACAAAATTCATGGTGCAATGTTCTTCTGTGGGTCTTCATCGACATAGTAAATGAATTTGCTGTACACTCTGGAAATTTGGTTCTATTTTTGTCTCTTTTTTTTCCTCTTTCTTTTTTATTTTTGGCTGCATTGGGTCTTCATTGCTGCATGTGGGCTTTCTCTAGTTGTGGTGGGCGGGTGCTACTCTTCATCGTGGTGCATGGGCTTCTCATTGCAGTGGCTTCTCTTGTTGCAGAGCACAGGCTCTAGTTGAGTGGGCTTCAGTAGTTGCAGTACATGGGCTCAGTAGTTGCAGTGTGTGGGCTCAGTAGTTGCAGCACGTGGGCTCTAGGGTGCATGGGCTTCAGTAGTTGTGGAGCATGGGCTCAGTAGTTGTGGCTCACAGGCTCTAGAGTGTAGGCTCAGTGGTTGTGGCTTAGTTGCTCTGCAGCATGTGGGATCTTCCCGAAACAGGGATCGAATGCATATCCCCTGCATTGGCAGGCAGATTCTTAACCACTGCACCACCAGAGAAGACCCTGTAGTTTTGTCTTTTAAGAATTTTGCAGAGAGACATCAACTTGGCCTGGCCTCATTTACGCCAGTTTTCTTTTCTATACTTTCTATTCACAGCTGCAGAATACAGGCAACATATAAATAAGACATATTTAGAAAGTATACTTCAGATTTCTCAGAGACTTTTGGCAACTCATCTAAAATGAATCTTTTCTATATAGATATGGTAGGCCTTGTTTAAGAGTAAATCATAGCACTAAGTAAAGCTCAGAAATAATGCTTCCCATCATCTATCTCCTCAATTTATCTACTGCTTTGGTGACCTAAATTTGTTTACCTATTGCAAAGGACTATGGGAAAGAGGCTGGAGACTTTCTTATCATTGGCCTTAAAACAATAAAGAAGAAAGAAAATCTTTACCAAGTTATTTTTCCAACCTGACAAGATTTTAGTTTTCTAAATAGCTACCATAATTGAAGTAAGTACAATATTGTATATACAGAGAAGAAACTGAAACTCAGGCAATGTGTGGACAATGTGAAGAAGGCACTAGGAAGAAGTTGCACTTGAGTCTGGTACAGAATGAGTATGTGTCTACAGAGTGAAAAAAGAGAAAAATAATTCCAGGTAGAGGAGAAAGAGATGAAAGGATATTTTGTGCTAAGAAACAAAAAAAAGTTTTGAAGAACTCAGAAGATTACATTGTAAATATAAATATAGGAGTTGTATGTCATGCTAAGCAGTTCCAGCCTCACTGTATAAGCAAGTTAAAATATAATTACAAAAACTAATAGTGAAATTTCATTGAGCATTTACTATGTGTCAATTATAGGAACAAGTGTTTATTCTATCAAATTCTTCAAACCATCCTATGAGCTAGATACTGTTGTTATGCCCCATTCATTAAAAGGAAAAACTGAGGACTGGTCAACTAATTCATTTGCTTCTGGTGGCAAAGCCCAAATTTACACTCAGGCAATCAGAATCCAGATTCTGTGTTCTTAAACAGTCTAATACTCTACCATTCTAAGAAATCATATTTTTATATTATGATGTGAAAGTATAAAAAGTATGACACTGCCTCATTAAAATTACTTAGGACTGTTTAATTGTGTAAATCTAAATTTAGTTTGAAATCTAATGAACAGGATAATGGTATCTTGAAAATACTGAAATTGTCTCATTAAATATTCTTTTCTACTACAGTTTCTTAGCTTTCTTGCTGACATTCCATAGCATTTTTCTTTACCTTTTATCATCTCATTTCTTTATAAGTATTTCAGATATAATCATTAGATAGTTTAAGAGTTTCTCTTCTTAGGTTTTCATGCATCAAAACATTCCACAGTATATCAATTTTGGTATGGTCGAATCAAATTTATGTCTAGAATAAAATGATAAAGATTTACTTATGCTCTGGCTTTTAAAGTGCTAGAGTCCATAACCTAAAACAAATAAACAGAAGACATTGTAATCTGAGTCAGCTGGGTTCAAATCTGAAATCTGCTACTTACTTAATCTTACTATAATTGTGTCTTTGGAAGATTTCTAGATTTATTTCTAAACTGTAAATAATAATACTTAGCTTGTATGTTTCTGGTGAGAATTATAAGATGTAATATTAAAAAGCTAATACATGGCCAGATATAACAGTTTCAATAAATTGGTGCTGCCAATGTTATTCTTATTGTTGTTGTTATCACTAAGAGTCAGCCAGCCCAGTCCTCTCCCAAAGTCAACCATCCTAACTACCTTGGTCACTGATGTTACTTATTGCCAGATTTTCTATGTTAATGTGCAAAATCAGTTGTTGTTGTTGTTTTAAACTCATCCTCTACTTAAGCTCTTGCATCTCTATTACTGGTACAGTGAACCGACCATGGGATATATGTCATTCCCAGATGCCCCCTAGGGGTGATGTTCTTCAGGGCTTGCTCCATATCTACTTTCCTTAGCATAGTGATGAACCTTAAGTGAAAGGTTCTTGAGATTTAAGGTAGAGAGCTTTCTTTTCAACTATTCTAACATAAGAATAATACATTTAAGAAATGGCATGTTATGCCAGTTGAATCTAATTGGATGTTTTTTTTTTTTTTGGCTAAGGCTGATATATTCTAGAATACATGATGCTGTACTACATTTTCTCTCAAAAGCTTTTCAGATAAGATTAATATTTCTCAGTAAAATTTAGAAATGGAAGTTTCCCAGAGATCAGATCAGATGTTGCCGACATATAGGGTTGAAAGAAGGGAAGACAAATATTGTCTGCCCTGCTTCCCTACCAAAAATTTGAGTCCTGGGCTTCCCTGGTGGTGCAGTGGTTGAGAGTCCGCCTGCCAATGCAGGGGACACGGGTTTGTGCCCTGGTCCAGGAAGATCCCACATGCCGCAGAGAGGCTAGGTCCGTGAGCCATGGCCGTTGAGCCTGCGTGTCTAGAGCCTGTCCTCCGCAACGGGAGAGGCCACAACACTGAGAGGCCCACGTATGGGGGGAAAAAGAAAAAAAATGAGTCCTATGATTTCCCTCAGAATATGGGTTTTAAATGAAATGGAACAAAAATGTGTAATTATAATTATTACCCATTCCTTTCTGATTTGAACTCTTTTCTTAACAAAAACCTTTTTTACTTGTTGTCATTACTAGCCATACTTAAAAGCATTTTTCTTGAAGGTTTGATTCTTGAGAAAATGTATATATAATTGATATATAAAGGTGTTAAACTTTTTTAGTTTAATAAGTTTTCCCAATAATGTAATACAAAAAGTGTGTTATAAATTTGTACATATGTATACATACACATATATATTTACAAAAAATATACACTTTTTAAAATACAAGGTTATTTTTAATTCCATTTTACCTTATCCCAAATTCCACTTATTTCTTTGTTTCACCGTAGTCTCAGTCATGTACCTTCTATCATGTTTCTTGTTAATTATACTTATCATTACTGCAACTATCTTAAACCTGCAAAATACACCCTGAAAACTGCCCTCATAGATTTTTTAAGAATCAATGAATTCTTCTAAATGTCAGTCATCAGTTTGTGTCTGTATTTAAAATATTTCACCTCATAATCATTGAAATTTCAATTCTTACTTTGGTTCAACTGAATTTAGTTATAATATATAGCATTATTCATAAGTAAAAGGTAATGTTCCACACTTTATATTCAAAGGAGCCAATATATCTCTAAATCAATGGTACCTCCGGAAAGTGAACACCTAAATTTCAAATAAGAATTCAACCAATACAGTAATGCATAGAGGTTATGTTTCCTGTGTTAGACTAACAAAATGGCTAGTCTAGAGGAGGAGCCCTCTGGGATGGTATTAATTACTTTAGCAAATTTGCTCTAGTTAAAGGTCTGCCCCTCAGTACTGTAGATACAGGAACCTGATTTTGTTAGCACATACACAGTGTGTCCATGTCTCAGGACCAGATATTGACCAAGCTCATGAGATTGATGTATAAAAGCAGAAAGTCAACTGTTCTTTGAATAGAATGCAATGGGTTCCTAACCTTACTTTGGGCTATTACTCTTTGTGGTTTGTTTTCCAGTTTCAATTAAATGACCCTTTTCATCTTACTATTATATAAGTGCAATTGTTTTCATATCGCAGTCTGCTGTTATGAAATGGTGAGTGGAATTAGAGCATCCCCCAATTTTATCACCCATCCGCTTTTAGAGTGTTGACAGAGTTTATGAGCAGAAGTTCTCTACAATTTTATTTCATGTGTCCAATTCTTTTCCAACAGAATGGAGACCAACCCTCTAAATTAACAACAACAACAACAACAGGAGGAATAAAACAGACCACTTCTTTAAAGTTCCCCAAACCTTAAAAGTTTAATGACTGTATAAACCTTTACTGGGTTTACCTTCTTCACTGAACATAAAATCTCTGCTTTCTTGGGTCATTTTTTTTCCCCAGCTACTTTAATTCACTTTAAGTTTTCCTGATTATATTAAAATACAATATAAAATGTGACTTTATTAGAACACCACATATATTGAATAAGTTTTTTGCTATAATTTAGTTATGTCAATTGTGTCTTCATTAACTTTTTGTGTCTTGTAAAGCAGGACACAATTTTACTTTTTGATAGTGTTTGGGAAAAAAAAAACAAAATGTAGAAAGTATTTTGTGCATATGTTAAAAACTTGTATATTAAACATTCTGATTATTTTAGCTATTTTCATAATAGTATAGATATGCATAGATATTCTGGATGCTCCTTATTAAAAACGCCTCTAAATTGGTGGCTTCTCATTATACAAATAAAGCCAGTACTGAGACAAGACTGTAAATTTTTATTTATTAAAATGGAAGGTATATCATAAAAAATAATAATTTTAATTGCACTTCTGATATATATATTGCACAATTTGAACAAGGAATTCAAAGACACTTTACGTGTTCAGTTACATGCAGGTATTCAAAGCCTAGCACCTAATCTGGGATTTCCACATGGAACACTGTAATATCTATTTGTTATTTCATAATAAAAAATAAAAGTTGTCACAAGACCTAAAATACTCAAGTCCATGTGAATTGTGTATTTTCTGTTTTAGTCAGATCTACAAGGGGAGGCTGGATAAAAATGCCCTTGTTTTGCAAAGAATCAATATAGAAGAGTCAGGTGTATCAAATGCTCAGTGACAGCAAGCTAGGAGAGTCATCATCCATCTCACAGTTAAGACAGCCTCATGAACAGGAGGGTGGGTGGAAGAGGAGCGGGAATGGAGGAGAGGAGAAAGAATATCTGTGTGCAGAGTCTTCATGTTATCGATTAAGATTCCACCCAAGAGACATGGGTGGGTGCTGCCAAAGTTTATCCCAGTTACTCTCCTTTATCTAAGATTTTGTCACTGATCAACTCTCCACAAGAACATCCATTTTTTCCCAGCTATGTTAGCATTTTTACTGACATATTTTTACTAACAATTAAGTCACATAGGCCTGGAAAGTAGGTCAATGATCTGCACATT
Source organism: Stenella coeruleoalba (assembly GCF_951394435.1). Taxonomy (NCBI): domain Eukaryota; kingdom Metazoa; phylum Chordata; class Mammalia; order Artiodactyla; family Delphinidae; genus Stenella; species Stenella coeruleoalba. Next base: position 107,227,005 of record NC_137150.1, on the reverse strand, counting down.
TCTGCTCTGCTCTACTGTTCATTTCATTGTTAATCTCTCAAAGAGCTATTATTTTGAAATAAAATTATTGAGTGAGACCTAACTATAGTCTCAAGTAGCAATATTTTTGTCAATGTGCTAAATATTTCTTATACAACATAAGTTTTATATATAATCATATACATAATATACAGGATTATAATATTATATATAATTATATATATAGTGATAATATATAGGATCTCTTTAAATTTTGGAAGAAAATCCATTGCTTAAATGATTAATTAGAATAAACTGTGTGTCTCACTTTGGTTCACAGAACAGGTCTGTGAATTCTAGTAAAATGACCAAGTATGTCTTCATTAACTTGACCAATGAACAAATGTAAATTACTATAATCAAATGAAATTTATTAAATATATTGTCTTCTTGTTAGGTATCAGGAAAGAAACTTCTCACCATTTTTATCAAGAATTCTTGTATGAAGAACCCTGGATGTTTTGTCTCTTCATTAGAAAATCAAATGACAAAGCAGAAAATGAAAAAATCCTACATATTAATTATAACTTCATACTTAACACATCTACTAAAATCATCTTCTTTGTATGGTGTAAGAATGATTATGATTGTGATAAACCACAAAAATAAAATTCCAAAGCTTGCTCTGTCAAAGCAAATTCCCCATATTCTCTGTCAAGTTTAGTCCTGTTGAGATACTAACTGTTAAACTATATTTCTAATTTGGCTGGAAGCACTACCGTGACTCTCAGTGTTTATGCTTGCTTAAATATGGTTAGTTGAAGTTGAAACCTGTGCCTACGGCTGACAGCAATTTTAACTATAGTAGTCAACTGCCTCCTGAATCCTAAAACCCAGGATCAGATTAACCCTGTATTTTTCAAAACCAAAAACAAATTCACTAAGCAGAGGCAGAGAGAAGTTAGTAATCTCATGTGCATATGTTGCCTATACCTCTTCAGAGGTTACCACATCTAGACCTTTCTGAAAGGCAGTCTAGAAGGGAGGATTTAGAATATATAATCCATATATTAGATCATGCAAAATAAGTATTTTTCTTGAAATTTTAATCCAAAAAATCAAATATACCTTTCTCATATGGTCTGTGAACTAGATTCTTGCTTGTCAAAGCATGGTACATAGAATATCAGTGGCAGCACCACATGCACGTTCCTTAAAAAGACAGAATCTCAGGTCCTATCCCACACAGACTGAGTTACATTCTGCTTTTATCAAATTCATATATGTACAATGAATTTTGAGAAGCACTGGTCTAGATTAACTTCAACAAAAATATAAACTATATTGTATATGCGTTTCTTAGAAATTTGTGTTAACAGTGCATTTATTTCAACAAATTTAGGAATTATGTTTGCATAGTCTTTCCTAGTTAAAAGCTTGGGTTCAGTTTAATATGCTAATTCAAATGTTTGTACTAAGCAAAACACAACATGCAATCAAGCTAAGCATTATTCACATTAAATTTTAAACACAAATGTATTTCAAAGCAAATTAATCTACACATTTTGAACTAATTTACACATATTTGTTAAAGCACACTTTTGATGTCTATAAACTTTTAAGAGTTTTGTGTGTGTTTCTGTGTGTGTCTTTGTTCACACCAGAAACTTCACAATATTATGTATAGATCCTGAAATTTAAAACTAAAGTTTTAAAGTGTATTTAACTTAGAAAACTATGATTTACAATTCCAGTTAAAATTAACATTACTTAAAATAATTTATTGCACCAAAGCTCCAAGATAAAGAAAAATCCATTTAAAGCAATCAATTTGCTATTTTTAACTCTATGCAGCAAAATATAGTGATAGGCTTTGATTATGCAATTTGAAGTAAAATGTTAAAACTACAGTGACATATGTGGGTGAATGCTTAATTTTCCCTTATATTACTTCTCAAGTAATTTGCAAATATTAAGGCTAAAAATGAGATTTTCTTTATAGGTATGCTGTTTAGATGTAGGCAAAAGATTGATACTAACATCCTAAAAAGAAAAAAAAAATCTCCAAAATGTATAATAACTGCTAAATATCTGAGCAAAAAGTAGAGAAGAGAAAGGAAGAGACAATTAGTGGGGTTCACAAAATCTGAGAGAAGGCATAAATTATATAAGCAGATCTATCATATTTCCCATAAATGAGTAAGAGAGTTGCATTAGCTTCCTTTGTAAATGAGTCAGGAATTGGCCAGGCACACTACTCATTTGTCTCTCTTTCACTAACATATTTGTCTTCTTTCTCCCTAAATCAAATGAATGATCAATATGATGTAGTTATGGGGATACTGACTTGGTTTTCCTATGGTCTCAGAGAATGAGCCTTACTGATATTTTTGGTCATATAACTCTTACTTAAAATAATACTACTGAAGATGATAATCTATCATACCATTTCAAGTACATGATAATTCTATTAAAAACAGATTTTAATGAGGGTTGCTGACTCTATGAATTACCAACACACTCTCCAAAGTTATTAAAACTTTACTGTGCAAGAAAACAATGCATTTTCCTATTAAATTCATCACTAAATAACCAGAGAACTCTATTCTTTATGTTATGCTCAAAGTTAAACAGATATGAATTGGGCAAATTATATCCACTGTCTTTTCTGCAAGCACAGCCAACTTTCAGGTCTGTAATGGATATATCTCTTATTGTTTTCATTCCTTCCTTTTCCTTTCCCTCCCTCCCTCCCCACCCCCCACCTTTTCTTTCCTTTCTTTTTCACTTAGGGCATAAACTTAGTGTCAAACCCCAGTCAAGGAGTTATCAAGAACAAACAAAGATCCAAATTTTTGAAAACCTGGGATCAAGAATTATGCTTTTGCTTTTTTATCTCTTCAGTTTCTAGCACCATGCTTGTGAATGGCAAGGTCTTAATATGCTGACCTGAGCTCATTTTCAGACCAAATAGTTATGCATAGAATTGACAAAAATGTTTTTGCAAGCTAGAATCTCATTTTTTCTTTAAAGTTCTTTTTTTTTTTTTCCATAGTAGTCCATATACTTACAGCCTGAATTTCTAATTTCTGACAATGCAACAGAGTGCCCTAATGAGACTTCCCTGTCATTTGTGAAGCCTCATCTAGCCCTGGGATCTCTCAAAGAGATAGCTCAAGGTCATGCAGAAGCAGAAGCCAAAATTGGTCTGTAAGAAACTAAATCTTTGGATAGAGCTGCAGTTTCTTAAGGTCAATCCTTACCTTACACCAAGCTGAAGCCTGGGGCCATCAGACTGCATTAAGCTTGGGTAACGACACAGGTAGTAAGAATACTGACCTTAACAAAGTGTACCCTCTAGGGGAAAGACAGCCCTTGAAATATACAGTTTTTGCATATTCCAGCTTCATACCACCCAGTTACTTCCCAAGTGTAACAAAGGACACTTTACCATCTAATTCTAATTCAGAATCACCAGTTTTTGACCACTATCATTCCCCTGAAATCTATTCAATTTCTGGGAATATGAGATCAAAAGCCAAGCTTTTTAGAATCTTTACATAACTCATATACTCAAGTATTTTACATTGTAGCTCCAAAAAGTCCCTATTAGTCCTGCCTAAGGAACTTGAATATTGGCAACTTGCCTGGTAAAATCTGTGAACATATTAACACCTTGACTGGTCCTGACCTCCTGACCCATTCCTTTAAACTAATTTAGTAATTTCCTACTGAGTACAACTCTGAAATTAGATGTAAATCCTAAAATATCTTAGTCCAGACTACCTTAAAGAAACAAAAAGAATATTTGATACAGTTAAATTTAACCGTTATTGTTTAGAAATTTTGGTGCATTACATTTTGAAGAAAAATTGTCTCACAAAGGAGCTCGGCTGAGATCTGATGGAATTCTATTCCGATCAAACTACATACATAATTGAAGACAACTGTTACCAAATAAATCCCTAACACAGTTTGAGGAAAGAAGAAATACTTTTAAGGGGTAGTAGAGGGTAGATATGACTGTTTTTTATGAAAACAATTTAAATCACTGGTTGGGTGGGAAACATAGGTTTGAAGGTGACTTACTGTTCACTACATACTCTATTGAAACTTTGATGTTTGTATTATTAAATTAAAAAAAAACAAATTAGGCATTAGGACTTTCAAGTGGTCAAAATCGACTTCAGAGAGAGAAATAATACTCTCTTGAAAGATAGAGAAATTACAGAAAAGCAACGCTAAAGAATTTTTCTTGGCTATATTAAGTCACTATTCTCAAACCATTTCAAATAGTGATAGGATATTGGGGACTAAAACAAAAATTACTTATCAAAGGACTCAGCAATTCTTCCTAAGGAAGATAATAGGATGGAGTGAGGAAGAAATAAAAAAAGAAAACAAGATACTGCTTTTTTTTAATCTCAAGAAAAAGCAGTATCATTTATTTCTCTTCTTCCAAGAAGCACGAAAAAGAAGACTGCAGTGAAAGTGTTTAAGAGGCAAAAGAGGTGCTTTTTTGTGCATAATCCCTTTGCCTTTGCAAAGGCAAAGGGATTAAGTTACCAGTGATGGAAACAAGAAGAAACTATAAAAATACTATAAAAACAGTAACAATCAGCCACTAAGAATTTTGATGCAAAAAGTCTAAATGTTAAAAACAAAATGAAAATCTTTATTTTAAGTTAAAAGAAAGAAAAAATATGTTTACTTCCATGGCAATGGCCTGTATTTATATCAAACAGAAGACCCAGAGTTTCTGGAGCAGTCTAACTTGTATGGTGTCTTGGAAGTCAGACTGCCTAGTTCTGAATCCAAATTTGGGGTCATGTCAGCTAAGCAAACTTGGTTAAGATATATACTCCTTCCCCTTCCTCGCTATCCCTCTTGGGACTCTTTTTTAAAAGTTGAGTTTATAAGACAAAAGAACAGTCATGCTATTAAAAGAAAAAAATAACAGAGTTATAGTCATATTCACATTTGTAGCCTTGCATAAACACTCATCAATCTACCAGTTTTTCCTCTTCAGGAATTAATATGCAAAAAGAAAAAACAAGAAGCTTTGGGATTCCTTGGTTTTAAGATTCACTGCTCCAACTTAGCATTTCAAAGTCAGGCCTATTTAACAAACTTCCAGTTACCTAAACACAATTAAAACTCATAATCAGTGATCAAACATTAACATAGTTTGTATGAGAACATCACACAACACATCAGACCTCTCTAGGAGCATCACCCGCAGAGCTGTTAATGAACAGGCATCCGAGAACATGCCTTGACCTTGTTTCTCTAGATAGAGGGGAAAGAGTATAACACAAAGAGGACAGAAGGAAAGTTAACCAAAGCAAGCTGGATTCAGAAAAGTTTTATATGTAAATGCAACTTTCCAACAAAGAATGGATGATGCAATAACCATATAAAGGGAGCCATATTTGTGATTTAAATAGACAGCTAAACAAGTCCTAACTCATGGCAGAAGTACATAGAGGCAATAGCAACCATTCAGGTATGTGTGTCTAGTTCCTTAGACTGTTATGCATTATAGCTGCAGGCAAGGCAGTTTAATGGTCAAGAGCAACAAACATGATACTATGACCTTAGTACCTTGCAAATAACACAGATTTCAGACTGTGTTACTAATATAATACAATCACAAACTCTGACAACTTAAACAGTGTCTATTTTTCTTTATGGAAGAAGAATTTGATACTATTATCCTAATATTTAAATTTAAATAATCTACATTTTGGAATTTATAAGAGGAAAAGCAAGTAAATACTTGAATATAAAAGATAAAAGAAATTAAAAAAAAACAGAATATCATCCACAAACACACATACTAAAAATAAAGCAATTTTTATATAACAATGAATGTATCAATGGACAGACCCAATACTCAGGACATTTCTGTTTAATGGAAAAGTCATTCTTGGGACATAGAATGTTAAAATATCTTCTCTTTACTATTCCTCATTTGATATAAATTACCACCATCTTAGTTCAGAGAACCACGATTTTGAAGAAACTATGAACTTTTCTCCTTATATTCACTGAATGCCAGTAATAGTAGACAGCAAATGTTATGCCATGTGTTTCTGTTAATTAAGCTCCTTTGCTTGTAAGCCATTTAAAGAATGGAAGAGAAATCTCAATTCAAGAGTCTCTAGATATTAACTCATGGTTAAATCATTTCTATTATGCTCATAAATATGATTTTTAATTTTCAAGAGCTCTTTTATTTAAGCAAAGGTTCATATATAATAGATTCTCCCTTGATATTGATACCCAAATGAGGGCACAGAAAATTTTGCCAAAATTACATATTTTTTTTTAGCAAGCTTGGACCTAAATGCCATTATCCCAATTCATAAATGGGTGTAAGATTAATTGGCATTATTATTGAGTACTTGGGCATGCTGGAATCCAAGTTTTTATAATTCTGAGTTCCACTGATTACCAAGCTTATTACATTTCCCTGGTGAAAAACTGTGCACTCTTGTATATTTGTATTAAATGAAGAGCCACTCACTCTTGGATCTCTTTTTCCTTCACCGGGAGGTATAGTAGGGTTCTTGGGGTAACACTGTGGATTTTGGTACATTTAAAACAAACAAGTGCTACCTTCTTTGTGTCCCAGCTTAGTCTGAAGTGACGCAGGGAAACTGTGCCTCTGGATGGCCACAGTAAAGTTAAACAAGAGATTAATCTGAAACATAGTCGCTGAGACATTTACCCCAAAATATTAACTGGATGCCTTCTGTGGACCTAGCTCTATACTAGGCAAAGTTGTTTGGTCTGAGTACTCTTTTCATAATGTCTACATGACAGAAATTAGTGCCAGGTTGTGGATTGCATTGGGACCACATATATCTGAAAAACTAAGAACCCTAGAGTTTCAGTTGAGTTCTAAAAAGACAGCAGAGGCTAATGGAATGAAATTTCTTTTAAAAGAACCAGTATTGGTTAGTAGTTAAACAATCTGTGGATTAGACAGGTTGAATTTGCAACATGACTCTGCCACATATAATCTTGGATAATCTACTCAATCTCTCTATGTACCACTTTCTTGCAAAAAGAATAATAAAGCCAATGTGTATACTAAAGTTAGGAAATAAATTAGATTCTGTATGTGACACACTTCCCACTGGGGTTGGCAAATGATAAGTATTTAATAAATATTAACCACTATGATTCCGTTCTAGGTGATGGGACTTGGAGAATGAGAAGAATTAACACAGACACAGGAGCAAAACAAGTGCAGTCCAAGCAGTGGACAGAGTATGATTAAAGGCTTAGAATAAAGACATTATTTACACAGCCTTCATTCCCTGTATGATCTGGTTTCTACTCACCTCTCTAAACTTTCACACCATCTCAAATACATTCATTGTAATTTAACTACATTGGCATTCATTTTGTTGAACATGCTCAGATTCTCCTCATCTCCAGACTGTCGCACATATTCTCTTCACCTTTCATCTGCCTAAATCTCGCTTACTCTTCAGAATTTAATTTAAGTTCTCTTCTTCATGAAAGCCTTTGCTGAAACATGCATTAGCCCCAATTACAGTAGCTTCTATTCATTTAAAATCTCATTGAATTCTGAAAAACAAAAACACAATAATTTACCTCTGTATTAAAAAATATTTCAGGGGGCTTCCCTGGTGGCACAGTGGTTGAGAGTCCGCCTGCCGATGCAGGGGATGCGGGTTCGTACCCCAGTCCGGGGGGATCCCGCATGCTGCAGAGCGGCTGGGCCCGTGAGCCATGGCCGCTGGGCCTGCGCGTCCAGAGCCTGTGCTCTGCGACGGGAGAGGCCACAGCAGTGAGAGGCCCGCGTACCGCAAAAAAAAAAAAGAAAAGAAAAAAAATTTCAGTTTTCCTGCTGAACTTTGAATCCCACAGGAACAAGAACTGTATCTTTCTTGTGTACCAGTACAGCCCAAGAGCCTAAAATAACACCCAACATAGTAAAGAGTCAGTGTATTTTTCTGGTACATAAATGAGTGAATAAATGAGCATGCAATAAGTTCTACATCTTTTCAGAAGTAGTTTGGAGACTAACTTAGATGAAAGAAAATGTTAACGTTAGCAAATAAGATGATATCCGTTACTTAAGATGAAGTCATCTGGGGACTTCCCTGGTGGTGCTGTGGTTAAGAATACGCCTGCCAATGCAGAGAACATGGGTTCAATCCCTGGGAAGATCCCACATGCCGTGGAGCAACTAAACCTGTGCGCCACAAATACTGAGCCTGTGGTCTAGAGCCCGCACACCACAGCTACTGAGCCCGCATGCTGCAACTACTGAAGCCCACGCTCCTAGAGCCTGTGCTCCACAACAAGAGAAGCCACCACAATGAGTAGCCCCCGCTTGCGGCAACTAGAGAAAGCCCACACGCAGCAATGAAGACCCAACGCAGCTAAAAATAAATTAAAAAAGATGAAGTCAATTGATGGAGAGCTTTCATTATCAGTCTAACTTGTTTGCAACCAAAAGGAAGTAAAGATTTTAAGTTTTGTATTTTTTTTATTAGCATTTGATTCACGTTCATTTATGTAATACTGGTCACATACTTTTCAGGAAAGTTTTGTAGGAAGAGTTAAAGATTGAATACCAAATAGGGTGCTCTTACAAAGAGGCACATGAAGTGATAAATGACCTAAACAAAATAAGTATGAATTAGAATTTGAATTCTGCAATTTCCAAGAGAGTACATTTTTTAAAATGAGAAAAGTCAGAATTTTATTCTATGCCCTTAGACTTATTTCATGGATTGTCTTTTTATTTGTTTTTTTAATTTGGAGTGACAGATGGGTTACAGTTGTGGGGACACAGATAAGACTTTAAAGCCTTGCTTCTCAACATGTGGCCCAGTCTCAATAGCACGAACAAACCTACAGGTTTCTTAGAAATGAAGAATTCCAGGACCCACCCAGAACTGTTGAACTAAAATCTACATGTTGCCAAAATTTTCACATCATTTATATGCACAATTAACTATGAGAAGTACTACTTTAAGTGTCTTAGTCTGGCCATAGTTAATGTTATCCTGAGATAGTGAGTGAACACCAAATACTCAAAAAGAAGAATTAATAGATCTTGAAAACTAATTACATTCAGAGATGAAATAAAGGTAACTGTCATTGATTTTAACATTTCAATACTAACAACTGATAAAATGACAGTGTATTTTAACAACAACAAAATAGGGTACACTTTGGATTGCAAAGTACTCATGTGAAGACATACTACAGAAATTTTAAAGCTGTTTCTGCAATGATATCTGGGCTCAAGGTGCAAATTCCAATGTAAAGATGAAGCTTCAGATTGTTTCAGCTGCCAGATCAATTGGTAATTCCTGTTTTATATCTGTAAACAAGGATCTTACCAAATCTTTCCATTCTTGAAAACATTCAGTTATTCTTTAGAAGGTGGAGTCAGTGTTTTCAGATTAAATAATTTCCAACCACATGACCCTCTGTGCTGAATTTACAGGTACTAATCTAATCTTATTTTTTTCCCAAACACCAGCTCTCCCTCAGGACCTAGTTCAAAGCTCACATCTCACCTATGAAGGGACTGGGGCTTCTCCAACTGAAGATGACCTAGATATCATTTACGCATTATCAAAGAGAATAAATTTAATGGTTTCAAAACAAAAATCTATGTAAACTATTTTTTTTATTTCCTCTCTTAACACACTGTTATATGTTTCCATTTTATAGGCTCTTATTTCCTTATTGGCTCATATTAACTAAACACCTATTTTATCAAATCTTTACTGATTCCATCATTTAGAAACACAAAGTTCACATTAAAGATACAGAGAGGAGAAATCAATAGTATCTGTCTTTTAATATGTTCAGAGGCTTATGACAAAGACATAATAAATCATCAATTTTATTAAAATATGATGGCTGTGAGAAAGTTACACAAGCTACAATTTATGTACATCCAGCATCTCTGGAGAAACAGGGAGAGAACTTAAAATTATTTGGGGAATATAGATCATAGTCCATGCCTTGTGTTTTTTATTTTCCTAAATATTCCTCTCTCTCTATCCTCACATACTTTTTTTTTTTTTGCTGGAATAGAAATGTAGTAGACACTAATTAAATATTTTTGAGTAACTGACAACCAAATCATATCCATGTGTTCTATTAAGAACACAAAAATAAAATTAGTAAGATTTTCTTTTTGAGAAACATTATTTGTAAAACTAAAAGCATGTTTTACTATTTGCTGTATTACTTATTGCATCAAAAAACAGTGACTCGGGTAGGATAAATTAGTATCTTAATTCTCAGAACCTTGAAATAGATAAACAGTTGCATGAAAATGTGCTACTTTGTTTAAAGCAGATAACTTACCTGAATCTTACTCTATTGGCAGCTATTTCTTTTGTACTTAGTTTTTAGCACTGTATTTTTTTTTTAAAGTAAATGTTTTTCTCTTTAAATTCATCAAGCTGAGTCTCAAATGGTTTAGAATAAAGAGAGGTTGATCACAGACAGGACAGCTAAACAAAAACAGAAGCTTCCCCAAATTCTATAATCTTCTCTTGGGCTGAGTAGAGAAGTTAGAATAGCCTCAGGCCAGCCACTCATTCAGAAATTACCCTTCGTAAAGATAAATTCGAACAAGGAATCCTTTACTTCCCTGATATTCCTAAGAATTCTCACCCTCCCCCCATCCTCCTATCTACAGCAGATCCCAGTAACCACCTCAAATATTTTCCCCAAATCCAAGCCTCATCCAAATCTAGACTTCTTCAGACTACAGTCAATCGGGCATTCCACATCCATAGATTCAACCAACCACAGTTTGAAAACATTAAAAAAAAAAAAAAAATTCCAGAAAGTTCTCAAAAGCAAAACCTGAATTTGCCATGTGCCTGCATTTACAAAGCATATATATTGTATTTACAACTGTTTACCTAGTATTTACAGTGTATTAGGTAATATAAGTAATCTAGAGATGATTTAATACAGGAGGATGTGTGTAGCTTATATGCAGATACTATGTCATTCTATATAAGGAACTTGAGAATCTGTGGATTTTGGCATCCACAGGGGTCCTGTAAACAATCCCTTGTGGATACTGAGGGACAACTGTATGACTAAAGGAGTAAGGATAAGCTCCTCTAAGGTTGAAATGATGATACTGAAGGATGACTCGAGGCACTAAAGACGTGATCCTTTCTCACCTCATCTACCTCAGCCCTTCCATGCATGGGCTGTTTCCTTGCTTCCTCTTTTGTCATCCTGAGTTTGTTAGTGAAGATGAATGGAAGAGGTGGAACAAAAGGGACATTGCTCAATCATCTGCTTCTCAGGCCCAAAATGCAGAAACATTTTGTAATGTAAGGTTGTGATGGGGTCCCATTTTAAAAGTCTGGTTGTGAGTGCCAAAGACTTCATTTAATTTTAATTTATTTCTGGTTGGTTTGTTCCCAGTGAATTGAATGTTCTTGCCTTGTTGCGAAAGAATTTGGAGACGAAGCAGGGACATTAAGAAAGTAAAGTGAGAATTTATTTAAGTAAGGACATGCTCTCAGTGGGAGAACAGGCAGACAGGTGGGGAGCTACTGCCCTGGGTTTCTTTGGCAAGCTGGTTATGAAGGGCATACAAATGAAGGGGCAGAATATTCACTGGGGAAGGAGGAGTTCGGGGGTCATATTCCCTGATTTTCATCCCAGCTCCATCTTCCCAAGGGGAGGAGGGACTTTTGTCCTTATTTAGCTTAGATCAGAAGTGTCATGGTGTCAGTGCATGATGGGTACTTCTTATCTGTAAGGCTAATTTTATTGTAATGAGAGCACAATGAGCAACAGGTTACATTCGGATGCAGGAGATTCCCATTTTTCCCCACCTTTGTTTGCTTCCAGGACACTTACCACCCAAAAGGTGTGGTTTTCTGTCAGTCTGGAGGTTCCTGCTTTTCTTTGTCTGCCGAGGGACCCCCCGCCCCCCCCGCCCCCCCCCCCCCCCCCCGCCCAGCTGTTTGCAAGATGCAAGATTTCTGCCACCTGGCTCCTTCCACCATTTCTCTGCTCATATCTAGCTACCTGCCTGCTGTAACAGGTTCAGAATGCCCATGCCCACTCCAGGATATTTTAGGGTAATGGGTACTCTTACCATGGGAAATTAAGCAAAGTGATAGTTCTGATGGTTAAGGTGAGGCATACCTTTTTTTCTTCTATTTTATATTTTACAACTTCTCTAAGAGTAAAGGGATACCTTATTTAAATTTAGTGGGATCCCCAGAGATAAATGAAATTGAAGCTTCAGTTTTTATAAAAAGCAAGAAATGTTTCCAGTTGGTGCACCTGCAAATGCTAACATTAACTCAGAACCTATGTTACAGATACATAAAATTTAATTGGTACTCCTGTATCTATTTGTTGTAGAAATTCTTTCAGTAAATTTTAGATTTCCAGCAAAGTTTGAACTTCCATTTTGGCACATTTGGCACACTGCAGTTTTTTGTTTGTTTCTTGGTGGTTACTGGATATATTTCGAGGGAGTCCTCTACATCCTGCTCATACTTACAAGTTCAGAGAGTTGCAAATCAGCCTCAGGGTTAGAGGCCTCTCCCATGGCAATAGTAGCTTTACTGGGATTAAGGATCCTCAACTGAAATCAGGTTTGAATATCCCCTCCCCTTAGCTGTGTCACTAGGGTACATGGGTGTTTCTCCCTATATCCTGGAGTATAAGGATATTTTTGCAATATAGGTAAAGGCATTTTTAAAAGTTGTAGCGAACCATCTGTTTTAGGAGTGTGGCCCTCAGCATGCTACATAGTGACTACTCTTCCTCCACATGGGAAAACCACTGACTGGCTTGCACATTGCACAGGGTACCAGTCTCTCCCTTAAGCACTCTAAAGGGTGGGACACACAATCATGGTCACAGGGTAAGAGTCATTGCTTTGAGCCTAGTGTCAATTATGGCTTATGTTAGAATCAAGACACATGATTCAATCTGAGAGGCACAGATAGTTCCCAGCCCAGACACATGAACTACAGCCATTTGAAGGAGGCCTCCAATTTCATATTACTAAATGCCAGTTATCAACACTTTCAACTTAGATCAGTTAAATCTATAAGAGAAACTTCGAGTGCTCAGTAAATGCAACACAAAGCAACACAGCTCAAAGCACAAACTAGCCAGCAGGCAACCCCTAAAAGTTCACACTTGCCAGCAGGCAACAAAACCAGTCAACAAGCAAAAGCATTAAAAGAAAGACCTTCCTGTGCTGGTCATTTTCTGGCCAACCCCCTCCAGTGCCAATCATTTTATTCACCCCACAGCGGTGGAATGGACCCTCCCCCTAAACTTTTGGTTAGGCTATTAAGACGTATTGTGCCACATTCAATTAGGAGGGGTTTTTCTTTACTTGTTTCACAGTCAGTACCATGCCTTTATTCCAATGGCACTAACGCAGCTGGAGGTGCTTACAGTGTCACTGCACAAGATTTCCTACCTTCTAGTTTCTGTCCAAAGAGAATGTCTACCTGCCTGTTCGTTCCCTCTTTCTGGGGGAAAATCCCCTATGGTCCCTTTACACAATTAAACCTCTTGCTGCGCCTATTTTTAAAATCTGCGGGGCACTTGAGTTTCCCTCTGAAGAAATGAAAGTCAAAGTATCGGGTGTCCCATCCCCTCCCTCAGCTCCACAAGCCAAATAAATACCTGCAGCGAGGGCACTTCTCTTGCCTCTGAAATCTTGAGCATCAAAAGAAATGGCATCAAGTGTTCCTGCTGAGTGATGGTCCGGAGTACGCTCCAGAAATCTGTCAGACGGAGCATCACTGTGTCTGGACCCTCTCAAGGTATCGTGAGGAGAACGCGAAGGCTTATTGTTGTGGTAAATATCGCGGCTGGGAGCTCGTGCTGCGCGAGTCCCGCCTACAATTTGTCCAGCAAGTCGGCCTGGGCTGGATGCCTTCCGTCAGGCCTTTGTGCTCGTCGCTCTCAGCCCCCACCTGGCTGGGGTTGCCGGCTTCTGTCAAAGGGATCTCTGAGCAGGATCTGCCATTGGTCAAACACGCACTGCGGGAAAGCCCGGCTGTCGGCTTGGCTGGGACTTTGCCTTGGCGGTGAAGCCAAGGGATTTCGTTTTCAGGCACGTAGGCCTGCACCACAAACTTGGGGCTTCCGGCCACCTGGAAATCCTCAAAGACGTGTCCCTGCTTCCAGTTCAGGACAGGATAGATGCCACCGACCACGTGTTCTATACAGGCGTTCCCACAGGAAGACGAGCTCCAGGAGCTGGGGCTGGGCAGTCAGCAGGCCCCGCAGGCGGAGCGCGGCGGGGCAGTGGGGATGATCCGGCAGCCCCCGCGCTCAGTGAAGTCTGCGCGCAGCCTCATTATCGTGAACATCAGAGCGCATGTCACGCAGGTGTTTCTCCTCACACAGTGGTCTCCTGCTTGGTGGCTCCCTGGAAGCTGCGGCACGCTGTTTTTCATCTCGTTGAGGTACTGCACGCCCTTGGCAGTGTCGGTGAGGACTTGGGGGCAGGTGCCGTGGGGTTCAAAGCACCTCTTCTTGCGGGCCTCGGCCACATCCCGTTCGTACTCCTCCGCCAGGTACCGAGTTTGCTGCTTGAGCTCCTGGCAGGTGGAAACCTCATCCTGTTAAGTGCCTTTGGCCAGGCCGTCAGGGAAGGGCCACACCGTTATGTACAACCCATTGTGCTTGTTGGGGGACCTGGACAAGCAGAGCACATTCAAGTCTTCGCTTAAGGTCTCACGGCACAAGACAACTGGGTCGTATTTCTTGATGGGAATCAGACACAGCCCTCCTCCGCGTCCTTCAGGTGGATCTCCAGGTGCCGCTCATCAGCCCCCGCAAAGATGTGCTTACCTGATTCCTCTATGATGCACTGCACTGTAGCGTTGGCCTCTTGGCCCCCCAGCTTCAGACCCTCTACCAGCTAGGGCAGGTCAGCCAAGTACTTGGCCTCCAAGGTAATCCTGACAACTGGCACTCACGCTGAACTTCATCACCTGTATGTTGTGGGCATATTCAGAAGTGGTGATGGTGCCCGTATTCACCGGAAACTGGTCGATGCCCAGTAGGCCCATAATGTTCCTCCAAGGCATGTCCTCGTTGTGCTCCACATAACGTCCCATCGTAAGGATTATTCTCTGGATCGGCTTCAGGTACAGATTTTCCTTCCTCTGGGGCATGAAATTGGGGGCACGTATTGGGGTGATCATTCGCATTGTATACAAATGTCGTATCCTTATGTCGTACACCCAAAACTAATATAATGTTATATGTCAGTTATACCTTGATAAAAAATTATTTTTTTACAAAAAAATTAAGAAGGTATGAAAAGGTTTATTACTCACATAATGATACTTTCTTTAGAAAGCAGGGACATCTCCCAAGCAGGTCCAAAAGTGTCAGCTTGAGCAAAAGAAGTGTCTAGTTTGGCTTTTATTGTGATTCAGGGATAGCGTTGGAGTGAGCGTTCCTGTGAGTAGGCTAGGGTTTGCATGGTTTGAATTTCTGGCTGTTGCCAAAGGAGGGAACACCTAGTCTTTCTCATCAGCTTAGTAAGTTGTGTTGCAGAAGGGGGAAGAAGTGGTTGAAAGCTGTCAGCAGTTAAACGTCAAAAATGAAGTCGGAGTGTTTCATTAAAATGCCACATGAAAAAAAAAAATACCACATGAGTTCTCTATTTCAGGGCTTTTACAATGACTACTTTATCTTCCATGAGTTATCTTTCTACTGATAAAAATATAGCAAGATGTTGATGATTTCTTCTGTTGTTCTATAATTGTGGCTTAAGCTGAGAATAAACTACTTTAAGTACTTCACACTTTGAATTCAGAGAGCCACCAGAAGTTGGAATTATTGAGAGGTGGAAGTTAGAGAATGCACATGTGTCAACCCTACTCATCCCCACCAATTACTATAGAATGCAGATTGCCAAATAAGAATGTGATTGGTGTCTGGGGAAGATTCTTTTTCATGGAAAGTGAGCCTTTGCCACTTTGAAGACATGGAAGTGAGGTCTATGAGTTTTGCTTCTAAAAATTGGTAAAGCCTTCAATAAGGGGAAACATTTTTCATTCTTTGTGCCTTTGCTTAGGAGGACTTACTGATACGGTCTTGTGCTAACAGAACAGAAGAAAGAAGAATAGGAAGGAGAACAAAAGTGGGAGAGAGAGTGAGCGAGAGAGGGTGTGAGAGAGAGTGTGTGTGTGTAGACTGTAAAACATGGAGCCAGGAACCTCTCTTCTAAGTGCATAGAGGAGCATTCTGCAGGGGTTCAGCAGACCTACAAGGACAGATAAAATTGGAGGATATAGTCTTGTCATTACACCTGATAATTTGGGGAATAAAGGGACAAAAAAGGGACAAGGACGTAGGCATTAGAGGAATGCAATACGAAGGTCATCAGCTGAAGGCCAGCTAAGAGATAAGGCCAAACCTACAAATGTAAAAATGCCTAGGGGAGCTGCACACAAATGAACACCTTATTATCATGGTGTTTGGAGCTCACAGACAAGGAATAGAATAGTTATATCCAAGCAAGGAAAAGACTGCAGTCCTGCTTATGGAAGTAAGGAAATATTGGGCATTTTACCTTTTCCTTCTCATGACTTAACAAACAAGAGGAACTAGTACCTAAAGAAGTAGGAGAAGGAGGTATATAAAGGACAGACCATAATTTTCTCTTCTTAACTCCATTTTTCTGTAGCCCATAGTAGGTCTAGTCTGTGCTGGATGTGGGAAAGGTAAGGGAGGAAAACTTACTGTTGAGTTTGAAACTGAGCATTAACTTGTAGCATTAACTTGAATCTGGTCTTTTAGTGAACTTTTAGCAGGAAATTTTACCATGGTACCACTTGAGGATAGTTATTAAAAAATAAAACTGAAAAATTTATGTCAGATACATTCACATAACTGGATCCTTCCAGACTTAAGCTGTCAGCTAAGGTGTTACATCCCTATAGAGACACCTCTTACTATCAAATTTGTGTTTTTGTAGCCTCAATTGTGAGAAAATGCAGTAGACAAATGGAATCTGAAGCTCACTGGCCTTCTCTGTCTTTCAAATGTGTGCACAAATGCTCAAACACATACAGAATTATCCAAATATACACTTATTATAGGATATATCACCTTCACCTATGGGGTGTTTATACAGCAAGAAAAGTAAGATTCTACAGACTGAACATTGAAAAACATCAATATTTGTTAAAGGATTGCTCACAGAGAAATGAGAGGAAGCAGAGTTAAAAAGTTGTAAGTGGACCAGAATAACATGGGGTTAAACTCGAAGAAGGAAGGGATGAGTGAAGGCAAAAAAATTCCCCTAGGGTAAATACTAAGATGTTCCACTGAGGGTAGTATTTTGGAGATCTAAGTGTCTTGGCAAAAAGTATTTCTACAACATGTAGAGAGAAGTAGTTTGAATAATGAATGAGAGTGGGGAAAAGTTGTTGAATACCAACCATGAAGCTGTATGGGAGCCCCTACATGTGGTAAAAAACAAACTTTCATAAGCATCAACAGAAAATTTAAAAATAAAAAATATTTTACTTACCTATTTTTAAAAACTATCTCAGCTGGGAAAATGTCACTAGAAAAAAATATGGATATCCATTGCATAATTTTCATAAAAGACAGTTCCTACCCTACCTGGTTTGCAATTTATGACATCATCTAATGACGCCAACTGTGTAAGCTATAGTGGAATGCTACCTGAGTCATACACTAGGTTTGGGAACTGGCTAGCTGTACAGCCTTTGGAAGACATTTGTCTTCTCTGTATCTCAGTTTATGAATTTAGTCAATTTTGACTAAACCTCTAGGCTTTACATTTTTATTATACTCACATGTTCACAAATAATTCTCATTCCCACATAATGTAGAAGAACTAGGTCACCTGTGTTTATAATCCTACTCTCCCACTTAAAAGCTATATAAATTTGAGCAATTAACTTCTGCTATTAGTGTCTCAGTTTCCTCAATAAGTATATTGGTATAATAATGGTAATCACTTTATAATACTGTGATGAGGATAAGTGAAACATTATATGCAAAGACCTTCACAGAGTGCCTGGCACAAGGTAGTTGCTTAATAAACATTATTACATTATAATTGCATATAATTACAAAACAGTATACAGTATATCTAAACATATATACGTGTGAGTTCTTATATGTATGTGTGCATACACAGAGATAAGTATATCTCTAGTCCTCTTTAGTGTATGTGAATGTATATTTCTTTAAAAATATTTAACAACTTGGAACTTTGTAAAATCATTTTTCACAAAATCTGTATGTATAGATAGGAAGCTCAAAAAGTAGAATTTCTAGCTCTCAAGGGTTCCCACAAGAGGGGTGAAAGATTCTTTTTATAACTGGAAAAATTCAAGTACTTTTAGTCAAATATGTACCAGAGACTATAATCCCCTTTCCTTTCCTACCATTGCACAGACAGCATTATGAACCGGAAAATTGTTTGATCAGCCGCAGATAAGGAATTACAAATCTGGAAGTTCAAGAGTCGCATAAAGCAGATGTAAGGTTAATTTGCATGGTTTAGTTGCCTCCCAGATTTTTTCAATACATTTCAATGGCTTGAAACTCTGAAAACCTGATAGCAAATAAAAAGGTTTCTGTAGGCTGCCTGATTTCTTGCTGACTCAGCTGTCTGAAGGCAAAGCCAATTACTATGGCTTGCATTTCCTTGTACAGAAACCAGAACATATTCATTGTTAAATAGAGCCATTAAATATTTAGGGAAGGGAGAAAAGTTTCGTGAATTGAGATGATAACAGTGAAAAACTACCTATGGATATTTTCCTCTTAAACGACAAGAAAACACTTTTCTAAGAGTAACTTGAAAATCTCAAGCATGAAATATGATTTGATTTAATATCAATTCAGTGGTCTTTTTAATGTTGATTTTTTAGGTTGGCATATAAGAAAAAAAAAGTCTCTGATATAAAGCTAAATTTTATCCTCAGAGTAATAAAAGAACCAATATGGTCTCCTGAACAAAGAACTAGCTGAAGAATTGGGATTCTATTTTTGGCCTCACCAGTGACTTGCTCAGTGACCTTGGACATATCACTTAAATGGCTTTGTGCCTCAAGGTTCCCAGCTGTAATATAGAGATTATAATGCCAGCCCCTACTGCATGGGCCTGTAGAACTATTTCAGTTTAGTTTGTTTAAAATCCCAAAGGCTTTTGAAACTATTGGAAATAACTGTTAAATTCAAACAAGATTATATTTTATTAATTTCTTTTCACTGTTTGATTTGGTGTTCTTGTAGTCTTTCATAATCCTTTTCCTACTAAAATAAATCACTGGGATAAAATTAATAGGTGGAGATTTTCATTGGATATTAAGGACCACTTCTAATAGAAAAGGAAAATTAAGAATACACTTCTGAGATCAACTGATATAATTTGTACTCCTTGGCATATTTAACTCATGATTCAAAAGAGAATTGGACTATGATCACGTAACTTAGAACTTTTCACTAAATCTGTGATTGGCAATTTTCTTCTTATTCCAGGCCTCCTCACAATTTCTCTCTGTAACTTCTTTCAATCAAGATTTTCTCATGTCTCTACAAGTGCACTGATAATCCATCTCCATCTCTCCAAATCCAGAAAACCCATTAAAGCCCCTCTTAAATGCTGTGTCCTTCTAGATTTGTTCCCTCTGCATAGCAATATTTGCCATCCAATAAGGAGTTCTGAGTAGTTGAAGGACTTAAGTAAAAGGGACACTTCCTTTTTGATCTCTGTGCCCTTTTGTAATTTTTATATTTTTGAACTATATACATTTATTATTTGTTCAAAATTAATTAAATATTATTTTGTCAAAGTTGTTCTTCTCAAATTCCAAACTAGAACTCCCTACTCCAATCACAGAAATACCTTGGTTTGCTCTTCTTTCACAACACTTCTTAGAATTCTTCACCTTTGCATTATGTTACAAAATCTTAAAATCAAAGTACGTTAAACAATTCTTACAAGTGAAATAGCCTCAAACGAAAAAAAGCCGAAAAAGCCTCTGTTTATGTGTTTAAAAAGAAACACATAAAACAAGGCTATATATTGATCAGTTAATAAAATGTAATCAGAGATTTTCAAGAATCTAACCTATGTTTCAAACAGTGGTTCTCTATTCACTATTTCAGGGTTTGTGGTGTCTTTGTAGAATATAACTATCCACCATTAAAGAATCAACTGTATCTATTTTATTTGTATCCACACACTGCCTTCAGCCATATTTTATAAATCTCCCTTTCAGTTCCACAGTAGCACATTTCTTGGGTACGTTTCTAATTTTCTGGTCATTTCAATTATAGACAAAAATTTGGCCAACTTCAAAGCTTCAGTTTCATATCCATTTTAATGCTCACCTCCTTATTTTCCCCCAAACTAACCAGATGGCTATCCCAAGAGTAGGAGTGAGGCTATAGCTCTTTTACTTTTACTTTTCTTGCTATTCTGGGGTCCCTTCTCCTGTGCTGAAATGGAAAATGACATGTGGTTACTCATTTGGGAGTTGCTGTAGTTCTCTCTTCTTTATCCCTGCTATTCTTCCTAAGACTAACGGACAACTGATGTTCTCTCTGTGGCAGACCATTTCTCCCTTTTTAGAAATAGCTCCTAAATCTGTTGACCTCTTTAGCCTTCAGCTTCTCTCTCTGAAAAATCCTTCCTTTTCCATGATTATCCTTGGACACATCTTAAAAGGGCAACAAAAAGCAAGGACCCCAGGTTTATTGTGTACACGTGAGTCTAAAACTCTCCATATTTTTTCCAAATACCATTATAGTATGTAATTTCACATGACCTAAACCTTCACCATTACTAGGAGATAGAGGATACATGAACTTACTATCTTAATTTGTGAAATAAACAACGTATTCTAATAGATCTACAACCGAAGCTCCAGCCTCACCTTCAAGCTTATGAACATGAAGAATGAGGGAAGGGAGTTTTATTCATTTCCTAGGGCTGCTGTAGGAAATTACCACAAATTGGTTGGCTTAAAACAACAGATTTATTCTCTCACAATTCACATGGTCTAAAGTCCAAAATCAAGGTATCAACAAGATTGCTTTTGGGCTTCCCTGGTGGTGCAGTGATTGAGAGTCCGCCTGCCGATGCAGGGAACACGGGTTCGTGCCCCGGTCTGGGAAGATCCCACGTGCCGCAGAGCGGCTGAGCCCGTGAGCCATGGCCGCTGAGCCTGTGCGTCTGGAGCCTGTGCTCTACAATAGGAGAGGCCACAGCAGTGACAGGCCCGTGTACCGCAAAAAAAAACAAAACAAAACAAAAAACAAAACTGTACTGCATTTGAATGAATTAGAAACAACTCAGAACAAAAACAAAAACAAAAACGATTGTTTTCTACTGGAGTCTCTGAGGGAGAATCTTTTCTATGCTTCTCTCCTAGCTTCTGGTGGTTGCCAGCCATTTTTGGCATAACTTGACTTGTAGATTTATCATCCCATTCGCTGCCTCTGTCCTCACACAGTGTTCTACCCTGTTAGTCTGTGTCCAAATCTCCCTCTCCTTATAAGGATACCAGTTGTATAGGGTTTAGGGCCCATCTTAATCCAGTATGTTTTCATCTAAACTTGATTATATGTACAAAGACCCTTCTTAAAATATGGCCACCTTCACCAGTTCTAATTGGATATGTATTTTGGGGGACACTATTCAGCTCAGTAGTGGAGACTTAAGAGACACCATGAAGAAAGGAGGTGTGTAGAAACTAAGTCAAAGCAGAGACATAAATATTCCCGTAAAGAGCAAGTCCAACATTAAGAACTAAATCAGTAAACAAAAAAGTCTAGAAATCGGTAATACACAACATGTGCTCCACGGATGAAACTTGGAAGTTAGTGAGGTTGGAGATGGAAACCCTGGAGAAACATTGCTCTGCAGAAGAAGGATGTTAATAGAGGAGGTAAGTTACCATTTGAAATGAGATAGGAAACAAAAGTGAAAGATATTTTGAAGAAACAAAAGAGAACAAGAACTTTCTTTTTTTAAAAAAAAATTACATATCACTCTGCTGATGAAATATGGTATTTTTCAACTAAGAATCTTACCATGAAATGCCTAGGAATAAAAATTGCAGATAAACTGTTAAAAACTTAACAACAGAGTAGAAGATGAGAAAGCACTCCAATTATAGAAAGTTCATTGCTCCCACTAACACAACACTTATCTACTAATGAAGCTGATTTCAATACACTGATATAAGAGTATAATCTTAAAGTAGGAACCTGTCCATGAAATGTTTAAGAATGGGAAATATCAGACCAACTCCATGTAAAATTACTGTAAAATGAAAACAGATAAGGAGAATAAAAACATTTATGGTAGTGAAATTCTTCCTTCAAAGTATTCACAAAGTAGAATAAAATTATACCATTCACAAATGAAACTACTTTAAATATACTCAAAAAAACATACAGAAAAATGAAAGACTTAGAGATTTAAAATGCAATAACAAAAATGGAGAACAATAATAAAATAAGTGCAAAGATTGTTGACTTAGCTGAGATAAGAAACTGAAGAAAATGACAAAACAATCTCAATGTGAAGAATAAGTCATAATTTGTCCAAGAGAGTAGTGATGTGAATAGAAATGTATTAAGGCAGGACAACACCCTCATATTTCACTGGGTAGAATAATCAGAAGGATCATAACAGAAATAGCCACAAAATAAGTGCTGCTCTTTCTCACATAATAAATCTTAAAAGCAAGGCCTGAAAGGATCAAATACTTTCTAGGTAAATTAACTGGGTCTCAGAAAAAACTCAAGTACAGTTATAACAATGAAAAATATCTATCACTCCGTAAAGTAACATTTCAAATGACTACCAATCAATCAAAAGTTATTGGATATGTAAAGAAGCAAAAAAATACAACCCGTAATGAGAAGGAAAACCAATCAATTAAAACTGATCCAGGGACTTCCCTTGTGGTGCAGTGGTTAAGAATCCGCCTGCAGGGCTTCCCTGGTGGCGCAGTGGTTGAGAGTCTGCCTGCCGAAGCAGGGGACATGGGTTCGTGCCCTGGTCTGGGAAGATCCCACATGCCGCGGAGCAGCTAGGCCCGTGAGCCATGGCCACTGAGCCTGCACGTCTGGAGCCTGTGCTCCGCAGTGAGAGAGGCCACAACAGTGAGAGGCCCATGTACCACAAAAAGAAAAAAAGAATCCGCCTGCCAATGCAGGGGACATGGGTCAATCCCTGGTCCGGGAAGATCCCATGTGCTGTGGAGCAACTAGCACGTGCTCCACAGCTACTGAGCCTGCGGTCTAGAGCCTGCGAGCCATAACTACTGAAGCCTGAGCACCTAGAGTCTGTGCTCCACAACAGGAGAAGCCACCGCAATGAGAAGCCTGTGCAATGCAATAAAGAGTAGCCCCCGCTTGCTGCAACTAGAGAAAGCTGGCATGCAGCAACAAAGACCCAATGCAGCCAAAAATAAATAAATAAATAAATTTATTAAAAAGAAAAAAACTGATGCAGAACTGATTAGAATGAGCAGGCAATGATTTAAAGTAGGTATTGCAACTGTATTTCACATGTTCAAATTAGAGATATTAAAGATATAAAAATGACACAAATTGAACTTATAGATGAAAACAAATTACAATAGCAGAGGTGAAAATACACTGCATATAATTAATGGCAGATTAGATATTGCAAAAGAAAATATTCATGAAATTGAAGAAAATGAAATAGAAACTTCAAACAAAATAAAATTGAAAAATGATTTAAAAGAATGAAAAAGTATAAATAAGTTGTATGACATCAGTTGACATACTATATGTATAATTTGAGTTTCTGGATAAAAGATGAGAGGTGAATAGGCAGAGAAAATATATTTGAAGAAATAATGGTTGAAAATATTCCAAATTTGATGAAAACTATAAAAACTCTACAGATACAGAAAGTCCAGTTAACCCAAGCACAAGAAACATAAAAGTAACTACTCTAAATCTTATCATAATCAAATTGCTTAAAACCAGTGTTAAGCAAAAAATTTTAGAAGCAATCAGAAAAAAATTAAATGTTATGTACCATGGTACAGAGATACAATGACAGCAGATTTCTCATCTCAGATGCTGCCAGCAAAAAGACAGTCAAGCAATACATTCAAAGTACTGAAAGAAAAGAATTACCAACTTAACATTTTATACACCTTTCAAAAATAAAGGCGAAATAAAGTCTTAAACATATTAAAAAAGCTCAAAAACGTTTGTCAACGTTGCAACACAAAATGTTATCAAAGTGCCTACAGAGACAATAAAAATGATAACAAATGGAAATATATATCTACAAAAATAAATGAGCCTCACCAGAAAAAACTACATAGATAAATATACAAGATCTTTTGTTGTTATTTAATTCTCCTTAAAAGATAATTGACTGGTTTAAAAGAGGATTCTGGGAAGATGGCCCATTAAGAGTCACCAGAAATCTGCATCCCCTTGTATAAAACAATTTTTGCATTTGTAGACTCAGTCTGATGTAACTGTTTTAGAACTCTGGGGTCTATTGTAGGGCAACTTCCAGGGGGAGTCTTCAAAGGTAAACTGTGGTTAACTTCAGTCAATTTCAGCTCTTACTTCAGTAGTGACTACTCATCCCTCCCCTTCCAGCTCATGTTGGGCAGTCCCACACATGTTCCTGAAACAGCTTGCATGCAGCTCACAGGAGCTTGAGTGTGCAATAAGGATCCTGTTCTACAGATATTAGGGATCTGTGTTCTCATTGATGATTGCTGCTTCTAATCATGGAGGTGCAGACAAGAGGCAGGCAGCCATTGTTGCATACCCCCTCTCATTGTTCCAAGCTTCTCCCCCTTCAGCTGAAGTGACTTCCAGAGTATATGAGGGGCTCATGTCTTTTTTTTCTCTCATTTTCTGTTTTTTAATCATTTGGAAGCCAGACATTAAAGACTAGGACATTCAACTGCAGCCATATATACAATGAAAATTAGAAAGTCACAACTCATGCCCAGAGGTAGGCTCAGAAATCACTTGATAATACTTTAAGTTTATACCTCATGCTGATCCTTGGAACAGAGACTGCCCATAATGATAAAAAAAAAACAATAACAACATAAAACAAACAAGCCTTGGGAAAGGGAGAATCTAATTTTCAGAATTACCACATTAGTAGATTCAAATGGCTATTTTTCAACAACAACAACAAAAATTCACATGGCATACAAAGAAACAAAGAAGTATGGTCTGTTCAAAGGAAAAGTAAACCAGCAGCAACTGTCTGGAAAACAGTTTATAAGACACTGATGAAAGAAATTAAAGATGATACAAATAGATGGATTGGAAGAACCAACATTAGATAGGATTGGATTGGATCAACATTGTGAAAATGACACTACTACCCAAAGCAATCTATAGATTCAATGCAATCCCTATCAAGCTACCACTGGCATTTTTCACAGAACTAGAACAAAAAATTTCGCAATTTGTATGGAAACACAAAAGACCCCAAATAGGCAAAGCAATCTTGAGAACGAAAAAAGGAGCTGGAGGAATCAGGCTCCCTGACTTCAGACTATACTACAAAGCTACAGTAATCAAGACAATATGGTACTGGCACAAAAACAGAAAGATAGATCAATGGAACAGGATAGAAAGCCCAGAGATAAACCCACGCACATATGGACACCTTATCTTTGATAAAGGTGGCAGGAATGTACAGTGGAGAAAGGACAGCCTCTTCAATAATTGGTGCTGGGAAAACTGGACAGGTACATGTAAAAGTATGAGATTAGATCACTCTCTAACACCATACACAAAAATAAGCTCAAAATGGATTAAAGACCTAAATGTAAGGCCAGAAACTATCAAACTCTTAGAGGAAAACATAGGCAGAACACTCTATGACATAAATCACAGCAAGATCCTTTCTGACCCACCTCCTAGAGTAATGGAAATAAAAACAAAAATAAATGGGACCTAGTGAAACTTCAAAGCTTTTGCACAGCAAAGGAAACCATAAACAAGACCAAAAGACAACCCTCAGAATGGGAGAAAATATTTGCAAATGAAGCAACTGACAAAGGATTAATCTCCAAAATTTACAAGCAGCTCATGCAGCTCAATAACAAAAAAACAAACAACCCAATCCAAAAATGGGCAGAAGACCTAAATAGACATTTCTCCAAAGAAGATATACAGACTGCCAACAAACACATGAAGGAATGCTCAACATCATTAATCATTAGAGAAATGCAAATCAAAACTACAATGAGATATCATCTCACACCATTCAGAATGGCCATCATCAAAAAATCTAGAAACAATAAATGCTGGAGAGGGTGTGGAGAAAAGGGAACACTCTTGCACTGCTGGTGGGAATGTGAATTGGTTCAGCCACTATGGAGAACAGTATGGAGGTTCCTTAAAAAACTACAAATAGAACTACCATATGACCCAGCAATCCCACTACTGGGCATATACCCTGAGAAAACCAAAATCCAAAAAGAGTCATGTACCAAAATGTTCATTGCAGCTCTATTTACAATAGCCCAGAGATGGAAACAACCTAAGTGCCCATCATCAGATGAATGGATAAAGAAGATGTGGCACATATATAGAATGGAATATTACTCAGCCATAAAAAGAAACGAAATTGAGCTCTTTGTAATGAGGTGGATAGACCTAGAGTCTGTCATACAGAGTGAAGTAAGTCAGAAAGAAAAAGACAAATACCGTATGCTAACACACATATATGGAATTTAAGGGAAAAAATGTCATGAAGAACCTAGGGGTAAGACAGGAATAAAGATGCAGACCTACTGGAGAACAGACTTGAGGATATGGGGAGGGGGAAGGGTGAGCTATGTCAGGGCGAGAGAGAGTCATGGACATATACACACTAACAAACGTAAGGTAGATAGCTAGTGGGAAGCAGCCGCATGGCACAGGGATATTGGCTCGGTGTTTTGTGACAGCCTGGAGGGGTGGGATAGGGATGGTGGGAGGGAGGGAGACGCAAGAGGGAAGACATGGGAACATATGTATATGTATAACTGATTCACTTTGTTATAAAGCAGAAATAAACACACCATTGTAAAGCAATTATACCCCAATAAAGATGTTAAAAAAAAAAAAAAGAACTGATACCTGCTTTTAGATAAAGCTTTTTTGTTTGTTTTGTTTTTTGTTGTTTGTTTGTTTGTTTTTTTGGCAGTACGCAGGCCTCTCACTGTTGTGGCCTCTCCTGTTGTGGAGCACAGGCTCCAGACACGCAGGTTCAGTGGCCATGGCTCATAGGACCAGCCGCTCTGTGGCATGTGGAATCTTCCTGGACCGGGGCACGAACCCGTGTCCCCTGCATCGGCAGGTGGACTCTCAACCACTGGGCCACCAGGGAAGCCCTAGATAAAGCTTTTAAACAACTGCCTTTAAACATGTTCAAAGAAGTAAAGGAATATATGGAGTAAGTCAAAAAATAATGGATGTATGAACAAAATAGAAATATTAATAAAGAGATAAAATGTCTAAAGAGAAACCAAAAAGAAATTCTAGAGCTGAAAAGTATAGTTACTGAAATGAAAAGTGTACTAGATGGATTCAAATGCAGATTTGAGCAAGGAGAAAAAAGAATCAGTGAACTTGAAGAAAAGACAAAAGAAATGATCAAGTCTGAGGAATAGAAAGAAAAAAGATTAAAGCAAAGTGAACAGGGCCATGAGACATTGTGAAGTGGACCAACATGGGAGTCCCAGAAGGAGAGAGATAAAAGGGAAGAGAGAACATTTGGTGAAATAATGGCCAAAACTGCCAAAAATTTGATGAAAGACATGGATATAAACATCCAAAAACTCAACCCAAACTATGTATAATAGGATGAAACCGGTGACCACATCAAGACACATTGTAATCAAATTTCCAAAGGAAAGACACAAAGAGAGAATCTTGAAATTAGCAAGAGAAAAACAACTCATCACATACAAGGGATCCTTAATAATATTAGCAGTCGATTTCTCATCAGAAACTTTGGAGGCCAGAATAAAGTGAGCTGATATAGTCAAAGCTCTAAAGGAAAAAAATATATGTACCAACCAAGAATCCTATATTCAGCAAAACTGTACTTCAAAGTAAGAAATTAAGACATTCTCAGATAAACAAAATCTGAGGGAGTTATATCACTACACCTGCTTTGCAAGAAGTGCTAAAGAAAGTCCTTTAGGTGTTTTTTGTTAGTTTGTTTGTTTTTGGCCACACTATGTAGCATGTGGGATCTTAATTCCCTGACCAGAGATTGAACCCATGCCCCCTGCATTAGTTCCCTGACCAGGGGTCGAACCTGCACCCTCTGCACTGGAAGCACGGAGTCTTAACCATTGGATTGCCAGAGAAGTCCTTGAAAGTCCTTTAGGTTTAAATGAAAGGATGGTAGACAGCAACTCAAAGATGTTTGAAGAAATAAAGATCTCAGTAAACATAAATATATTGCCAATTATAAAACCTAGTATTTTTGTAATGATGGTTGGTAACTACACTTTTTGTTTTCTATGCATGATTTGAGAAACTAATACATTTTTACAAAAATACAACTATTAGTCTACAAGTTAGTATCTTTGTAACTTTGGTTTGTAACTCTCTTTTTTGTTTTCTACGTAATTTAAAAGACTAATGCATTAAAAATATTAATGTATTAACTCTATATTGACTATAATATATAAAAATATCAAGCCACTATGTTTTAGATCTAAAACTAATAGAATATTGTAAGTCAACTATACTTCAATTAAAAAAAAAAAACCTTAAAGGTTAGGAATAGAGCTGTAAAGGAGTAGAGCTTTCATATGTTACTGAAATTAAGCTGATATAAATTCAAATTAGAGAGTTATAATTTTAGAATATTAAATATAATCCCCATAGTAACCACAAAGAAAACACTGATAGAATATACACAAAAGGAAATGAGAAAGTAATGCAAATGTTTCACTACAGATAATCAACTAAACACAACTGAAGATGGCAATTCAGGAAATGAGGGACAAAAAGGCTATAAGGCACATATAAACCAAATATCAAAATGACAGGATAACTCCCTCCATATAACCAGCAAAAACCTACTGTATAGCACAAGGAACTATACTCAATATTTTGTAATAACCTATAAGGGAAAAGAATCTGAAAAAGAATATATATGTATATATGTGTATATATATATATTTATGTATCTGAATCACTTTTCTGTACACCTGAAACTAACACAACATTGTAAATCAACTATACTTCAATTAAAAAAATAAAATAAATGTAAATGGATTAAATAATCCAATCAAAACACAGAGATTAACAGAATGGATTTTAAAAAACATGACTCAACTAAATGATCTCTACAAGAGACTCACTTTGGATCCAAAAATATAAATGGGTTGAAAGTGAAAGGATGGAAAAGATATTCCTTGCAAATAGTAACCAAAAGAGAATAGGGGTAGCTATACTAATATCAGACAAAATAGACTCTAAATGAAAAAAAAATATAAATAAAGTCCAAGAAGGACATTTTATATTTAAAAAGTTTCAATACAGCAAGAGACAACAATTATAAACATTTATGCACATAATAACAAACTAAGATATGTGAAGAAATCCTAGGCAGAAACCTTGGAGAAATGCAGTCTCCCATAATAGCTGGAGACTTTAATACTCTCATAATGACAAAAACAACCAGATAATAGATAAGAAAACTATTTAGATCTAACAGACATGTACAGAATACTCTACCCGACACCAACAGAATACACATTCTTCTCAACTGCACATGAAATATTTTCCAGGAAATTGGAACCCTTGTGCCCTGTTGGTCAGAATGCAAAATTGTACAACCACTCTGGAAAACAGTAGGTGTTTCCTCAAAAAATTAAAAATAGAATTATATGATTCAGCAATACCACTTCTGGGGATATACCTAAAATAATTGAAAGTGGGGTCTCAAAATTATATTTGTACAGCCATGTCCATAGGAGTATAATTCACTGTAGCTAAAATGTGGAAGCAAAACAAGTGTGCGCTTATAGATGAATGGATAAGCAAAATGTGGTATATACTTACAATTGAATATTATTTAGCCTTAAAAGGAAAGGAAAATTTGACACATGGTGCATCATGGATGAAGCTTGAAGACATTATGCTAAGTGAAATGGCACACAAAAAGAGAAATTCTGTTATGAGGTAATTAAAGTGGTCAAAATCATAGGAATAGACAGAAAGTAGAGTTGTGATTGGTAAAGGCTAAGGGAAGGGATATGGGTTATTATTGTTTAGTGTGTATAGAGTTTCATTTTTGAAGTGTGGAAGAGTTCTGAAGTTGCATGGTAGTGATGGTTGCACAACAATATGAATGTATTTAATACCACTGAACTGTGTACTTAAAAATGGTTAAGATGCTAAATTTATATGTATTTTACCACAATTTTAAAAATTGGAAAAAAATATAATTTACTGTTTTAATAAAAATAATAACAGTGCAGTTTGGAGCTTATAACATGTGAGGAAATAACTGTATAATAACAATAACAAAATGGCCAGGAGGGGAGAAATGGAAGTATTCTGTTATAAGACTTTTATACTATAAATGAAGTGGTATAGTATCACTTGAAGCTTTGAAAATGTAAGGTATGTACTGTAAACCTGCAACCACTAAAATAAGCAAACTAATATTTATAGCTGATCAGTCAACAAAGATAATATATGGAAGCATAAATAATATTCAATTAATATCAAGTAAGGCAGAAGGGAAGAAAAGGGCAACAGAGTACACATGGAAAAAATAGAAACAAATAAATAGATTTAAACTTTAATGGGTTAAACATATACTGCCATATGATCCGACTAAAGTATTTGTCTAAGAGGGAAAAAAGCAAATACCTATGCAAAGACTTGTACACAAATTTTCATTGCACTCTATTCATAATATTCTAAACTAGAAACAACCAAAATATGGACAAACAAGTGAGTGGGTGAACAAATAGTATTATATTCTAACTATGGAGTACTACTTGGCTAAGGAAGACAGGAGGGAGGGAGAGAGGGAGGGAGGGGGAGAAGGAGAGGGAAAGAAGAACTATTAATACATGCAACAACATAGATACATGTCAAAGTAAGTATGCTGTAATGAAAGAAGCCACACAAAAAGGAGTACGAACTATATGAACTAATGTATACAAACTATAGGATATTCAAATAAACCAATGATGACAGAAATAAGATCAGTTGTTACCTGGGAAAGGCAGGGTGTAGGCAAGTAGGAGAGTGTGATTACCAAGGGGGCACAAAGAAACTCTTGCGTTATGGAGGTGGGTTCAATATCTTGATTGTGTTCATAATTACATAGGTGTATACATTGAAGAACTTATTGAATTGTACACTATAAATACGCAGACTTTATTTTAGTTAATTACATCTCACAAAATATAAAAATAGTATAAAAATTAATGTAAATGGAGACATTAAAATTCCATTTTAAATTATAAATATAGAGAACAAAAATTATCTTTTAAAATAAGACATCTTTTTTTATGCCTTCTCTAATTAGAATTTATATATGCAAAATGCTAGAGAAACTGAGTATCGATAAACATTATGTTAAAAAGTCAGATTTAGGGCTTCTCTGGTGGCTCAGTGGTTAAGAATCCGCCTGCCAGTGCAGGGTTCGAGCCCTAGTCTGGGAAGATCCCGCATGCCGCGGAGCAACTAAGCCCGTGTGCCACAGGTGCTTAGCCTGTGCTCTAGAGTCCATGCTCTGCAACAAGAGAAGCCACCTCAGTGAGAAGCCTGCACACCACAACGAAGAGTAGCCCCCACTCACCACAACTAGAAAAAGCCTGTGTGCAGCAACAAAGACCCAACACAGTCAAAAATAAATAAATAAAATAAATAAATTTATTTAAAAAAAAAAGAAGTGAGATTTAAAAAAAATTATCCGTACTTATTGTGTAGACAGCTTTTTGTTAGATAATTTGAAGGGTTATCATGGAAGCAACAAATACATGTTCACCAAAAGTGTACCACATATTGTAGGAAAAGATACATGCCATTATACACTACTACTAAGTCATGGAGAAACTATAAGAAATATCATCAACATGCCAAGTCAATCATACTGTGGAACAAGTGACATTATTTGATTCTTTTTGAAAATTAAGAATTCCTTGGGTATAAAATCCTTAGAGTAGAGCAGTGTTTCTCAATTATTTTCTTACTCGTGATCCCTTTTGAAAATGCAAATATCTTACACACCTGCAAATTTTCTGAACTTCAACTCCTGCTCCATTGAAATACACAAATATCTTAATCTTTAATTAATAACTCACCACAGGCCAAAATTTAATGCACTTCAGTTTTTATGGTTTGATTTATAGAAACAATATTCCACTTATTTTATAGTCAAATATATTTTATCAGTTGATATGCTATTAAAACTACTTCTCTCAGAATGCACAGTTTGGAAAAATAGTGAAAGTGTTTCCCAGCTGGGAATTACCCCATTGTCACATGTCCGAAAGTAATTGTAATTAATAAATATATTTACTTCCACCATTATATCTTTGTTCATACCTGCATAAATCCCTACATTGCAGATTTCTATCTTAGTCTAAATCTTTAATCTTTGTACCTACATATAACAAAGTACACTGAAAATCTGAGACAATAGACTAGCTTAAAATGGATGAATAGATATTTTAGTCTGTATGAAATTTAATCTATATGAAATTTAAATTGAGGCAATATGTAGGTCATATTCATGTGTGCATGAGGGGGTGTGGGTAAAGAAAATGTGAATTATTGCCTCAAACTCTTAACTAACTCTATATATACTTGGATTTTTCATTTTAAGTGTTAATTGTTTAAACATGTTACGTTTATTTTTATCTGAGAAATTGAACAATCACAGAGACACTAAGACGGTGGTGATCCCATTCTAAGTAGAGTGTGGATATAAAATCTTTTCCTTATGCTGCCAGTATGTAGAGCTTATTTCCATGCCCTGTTACTCACTAATGCTATTATAGTTAATTTGGAATCTAGCTAGTGACAATTGCACTACATGAAATGTTCCGTCCTAATTATGATATTAGAAGATGATATGTTGTGAAAACTATTAGCTTGATTAGTCAAAATTTATAAAATGTGGATTCTTGTTTCATGAGCCACGTAGTTTTGAAAAACTACAGTGTTTTTAGCATTGGATTAAAAGCTTGGATATTGGGCTTCCCTGGTGGTACAGTGGTTGGGAGTCCGCCTGCCGATGTAGGGTACACGGGTTCGTGCCCCGGTCCAGGGGTATCCCACGTGCCACGGAGCGGCTGGGCCCGTGGGCCATGGCCGCTGGGCTTGCGCGTCCGGAGCCTGTGCTCCGCGGCAGGAGAGGCTGCAGCAGTGAGAGGCCCGCGTACCAAAAAAAAAAAAAAAAAAAAAAAAAAAAGTTTGGATATTATTTTCTACCCCAAACAGATCAAGTAATAACTGTAGTATATGAATTGCCTTCTTGGATATTCCACCTCTGATAGCTTATACTTATTTTGCCCTAGGACAGGAAAAATACTTTTTTATACATTTGAAGTTAGTTTTAAAATAGTCCCTCCTTTTATCCAATTGAAAGCAAACTTTTTTTTTTTTTTCTGACTTCAAACTTGTATTTTGACTTTGCTCTAGAGAGACATTATTCAGGCCTTCAGCAAAGCACTGGCTACTAGTAGACTTAGAAATTACCCCACCAAGTGGGCAAAACATGATAAGCTCTTTATTCTTCTAGAATGATTTTCAAGCATTAGAAACAAATTACAGTGCAGAATGGTCTTTTGGTCATCATTAGTTTTCTGATATTTGTGGATACTTTTCCCCTCTATTGGTTGCTTCATTTAGAGCTCTCCATGGATTTTGCTTTATTCACATTACTATACTCTCCCATGTATACACAGTACCATGATAATAAACAAACACGTTAGAAAATAATAGGTATTTGAAAAAAAACACATATCTTTCTAGCTACTAAAAATCTGATATTACGTGTGATTATCAAGTTTATAATCAATATGCATTTGACAAATAGAACTGACTTTTAAAAAAAATTTCTACCATCTCTGATCATAACACACACTAGTTGTGTTATCTGAGCAATCCTCCTGAAGAAAGGATTTAAGTGCAAGTAGTTTATTTGGGAAGTTATTTCAGGAAGCATTAGTGGGGGGAAGAGGCTGTGAGACAGGAAAGGGAAGGAAGTGAATAGAGGGTACAGATATGAGCAGGTCACTGCTGTGGGCAACTGGAAGTCAATTCCAATATGATTTCTAGGAGACAGTGCATAATAGAGATCAGCAGACTACAGCCCTTGAGTCAAACCTGGCATACCACCTGTTTTTATACCCCCTGCAGTCAGGGGCACAACTCCAGCAGTCTAGCACTGTGAGCCATGGATGTCAAGTCTAGATGTTCCCTTTTTCCCATATTTCTCCTGTACTCCTAGCACCTGCCTCCTCAGCCAGTGGCTGCACCTTATTGCAGCACAGGACCTGTGCCAGTTGCCACCTTCACACTGGGCACTCCTCTGTTGGCAACTTTTGGGCACCAAGCATTGGAGTCTTAGTCTGTGTGTCAGAGACTCAAAAAAGTCATCTCATTTCTGTCCAGCTGCCCAAATTGAGTTTTTAAAACTCCATCAGGTGAGAAGGGATTATTCCTAAGAATTCTTGGGGTAGAGAATAAAACTAAAAAGAGTGTAGCCAACACTTCCCGCTACCATGCACCCCTCTTGAGCCAGGTGTTCTTCCTCTGGAGAATTTCTCCAGCTGAGCCAGAGTAGGCTCACCATCTGGGTTGGATGGCCCATACCAGGAAAATAAGGGAAGGCAGTTTTCTTTTGTTGTATAGTTACCTACATAATATCCCCAATTTTGCCTCTTGGCAGACAGTACTTACAATATTTATTATCTGACTTATGGAAAGCTGAATAATGCCCCCATCAGAGACATCCATGTCCTAATCCCCAGACACTGTGGATATGTTACCTTACCTAGCAAAAGGGACCGTACAATGTGATTAATTTAGGGATCTTGAGATGTGGAGATTATCCTCATTATCCTGTGTGTTCAATGTAATCACAAGGGTTCTTAATGAGAGGGATGCAGGAAAGTCAGACAGAAGAAGGTGATGTGACCACAGAAATAGTCAGTGAAGCAGATATAGCAATACTACACTGCTGGTTTTGAAGGTAAATGGACCACAAGTCAGGGAAAACACATAGCCTCTGAAGCTGGCAAAGGCAAAGAAACAGCTTCTCCTCTAGAGCCTCCAAAGAGAACCAGCCCTACTGACATCTTGACTTTAGCCTGGTGAGACTGATGTTGGACTTCTGACCTCCAGAACTGTAAGATAATGAAAGTGTGTTGTTTTAAGCCACTTAAGTTTGTGGTAATTTGCTATGGCAGCAATAAGAAACTAACATAAGACCCTTTAAAGAAAACGTTTTCTGACACCTGGTGTAAAATAACGCTTTTCAAAATTTAGCAAATGTAAGGACTACTTGAAGATCTAGTTAAAGCAGATTCTGAAACTTGTTCCCCAGAGATTCTGACTCATTAAGTCTTGGATGGGCCCCTGGAATTTCTAACCAGCCCTCAGCTAATACTGATGCTGCCAGTGTGCAAACCTGGCAGAGAATGTATGTACATATATTTTGTCCCAACCATGAGGTAAGGAAGTTGCTGTTATTCTTCTGGTCTGTCAATGGATGAGGGATGCTCCCTGGGCATTCACTTGCATTTCTAGCCTGTTGTCCAAACTAAATGCTTGTTAGAAAGTCATCAGTTGGATATTTGCAGGTGCATGTAGTAACAAGACTTCTGAATGCCTGGAATGGCGAGTGCCAAGGTGATATGGAATGGGACACTTGTAACATCTGCCATTCACCTTAGAACTGTCTTTTATCACTTGCTACATTACACATAAATGGTATAGAATGGTAGATTTTTCCTTATCTGAAGCATGCTGTTTTATCAAATAATTTTTTTTAATCCATACATTTTGGGATGACAGAAAGTCTATAGTCCTATTTCATAAAGCTTTTATTAACTGGACCTCATACCACTGGGTGTATAGCTTTTCTGATATAGTTCTGTGTTTTAATACTTCTCCTACTAGATGACTGGAAAGGCCAATTTTTTTGTGTCTTTTATAAAATACTTTTTATGGGCTTCCCTGGTGGCACAGTGGTTAAGAATCCTCCTGCCATTGCAAGGGACATGGGTGTGATCCCTGGCCCAGGAAGCTCCCACATGCCATGGAGCAACTAAGCCAGTGCACCACAACTACTGAGCCTGCACTGTAGAGCCTGCGAGCCACAACTACTGAGCCTGCATGCCACAACTACTGAAGCCTGCACATCTAGAGCCTGTGCTTCTCAACAAGAGAAGCCATGACAATGAGAAGCCCATTCACCACAACAAAGAATAGCCCCCACTCACCACAACTAGAGAGAGCCCATGTGCAGCAACAAAGACCCAACACAGCCAAAAATTAAAAATTAATTAATTAATTAAAAACTTTTTATATGTTGATTTCCCTAATGCTATAACTCTACACTGACTAAATTTGTTTTCCAATAGCTTTTGCTACTTAATTTACTATTTCAAACATATTCCTAAAAAACTTACTTCCCTTTTCTCTTTCTCTCTCTATATATTTAAAGGCTAAATTATATTTTGAAAATGAGAGAATATCTTTAAATGTTTCTTACCATAAGACCAGCTATGATCTTCCCAAAGGGGAAAAAGAGCTTATGCCAATAAACAAAAACAAAAAGTTGCAAGAAAGTACAGACATCGGGCATTAGAGAGCATGATGGACAGGGATTGAACCTTGCAGCTGAATGAGCAGGATAAACGATAACAAGCTTTAGTAATAGCAAGGCTAAACAACAGCCTCCACTAAGGAAAAATGGAATCTGAACATTGTATGTCAGCAATACACAAAGCCTCAGAACAGATTATCCAATAATATAATAAAGATGAAATTAGCATTAGTATCTCCAGAGCTTACAAACAGCATCATAAAACCAAGGTAAGGTATTTTGGTATGCATATAAACAAGCAATGCTAAAACACTCCTTTCTTAATTTAGAAATTGAGATTTAGTTTTAAATGCTGTATGGATTAAATAAAGATAGAATTCTTTATTCTAATATGCCACATAGAAAATCATGAACATATTGCATGCAAAATAGAAATGAATTTGTTTGTGAAAAGGTGAGGACTAAATCCAAAGCTATCTCTAGATTTAAAAAATCTAGAGTTTTTATAAGTAAGAAAGCTGTAATTATACATTTATGTGATTAGTGTCTTTAGTCTGATATGTGTTTGAAGTTTTTATAAAATCATGTGCCAGTATAAGAAATAAAGCCTCTCTGGTTTTTAAATTTCAACCTTACAGATCACACTCAGTTCCATAGCATACTAAGGTGTAGAATTATTAACAATATGTTAATAGTTTATCATCCTATGATCACTGACTGTAAGCTTATAGATTTAGTTACTTAAAGTCAATCAGTATACACAAAATTAATTTTGTTTTGGTTTTCCATTTTGTCAAATTTAAAATTGTAAATCTATTCTATCAAAGACAAAGGAAAATGAACATCTAGCACAAAAATGGAAAACATTTATATATTTTAAATACGATAGAAACATTTTTGGTATAAGAATATATATATATATGCTTGTTTATATAATTTTATTAATAAAAAGGGACCCAAGCTAAAATTCTGATGTCTTATGAAATCAACTTAGCTAAAACTAATGTATCCCCATGAGTAACCATTAAGCACTTGATTAATCTAATATTATTTTGACATTATGTGTATGTATCTTCTGTAAATACTTTACTGAAGTATAACTGTAATGGATTGAATAGTTTCCCCCCAAAATGTATATATACTCAGAACATCAGAATGTGACCTTATTTGGAAATAGGGTCTTTGCTGATATAATTAATGTAAGGATCAAGATGATTTCATACTGGAGTTATGGCGGCCTCTGATTCAATAAGTGTACTTAAAAAAATCAGAAAAGGACACACAGAGACATAGAGAAGAAGGCTATGTGAAGTTAGAGCCAAAGATTGGAGTGATATATCTACAAGGAATGCCAAATGTTAATAGCAGCCACTAGAAGCCAGGAGAGAGGTATGGAACAGACTCTTCTTCGAGTCTTCAAATGGAACCAATCCTGCCAACACCATGATTTTGGAATTCTAGTTTCTGAATTGTGACAGAATAAATTTCTGTTGCGTTAAGCTTCCCAATTTATGGTAACTTGTTACAGCAACCCTAGGAAACTAACGTATAGATTATATATTTTTTTATATAATCATATATAAAGAAGAATACAGAGACTCTGACTTTTATAATTTGATGAATTTATACTAAATAACCAGCAGTATTAAGAATTAAAATATTACCAGAATTTCCAGTGATACCACCTTGTAAAGTTAATCACCTTTATCTTGGTATCTGTTAGTTTTGTCTAATAAATTAGTTTTGTGTGGTTTGAAGTTAAACATTATATGTGTGGGGTTTTTTTCCATATATGGATTTTTTACTCAGCATTATGCTTGCAAGATTTATTCATGTTATATCTAGAAACACTTTGTTCTTTCTTATTATTGTTTATTCTTTTATTGTATGATTACATCAATATGTATTTATTTTTTATAGTTGATGAGTGTTGGATTGTTTCCAGTTATTTGGCCAAGAATAGTGCTGCTAAATATATCCTGTTTGGGCACACTTATATGTACATTTATGTTTTGCACATATATGAACACACACATAAAATCTTCATAGACTAATGTGTGTTCATCTTTGTAAACTCAGTTTCCCAAAGTAATTGGAGTAAATTACACGCCCATTAATACACCACAATACCAATATGCAAGTTACATTGTTTATGTCTTCGCCAACACTTGATTTTTTTTTCCAGTTTTTATAATAGGCATTCTAATGGGGACAGTGAATTCTAATTTTAATTTTTTTTTTTTTTTTTTTTTTTTTTTTGCGGTACGTGGGTCTCTTACTGTTGTGGCCTCTCCCGTTGCAGAGCACAGGCTCCGGACGCGCAGGCTCAGCGGCCATGGCTCACGGGCCCAGCCACTCCGCGGCATGTGGGATCTTCCCAGACCGGGGCACGAACCCGTGTCCCCTGCATCGGCAGGCGGACTCTCAACCACTGTGCCACCAGGGAAGCCCTGTGATTTTAATTTTTATTTCTATGGTTACTAATGAAGTTGAGCACCTTGTTATAAGTTTATTGATAATAAGGATTACTGCTTTTAAAAAGTGCCTATTCAACGATTTTGCTCTTTTTCTTTTGGGTGTCTCTCTTTTGTCATACTGAATATTAAAATTTCTTTGGATATTTCATATGGGAACACTTTGTCAGATTAATATATTACAAAAAATCTTTTACCATTCTTGCTTGAATTTTCACTCTCATTTTGATGCCTCTTAATGAATAGATATCCCTAATTTTAATGGTCAAGTTTATCAGTATTTCCCATGTTTAATTCCTAATGTGTCTTGTTTAAAACAATCTTTACCTACTCCGATGTCATGAATACTTGCTCACACTTACATCTAGGGTTTACTATTTTACCTTTGACATGTGGATATACAATCTATCTGGAATTATTTTTTGTGTATGATGGACAGACAAAAAGGACATTTTTTTCCACTATGGTTATTCAGTTGACCCAACACAATTTTGAAAAGTCCATCACTTTCTTTCTGCACTAAAGGGTCATAAATCAAGTTATTATATAAGCATGAGTGTTTCTCAAATTGTCTTTCCATGCATAAATATCACATGGTCTTAAATACTGTCACTTGATAATGTCTTGATAGTTTAGGCCTACATTTTGTTGTTCTTTCTTAAAATTATCTTGGCTACCCTTGCCCCTCTGATTTTCTTTAAAACTGAGAACCAGCCTATCAATTCCCCTGGGAAAAAAAAAGAAAGAAAAAAAAACTTATCTTTTAACAAGAATTGCATTGGGTTAAATAGATGTATATAGACAGTACTTTGAAAATTAAATCTTCCAATCAATAAATGTAATAAATCTTTCCATTTATTTAGATCTTCTTTGATGTTTTTCAGTAATATTATGTATGTTTCCTGACATGTAGAATTTTTGAGTGTTGTTCATTAGATTATGTCATAGTTAACTGAAAATCTTGCTGTTATTGAGGATGTTATCTTTTAAATTTTTGTCTATTTACAGTATATAAA
Source organism: Stenella coeruleoalba (assembly GCF_951394435.1). Lineage (NCBI taxonomy): Eukaryota > Metazoa > Chordata > Mammalia > Artiodactyla > Delphinidae > Stenella > Stenella coeruleoalba. The sequence goes on along the minus strand of NC_137150.1, from coordinate 107,186,689 downwards.
ATATGATTGGATATTTATATAGACTTTGAATCTATCGATTTTATAAAGTTGCTTTTAAACTCTGATAATTAGCCTATAGATTATTTTGGATTTTCTGGGATTTTCTCATGTCATCTGAGAATAGAAGCAATTATATTTCATCATCACTTTTGCTTTTTCTTGCTGTATTACCCCAAATATATGCTAAGTAGAAGTGGTAATTGAGGGCACCCTTGTCTTCTTGCCAATCTCAAAGAGAAAGTTTCCAGTATTTCATCACAAAATATCATATTTGCTGTATAATTATTTAAGGTACTCTATCAGAGTAAAAAGTTCCTAAATATTACATACTGAATAAGCATTTCTAGTATAATTTTTTTTGAGTTTTATGAAATATTTTATGCATATATGATTTTTCTATTTATTCTATTAACGTGGTGAATTAATTAGTTTGTTAATTTCCAAATATTATACTATCCTTGCATTATTAGAATAAAGTCAGTTCAGGAACTATACAGTATTCTCTTCTAATACCTCTAGATTCCACTTATTAATATTTTGTTTAGGTTTATATTTTATCTATAATTATGATACAAGTTGTATAGTTTTCTTCTGATATTAGTAAGGTTCTAGTAGAAAAGTTATGTTGGCTTTCTATAATGATTTTGGAAGAAAACACTTTTGAATAATAGCTCTAATTCTTTCAAACATTACAATAATTCAACTAAAGGGAAATTTACTAGCTCTATACTATTTACTGACTCTATATACTATGACATATTTAACTGTTACATTGTAATTTTACTCATGTTATTCTGGGGAGTGAGGAAGGACCAAATAAAAATAAAACCTCTTATCACTCTGGCATAAAGGAAGGTTTTAATTACACATTGCTCCAGACTAATATTCATTTAAATTAAGGCTCATTAAGACCACTATAACAAATATAACAAATAATAAATTTATGTTCATATATATATATATATATATTTTTTTTTTTTTTTTTTTTTTGCGGTACGCGGGCCTCTCACTGCTGCGGCCCCTCCCGCTGAGCACAGGCTCCGGACGCACAGGCTCAGCAGCCATGGCTCACGGGCCCAGCCGCTCCGCGGCATGTGGGATCTTCCCAGACCAGGACACGAACCCGTGTCCCCTGCATCGGCAGGCGGACTCTCAACCACTGCGCCGCCAGGGAAGCCCTCTCATATATTTTATAACTTTTTCTCCCATTTGGAGAGAAGAAAAATAATTGTCAAAAGATTACAGTTTTTTTTACATTCCACTAGCATTAGATTATTAACCTCATAAAAACATTTATGTGCTGTAATTTATTCATCCATCTATGTATTTTTCAATCATTCATTCTTATCTATTGTGCCAGAATACATTGAAAATTTGAAATTCTCAATAGACTTCATGGTGACTTATCAATAACATAAAGTAGGCATACATATAATATATCTAACTGAGGTACCAACAAAATCAGTCATAACCTATTTTAAAATCCAACCACATGTGAAAGGATAATTCAAAATTAGTAAAGGATTTCAGAGAAAGAAAGTCGTATCTAAACCATAAGAAAAGTAACAAGTGGTACAAAATAGCAATTACTGCAATAATTTTTTAAATAAGCAGAGTAGATGTACATTTTTAAAATGTCAGTCACCTTAACTAGCACTATTTTCTCATGAATACTGTTTATTACTGATTTGTTTATTATCCAAAGTGGACTTTTTTTTCATTTTAACTCATTAGAGAAATTATATATACAATCAAAAACCAGAGGATAATATTTGAAATAATAAATGATGTTCCATTTAAGACTTGAAGTACAAAAACATAGAGAAAACTCAAATTGGAAAATAAAGGTCTTTGAGTTTTTTGCTCCACACTCTCATCTTTCATATTTTAAGGTATTTTCCATTGTACAAGTGTGGCTCTGAAAAACAATATTGTGGCTTATGTTTCTGCCCATTCTTTTCAAAACCTGTCACCATCCTGGGCTCTGTTTTTCAATTTAATGGGTAGCTTGATGCCTATTTTTAAAAAAATCCACCCCATCTCTGGTTTCCGCTGTCCCAGCTGGTCGATCTGCTGCTCTTCACTTTGCAAGCAGTCAGAATATCTGCTACACTGCCTCTGGTTCTTTCTTGTTGAGATTTTTGTACAGTTGCTTTTGTTGTGGTCTGATGACTTCAGCTACCTGCAGAAGCATTTACGTCCTTTAGGACCATTGCCCTTTGTCACCTTCAACCCTTGTCTCCGGGTATTATCCTATTGTGATTTTCACTCACCTTCTGTTTATCTAAATATTACTTATTTCCCAAGATCCAGAATAAATCCAGTCTACTTCATTGTAGCCTTCTTTTGATTTCTCTAGCTGACACTGACCTTTCCTTTCTTTTTCTTCTATTGTATATGTAATTCAATTTCACAGTTTATCTTATGAATATTCCCAAATTATTTCATATGTTTTCTATTACTACAGATGTGCATCATTAGCCTGTTGAAGGAAAGGGGCATGCTCTATATGTCATATATATATATATATATATATATATATATATATATATATATATATACACACAATAGTAACATACTAAGCTGAGAATACACACAGTGTGCAGAAAGTAATGAAAAAAAATGTTGATTTACTGTTTGCTTATATTTCACCACTAAAACTCTTCAAACTTAGTTTTGCAGCAATTTTGAATATAAAGTGCTGTGTAAATGTCATTGTATTAGAATTGTAATATTAATTAACTGAACATATGCTAGAGTTCTTTCATTTTTTTCTGTTTTTGTATAGCCCACAAACTGGGAATGATAACATCATACTTTAGAGCATTCTGAATCTCAAACAATTCTAGTATCTTAATGGTTATCAATCAATGGTCCTTTACTGTGCAATGTAACATCTAAGTAATATGTCATAGAAAGCTCATAAAAACAACTATTAACTCTTCTGAAGGTAATTTTATTTGTCTCAGGTGCAATTTGATTGAGCTCCACTCCCAACACTATGAAATTTGGGAGATGGTCAACCTGCTGCTTTCTCACATCTTCAGTCCCAATACCTTATTTATGACCAACATTTTAGTGAAGACCAGATTTTTTATTCCTCCATGGCATTCTTATCTCTCATATGGCCTTTTCTTCTACATGGCCCCCCTACAAATTCCCTGACGTCTTTATGTATAAAATCTTTTAACTTTGTGTCCCTTTTCAACTATAAATTTATTATGCCCACTCCCAATATGTTTCCTTTTTTTCAGTCTAAGAGTATGTAGTGCTGTCTTATCATTTCAAGACCAAGTAAACCCTCCAGAACTTTACATAATCTTGTAAACCTTTCTTGTTTCAACATCTATGGACAAAAATTTAAGTACCTCTTCATCTTAGCATATAAATCTGTTCAGATTCTGTAATGTACCCTCCCCAAATATCCTCAATTCAGCTTGTGTTATTCTTTCTTTAAGACTCTCAAAAGCAGAGAATAGTTTTAGTCTCTTCACTATTTCTCATTTAATTCCCAACCCACTAAAATCAGGGCATATTAAAAACATAATATCTACAGGGATGACATGGATTTGATTCCTAGCTTCAACACTTATTAAGCAAGGAAATTTAAACTCACCTGCCCTTTGTTGTCTAACGTTTAGAATTGAGGTGTAAATAATAACAACCTTATAGTGTTATCTTGATGATTAAATGAGAGGATACATGAAAAGTAATTAACACAGTACCTGAAACACAGTAAACACTGAATTTCTTCCAATTATTATTACTATTAGTCCACCTGCAATTCTCTTAATTAGGTATCTAATAATCTCCCATTTTTCAAATCCAGTGGAAATTTTTTCTTCCCTATCTTCCTCTCCCTCTCTACTATAATTCTATAATTCAATAAATATTTACTGAGGAAATACTACTATGTGTCAAGAACTGAGCTAAATTTATGTTATATAGTGATTAATAGAATAAAGAACACTTCTTTCTCCATGACTCTTTAGTCTAGAGGGAATAATGGTAAACAAATAGACAATAATGAACAAATAAATAAGTAAATATATGTATAGGGGGATCATTGTGATAGGAAAACGTACTTACATAAAAGAACCAGTTATTATAAAAAGGGTAATAGTGGGGACTTACTTTAGACAGAGCAGTCTTGGAAGGTCTCTCTGAGATTATGCTTAAGCATCAACTTGAAGGATAATCAGGGGATGGGCTGAGTGGAGGAGGTAAACACACATTCCAAGCAGAAGAGACCACTGGTATAAAACCCTTCTGTCAGAAAATGTTCACTGGAGATTGGTTCAAGATGGTGGAGTAGAAGAACATGTGCTCACTCCCTCCTGCGAGAGCACCAGAATCACAACTAACTGCTGAACAGTCAATGACAAGAAGACACTGGAACTCACCAAAAAAGATACCCCACATCCAAAGACAGAGGAGAAGCCACAATGACACATTAGGAGGGGCACAATCACATAAAAACAAAATCACATAATCACTGGGTGGGTGACTCACAAACTGGAGAACAATTATACTACAGAAGTTCACCCACTGGAGTAAAGGTTCTGAGCCCCACGACAGGCATCCCAACCTGGGGTTCCAGCAACAAGAGGGGGAATTCCCAGAGAATAAGACTTTGAAGGCTAGTGGGATTTGATTGCAGAACTTCAATAGGACTGGGGGAAACAGACACTCCACTCTTGGAGGGCACACACAGAGTAGTGTGTGCATCAGGACCCAGGGGGAAGGAGCAGTGACCCCATAGGAAACTGAACCAAACCTACCTGCTGGTGTTGAAGGGTCTCCTGCAGAGGTGGGGGGCAGCTGTGACTCACTGCAAGGACAAGGGCACTGGCGGCAGAAGTTGTGGGAAGTACTCCTTAGCATGAACCCTCCTGGAGTCTGCCATTAGCCCCACCAAAGAGCCTGTAGCCTCCAGTGCTGTGTTGCCTCAGGCCAAACAACCAACAGGGAGGGAACTCAGTCCCACCCATCAGCAGACAAGTGGATTAAAGTTTTACTGAGCTATGCCCAACAGCACAACACCCAGCTCTATCCACCACTGGTCCCTCCCATCAGGAAGCTTGCACAAGCCCCTTAAATAGCCTCATCCACCAGAGGTCAGAGAGCAGAAGCAGGAGGAACTAGAATCATGCAGTCTGTGGAACAATAACCACATTCAAAGAAAGATAGACAAAATGAAAAGGCAGAGGACTATGTATCAGATGAAGGAACAAGATAAAACCCCAGGAAAAAAACCTAAATGAAGTGGAGATAGGGAACCTTCCAGAAAAAGAATTCAAAATAATGACAGTGAAGATGATCCAGCACCTCAGAAAAAGAATGGAGGCAAAGATCGAGAAGATGCAAGAAATGTATAACAAAGACCTAGAAGAATTAAAGAACAAACAGAGATAAACAATACAATAACTGAAATGAAAAATACATGAGAAGGAATCAATAGCAGAGTAACTTAGGCAGAAGAACGGGTAAGTGACCTGGAAGACAGCATGGTGGAATTCACTGCCATGGCATAGAATAAAGAAAAAAAGAATGAAAAGAAATGAAGACAACCTAAGAGACCTCTGAGACAACATTAAATGCACCAACATTTACATTATAGAGGTCCCAGAAGAAGAAGAGAGAAAGAACCTGAGAAAATATTTGCAGAGATTATAGTCAAAAACTTCTATAACATGGGAAAGGAAATAGCTACCCAAGTCCAGGAAACTCAGAGTCCCAGGCAAAATAAACCCAAGGAGAACTGAGACACATAGTAATCAAATTGAAAATTAAAGACAAAGAAAAATTATTAAAAGCAACAAGGAAAAACTGATGAATAACATACAAGGGAACACCTATAAGATGAACAGCTGATTTCTCAGCAGAAACTCTACAAGCCAGAAGGGAGTGGCACAATATATTTAAAGTGAGGAAAGGGAAGAACTTACAACCAAGATTACTCTACCCGGCAAGGATCTCATTCAGATTTGACGGACAAATCAAAAGCTTCACAGACAAACAAAAGCTAAGAGAATTCAGCACCACCAAATGAGCTCTACAACAAATGCTAAAGGAACTTCACGAAGTGGGAAATACAAGAGAAGAAAAGGACCTACAAAAACAAACCCAAAACATGTAACAAAATGGTAATAGGAATATACATATAGATAATTATCTTAAATGTGAATGGATTAAATGCTCCAACCAAAAGACACAGCCTAGTTGAATGGATACAAAAACAAGACCCATATATTTTCTGTCCACAAGAGACCCACTTCAGACCTAGGGACACATACAGACTGAAAGTGAGGGGATGGAAAATGATATTTCATGCAAATGGAAATCAAAAGAAAGCTGGATTAGAAATACTCATATCAGATAAAATCAACTTTAAAATAAAGTATGTTACAAGAGACATGGAAGGACACTACATAACATGGGATCAATCCAAGAAGATATAACAATTATAAATATATATGCACCCAACATAGTAGCACCTCAATACATAAGGCAACTCCTAACAGCTATAAAAGAGGAAATTGACAGCAACACAATAATAATAAGGGATTTTAACACATCACACCAATGGACAGATCATCCAGACAGAAAATTTGTAAGGAAACACAAGTTTTAAATGACGCAATAGACCAGATAGAGTTAATTGATATTTATAGGACATTCCATCCAAAAACAGCAGATTACACTTTCTTTTCAAGTGCACATAGAACATTCTCCAAGATAGATCACATGTTGGGTCACAAATCAAGCTTTGGTAAATTTAAGAAAATTGAAATCATATCAAGCATCTTTTCTGACCACAACACTATGAGATTAGAAATAAATTACAGGGAAAAAATATAAAAATTACAAACACATAGAGGCTAAACAGTACTTTACTAAATAACCAAGAGATCACTGACTAAATCAGAGAGGCAATCAAAGCATACCTAGAGACAAATGACAATGAAAACCCAATGATCCAAAACCTATGGGATGCAGCAGAAGCAGTTCTAAGAGGGAAGTTTATAGCAATACAATCGTACCTCAAGAAACAAGAAAAATCTGAAATAAACAATCTAACCTTACATCTAAAGAAACTAGAGAGAGAACAAACAAAACCCAAAGTTAGTAGAAGGAAAGAAATCATAAAGATCAGAGCAGAAGTAAATGAAATAGAAACAAAGAAAACAACAGCAAAGACCGATAAAACTAAAAGTTGTTTTTTTTGAGAAGATAAACAAGACTGATAAACCTTTAGCCAGACTCATAAACAATCTAACCTTACATCTAAAGAAACTAGAGAGAGAACAAACAAAACCCAAAGTTAGTAGAAGGAAAGAAATCATAAAGATCAGAGCAGAAGTAAATGAAATAGAAACAAAGAAAACAACAGCAAAGACCGATAAAACTAAAAGTTGTTTTTTTTGAGAAGATAAACAAGACTGATAAACCTTTAGCCAGACTCATGAAGAAAAAGAGGGAAAGGACTCAATAAAATTAGAAATGACAAAGAAGTTGCAATGGACACCACAGAAATACAAAGCATCATAAGAGACTACTACAAGCAACTCTATGCCAAGAAAATGGACAACCTAGAAAAAATGGACAAATTCTTAGAAAGGTATAGCCTTCCAAGACTGAACCAGGAAGAAATAGAAAATATGAACAGACCAATCACAAGTAATGAAATTGAAACTGTGATTAAAAATCTTCCAACAAACAAAAGTCTAGGACCACATGGCTTCACAGGTGAATTCTATCAAACACTTAGAGAAGAGCTAACACTTATCCTTTTCAAACTCTTCCAAAAATCGCAGAGGAAGGAACACTCCCAAACTCATTCTATGAGACAACCATCACCCTGATACTAAAATCAGAGAGAGATACTACAAAAAAAGAAAATTACAGGCCAGTATCACTGATGAACATAGACACAAAAATCCTCAACAAAATACTAGCAAACAGAATCCAACAGCACATTAAAATGATCATATACCATGAGCAAGTGAGATTTATCCTAGGGTTGCATGGATTCTTCAATATACGCAAATCAATCAATGTGATACACCATGTTAACAAACTGAAGAATAAAAACCATATGATCATCTCAATAGATGCAGAAAAAGCTTTTGACAAAATTCAACACCCACTTATGATAAAAGCTCTCCAGAAAGTGGGCATAGAGGGAACTTACCTCAACATAATAAAGGTCATATACGACAAAGCCACAGCAAACATCATTCTCAATGGTGAAAAACTGAAAACATTTCCTCTAAGATCAGGAACAAGACAAGGATGTCCACTTTCACCACTGTTATTCAACATAGTTTTGGAAGTCCTAGCCATGACAATCAGAGATGAAAAAGAAATAAAAGGAATGCAAATTGGAAAAGAAGAAGTAAAACTGTTACTGTTTGCCAGTGACATGATACTATATATAAATAATCCTAAAGAAGTCACCAGAAAACTACTAGAGCTAATCCTTGGTAAAGTTGCTCAATGTAGTAAAGTTGCAGGATACAAAATTAATGCACAGAAATCTCTTGCATTCCTATACACTAAGAACAAAAAATCAGAAAGAAGTATTAAGGAAACAATCTCAATTACCATTGCAACAAAAAGAATAAAATACCAAGGAATAAACCTACCTAAGAAGGTAAAAGACCTGTACTCAGAAAACTATAAGACACTCGTGAAAGAAATCAATGGTGACAAACAGATGGAGAGATATACCATGTTCTTGGACTGGAAGAATCAATATTGTGAAAATGACTATACTACCCAAAGCAATCTACAGATTCAATGTAATTCCTATCAATTTACCAATGGCATTTTTTTACAGTAGTAGAACAAAAAATCTTAGCATTTGTATGAAGACACAAAAGACCCCTAATAGCCAAAGCAATCATGAGGGAAAAAAATTGAGCTGGAGGAATCAGGCTCCCTGACTTTAGACTATACTACAAAGCTACAGTAATTAAAACAATATGGTACTGGCATAAAAACAGAATTATAGATCAATGGAACAGGATAGAAAGCCCAGAGATAAACCCACACACCTATGGTCAACTATTCTATGACAAAGGAGGCAAAGATATACAGTGGAGAAAAGACAGTCTCTTCAGTAAGTGGTGCTGGGAAAACTGGACAGCTACATGTAGAAGAATGAAATTAGCACACTCCCTAACACCATACACAAAAATAAACTCAAAATGGATTAAAGGCCTAAATGTAAGAGCTGACACTATAAAACTCTTAGAGGAAAACATAGCAAGAACACTGTTTGACATGAATGACAGCAAGATATTTGTTGACCCACCTCCTAGAGTAATGGAAAGAAAAACAAAAATAAACAAATGGGACCTAATGAAACTTAAAAGCTTTTGCACAGCAAAGGAAACCATAAACAAGATGAAAAGACTACCCTCAGAATGGGAGAAAATATTTGCAAACAAATCAACAGACAAAGGATTAATCTGCAAAATATATAAACAGCTCATGCAGGTCAATGTTAAAAAAACAAACAACCCAATCATAAAATGGGCAGAAGACCTAAATAGACATTTCTCCAAGGAAGACAGACAGATGGCCATGTGGCACATGAAAAGCTGCTAATTATTAGAGAAATGCAAATCAAAACTACAATGAGGTATCACATCACACTGGTCAGAATGGTCATAATCAGAAAATCTACAAGCAACAAATGCTGGAGAGGGTGTGGAGAAAAGGGGACCCTCTTGCACTGTTGGTGGGAATGTAAATTGGTACAGCCACTATGGAGAACAGTATGGAAGTTCCTTAAAAAACTAAATAGAACTACCATATGACCCAGTCATTGCTGGGTCACTAGTGGGCATATACCCAGAGAAAACCATAATTCAAAAAGACACATGCTTCCCAATGTTCATTGCAGCACTATTTACAATAGCCAGGTCATGGAAGCAACCTGATTGCCCATTGACAGATGAGTGGATAAAGAAGTCATGGTACATATATACAATGGAATATTACTCAGCCATAAAAAGGAATGAAATTGGGTCCTTTGTAGAAAAATGGATGGACCTAGAGACTGTCATACAGAGGGAAGTAAGTCAGAAAGAGAAAAACAAATATTGTGTATTAACACATATATGTGGAATCTAGAAAAGTGTGAAATGGTTTGCAAGGCAGAAATAGAGACACAGATGTAGAGAACAAATGTATGGACACCAAGGAGGGTAAGTGGGGGTAGGAGGTGGTGGTGTGATGAATTGGGAGATGACATTGACATATATACACTAATATGTATAAAATAGGTAACTAATTAAGAACCTGCTATATTTTAAAAAAATTAAATTAAATTTAAAAGGGAAAAAAAAAGAAGAAAATGTTCACCACACCTTCCATCTAAAACTGTTTTCTCCCTCAGTTCCCATATACTCATGCCCTATTTTACAACTCCTAACTTTCTGATAATCATATTTCAGTTTTCTCATGCCTTTCTTTAACTACGTTTTTAATATTTCGATTTTTTTAGGATTTCTCCTTCCAATTATTTCAATTTTTTTTGGGTTCCTACTATATTTTCTCAGATATTATCTTGCTTTTGATTACTATCTATGTGGAATTGACTCTCTACTCTATTGTTTAAACCTTAGCTATTTTAGTAAACTTCAGATTTCTAAAATTCACTATTCTATATCTCACCTGAATGCCTCAGTATCCCCTCATATGCAACATGTTCCAATCAGAATCGATGATCTTTTATCCTCAATCAGTTCTTTTTGTGAATGGACTACAATCGTCAATAGCAAAACCATCTATTCAAGTACCTAAGCTACATACCTGAAATCATTACTGATCCACTTTTCTCTCCTGTTAGTCAAATTATTTTCTTCTCTATGTTGTGTGTATTTTTTTTCTTTTTTTTTTATCACGTACTACCAATTGCCTAGTTCATTAATTTTTCCTTACTAATTCTCAGTTCAAGTCCATCTTAATCTGGAAGATTATAGAGTCTAACTGACTCTTTTTCCAATCTGCTCAGACAAGTTGACGGTCCCCTTGACTTGGCCTTGCCCATAATGCCAACCTCAAAGACTATGTCACCTCTCTGTCTATCCAATAAATATGAATGTACTGTCTAGTTTTCTCTACACAGCATCATTCTGTTTCTTACTCACATGCCTTTCTAGCTAGTAGTCTTCTAACATCTTTTTCTAATTAAATCTTAATCATACGCCAAGAAATTTCATCAGTTTCTCCCATAGGGGGTCTTCACTAATTTCTCTAGGATTGTATAGAAAAAAGATATACTTGCACAACACATGGCAAGGAAGGAAGCACATGGGAGCTACTCAAGCCTACCATCTTAGTGTAAACAGAGAGTCAATAAGCTGGTCTATTTAGAGAATCAGTAGCATGGAATACAAAGATCAAAATCAAATAAAAATACTGACCTCTGGGGAAACAGATAATTGAGGAGATTAGAGAAAACATATTTTAAACTCTGCATATTATTTGCAGGCTTTTTGATAATATAAGGCATACATAAAATATTATTCTAATACAAAGGAATATATATCAGAGAACAAGAATAAACACTTGGAATTTAAAATATGATAAAAGTCCCTGAATTAGAGAGCAGAAAAAACAATGGAAGAGTGGTAATCAATAATTACTAGAAATACTGAACAACAGTTTCAAAAGCAGAGAAGGAATAAAAGCTTTAGTCTCACAAAATTTCTGAAATCTGTGTTTAAATAAAATATCCTAAATCCTTCTAAATTGGAGAAAATAAGCCCACTCCAAAGTGCTATCAAACTAACCATCAGAAAAATTGATGCAAGAAGACAATAGAGAAATGTCTTGGTGCTTCTGAAGGAAGGTTTGGCATCTAGAAGACACAGATACAAATCAGTTGTGAGGTCGGAATAAAGCCACATTCAAATATTGATGGACTCAAAAATGTTAACTCTGGTACACCTATTCTTACTTCAGGATATTCTCCAATAAAGTGAAATAAAAATCAAGAAGTTGAAAGGCACAGAATCTTGAAAAACATAGACTCTAAACTATAAATTCACTTAAAAAGAGGTCCCAAAATGAAGGTCTAGGGAACATCCAGCTACTAATATAATCCAAGTGCCTAAAATATCTGACACCTAATAGGGGCTGTAAAGCATTGGTTAAAGGAATGAAGAAGGAATAATGTACCAGGAGAATGGAGGGTTCCATGAGACAGGATCTATTACACTTGGTACAGAAAAGTTAACTGACTTGAGGATGTGCTAATTAATACACACACACACATACACTTAAACTAAAAACTCAAAACAAATCAAACAACACAAAGTTTGTCAAATATTTTTAAAAAATGAAACTATGACACGTCTTTTAGCAAATAATGAGCTTTTAAAAATTGAATACATTTAATCCTAAATGCTAAGAATATTCAATTAGAGTGGCTCAGGTTTAAGACAATGTATAGGTGAGAAGGAAATATAATCTTAGTGACTTAGTCCCAATTTGAACAATATTGGAATAGTCATGATATATTAGTTTTCAAATATAAGAATCAACTGAAGTATAAACAGAAAATCTTGATTATAGCTGCAAGACAGGATATAAAGAGAAGGTGAGACTTGAAATTTTCAGGAATGGTAGAGCAAAGGATAGAGTTTCTGACATACTTTCCTATAAATTGGGGGCTTAAAAATATTGTCAAAAGTATATGAAACAAGACAAAGAAGTTTCATTACATTAATTAAAGCTACTATCTTAGCAAATGGAAAACTCAAAATATAAATATGAAAGCTGAGAAGAAAAGAGGTGGTAAAAGTTAAATAAATCAGCATATCACTATGTACTGTCCAGCTTTAATATATCAATAAGGAACGAGTAGGTATACTTTCAAGAGTTATGCAGGCAATCACCAGAAGAACTAAAATAAGAAAGATAACAAATAATTTGCCTCATATGAGTGGGCAGAGGTAGGAAAGGTAAGGTTGTGAGAACACAGCTTTTTTTCATAAGATCCTTCATGAAATTTTATTTTTTACCATGTACATATTTTATTGTGGTGAAAATTCACTTTAAACATAATATATAATAAATATATAAATTATGTATATATAAAATATCTTTGAAATTAATTTATATGTCTCTCAAAAACTGTTCTATATCAGAGCAGCTTATTTAACTAGACCAATTAATCAATATATAAACAATTTCAAAATGGTAAACTAAGAGAAAGTGTTTCCTAGCCTGGTGTGGGTTCTGCTTTTTTTTTAATCCAGTAGAAGTTACAAATTTAAAAGTATATTTAAACAAAACATATATAATATTAAGCCAAGATCCAAGGTTGTGTTTTTGTTTTGTTTATTCATGATTTTTTGTAAGAGTAGAATTTGGATAAATGGTGACAACAAATGCTGAGTCAGCAGGAATCAAGATTTATATCCATTTACTTTGTTCTCAGTGTTTGCTTTTTTCATTTATAAATCAGTAGCAAATGTCATTTTTATCTTAGTAATAAATATTTATTCTGCAATTTACTATTGCAAGTCTAAACATTCAAAATTACAATTAGTGCTATAATATTGGGTCAAATATTGGGCCAAAAAGTGTCTTCGGTTTTTTAAGTAAAAATAAAAGACACATTTTTCATTTTCACCAAGAACTTTATTAAACAATGCATTCACCCTTTTGTTCCACTACCTTCTGCCATTTTTCAGGCAACTTCATAATTCCATCTTCCCAAAACTTTTTATCTTTTTGAGCAAAGAACTATTCCAGGTACCTTTTGCAGTCTTCCAGGGAATTGAGATTTTTTTCCATTAAGAGAATTTTGTAAAGACAAAAATAAATGGAAATCTGAAGGTGCAATGTCTAGTGAATATGGCAGATGAATCAGAACTTCCCAGCCAAGCTGTAACAGTTTTTGCCTGGTCATCAAAGGAGCATGCAATCTTGCATTATCCTGATGGAAGGTGATGCATTTTCTGACTAATTCTGGACGCTTTTCATCGAGTGACACTTTCTGTTAGTTTAATTGGGAGTAGTACTTGTTGAAATTAGTCATTTCATTTTCTGGAAGGAGCTCATAATAGAGGACTCCCTTCCAATCCCACCATATACACAACATCACCTTCTTTGGATGAAGACCAGACTTTGGTGTGGTTGGTGGTGGTTCATTTCACTTGCCCCACAATCTCTTCCATTCCACATTGTTGTATAGTGTCCACTTTTCACCGCCCATTACAATTTGTTTTAAAAACAGAACGTTTTCATTATATTTCAGTAGAGAATTGCATGCAGAAATATGGTCAAGAAGGTTTTTTGCACTTAACTTATGTGGAACCCAAACATCAAAGCGATGAACATAACCAAGCTGGTGCAAATGATTTTCAACGCTTGATTTGTATATTTTGAGTATGTTGGCTATCTCCTGCTTGATATAACATTGATTGTTCTCAGCTATTGTTTCGATTTGATCGTTATCAACTTCATCTGGTCTACCTGACAGTGGAGCATTGTCCAGCGAAAAATCTCTAGCACAAAACACTTTTGACACATTCGATCAGTCACAGCACCTTCTCCATACACTGCACAAATCTTTTTGTGCTTTTCAGTTGCATTTTTACCTCTCTTGAAATAATAAAGCATGATATGCTGAAAATGTTGCTTTATTTCTTCCATCTTCAATATTAAAATGGCTACACAAAAATTCACCAACTTTGATAAGTCTTTTTTTAAATGCATGCTGATATGACAGCTGTCACATTCAGTCTAACAAAATTGTTTCAAATGAAGTTAAAGACAATTAAGTGCTACTAGAGTCAGCTTACGAAAAACGATGAACAAACCTTTTGGCCCACCCAATAGTTGCCAACAGAAATTTAAATGTTAACTCAAATAATTTGATAAGTTCTTAAAGCCTTGATTTTTTAATGCAGCATTGATATTTGTACACTATGGATCAAAAGATGAAGGGAAAATAGTGAATGCATATCTCATCTAAATCCATATGTCTAGATATATATTTTCGCATGTGTACTTAGATAACAATTTTTAAAATATACTCAATTGTACTCCATTAATTAGATCAAGAAAGATACTCCATAAATAAACTCCTTTATTAAATTTCAAATAATCGAAAGGCAAGTACAATTATATTACATACATGTATATCTATGGATATATAAGAAATAAAATAATTTTAATAGTCATTAATTTGTATTGCATCTATGGATCATTTATAGAACATACTTACCTTCCTAGCAAAATAAATTGAAACCATCTTTTCTCACACATCTAGATTCAATACAATTTCAAACATAACATATGATCCCACACTTTAAAATTTCTAAAGAGAGAATAAACTATCATTAGGTATAAGTTTCCTTTTTATTTCCATTTACTCAATTCTCACAATCTTTAGAAATTTTCAAGGTAGTATCATGTTAATCTCATTCTCTAAGTAGCAGCATAAAGAAGACTATCAACTCTTAAGTTCATTATCTGAAGTATACATAAGGTAAACTCAGATCTACAGTATCACCCCCTCAAAATACTACCCCAACTATTTGTCCAATTTTCAGGTTAACACAATTTAAGTAACAGTTAAAACCTTGGAGTAAAACTCATTTGATGGTATGTATATAGCTGATGTGCATAGTTGATTACATAGCAGTGTTTTTGAATGAGTGAGTGAATTAATGAATTATTACGTGAATACTATTTCCCTTCATGAATTCTTTAGCTAAAAAATGCACTTAAGGGGAAAAATGTTTTTCTCTTTAAGCTCACGTAGGTAGTATTAGAGAGAGAAATATTTGATAATCACATTTTAACAAAAGTGGACATGATTTGTGTGTCTCCTTATTCATACAAGTTTTTATATTCCAAATCATATAAGAGTTTAGAAACATCTTTGGCTAAAATTTTCAATTTCCTACTCAGTAATATCTTTATTTCCAAACTCTAGGCTGTTTATATAATCTGATTTAGTTTTTAATTTTTTTCTGGTTTAACTTGCAAATAAGTAGAAGTGTTATTGTTAGTAGAGACAATTGTAAACCTCTTTAAGGTAATGGGTGTTTATATGGTGAGTTTGAAGACTAAGAATTTTCTATTTAATCACTGCTGAAATTAGTTTTTGTCCCAATTGTCACTAGGCTAATAAATGATTTATGAGGAGAATGACAGAAGCAGAAGCATTCTTATAGAAGACTTATAAATAGCCAAGAAAACTTAGTACATTTTCAGTATACTGGGGTTTTTCTTGCTCACAATTCACATTTCAAGTTTATTTCAGAAATATAGTCAAATAACTTACAGAAAATAATTTTGTGATATTCTCATTCATTGTAAAGTAGTCCAAAGCTGAGTCAAGATAGGCAGGTCTAAGCCTCACATTCCTAGAGCAGTAGCAGGGACAGACAAAAATGTTAGAGTTGTGCAGTAATAACTCCACCCAAAATATACCTTCATGAGTAAAATACCCTGGTCTACCCTTCCAGCAACTATTCAAGTAGAATATCTTAGTCTACCTGTCCAGCAACTATTCCATGTCCATCTTCTTTATATGTGCCATCTTAAGAGGAACTTGTAATGAACTCTTCTAAGATATTTGAAAGATGTCTTACAGAGATGCATGTTAGGTATTTGGCTGGGCTTTGTCTCAAGAACAGTTCACCAGGATAATAGTTTCAAAAGAAATGTTATTGTTACTGAGCAATCAAAATGTGTACATGTAGAATATAAGAAGCAATATTCTCTCCTCTCATAATTAAAGCAAAAGGAATGTACTCCCATTAAAAAAAAAAAAAAGTAAAACTAAAGGCAGGGAACAGTTTGTCCATCATGAAAGCAGCTGGCATAATAAAAACTGTAAAAGCTCCAGCTGGCCGCTCATACTACCACCGACTAGCCAACTCTTCACATGGAAAAAGTGCTATATGATTTTATGTGAGAAAGCAACACAACAGATATTTGTGAATAAATATTGGTTTGACAGGAAGTCAGACAAACTACATTTTTTACTCAAAGACATGTACTTAAGCACAAGGTGCCAAACAGAATGTCTATTTAAAGAGAAAAAAAAAATGGAGAGAAAATCTACATCAGAGTAAAACTGAAGCAGATGGTATAAATTGGTCCTTTGTTAGTCTTAAAATTCTTAAATAAAAATATCCTGAATTGGAGTTAAAAATGAAAGAAGTCTTTTTTATGAGAGAAATAAAACACTTCCAACATAATACCTGCAACTTCTGGAACTTTTTTGCTTCCATTTCTGATCCCCTCAAAACCATATTTCTGACTCAACATACTCAACCCAAACAAAACTCATATAAGTAAACTATTATAAATATAGAAGTTTCAGAAATCTGATAAATATTTATTGGTTCTAGAATAAGCCCTTAGTAAATGCAGACTAAATAACTGAATCCTGGTGGAAGGTGAAGGATTTTTTAAATGATGCCTCCCTGTTTTAAAAACTATCTTAGAGGTAAGGCCCATTCTCCAGAAGACCCTCTAAAGTACAAATATATTGTGTTAACTCTTTATAATCCCTTAATACCCTAACATGTGTTAATGTATCACACTAGCTAGCCACGTACTCAAAATACATATATTTATTTATTGAAGGAATGAGTCACCAAAAAGGTAATTTTGGATGTGGTAAATAACAATTTTAAAGCATTATAAAAATATCAAGTGATTATGTTGAGAACAGACAAGTCAGACCACTTCAGGGATAGAATTTGTAGGAGGAAGTATTTGATACTATGAATGATAAATACTTGGATATGTATCAGGCTGTTCAGTGATCTTTCATCATACTGTCCTTTGGTGACTTTTGTTAACATACTTTTCACTATGGTTGCAAGTTAGCAATTGCAATTTGAGATATACCTTCCACATTCAAGGAAGAAAGAAAGAGGAAGGGGCGGTACTTAGGAACATCTGTTTCTTTTTATTGGGAAAGAAAACCAGTCCTAACTCTTCAAAAGATATCCCTTTACATTTCATTTTCCAGAACTATATCATGTAGCTCCCCTGCCTGCAAAGGAACCTGAGATAGAGAGTATTAATCTCTATCGTCTTTACAGGAGAAGAAGAGAAGGGGAAGTAGGGGATCAGGAAAAGATTACGATGAACTGCCATCCTAGAACATCTACTAGAAAATATAAACATAAGAATTATTCTAAATGAAACTTCCAAAGTTTAATTTTCCCGTGGCCAGGCATTGTCCTGTCAACTGAGCAGAGAAGTTACATATTTTACAGAATCCGTGGATGCCTTAGATAATTTCTCGTCTGAACTTTTTATGAAGAAACCAATCTCTCCAAGTTGACAAATTTAAGAATGTGGAATTCAGAACATCTAACTACAAGTTTTCCTGTTATTCCAACACATGGTATTATATCTCAAAGAAACAGAAGTGAGGAAGATATTTCAGTGGACATGAGAATGCACCTCACAGTCCTCCGAATATGGAGAGCACAGGCTGATCTCACCCAATGACTAAGTATAGTGGACAGAATAAAGCATGCTCATTACTGGAGAACTAATTCTTTCATGGCTGAAGTTGGCTCATGGCCTCCGTATGGCCCCATTGAGCCTTCCTCAAATTGTACAGCAATCTCGAATGCTTCCATTCAATCTTCTTTCTCTCTCTCTCTCTCCTTCACTTGGGGATAGACTTGCAGAATGATCTGATGGTTCTCCCAGACTTTTCAGTCCCCTCCCCATTTCTTCTCACATAGGTGTTTGCACATTTAATCAGTGATTGCACATTTAATCCCATCCTGGTGTCAGCTGCTAATAGGACCTGGACTAACACACACACACACACACACACATATAATTTTTTTTCAAGACATATAGTAAATTATGGTTCTAAATTCCACACTTTTTACTTTTGCAAGAGTTTTTATTTTTACTGAAAATATATTATGTAATAATAGACTTTATGTCATATATACTAATACATTAGTCTCCTTAAAATTTAATTTTGTTCTTTTTATATACAGAATAACCATTTTCTAAGATAAAACTTCAAGTATTGAATAATTTTTAATTATAAGTAACCCTCCCCAATTGAAATTTTAATCAACAAAAATAAATATTTAATGTTGCTCCACTTCACTTTCTTTTATTTCCTTCTATGTTTTAGTAGTTATGTTATTTAAGCCTATGCTGATGGCTTTCATTTTAACATAATGGTAGAAGATTTACTAACAGATAAAAGATGAAAATGATCCTGAAATGGTAAAGAAGTATCACTTTCTTCATGGTATGATAAGCAAAAGTAGACTGCCTCGTCTCATATTGTGCATCTTAAATTCTTGTGAAGCTAGTTAACATAAATTTAAAGTACTGTCACTCTTTTTTTCCCCAAAATAATTTAAGTACCTTGCTTTGGATTATTAATAGTGAATCTACCACTTTCAGTTTTACAAATTTAACTGAAAATATTTTATGTTATGTAATACTCTGCAACTCTAGATAATTCCATGTTGAACTATCCATTACCCTCATATCTAGGTAGCTTTCATGTCGATAAACGTAGAGAAGAGGATAGGAGCATACAGGTACAGAGGATCATTTTCCTGTAAATTTCTAAGTTTCTTTTAGGTCACAGTGGTCCAAAATCTACTACGGTTAACTCCTGCTTTTTTATTCTTATTGTTTAATGATCAAAGGTAATTAAGAGTAGGCTGTGGTATAATTCACAATAACCTAAATTAAATTAAAATTCTAATTCAACTATTTAACAAACATGTACTATATATTTAATAATCTGTGAGTAAATATTATCTTTTTTTTTTTTTTTTACTGATCTCTGTCATCTAGAAACTCAAATAGTGAGTGATCAAGACACGTGAATAAATAAAATGCAGGGTGATAATTATTGACTCAAACATTGAATAAAGTGCCATCTGAGCCTAAAAGTGAGAATATTATCTCTGCCTCAGTACTATATGAGGCTACATGGGAAGTAATGTATGACCTGGGTTGTGAGAAATGGGTTTATCAGGAAGAACAGAGGAAGAGAGAAAATCCAGACAGCAAGGACTGTATGCTAACATACCCAGGCACAAAAGAGCGAGGACACAGGGAGGGGGAAGGGTAGACTGGGACAAAGTGAGAGAGTAGCATTGACATATATACACTACCAAATGTAAAATAGATAGCTGGTGGGAAGCAGCTACATAGCACAGGGAGATCAGCTCGGTGTTTTGTGACCACCTAGAGAAGTGGGATAGGGAGGGTGGAGGGAGACGCAAGAGGGAGGGGACATGGGGATATATGTATACATATAGCTGATTCACTTTGTTATACAGCAGAAACTAACACACCATTGTAAAGTAATTATACTCCAATAAAGATGTTTAAAAATAAAAATAAAGAGCACAGACAACAAAAACTAATTTGGAAGCTCAATATGATTAGATTATAGAGGAGATTGTGGGGATGGTATGAGGTGTAATTAGAATGGTAAAATGGGTCAGATCTAGGAAGACGTTTTATGGTTTGCTGAGAAATTTGAAAATTCTCCTGTAGATACTGGAAGCTATTGATATATCATTACTAAAGAGTATAATTAAATGAAATGGTTGTAAACAAAATCTTTGTAGCAATTGAAGAGAGAAAGACTTGAAGAGGTATATCCTTAACTGAAATAATCCAAGTAAGGAACAATAAATATCTTTATTAGAAGGAGCAGTCAAAAGGAAGTCTGAGATTTAAAAGTGGAAAATGTACTAATGAAGATACAGGCTAAAGAAGGAGGTCCTCAATTGGCAGCAAAACTCCTGGTAGAGTTTTGAACTTATGGGCTTAGAGGAGCCTGAGGACTCATGCAGATGGATATAAACCTAGGTAGTTAGCAATATGGGTCTAGAGACATTCAGAGAGACACAAGCTCTAGAGATGGATTTGGAAGTCACAGGTATATAAAGATTATTGGAACATGTGCAATTAGAGACTATTTCAATATAGTTTACAGAGATTTGCTTCAAAGACCACTCATGTTTCTTGGAATGTCCTCACTGAGACACTACAGTGAGGGGATAATGGAAGGAATGGACTGTCAAAGAGGCTTGGTTTCAAACACTAGCTTTGTCATATACCACTTACGTATTGTAGATTATTTCCTTTACGTTCTAGTTTTCCAGTCTGTAAATGTGAATAATAATAGTGATTTAATATTTTGCCATGATTTAATGAGATTATTTAGGCAAAGAATACCTTTTCTGTAATTCTGAAACCCACAGTTCTGAAAACTGAAAGTTTTTATTTTTTTGTTGTTGTTGTGTTTGTTTGTTTGCAAAATAATTTGATGGCAAAATTTGACTTGACCTGTAGAGAGGCTATTTGTAATCTTTATCACACATAGTGGGAATATTCATGTATTATTTGGAGGAATTGCCAATAATATAGTGTACTAGCTTTCTAAAATTTGAAATATTCTGAAATACAAAACATAAATGGCCCCAAGAGTTTCAGAGAAATCACTGTAAACCTAAATATGTAAATTACTTGTAAGTGTCCAACATAGAATGAGCTCTTAAACATTAGCTACTGGTATAATTATCATTATCTGACTCCGCAAATACTCTGTTTATAACAGAAATTCAATCTTATCTGACCCTGAATGTTGCTTATGATCCACTGAATATTTTTCTGCATGACCAATTGGCTTTAGTTGTCAGACTTTGGTTTCTTATTCATGTTATTTCCTGGGAATAATATTCTCCTTCCCCTTTTCTGCAGATAAGCATCATCATCCCAACTCTTTCCAAACCTGAAGGCCTCATTGTAGCCACAGTTGGCCACTGGTTTCCCTAAATCCCACAAATCAAGACAGTATTGGGCAAATAATATTGAAGTAAAATATGATGAATGAGAAGAGAATGGGATTTACAGTAATTCTGGGGTAGATCTAATCCTAAATATAAGAGTAGTCAGAGAAGGAAACTGAGGAGGAAGAAAAAGAAACAAAAATGCCAGTGTCAAAGAAATCAAGAGAAGAGAAAGATTTGGGAAGAAGTCATGGTCAAATATGTCAACTGTCAGAGAAGTCCAATCAATAAGGAATAAAAAAACATGGGATTAGGTTTTATAGCACTAGGAGGAAGGAGTGAGACTATCATACATTGACATTTGGAAGATGGAAATAACTATATTACATTTCCATAATACTGAAAAGTTACATGTTTAAGAGTATATTCTATTGACCCTTGCTTCTGTCAGTCTAGGAACAGAAAAATACATTTTTAATTCCAATTCAAAGATGAATAAATCTACATGTTAACTTATATGTAATACACAATATATAAATAATATAGTATGTAATTTATATTATATCTAATATGATAATTTTTATATATACACACAGATTGTATACATATATATAAATAGTATATATATGTACATTCATATGTATATACACTGTTGGGGAGGCCAACAAAAAGACATGATCTCCAGTTGACATGGAAGCTAAACCCAGGCAATTGGAGGCTTCACACCCTCTCCCCTATCATTGGAATATGAGGTTTGCTTGCCTTTCCTGCTCCCAGTACTGCTCCATGAACACAGCCTTGAAATAGAAATGTGGTGTTGAGGCTATCTAGACTGTTATGTGACTGAACTCAGTTAAAGCCTCCTATATATGTGAAAGAACACAGCTAAGGCCTTTATATAAACTTTTATGATTTTGGGGGTGTGCACAGAAACCTACTTGTCTTCTTGCTGCTCATGACAAACCTTAAGTTCCGTTTTTTATTAAACTTGCCACCTACCACTCTGGAGTGGTTTGCCTTTTTCATTTGTTCTTTCCCTGCCCTCCTGTACAGGAACCAGTTTCAGATTTGAGCCAGGGAAGCTCTTAAGGAGGTTTCAAAGCCATATATATATACATATATATATATATATATATATATATATATATATATATACACACATACATACACACACATGTATATGTATGTATATGTACATGTATGTGTACACACACACAAAGGTTGGGTAAGACTTCTACAAAGAAATCCTTTTAAACTCTTGCTTTAATAAAATCTCTCAGTGCAACTTATATAAGGAACAAGTGGTATGTATTACTTCCAAGTGGATGTTTCAAAGCTGATGCTTAACTCCACAGACTTTTCTTCTTTCTTAGTCACCACAAAAGCATGTTTCGAAAGCAGTGCCCTGCGGAGTCACCAAAACCAATAGCAGGCCATGCAGAAGTGACAGATAAACTTTTGTTGTATTAAGTGACCAAGATGTTGGGGTTGTTTATAACCTATACTATCCTAATTTATACAGAGTCATGGAATAAAAGAAACATTTTATCCTCCCTCCTACCTTAAATTTGACTATAATGTCCACCCCATATTAAAGAGCTTCTTTTAGATTAAGTGGACACTTTGGCTCACTTTCTTATTTTCCTTTCACCTCTCTCTTAATGTTTTAGGAAATAAAACCAATCTGCTTATAAACACAGGCAGATCTAATCCTGTCTTAGTGTATACCTGCTCCTCTGTGATTTTCTAGCCTTACCAAGTGGTGCAATTACAAATATCTCTCAAGGTTGTATGGAGAAGACATTTTGATGTATTTCCATCCATCTATGCTAAAGTTACAACAGCAATATGCCACCAAATATTTGTAATGAATATGTCCAAGTTATATATCATTTTATGGTGGAACAACAAAGATAGGGCCAAATTAGGTAAAGAAAGAGAAAGATGAAAGAGGGTGGTGGGAGCTATGGAAATAATTTTCACCAAACTGGAAGAATAGTGAATTTAAACACATACCCACATACGTACTCGCTCACTCCCAGATATATTTACATTTATTTTACCTAATACCCAATATTTTCTTTCTACATAATAATAACCTTGATTAACCCAGGACATTCTTTCATGCTGTTATTAAAATATAAACCTCATATTTATGGAAGAAAATATAAATTACTCCTTGAAATCACAAACTCAATAGTGACCCATATTTGTTTTAAAAAGGAGAGACTATTTTATTCCTTGTAGTATAGAACTGAAGCTTCACTGAAAACTTCAAAGTTCAAAATGTGTGATTTTACATGTAAAATCAAAGTAATGACTTTAATGTATTTATAGGCAAAAAGCAATAAGTTATTAAAAAGGAGTTACAAAAGTGATTTCCAACTAAAAGATAAATATTACCCTAAATCTATATATATATAGATAATATATATACCTTAGTAAATATTTTTAATTTTATTTAAATCTGATGAGTACTTTATGGCTTATTTTAATAGCCTCTCTTACAATTAAAAAAAAAATTGCCTGAGGGTATATGTCCGAGCCTTTCAGACTTTTTTAAAAGTCCCCCACCTGCATGCACATTCAATACCTGTGTTTCTTATAGTAGTGGTGACACTGTAGTTGAAAACAAGGCAATGTTGACATTTCTGGTTTTATCACAAGTGCAAGGTATTCTGGAAACCTGAAGAAGGCCTCTGGCAATTCACTTACGTACCCTTCACTTTTCATCACTTTTAGTGTATTTCATGGCAGGAACAAAATCAAATGGGCTCTAGTGACAGAGAATATTGCTTAAATCATCAGCAGGATAAAAATAAATATGCATCTCTATTATGGAGTATACATGAATTTATAGATTCTGTGGTCTCCAAGCTTGTTTCACTTGGATAATGGCTCAAATTATATTTCTCTGCCAATTTACACCAGATTAGTTACATGTTAATACATTATATTATATTGTAGAATGCATTTAAAAGTTAGCTTTAACTCATCACACTGTGTTAGAAAATATTACAAATTTCATACAGCCAACTATTCTATTTAAACAGAAGTAGAACAAAGCCAATCACAGATATTAAATCAGTCAAACCAATATGATGCTTATTGTGTTCAAAAATCTGTTTAAATACCTTAAAACTTGAATATTTCCAGTTACCAACTGCCCTCATAGGTACGTGATATAATTATCATCACCCCCACTTTCTAGGTGGGATAAGAGGGAGTAATTTAACTGCAGAGAAGTTAACTTGCTTGTCTAAGTCACACAGATGGCTAGAAATGGACATGAGACTTAAACATAGGTAGTCTAGCTTTAAATCTCAAGCATTTAACCCCCATTGTATACTTACAATTATCTATTTTAGAATCTAGTTTGCCTCATCTCTATGCTACAATATTATATTTTCTCTCTCTCTCTCTCTCTCTCTCTCTCTCTCTCTCTCTCTATATATATATATATATATATATACATATATGCTATCTCTCTATATCTATCTTTTAATCTATATATTCATCCAGCTGTACCTATTCCTGGTAAAAAGTAGTATATTGGAAATTGTCTCTGTTTACTAGTCTCATGAGGAAGGGGACAAAGTAGGGCCAACAGAACCTGTGAAAAGATAGTTTCTCTGTCCCCACAATCTTAGAATGTTTTGTTCCTCCCTCCTCCAAGAACAAAAACATATATTTTGCTAGGGTTAGGCTTAAGAAACAAATGTGCAGTACACTCCAGATAGAGCATGGCCCAACAGAGGTATAACAATCTATTTTAATATTTGGTGTAAGCAGCACTAAATGTGCCCTCAAATCAACTCTGTTATTCATGATGTGGCTCACAGATGGATGTTATTAACCATGTGTGCCATCTGGTAACTTCTTATTTTAGCTAATAATTCTTGCTAAGTAGGTACTAACACTTTATTATTTTCATGTTTACATTCTCTAAATTTGGCTGAACTAGGACAGAGTACCAATTGTCCCTTCCTAATTATAGTCTGTGTTTGGAACTGAAAGAAGAACAAAAATCAGACATTTAATAAAGTAATGAGCAAGTTGGGGAAGTGAGAGGTTGTGAGGTCTGAGTGTTCTATCCCTGAAACAACTTCTAACAGTAAGTCATAAGTAAATAACAAAAGGAAGAATAGTATATACCCCTTCATTGATGATTATAGTACAATAAATGGATATCTAAAGATTTTGATTGCTCAAGAATTTTCAAAGTGTACATAAGCATATGACATTAGTTTTATGTTTTAAGTGCATATGGGGGTTGTCTTTGTTTTTGTTTAATTAAATCTCTTAATTAAATATAGACTACTTATAAGGAATGACATATTGGAAGGAGCACATTCTATGGTCCTGGTAGTAGTCTTGAAGAACCATGCATTGAACAATCTGGGTGTTCATAAAGTGATTCAGTGATTAGGCTTCAAGAGGTTCACCATCCATGGACCTCAGAGTCCTTAACTGCATTGCTTACTTTCAGACATTTAAAGAGTGATGAAAGATGAAATGGATATCACTTCTGCCCATATTCCATTGATTAGAATTTGTTCTACGGCTCTACCTAAATGCAAGCATGGGAAATGTGATCTCTCTGTTTCTCCAGAAGTAAAATGTAATGATATGGTAAAGGCATAGCATGATATCTACCATACTGTGAGATCCCTATATTAATCAATAATTTGGGTCTCTTTCTCAGCTAAAATTCAAATGATAAAAACTGTTTAGTTCAAGTCTTTGATTAAACAGTTTACTGGCAATTAGCTCATGACCCACGTGTTTTTTTGCTCATTCTGGATGTAACATACACATTATTTCAAGGAATGTGAATGGAGGAAATCAACAGAGAGATCTATTAACAATCAACCATTGTCTTTTGGTGTATATTTTTTCTACTTGTGCAAAAAGCAACAAACTTGCCTATTCTTGATTTAAGAATAGAAAATACCTTGCTCTGTGCTCAAGAAGGTTCTGGGTTTCAAAGATGGTGAGATGAGAAAAATCAGTGGTTGGTATCCACCCCATTTACTAAATTGACTGCTAGCATTGCAACAAGCAAAGGGGTCTTTGAAAGAGCTGTGTTGTGTTACCATGGTTTGGGATGAACACCACATACCATTTTATCATCTCATTATTAGTAGTAATGACTGGAGCATCCAAGTTTTACAGAGAAATATTTAGAAGTAAATATTTTTTAATGAAATGCATAATGTATAATCAAATTTAATTTGATCTTACTCTTCCCCTAAGATAACGTTGGAGCTCAAAAATTAAGCTGTCTTCTTCCCTTAAAAAAAGAAATTAAATTAATTTTCAGAACATGGCTACTAACTCAGAAACCAAACAGTTGTCAGTTGTGGAAAGAGCAATCAAGAGGACCATAAGGAACTAAGCATTTAACTATAATAAGTTTAAAATCTGATACAATTCACATATTGTTTGAACATTTAATTATCACAATGGAAGTGTATCAGATCTATTGAACTATCAAGTCGGAATTGAATGAAGATCAACTAGCAATGATTTAATTTCTATCTCCCACTGACAAGACTTCCATTGAATTAAATGGGATATAAAGAAATACAACTATTAAAATGAAGAAGAACAGAATTAAACATAAAGAGCTTCATAGTCTGAGTGAAAATTGAAGAGCAATGTAGTGGATTGTAAAAGGTCAAATGACTCATGAGTTCAATTACTGGCTAAAACACCATATCTTAATTCCCGATTGAGGGTTAAAGCTGTAGTCAAATTCTCTCTTCTCTTTCCTTTCAAGAAATATAAAATTAACAACAGTTTGAACATATTTTGGCAGTCATACTCCCCAGACCACCAGTCTCTCTACAATTATTTTAGGATGTTTCACTATGCACAAGCTGTTTTGATTGAACTGACCAGTCAAAGCCCATTGATTTCTCGAAGCACATCCTTGGCTACAGTTTCCTTACACTCCTGCTGCTTCTATTATTTAGATTCAAGTACAGAGGAGAAACATGTAGGTAGAAGAAAAAATCATAGCCTTACATGAAATATATCATTTACTGTGTCACATAGATAATTTCATTGATTTAACAAGAAATGAAAAGAGAATCCTAGACCTGATTTTCTTTAGCATCAGAGCATAATATTGTATGCTTTTCCTGTCAACAAACTGAGTTTACCACAACCAACATCTGACTGTGGTAAACTTACAGTTTTTGCTCTCTTAATAATGATCTGAATTATTTAACATCCCAATTGAAGGATGAACTACAGAATCTCTATATCCCTTCCAGATAGTGCTATACTTCTTCAACTTTTTTCTATGGCCTCACCCAAATCCACTCCAGGGGCTAACTGTGAGGCTATACCAAGGCATTAGTTATTGAACCTCGTACTTACAGTGTGAATATCCTTTTAAGCTACCAAGATACATGCAATCCTATGGGGGATAAAATCTCCTTCGAAAATAAAAATTTTATAGTACTAAAACAGCCCATGAAAAGTCTCATAAATCTTGTTTTGCTACAGATTTTCACAATAGAGTAGGAATTAAAAATGTATAAAATTAGAAGATTGAATTTCAAGATCTAGTTTATATACAGGAAGAGCAAACAGCTAAACATTTAATTGTACTCCTTATACTGTGAAAATTATATATGAAGGAGGCTTGAAAACTCATGAGCACATAAGTAAAATTGGAAATAGTTTAACCTGAGTGGACCTCTGAGTGTACACAGTGACAATAACCTATTGATACATAATAGGATTTAAGGACACAGAGAAAATACCCTGATCAGAATGTCCTTACTGGGCTTCCCTGGTGGCGCAGTGCTTGGGAGTCCGCCTGCCAATGCGGGGAACACAGGTTCGTGCCCCCGTCCGGAAGGATCCCGCATGCCGCGGAGCGGCTGGGCCCGTGGGCCATGACCGCTGGGCCTGCACATCCGGAGCCTGTGCTCCACAGTGGGGGAGGCCACAGCAGTGAGAGGCCTGCGTACCGCAAAAAAAAAAAAAAAAAAAAAAAAAAGAATGTCCTCACCTGTCTCTACCACTTTTTGAGTTGCTTCATTAGGTACTTTTTCTTAAGTATAACACAAATTTATACCCCCAAGCCAACACAGCACTGAGAGCTTGATATTTCCCCACAGAAATGGGAGCCAAGACTGGTTGCTGAGCGTGAATATGCTAAGAGTCAAGAGACAGTTACAGATTTGAGCAGAACACCAGAAATTTCTTCTCACTTTGCATTATGATCACATTTTAAATCTCATTTTGACGGACATTAATGGTTTTCATTTTACCTTACAATTTAAATTAAAATAATGAGAATATTAACATTATTATGCCTTACATAATATATGCATTTAAAAGCATAGATCTTTAGATGAACCTCCTTTCCCACCCAGAAACGTCTAAAAGGAAATCTGTCAGCCAAGATGTAAAGTGAAGTCCTCTCATCCTAATTGAAAATTTACACAAAGCATATGACATTGATATTTTTAATACAAATCTTTCAGATGGCCTTCTTCTGGTAATAATATACTATTAGTAACAATTATTATTGATAACATTTATTGATTGTTTACTTTTGCCAAGGGCATATAATACTACATCACTTATATCAAATGGCCAGAACTATATAAGTTTGCAAATAAGAATAAGTCTTTTTAAGAAACTTCCTTTAGTTCAGCCATTTCCTTGGAAAATATCTCCAGGGCAATCTGCAGAAGAACCAGGACCATTAAGGACTATTGATTGGTTTAACTTTGTGTATAGTCAACAAGGAGCTTGATTGACTTCTAAGACACGTAGATCAATGATTGCCTGTGAAACAGGTAATACCCAATGTCCTGATTTCAACCTGTGAATTATTATTCAGAAAATTTGGATTCCTGAGTTATTTATCAAAGGAATTATTAATTATAGTGTGCCCTGAGAGTATATTTCTATTTATGATACTCACTTCATTAGACATATGTATTTGTTTAGAAAGTCACGATGAAAATCTATTAAAAAAATCCTATCACTACAAAGTTAAATGTATCCTAATTTTGTAACTAATTTGTATTGAGTTACTACAGGGTACTGGGAGTAAAGATTTGCTATAAGCAGAAATTTAATTCATGCAAAACAATTTAGCATTTTCTGTTCAGAAACTCTCCATATCACAGGGAAGACCACACATTACATGAAGAGTGCATAGAGCCTTTTCTCAGTCCCTTGGAATTAGATACACTGAGTTAGCTTCTATTGAGATGGGGCCATTGTGGCAAATGGAATAAATGTACACCTTCCCATGGCAATAGAACAACTGTAAATAATTTTATGCTACTAAGACGACTCAGATCCAGAAGTATGAAAGTGTCAGTGGTAATCTAAACTCATCAGCTGAAAAGCACACTGACAGTTTGATTGTTGCAAGAATATTTTCACTGCTCTCACATCTTTGCAAGTGGAAAAATAATAGTGTGATTAAAATTGAGAAAACTCTCTGGCCCAGAGTCACGTGTGATAGCAGTAAAACATGTTAATTTCTTGACAAGCTGAAGATGTAGGGTAGAAACTCTTTTACTTACAGTCAATTCTGGCCCCATTTCAAAATTGGAAAGGAACTCAAATTTATAAATACCTTCTGAAATATCTGCTTAATCAGACTATTTCAATATAGCCCCAAGGTAATGAAGAGACAAAGTCATGAACATCTAAATTTTTAAGAAATGGATAAATTTTACATTGAAAAAATACTTTTTCAAAAGAGGATTCTAAGGATGCCTCATTGTAAATTTTTTTGTCATAATGAAGGGCTACATATATTTTCAGTGTCTTCTTTATATAAAAATATTGAGATTTTAAGATTGGGTTTATTCATTTAAATAATTATAGATATTAGGTTGGGTAATCTGGTTAGGATCCTGACCTAAAGGTAGAAATGCTAACAGTCTTTGTATGGCAAATAAATCTATATAAGAATTACACACTTCAAAAATCATTGAGAATTGCAAAAAAGTAAATTTTATTAATTTTTCATGGTTTGGTTTAAAAAAGTTTTAAAAGTCAAATGTTAAAATAAAAATAAAAAGAGATAAAGAAACAACATGATGTATGAGCTTCTTCCACTAAAGTCATTATAATTGAATCATTCTGTTCTCCTTCTTCTATTGAGATTATAATGGATCCATACAATGTAAGCAAGTGAGACTAATAATGGCATCCATCCTCATAAACATGCCATTAAGACAGAAGATGACAGCAGAAGCAAGAGGAGAAACAACACTATGCATAAATCACTCTGACCTAGAAGATTAAAGGAAATACAAAAAGAAACTGTGAACACACAACTAGCAGTAGTCTCAAAACATGTGACTTGGGTGGATCAGCTATCAGTAGAGCAGGCAGAGTGGCATGGCTCCTAACACAATATAATACATGCAGAGGACATCTGAGAAAGATATCAGAGGGAAAAAAGTTAAGTATTAGTCAGTAATAAGACCACTGTTTGGAAAAAGTTCTCATTAGAGTATCTACTTACCTAATAACTCAAAGAAGGTACAAGAGTTCATTTCCACCTAGACTGAATACATTTAGGTGATTTCACACTTCCTTTTTTTTTGCTTTACCAGCAAAATTGGACTTATCAGTGGGCTCTGGTATTAAGTAGTTCTGATGATATCAAAATCTTAGCTGTTAGCAGCTGTGGAGTAATTATGTTATTGCATGACCACAGGTTGTACCCATACCCTTATGTATCTCTTCAGTTCTGTTCCAGACATTATTTTACTGACTATCTCACTGAACTTGTTTATTTTCTAGATGTTCATATTGGTTGCAAAACTTGACCTAGTAGACTAGATAGAAAAATCTGCAACTCAAATAACCTTCTAACATTCCAAAAACCACAATTAATTTACTGAAGTGTAATATGTGAAAATAATTATAGGGGCTTCCCTGGTGGCACAATGGTTGAGAGTCCACCTGCCAATGCAGGGGACACGGGTTTGTGCCCCGGTCCGGGAAGTCCCACATGCTGTGAAGCAGCTAGGCCCGTGAGCCATGGCTGATGAGCATGTGTGTCTGGATCCTGTGCTCCGCAATGGGAGAGGCCACAACAGTGAGAGGCCCACGTACCACAAGAAAAAAAGAAAAAGAAAAAAAAATTATAAATTCCTACAGTCAAAAATATGTAACAAAGAACTAAATGCTTACCTCTTGATAGTTTAGAGCAGGGGTCAGCAAACGTTTTCTTTAAAGGGCCAGATAGTAAATATTTTCAGCTTTGTGGGCCATATGGTCTATGTCTGCAATGGTCTGATTGTTTTCCCCTGAGATTCATATCTTTAAATCCCAATGCCCAATATATTAGTATTAGGAGTGAGAACTTTGGGAGTTGATTAGTAGTCTTATAAAAGAGATCACAGGCTTCAGCGCATATCCCGAGCTGAGGCATCGGCTCAGCTGTTTCATGAGGAACTCTGGTCTGAAGGGCCGGGGGCAAGGCCTGTGCACAGGGCCTGCTATGAGCAAGTGAAACAGACTAAGCACAGAGGGAAAAAAGGTGGACAGGCTGGGCCTGAAGTGAGATTGCCAGATTTATGTCCTTTCCAGATGAAATGTGGATCCTCTATCAACAGGAGGTGTGAAAAGAGAGAACCTTCAAGATGGAAGAGGAGTAAGATGTGGTGATCACCTTCCTCCCCACAAATACATCAAAACTACATCTACATGTGGAACAACTCCTACAGAACACCTATTGAACAAGGCAGAAGACTTCAGACTCCCCAAAAGTCATGTGGCTGGCAGGGTCAGTCTTGGGACTCTGGGTGGCTGTCAGGCCTGAGCCTCTGAGGTGGGAGAGCTGAGTTCAGGACTTTGGACCACCAGAGACCTCCCAGGCCCACATAATATCAATCAGCAAGAGCTCTCCCAGAGAGCCCCATCTCAACGCTAAGACCCAGCTCCACTCAATGACCAGAAAGCTCCAGTGCAGGACACCCAATGCCAAACAACCAGCAAGACAGGAACACAACTCCACCCATTAGCAGAGAGGCTGTCTAAAATCATAAGTTCACAGAAACCCCAAAACACACCACTGGACATGGTCCTGCACACCAGAAAGACAAGATCCAGCCTCAGCCACCAGAAGACAGGCACCAGTCCCCTCCACCAGGAAGCCTACACAATGCACTGAGCCAATATTACCCACTGGGGGAAGACAACAAAAACAATGGGAACTAAGAACCTGCAGCCTGTGAAAAGGAGACCCCAAATGCAGTAAGTTAAGCAAAATGAGAAGACAGAGAAATGCGCAACAGATGAAGGAGTAAGGTAAAAACCCACCAGACCAAACAAATGAAGAGTAAATAGGCAGTCTACCTGAAAAAGAATTCAGAGTAATGCTAGTAAAGATGATCCAAAATCTTGGAAATAGGAAGGAGAAAATACAAGAAACATATAATAAGCACCTGGAAGAACTAAAGACCAAACAAACAATGATGAAAAACACAATAAATGAAATTTAAAATTCTCTAGAAGTATCAAGAGCAGAATAACTGAGACAGAAGAACGGATAAAGGACCTGGAAGATAAAATAGTGGTAATAACTACCACAGAGCAGAATAAAGAAAAAAGAATGAAAAGATTTGAGAAGAGTCTCAGAGACCTCTGGGACAATATTAAATGCACCAACATTCGAATTATAGGGATCCCAGAAGAAGAAGAAGACAAAAAGAAAGGGACTGAGAAAATATTTGAAGAGATTATAGTTGAAAACTTCCCTAATATGGGAAAGGAAATAGTCAATCAAGTCCAGGAAGCACAGAGAGTCCCATACAGGTTAAATCCAAGGAGAAACACACCAAGACATATATTATTCAAACTATCAGAAATGAAATACAAAGAAAAAATATTGCAAGCAGCAAATGAAAAGCAACAAATATCATACAAGGGGAATCCCTATAAAGTTAACAGCAGATCTTTCAGGAGAAACTCTGCAAACCAGGAGGGGCTGGCAGAACATATTTAAAATGATGAAAGGGAAAAACCTAGACCAAGATTACTCTACCCAGCAAGGATCTCATTCAGATTTGATGGAGAAATTAAAAATTTTACAGACAAGCAAAAGCTAAGAAAATTCAGCATGACCAAACCAGCTTTACGACAAATGCTCAAGGAACTTCTCTAGGCAGGAAGCACAAGAGAAAGAAAAGACCTACAAAAACAAACCCAAAACAATTAAGAAAATGGTAATAGGACATACATATTGATAATTACCTTAAATGTAAATGGATAAATGCTTCAACCAAAAGACATAGACTGGCTGAATGTACACAAAAACAGGACCTGTATATATGCTGTCTATAAGAGACCCACTTCAGACCTAGGGACATATAAAGACTGAAATTGAGGGAATGGAGAAAGATATTCCATGCAAATGAAATCAAAAGAAGCTGCAGTAGTAATTCTCATATCAGACAAAATAGACTTTAAAATAAAGACTATTACAAGAGACAAAGAAGGACACTACATAATGATGAAGGGATCAATCCAAGAAGAGAATATAACAATTGTAAAATATTTATGGACCCAACATAGGAGCACCTCAACACATAAGGCAGATACTAACAGCCATAAAGGGAAATCCACAGTAACACAATCATAATAGGAGACTTTAACACCCCATTTTCACCAATGCACAGATCAACAAAAAGGAAATTAATAAGGACACACAAGATTTAAATGACACACTAAATAAGATGGACTTAATTGATATTTATAGGACATTCCATCCAAAAACAACAGAATACACTTTCTTCTCAAGTGCTCATGGAACATGCTCCAGGATAGTTCATATCTTGTGTCACAAATCAAGCCTTGGTAAATTTAAGAAAATTGAAATCATATCAAGTATCTTTTCCGACTAAAATGCTATGAGACTAGATATCAATTACAGGAAAAAAACTGTAAAATATACAAACACTTGGAGGCTAAACAATACGCTATTAAATAACCAAGAGACCACTGAAGAAATCAAAGAGAAAATCAAAAAAATACCTAGAAAAAGGTGACAATGAAAATGACCCAAAGCCAATGGGATGCAGCAAAAGCAGTTCTAAGAGGGAAGTCTATAGCAATACATTTCTACCTCAAGAAACAAGAAAAAT
The DNA here is from genome assembly GCF_951394435.1 of Stenella coeruleoalba. Lineage (NCBI taxonomy): Eukaryota > Metazoa > Chordata > Mammalia > Artiodactyla > Delphinidae > Stenella > Stenella coeruleoalba. Next base: position 107,151,750 of record NC_137150.1, on the reverse strand, counting down.
CTCAAATAAACAACCTAACCTTACAACTAAAGCAATTAGAGAAAGAAGAACAAAAAAACCCCCAAAGTTAGTGAAGAAAAGTAATCATAAAGAACAGATCAGAAATAAATGAAAAAACAATGAAGGAAACTACAGCAAAGATCAATAAAACTAAAAGCTGGTTCTTTGAGAAGATAAACAAAATTGATAAACCATTAGCCAGGCTCATCAAGAAAAAAAAGGGAGAAGACTCAAATCAACAGAATTAGAAATGAAAGAGAAGTGACAACTGACACTGCAGAAATACAAAGTATCATGAGAGATTACTACAACAACTATATGCCAAAAAAATGGACAACTTGGAAGAAATGGACACATTCTTAGAAAAGCACAGCCTTCTGAGACTGAACCAGGAAGAAATAGAAACTATAAACAGACCAATCACAAGCACTGGAATTGAAACTGTGATTAAAAATTTTGCAACAAACAAAAGCCCAGGACCAGATGGTGGTTTCACAGACAACTTCTATCAAACATTTACAGAATAGGTAAGATCTATCCTTCTCAAACTCTTCCAAAATATAGCAGAGGGATGAATACTCCCAAACTCATTGTATGAGGCCTCCATCATCCTGATACCAAAACCAGATAAAGATGTCACAAAAAACCTACAGTCCAATATCACTGATGAACATAGATGCAAAAATCCTCAACAGCATACTAGCAAACAGAATCCAACAGCACATTAAAAGGATGATACACCATGATCAACTGGTGTTTACCCCAGGAATGCAAGGATTCTTCAATATACACAAATCAATCAATGTGATACACCATATTAACAAACTGAAGGAGAAAAACTATATGATCATCTCAATAGATGCAGAAAAATTTTTGACAAAATTCAACACTGACTTATGATAAAAATTCTCCAGAAAGTAGGCATAGAGGGAACGTACCTCAACATAATAAAGGCCATAGATGACAAACCCACAGCCAACATTGTTCTCAATGGTGAAAAACTGAAACCATTTCCACCAAGATCAGGAACAAGACAAGGTTGCCCACTCTCACCACTGTTCTTCAACATAGCTTTGGAATTTTTAGCGACAGCAATCAGAGAAGAAAAAGAAATAAAAGAAACCCAAATTGGAAAATAAGAAGTAAAACTGTCACGGTTTGCAGATAACATGATACTATACGTAGAGAATCCTAACAATACTACCAGAAAACTACTAGAGCTAATCAATGAATTTGGTAAAGTAGCAGGATACAAAATCAATGCACAAAAATCTCTTGCATTCCTATATACTAATGATGAAAAATCTCAAAGAGAAATTAAGGAAACACTCCCATTTACCATTGCAACAAAAAGAATAAAATATCGAGGAGTAAACCTACCTAAGGAGACAAAGGACCTGTATGCAGAAAACTATGACACTGATGAAAGAAATTAAAGATGATACAAACTGATGGAGAGATATACCATGTTCTTGTATTGGAAGAATCAACATTGTGAAAATGACTATACTATCCAAAACAATCTACAGATTTAATGCAATCCCTATCAAACTACCAATGGTATTTTTCACAGAATTAGAATAAAAAAATTCACAATTTGTATGGAAACACAAAAGACCCTGAATAGCCAAAGCAATCTTGAGAAAGAAAAACGGAGCTGGAGGAATCAGACTCCCTGACTTCAGATTATACTACAAAACTACAGTAATCAAGACAGCATGGTACTGTCACAAAAACAGAAGTATAGATGAATGGAACAGGATAGATATCCCAGAGATAAAGCCATGCACATATCATCACCTTATCTTTGATAAAGGTGGCAAGAATATACAATAGAGAAAAGACAGCCTCTTCAATAAGTGGTGCTGGGAAAACTGGACAGTTACATGTAAAGAATGAAATTACAACACTCCCTAACACCATACACAAAAATAAACTCAAAATGGATTAAAAACCTAAATGTAAGGCCAGACACTATAAAACTCTTTTAGGAAAACATAGGCAGAGCACTCTATAACATAAATCACAGCAAAATCCTTCTTGACTCACCTCCTAGAGAAATGGAAATAAAACAAAAATAAACAAATGTGACCTAATGAAACTTAAAAGCTTTTGCACAGTAAAGGAAACCATAAACAAGACAAGAAGACAACCCTCAGAATGGGAGAAAATATTTGTGAACAAAGCAACTGACAAACTATTAATCTCCAAAATATGCAAGCAGCTCATACAGTTCAATATCAAAAAGCAAACAACCCAATCCAAAAATGGGCAGAAGACCTAAACAGACATTTCTCCAAAGAAGATATACAGATTGCCAACAAACACATGAAAGGATGCTCTATATCACTAATCATTAGAGAAATGCAAATCAAAACTACAATAATGTATCACCTTCCGCCGGTCAGAATGGCCATCATCATAAAATCTAGAAACAATAAATGCTGGAGAGGGTGTGGAGAAAAGCAAACCCTCCTACACTGTTGCTGGGAATGTTCATTGATACAGCCACTATGGAGTACAGTATGGAGGTTCCTTAAAAAACTTAAAATAGAACTACCATATGACCCAGCAATCCCACTACTGGGCTTATACCCTGAGAAAAACATAATTCAAAAAGAGTCATGTACCACAATGTTCATTGCAACTCTATTTACAATAGTCAGGACATGGAAGCAACCTAAGTGTCCAATGACAGATGAATGGATAAAGATGTGGCACATAAATACATTGGAATATTACTCAGCCATAAAAAGAAATGAAATTGAGTTATTTGTAGTGAGGTGGATGGACATAGAATCTGTCCTACAGAGTGAAGTAAGTTAGAAAGAGAAAAATAAATACCATGTGCTAACACACACACACACACATATATATATATATATATATATATATATATGGAATCTAAAAAAAAAAAAGGTTCTGAAGAACCTAGGGGCATGACAGGAATAAAGATGCACATGTGGAGAGTGGACTTAAGGACTCAGGAGGGTAAGGGCAAGGTGGGACGAAGTGGGAGAGTGGCACTGACATATATACACTACCAAATGTAAAATAGCTAGTGGGAAGCAGCCGCATAGCTCAGGGAGATCAACTCAGTGTTTTGTGACTACTTAGAGGGGTGGAATATGGAGGGTGGGAGGGAGATGCAAGAGGGAGGGGATATAGGGATTTAAGTATACATATTGGTGATTCACTTTGTTATACAGCAGTAACTAACAGAACATTGTAAAGCAATTATACTCCAATAAAGACGTTAAAAAAGGAAAATAGAGAGAGATCGCAGAGAGTGCCCTAGCCCTTTGCACCAGGTGAGGATAAAGGAAAAGTTAGTGACCAGGAAGAGGGCCCTCATCTGACCATGTTGGTGCTCAGATCCAGTTTCTAAGCCTCTTGAATTGTGAGAAAAAATTTCTTTTGTTTATATGCTATGGAGTCTGTGGATGCAACCCAGTCTGTTATAGCAGCCCAAACAGACTAAGATACTGATATGTAAAGTTATTGTGTGCAAAAGTAGTGATAGATGACATGACTGTTTTTCAATGACTTTTTTTTTTAAATAAAAACAAGTGGTCACCAGGTTTGGCCCATTGGCTTTCGTTTGCCCACAAATGGTTTAAGAAAACCTGAAAGTAAAATAATACTTTAACTATAATTTTGGAATCAAATTTACAAAAGGCAAGTTTATCCTCTACATCATATGTTGTCTTTCCTCTGATAGTAACATTGTAGATATAAGTATCACACTGAAACATTTTAAATTCATTATGTCTAATGATTTGTTTCACTTTTTCTTATTTAAAACACAGATTATGGCCCCAAACTCAAAATCCATAATATTTTGTAAAACCATGATTATAGGAAGTGAAGAAGTACATAATTATTAAAGTGTTTAGGAATTAAACATAAAGTATAAGTTGTATATTATTGTTCAGTTGTAGCCAGATATATTGTTATCCTAGCTGCACATGGCTTAGGTTGAAAATATTATACTTACAAATGTCACCACAGGTATATTTGTTCACCAGATTATATGTTAGTTATTTAAACCCTTTCTGACTCTATGTACTGGCTCATGTTGTCATGCTGCCATTTAGGTCAGATTGTCAAGAAGTGTATGTCTAGCAGCCACTTCCTTGGATCAGAAGTTGTAATCTACTTACCAATTTTTAATGATTCTAAATTAAAAAAAATATTCAAAATAATAATTAAAAAAATTGTTTCTGGATTTAACAGCCTAGCGATAAAGTTATTCTTATCTCTACTTATTTTTAAGGGAAATACTTTTCACTCTGAGAAGCAGAATTCTTCACTGTCAGAATTTCCCTGTGCTCCACCGTAAATAGAAATTGTCATTCAACTAATAAAACGTGTAAAGAAGCATAAAATTGTAAAAGTTACCACATAATGCGTGATTCCCCTGATTTATTCTAGTGCTCTCTCACAGAATTTAGAAAATGAGCCCCTTATTTTCCTCGTGTCACTTTTGGAGGCTTCTGTTGGTATTTTATTCTCTGTAAATTTTCTCCAGTTATTTATTCTCATCAGTTAAAGTTGGATAAAGAAATGTATTCTTCATCTAACTTCTGATGATGCAGTTCTGTGCTTATGCAACACTGTCACTTTTCTTTGTGGTATTCATAGGTAATGAAAGCAGTTTTGTAAATGTATCTTTTGTATTAAGGGTCCCTTCCCGAAAGTAGGACATTTAGTTCTGTAATTCTTAGAATCTTCTGAAGGCTTAGGCCAGTTTTGTTGGGGAGCAGTAGGGTAGATACTCATTGTAAAAACATTTCTTTAAACTCCATTTTCTTGAATATATGTAGGAAAATCATAGAGGTAAACATATATTGAATGCATACATTCTAAACAAGTTGATTTTATTTCACATTCTGTTTGCCATTGACTTCTAGAGTAAAATTGAAGAGATGTTTCAGCCAGCTGATTTGAATTCAAAAGGATTATTATAATATACTGAATGATAAGATATATTAAGATATATTACAGTTTACACTAACAAGGAATTTGAAACCCAATTTAGTAGCTTAAGTTTAATTCACGACATTTTTAGTAGTTCAATTCTGGTTTGTGCCTGTATTCTATTGGATATGCCAATTTCCCTCTGAACTATGGAATTTTCTCAGGTTTGAAGAACTCTTCATTCTTCTATTAATCATTATAAGCTCAGATATCCTCATTCACTTTTTGCTTGGGTTATCTAAGAGCTTGGAGAAGATAAGCCAATATATAAACCTTATCATTAAAAAGTTTATTGTTATTTGGTCTAAAAGTTTATTAGCCCAGAAAATAATTCTGTTTAAAAAAAGAAAGAAAAAGTACACAGCCAAGAATATATATTCAGATTAATTATTTAAATTACCTGTAGTAAAGCAAATTGATTTTATGTTAAAATATTTTTTTTTTATAAATCCATTAAATTTAATAATATAGGGACTTGGAAAAATTTATGTTGGCTAGAAGACCTGGATACCACCCAATAAAAATCCATACTTCTCAGGATGAATTCTTTATGCTAAAATTTAAAGAATTCCTACAGTATTTTATTTTATTTTATTTTATTTTTATTGAACTATAGTGTATTTAAAATATTATATTAGTTTCAGGTGTACAGCTTAGTAATTCAGTATTTTTATAGTTATACTTCATTAAAATTTATAAAATAATGGCTATATTTCCCTGTGTTGTACAGTATATCGTTCTTGCTTATCTATTTCATACATGTATTTTGTATCTCTTAATCTCATTCTCTTATCTTGCTGCGCCCTCTCCCAAGTGGTAACCACTAATTTGTTATCTGTATCTGTGAGTCTGTTTTTGTTTTGCTACATACATTCCTCTGTGTTATTTCTTAGATTCCACATGTAAGTGATATCACAGAGTGTTTGTCTTTGTCTGACTAATTTCACTAAACATAATATTCTTTAGGTCCATCCACATTGCTGCAAATGGCAGAATTTTATTCTTTTCTTTATGACTAAGTATTAATAATTCTCCTTTATACACACACACACACACACACACACACACACACACACACACACCTACCTACAGTGCTTGAGTTGCTTCCATATTTTGGCTATTATAAATAGTGCTGCTATGAACATTGAGGTGCATTTGTCTTTTAAAATTATTGTTTTTATTTTATTTAGTTATATTCCAGGGAGCGGAATTTCTGGATCACATGGTAGTTCTATTTTTAGTTTTTTAAAGAAACTCCATAATGTCTTCCATAGTGGCTGCACCAATTTAAATTCTCACTACCATTATATAATGGTTCCCTTTTCTCCCCATCTTCACCAACATTTGTCATTCATAGTATTTTTTTTTTTCCGGTATGCGGGCCTCTCACCGCCGTGGCCTCTCCCGTTGCGGAGCACAGGCTCCGGACACACAGGCCCAGCAGCCATGGCCCACGGGCCCAGCCGCTCTGTGGCACGTGGGATCCTCCTGGACCGGGGCACGAATCTGTGTCCCCTGCATCGGCAGGAGGACTCCCAACAACTGTGCCACCAGGGAAGCCCCACTCATAGTATTTTTGATGATAACCATTCTGAAATGTGTGAGAAGATATTTCATTGTTGCTTTGATTTACATTTCTCTAATTAGAGATGTTGAACATCTTTTCATGTGCCTGTTAGCCATCTGTATTCTTCTTTGGAAAAATGTCTATTCAAGTCTTCTGCCCATTTTTTAATTGGGTCATTTGTTTTTTGATATTGAATTATATGAGCTGTTTATATATTTTTAGATCTTAAACCCTTGTAGGGCATATCATTTGCAATTATTTTCTCTCACTTAGTAGGTTGTCTTTCTGGTTTTTTTTTTTTTTTTTTTTTTTTTTTTTGTGGTACACAGGCTTCTCACTGCTGTGGCCTCTCCCGTTGTGGAGCACAGGCTCCGGACGTGCAGGCTTAGCGGCCATGGCTCACGGGCCCAGCCGCTCCGCGGCATGTGGGATCCTCCCGGACTGGGGCACAAACCTGCGTCCCCTGCATTGGCAGGCGGACTCTCAACCACTGTGCCACCAGGGAAGCCCTGTCTTTCTGTTTTGATGATGGTTTCCTTTGCTGTGCAAAAGCTTTTAAGTTTAATTAGATCTCATTTGTTTATGTTTGCTTTTATTTTTTTTCTTGCCTTAGAATACAGACCCAAAAATATTGCTATGATTTATGTCAAAGAATGTTTTGCTTATATTCTCTTCTAGGAATTTTATGGTTTCAGATCTTATATTTAGGCCTTTAATCCATTTTCAGTTTATTTTTTGTATTTTGTGAGGAAATGTTCTAATCACATTCTTTTACATGTAGCTTTACAGTTTTCCCAGTACTACTTATTGAAGAGACTTTCTATCCTCCATTATATATTCTTGCCTCCTTTGTCATAGATTAGTTGATCATAGGTGTGTGGGTTTATTTCTGAACTCTCTATTCTATTGTGTTGATCTATGTGTCTGTTTTTGTCCCAGTACCATGATGTTTTGATGACTGTAGCTTTGTAGTATAGTCTGAAGTCAGGGAGTGTGATATCTCTAGCTTTATTCTTTTTCCTTAAGTTGCTTTGACTATTTGGGGTCTTTCCTGATTCCATATAAATTTTTGGAGTATTCGTTCTAGTTGCATGAAAAATGTCATGAGTGTTTTGATAAAGATTGCATTAAATTTGTATATTGCTTTGGGTAATATGGCCATTTTAACAACATTAATTCTTCCAATACAAGAGCACAGGACATATTTTCATTTCTTTGTAGTCTATTCAATTTCCTTTATCAGTGTTTTATAGTTTTCAGAGTGTATGTCTTACATCTCCTCGGTTAAGCTTATTCCTAGGTATTTTATTGTTTTTGATGTGATTTTAAACAGAATTGTTTATTTCCTTTCTCTCTTTTTGTTAGTTCATTATTACTTTAGAAAAGCCACATATGTGTGTATATTAATCTTGTATCCTGCAACTTAACTGAATTCATTTATTACTTCTAATAGTTTTTTGGTGGTGAATTTAAAGTTTTCTATATACAGTGTTGTATAATCTGCAAATAGTGAGTTTACTTATTTCCTTCAAATGTGGTTGTCTTTTATTTCTTGTTTTTTGTCCAATTACTGTAACTAGGACTTCCAATACTATTTTAAATAGCAGTGGTGATTGTGGGCATCCTAGTTTTTCTCCTGAAATTAGAGGAAAGGCTTCAACATTTCACCATTGATATTATGTTAGCTGTGAGCTTAGCATAAATAACGCATTTTTATTTTGAGATATGTTCCCTCTATACCTACTTTGATGAGAGTTTTTTTATCATGAATGGATGTTGAACTTTGTCAAATGCCACATCTATTGAGATGATCATGTGACTTCTGTCCTTTCTTTGTTAATGTGGTATATCCCATTGACTGATTTGCAAATATTGAACCACCTTTGCATCCCTGGAGTAAATCCCACTTGCTCATGGTATATGATCTTTTTATATATTGTTGAATTTGTTTGCTAATATTTTTTGAGGATTTTTGCAAATATATAAGTCAAAGACATTGGCCTGTAATTTTCCTTTTTGTTGTATCTCTTGTCTGGTTTTGCTATCAGGGTAGTGATGGCCTTGTAGAATGAATTTGAGAGTGTTCCTTCCTCTTCAATTTTTGGAATAGTTTGGAAGGATTAGCTTCTCAAAGATGTATTAATGCTTCTTTATATGCTTGGTAGAATTCCCCTATAAAGCTATTCAGTCCTGGACTTTATTTGCTGGGACTTTTTTTTAATTACAAATTAAATTTCACTACTAGTGATCTATCTGTTCAAATTATTTCTGTTTTTATTATTTTATTTATTTATTTATTTAATTTTATTTTATTTTTTTTTGGCTGCATTGGGTCTTAGTTACAGCACATGGCACCCTTGTTGAAGCATGTGGGATCTTTTTCATTAGAGCTCATAGTCTGCTTGGATTTGTCTCTAGTTGTGGCACTCGGCCTTCTCTCCAATTGTGGTGTGCAGGTTTTCTCTCTCTAGTTGTGACACTTAGGGTTCCAGGGTGCATGGGCTGTGTAGTTTGCAGCACATGGGCTTTCTCATTGAGGTGGGCGAGCTCAATTGTTGTGGTGCATGGGTTCATTTGCCCTGCAGCATGTGGGATCTTAGGTCCCCAACAGGGGATCAAACCTGTGTCCCCTGCATTGGAAAGTGGATTCTTTACCACTGGACCACCAGGGAAGTCCCCAAATTGTTTCTTCTTGATTCAGTCTTGGCAGGTTGTATGTTTCTAGAAATTTGTCCATTTCCTCTAGAGTATCCAAATTTTTGGCATATAATTGTTCATAGTGTTCTCTTATGATTTTTTTGTATCTCTGTGGTATCAATTGTGATTTTTTTCTCTCATTTCTGATTTCATTTGGGTCCTTTCTCTTTTCTTCTTGGTGAGCATTGCAAAAGGTTTATCAATTTTTTTTTTCTTTTCAAAAATCCACCTCTTGGTTTCATTTATTTTTCTATTATCTTTTGGTCTCTATTTTATTTATTTCTTCTCTAATGTTTATTATTTGCTTCCATTTGAAAACTGTGGTGTCTGTTTGTTCTTCCTTTTCTAGTTCCTTTAGATGGTTTTTAGGTTGTTTATTTGAGATTTTTCTTATTTCCTGAGGAAGGCCTGTATCAGTATAAACTTATCTCTTAGAATTGCTTTTGTTGCATCCCATACATTTTGGAAAGTTGTGTTTCCACTTTCATTTGTCTCAAGGTATTTTCTGATTTCCTTTTTGGTTTCCTCTTTGACCCATTGGTTATTTAGTAGCCTTTTGGTTAGTCTCCACATGGTTGTTCTTTTCCCATTTTTCTTTCTGTAATTGACTTCTAGTTTCTTACTGCTGTGGTCGGAAAAAAATTTTGGTATAATTTCTACCCTAAAAAATTTGTAAGACCTGTTTGTAGCCTAGCATGTGATCTATTCTAGAGAATGTTACATGTGCATTTGAAAAGACTGTGTATTGTGCTATTTTTGTATGTTAATGTCCTATAGATATCAATTAAATCCAGCTACTCTGTAGGGTCACTTAAGACCACTGTTGGCTTTATTGATTTTCTGTCTGGATGATCTGTCCATTTATGTATGTGGCATGTTAATGCCCCCTACTGTTAATGTATTATTGTCTTCTACTTTTAAATTTGTTAATATTTTCTTTATCTATTTAGGTGCTCCTGTATTGGATGCCTATATGTTAACAAGTATAATATACTGTTTTTGAATTGATTCCTTTATCATTATATAATATATTTTTTGTGTTTTGTTATAGCCTTTGTTTTAAAATCTATTTTGCCTGATATTGGTATTGCTACCCCACTTTCTTGTCATTTCCGTTTGCATGAATTATCTTTTTCCATCTTTTCACTTTCAGTCTGTGTGTGTCTTTAGCGCTGAAGTTTGTCTCTTGCACACAGCATATAGATAGGTTTTGTTCTTTTATCCAGTCAGCCACCCTATGTCTTTTGATTGGAGCATTTAGTCCATTGATGTTTTAAGTAATTATTGATATGTATGTAATTATTGCAATTTGATTACTTTTTTCTGGTTGTTTTTATAGTTCTTCTCTGTTTATTTCTTCTTCTTCTTGTTTGTTCTCTGTGGTTAGATTATTTTCTTTAGTAGTATGCTTATGTTCCTTTCTTTATAGCTTTTCTGTACCTATTGTAGGTTTTGGATTTGTGGTTACCATGAGTTCATATATGTTGACCTATAACTATATCTACTTGTCTTAAACTGGTAGTCATTTAAGTTCAGATATATCGTAAAAGATCCACATATTTTATTGCCCTCCTCCACATTTTATGTTTTTGAGGTTATATTTTACATCTTCACATTTATTTCTGAACTGTTTACTGTAGTTACAGTTGCTTTTAAATTTTTTTTGTATTTTATTTTTTGTACTAGCTTATTTAAGTGGTTGATTTTCAGCCCTTACTATATGTTTATATTTCCTGGTAGGAATTTCCCTTTCCAAAAATTACCTATTTACCAATTAGAGAAGACCCTTTAATATTTCTTTTAGTGTCAAATTAGTATTGATAAACTCTTCTAATTTTTGCTTGTCTGAGAAGTTCTTTATCCATCCTTCAATTCTAGATGATAATCTTGCTGGGTAGAGTATTCTAGGTTGCAGGGTTTTCCCTTTCAGCACTTGGAATATATAATGCCACTCCCTTCTGGCTTGCAAAGTTTCTGCAGAAAAAGAAGCTGCTGGCCTTATGGGGATTCCCTTGTGCATGATTCTTTGTTTTTCTCTTGCTTCCTTTAGCATTCCCTCTTATCTTTAACTTGTGCCATTTTAATTATAATATGTCTTGCTATGGTTCTGTTTGAGTTCATCTTGTTTGGGACCCTCTCTACTTCCTATACATGGATATCTGTTTCCTTCTGTATATTTGGGAGGATTTCAGCCATAATTTCATCAAATATGTTTTCAGTCCACTTCTCTCTCTCTCTTCTTTTTCTGAGACTCCTATAACGTGAATTTTGGAATGCTCAGTGTTATACAACAGACATTTTAAATTGTTCTCTTTTTTTTATTTTGTTTTTAATTTTGCTGTTCTGATTGGTTGATTTCCATTATTCTATCTTCCAGATAACTTGTGTGTTCTTCTGTTTCAATTATTCCTGTGATTCATTCCTTCTAGTGTGTTTTTTCTTTCAGTTATTGAATTCTTCATTTCTGATTAGGTCTTTTCTATATTTTCTAGTTCCTTGTTAAAAATCTCACAGCATTCATCTATTCTTTTCCCTAATTCAGTTAACATTCTTATTACAAGTGCTTTGAATTATTTATTTGTAATTTGTTTATTTCTGTTCCATTATTTTTTCAGAGGTTTTCTCTTGCTCTTTCAATTGAGAATAGTACCTCTGCCTTTTCATTTTATTTAACTTTCTCTGCCTCTGTGAATTTAAGTCAATCAGTTTCCTATTGTGGTCTTGAAATGGTGTCCTTATGTGGTAGCTTCCCTATACAGACTTTATGTATCCAATGCCTTTGGTGGGAGAGCTGGATTTTACACGGACACAAGTCGTGTCTTTCCTTATGCTGTGCTGGCAGCTATCATCTTGGTATGGGTGGGGCTAGAGATTAAGAGGCTAGAGCTGGAGGCTGGTGTGAGGCAGGACTTTCCCTCTGCTCACTGCACCCTATCAGGGGTGGGATCCGATCCCAAGTTACTGGAGCAGAAGCTCGGAGGGTTGAGCCCAGGCTGACATTGTTCCCTTTAAGTGTGTGCTTTCTCCACTTCTATTACCATGATCCTTGCCCCAGAAGCAGAGACTGCTGAATTATGGGGGCCTGTGCAGGCTCTCAGATTGTTTTGGCTACAGACAGAAATCCAAGCTGTCTCCCATGTGCTGCCTGTGCAGATGCCAGCATAGTTTCCCTTCACTCTGCTCAGATGCAGCCTTGGATCAAAGTCCCCTTTGTTCCTCATAGCTGATCACACTTCCCAGCCCCCATCACCTTCACCCTGCTGTGGAGCTGCACTGCAGGACAGGTAGAGTCTGCATGGACTCTCAGTGTATATTGGTCCATTAGATGTGATGGACCAGCTGCCATCAGAGTTCTGGGCTGCTTCTGATGGGCTGCTTGAGAAGTGTCGACAATGGCCACCACTGTCCAGGTACTGGCTCTGAACCAAGTTGCCTCTGTGTCCAATGGCCAAGCTTTCTTCCCAGTTGTGGCTGTCCTAGATCCAATGCTGCACTGCAATGTGGAGTAAACAGGGCTGTGGTGTTCACTTAGCTCAGGCTGAGGCATGCACCAAGGCAGTTGTGTGAAACCCAGCAGCTATTGGAGCAGTCCTCTATCCACTTTCTGCTCTGCCTGGGGGCAAACCAGTGAATACATGCTCCTCAGAAGTGGAATCTAGGCTTCCCACAGCCCTCCTATTAGTCCAGCAGTCTTCCAACCAGCCAAGGGGGTTTTTCTCCCCTATTTAAGACCCCGGGACTAGAGTGTGCAATCTGGGGCTTGAACCACTCACTCCACAGGGCGGGTCTTTGATCATGTAATCTCCCTTTTCCTCTGAGTTTCCTCCCAAGGACACAGGTCCTGATCTTATTGATTTTCTTTGCTCCTACCTGATACCCTGTGGATCTTTCTTACAACCTTGGTTGTATAGGAGTCTTTCTAACAGTTTCCAGTTTGTTTTCAGTGAGAATTTTTCCATGTAGATGTATTTTTGATGTGTTCATTGGGGGGAGGTGAGTTCCATGTCCTCCTGTTCAACCCTCTTGATCAATCTCTACAGTATTCAATAAGAATTAAGGTGGTATGATACATGTATTAGAGATTTAGAATTTCATTTAATTCTAAATCTAAAACCAAAATCTTACAAAGAGAGTGGTAATTATTGGAATCAAATAAAGAGTAAAATATATAAGTTTAAGCATTCACATATTCCCTTTGATCTTGTGTTCAAATTCTAACTTTGTTGTAATTACATTCTACTGTTTGTTTAAGAGCATTTTCTGTTGACTCATTTCTTTCAACCAAACTATTCAAATTAAAGAAATTCTGCTTTTATTATGTAAAGATAATCTGAGTAATGCACTTAACTTTGACGCACCATCAGATATATGATGAGTTCACATACTGTTTTCCACAGATACTAATTTTGAAATATTTCACAGTTAACTTGATATTTATTGATACTTTTTGATTCTAATATATCTTAAAGATTGAGAAATTCCAATCATAAGAGCTTTAATTCAGATATTTAGCAGAAGTTTCTCTCCGAAAGAACTTTATTGATATGTATTTGTAAAATTTTCAAATTAAAAGGATGCCTTCATTTGTTGAGTTGTTCTTTTTTTATTATCATGAATGAATGTTGAATTTTGTGAGTTGCTTTTTCTTCATCTATTGAAATGATTCCATGATTATTTCTTTCACTCTATTAACGTGATATAACACATTGATTGGTTTGTGTATGTTGAACCATCCTTGCATCCCAGGGATAATACCACCTGATCATGGTAAATGATCCTTTTTTTAATACAGCAGGTTCTTATTAGTCATCAATTTTATACAAATCAGTGTATACATGTCAATCCCAATCGCCCAATTCAGCACACCACCATCCCCCCCACCACGGTTTCCCCCCTTGGTGTCCATACATTTGTTCTCTACATCTGTGTCTCAACTTCTGCCCTGCAAAACAGTTCATCTGTACCATTTTTCTAGGTTCCGCATACATGTGTTAATATACGATATTTGTTTTTCTCTTTCTGACTTACTTCACTCTGTATGACAGTCTCTAGATCCATCCACATCTCAACAAATGACTCAATTTCGTTCCTTTTTATGGCTGAGTAATATTCCATTGTATATGTGTACCACATCTTCTTTATCCATTCGTCTGTTGATGGGCAGTTAGGCTGCTTCCATGACCTGGCTATTGTAAATAGTGCTGTAATGAACATTGCAGTGCATGTGTCTTTTTGAATTATGGTTTTCTCTGGGTATATGCCCAGTAGTGGGATTGCAGGATCATATGGTAATTCTACTTTTAGTTTTTAAAAGAACCTCCATACTGTTCTCCCTAGTGGCTGTATCAATTTACATTCCCACCAACAGTGCAAGAAGGTTCCCTTTTCTCCACACCCTTTCCAGCATTTATTGTTTGTAGATTTTCTGATGATGCCCATTCTAACTGGTGTGAGGTGATACCTCATTGTAAGTTTGATTTGCATTTTTCTAATTATTAGTGATGCTGAGCAGTTTTTCATGTGCTTCTTGGCCATCTGTATGTCTTCTTTGGAGAAATGTCTATTTAGGTCTTCTGCCCATTTTTGGATTGGGTTGTTTGTTTCTTTAATATTGAGCTGCATGAGCTGTTTATATATTTTGGAGATTAATCCTTTGTCTATTGATTCGTTTGCAAATATTTTCTCCCATTCGAGGGTTGTCTTTTCATCTTGTTTATGGTTTCCTTTGTTGTGCAAAAGCTTTGAAGTTTCATTAGGTCCCATTTGTTTATTTTTGTTTTTATCTCCAGTACTCTAGGAGGTGGATCAAAAAAAATCTTGCTATGATTTATGTCACAGAGTGTTCTTCCTATGTTTTCCACTAAGAGTATTATAGAGTCTGGTCTTACATTTAGGTATCTAATCCATTTTGAGTTTATTTCTGTGTATGGTGTTAGGGAGTGTTATAATTTCATTATTTTACATGTAGCTGTTCAGTTTTCTCAGCACCACTTATTGAAGAGACTATCTTTTCTCCATTGTATATCTTTGCCTCCTTTGTCATAGATTAGTTGACCATAGGTGTGTGGGTTTATCACTGGGCTTTCTACCATGTTCTATTGATCTATGTTTCTGTTTTTGTGCCAGTACCATATTGTCTTGATTACTGTAGCTTCGTAGTATAGTCTGAAGTCAGGGAGTGTGATTCCTCCAGCTCTGTTTATTTCCCTCAAGACTGTTTTGGCTGGCTATTCTGGATCTTTTGTGCCACCATACAAATTTTAAGATTTTTTGTTCTACTTCTGTAAAAATTCCATTGGTAATTTGATAGGGATTGCATTGAATCTGTAGATTTCTTTGGGTAGCATAGTCATTTTCACAATGTTGATTCTTCCAATCTAAGAACATGGTATATCTCTCCATCTACTTGTATCATCTTTAATTTGTTTCATCAGTGTCTTATAGTTTTCTGCATACAGGTCTTTTGTCTCCCTAGGTAGGTTTATTCCTAGATATTTTATTCTTTTGTTGCAATGGTAAATGGGAGTGCTTCCTTCATTTCTCTTTCAGATTTTTCTTCGTTAGGGTATAGGAATGCAATAGATTTCTGTGCATTAATTTTGTATCCTGCAACTTTACCAAATTCATGGGTTAGCTCTAGTAGTTTTCTGGTGGCATTTTTAGGATTCCCTATGTATAGTATCATGTCATCTGCAAACAGTGACAGTTTTACTTCTTCTTTTCCAATTTGTATTCCTTTTATTTCTTTTTCTTCTCTGATTGCCATGGCTAGGACTTCCAAGACTATGTTGAATAATAGTGGTGAGAGTGGACATCCTTGTCTTGTTCCTGATCTTAGAGGAAGTGATTTCAGTTTTTTCCCCATTGAGAATGATTTTTCTATGGGTTTGTCATATATGGCCTTCATTATGTTGAGGTAGGTTCCCCCTATGCCCACTTTCTGGAGAGTTTTTATCATAAATGAGTGTTGAATTTTGTCAAAAGATTTCCTGCATCTGTTGAGATGATTATATGGTTTTAATTCTTTAAATTGTTTAATATGGTGAATCACATCGATTGATTTGCATATATTGAAGAATCCTTGCATCCCTGGGATAAATCCCACTTGATCATGGTGCATGATCCTTTTAATTTGTTGTTGGATTCTGTTTGCTAGTATTTTGTTGAGGATTTTTGCATCTATATTCATCAGTGATATTGGGCTGTAATTTTCTTTTTTTGTAGTATCTTTGTCTGGTTTTGGTATCAGGGTGATGGTGGCCTCATAGAATGAGTTTGGGAGTGTTCCTTTCTCTGCAATTTTTTGGGAAGAGTTTGAGAAGGATGGGTGTTAGCTCTTCTCTAAATGTTTGATAGAATTCACCTGTGAAGCCATCTGGTCCTATACTTTTGTTTGTTGGGAATTTTTAATCACAGTTTCAATTTCATTACTTCTGATTGGTCTGTTCACATTTTCTATTTCTTCATGGTTCAGTCTTGGAAGGTTATAACGTTCTAAGAATTTGTCCATTTCTTCCAGGTTGTCCATTTTATTGGCATAGAGTTGCTTGTAGTAGTCTCTTAGGATGCTTTGTATTTCTGTGCTGTCTGTTGTAACTTCACCTTTTTCATTTCTAATTTTATTGATTTGAGTCCTCTCCCTCTTTTTCTTGATGAGTCTGGCTAACGGTTTATCAATTTTGTTTATCTTCTCAAATAATCAGCTTTTAGTTTTATTGATCTTTGCTATTGTTTTCTTTGTTTCTATTTCATTTATTTCTGATCTGATCTTTATGATTTCTTTCCTTCTGCTAACTTTGGGTTTTGTCTGTTCTTCTCACTCTAGTTCCTTTAGGTGTAAGGTTAGATTTTTTATTTGAGATACTTCTTGTTTCTTGAGGTAGGCTTGTATAGCTATAAACTTCCCTCTTAGAACTGTTTTTGCTGCATCCTATAGGTTTTGGATCATTGTGTTTTCATTGGCATTTGTCTCTAGGTATTTTTGATTTCCTCTTTGGTTTCTTCAGTCTCTTGTTTATTTAGTAATGTATTGTTTAGCCTCCATGTGTTTGTGTTTTTTACATTTTTTCCTTGTAATTGATTTCTAATCTCATAGTGTTGTTGTCAGAAAAGATGCTTGATATTATTTCAGTTTTCTTAAATTTACTGAGGCTTGATTTGTGACCCAAGATGTTATCTATCCTGGAGAATGTTCCATGCACACCTGAGAAAAAAAGTGTAATCTTCTGTTTTTGGATGGAATGTCCTATAAATATCAATTAAATCTATCTGGTCTATTGTGTCATTTAAAGCTTGTGTTTCCTTATTTATTTTCATTTTGGATGATCTGTCCATTGATGTAAGTGAGGTGTTAAAGTTCCCCACTAATATTGTGTTACTGTCGATTTGCTGTTTTATAGACGTTAGCAGTTGCTTTATGTATTGAGATGCTCCTATGTTGGGTGCATATATATTTATAATTGTTATACTTCTTGGATTGATCCCTTGATCATTATGTAGTGTCCTTCCTTGTCTCTTGTAACATTATTTATTTTAAAGTCTTTTCTATCTGATATAAGTATAGCTACTCCAGCTTTCTTTTGATTTCCATTTTCATGGAATATCTTTTTCCATCCCCTCACTTTCAGTCTGTGTGTGTCCCTAGGTCTGAAGTGGGTCTCTTGTAGGCAGCGTATATATGGGTCTTGTTTTTGTATCCATTCAGCAAGCCTGTGTCTTTTGGTTGGAGCATTTAATCCATTCACGTTTAAGGTAATTATTGATATGTATGTTCCTATGACCATTTTCTTAATTGTTTTGGGTTTGTTTTTGTAGGTCCTTTTCTTCTCTTGTGTTCCTCACTTAGAGAAGTTCCTTTAGCATTTGTTGTAGAGCTGGTTTGGTGGTGCTGAATTCTCTTAGCTTTTGCTTGTGTGTAAAGCTTTTGATTTCTCCATCAAATCTGAATGAGATCCTTGCCAGGTAGAGTAATCTTGGTTGTAGGTTCTTCCCTTTCATCACTTTAAGTATATCATGCCACTCCCTTCTGGCTTGTAGAGTTTCTGCTGAGAATTCAGCTGTTAACCTTATAGGAGTTCCCTTGTATGTTATTTGTCATTTTTCCCTTGCTGTTTTCAATAATTTTTCTTTGTCTTTAATTTTTGCCAATTTGATTACTATGTGTCTCGGCATGTTTCTCCTTGGGTTTAATCTGTATGGGACTTGCTGCGCTTCCTGGACTTGGATGGCTATTTCCTTTCCCATGTTATGGAAATTTTCGTCTATCATCTCTTCAAATATTTTTTCTGGTCCTTCCCTCTCTCTTCTCCTTCTGGGACCCCTATAATGCGAATATTGTTGCATTTAATGTTGTCCCAGAGGTCTCTTAGGCTGTCTTCATTTCTTTTCATTCTTTTTTCTTTATACTGTTCTGCAGCAGTGAATTCCACCATTCTGTCTTCCAGGTCACTTATGCATTCTTCTCCCTCAGTTATTCTGCTATTGATTCCATTTAGTGTAGTTTTCATTTCAGTTATTGTATTGTTCATCTCTGTTTGTTCTTTAATTCTTCTAGGTCTTTGTTAAACATTTCTTGCATCTTTTCGATCTTTGCCTCCTTTCTTTTTCTGAGGTCCTGGATCATCTTCACTATCATTATTCTGAATTCTTTTTCTGGAAGGTTGCCTATCTCCACTTCATTTAGTTGTTTTTCTGGGGTTTTATCTTGTTCCCTTATCTGGTACATAGTCCTCTGCCTTTTCTTATTGTCTATCTTTCTTTGAATGTGGTTATTGTTCCCCAGGCTGCAGGATTGTAGTTCTTCTTGCTTCTGCTGTCTGCCCTCTGGTGGATGAGGCTATCTAATGATCCTTTTAATATGCTACTGAATTCAGTTTGCTAGTATTTTATTGAGATTGTTTTATGTCTATATTCATCAATGATATTGACCTGTACTTTTCTTTTCTAGTAGTGTCTTTTTCTGATTTGGGTATCAACAAAATGCTGACCTTGTAAAATAATTTTGGGAGTATTCCCTCCTCTTTAACTTTTTGAAAGTGTTTGAGAAAGATAGTTGTTAATTTTTATTTTAATATTTAAAAAATTCATCAGTGAAACCACCTGTTTCTGTGACTTTCTCTGTTGGGAGTGTCTGATTACGGATTTAATATCCCTACTGGTAACTTATTGGTCTATTCAGATTTCCTGTTTATTCCTGATCCAGTTTTTGTAAGTTGTATGTGTCTAAGAATTTTTCCATTTCTTTTAGGTTGTCCAGTTTGTTGGTGTATAGTTGTTCACAGCAGCCTCTTATGATCCTTTGAATTTCTGTGATATGCATTATAATATCTCCTTTCTCATTTACAATTTTGTTGATTTGTGCCCTTTCTCTTTTTTCCTTGGTTAGTCTAGCTAGGGGTTTGTCAGTTCTGTTTTATCTTTTTCAAAGAACCAACTCTTAGTTTGCTTAAACTTTTCTACTATTTTTTTTCTATTCTGTATTTTATTTATTTCTTCATTAATCCTTATTATTTCATTTTTTCCCTAACTTTCAGCTCAGTTTGTTCTTCTTTATTTAGTTCCTTCAGGAGTAAATTTAGATTGTTTTTGTGAGACTTTTCTTGCTATGAAGTTTCCTCATAGAACTGCTTTTACTGCTTCCCACAAATTCTGGTATGTTGTGATTCATTTTTGTTTGTCTCAAGAAAGTTTTAATTTCCCTTTTAATTTCTTCTTTGGTCCATTTGTTGACCAAGAGAATGTTATTTAATTTCCATGTGTTCATGAATTTTCCAGTTTTCCTTTTGTTACTGATTTCTAATTTCATGCCATTGTGATCAGAGAAGATACCTGGTATGATTTCAAACTTCTTGAATTGTAGATTTGATTGTAGATATTATTATTAGCAAATTAGGCATAGAAGGAACATATCTCAACATAATAAAGGCCATATATAATAAGCTGACAGCTCGTATCATACTCAGTGGAGAAAGTAGGACAGCTTTTCCTCTACAATCAGGAACAAGACAAGAGTGCCTACTCTCAGCACTCCTATTCAGCCTAATACTAGAATACCTACCTAGAGTAATCAGGCAAGGAAAAGGAAAAAAAAAAAAAAGGTAACAAAATTGGAAAGAAAGAAGTAAAATTGTCTCTATTTGCAGATAACATGATTTTATATATAGAAAATCCTAAATATTCAACCAAAAACTGTTAGATCTAATCAATGAATACAGTAAAGTTGCAGGATACAGAATTAACATACAAAAATCAGTATCATTTCTATACACTAACAAAGAGTTTTCTGAAAAGTAAAGAAAGAAATGTATACACTTATAATTGCATCAAAAGCAATAGGATGTTTAGGTATAAATTTAATTAAGGAGGTGAATGATCTCTACTCTGAAAACCATAAGACGATGAAAGAAATCAAACAAGACACAAATAAGTGGAAAACTATCCCGTGTTCATTTATTAGAATAATATATATTGTTAAGATATCAATACTACCAAATGTCACTTATAAATTCGATGCAATCTTTATCTAGACTCCAATGGCATTTTTACAGAAGTAGAAAAAATACTCCTAAGTGTTATGGACCTACAGAAGACTATGAATTGCCAAGCAATCCTGGGAAAGAAGACCAAAGCTGGAGCATCACAGTTCCTGATTATAAGCTATACTAAAAAGCTATAGTCATCAAAACAGCACAGTACTGGCATAAAAACAGACAAAGAGAACAATGGAACAGAATTGAGAGTCTAAAAATAAAGTATATACAGTCAACTAATATTTGACAAGGGAGCCAAGAAAACTCAATGGAGAAAAGACAGTCTTTTATGTATATGGTACTGCAATAATTGGATATTCACATGTAAAAAAATGCAACTCAACCTGTGTCTTACATCACTCACAAAAAATAACTCAAAAGTGGATGAAAGACTTAAGTCTAAGACTTGAAACCATGAAACTCCTAGAAGAAAACATAGGAATAAAGCTCCTTGACGTATGTCTTCTTAATAATATTTTGGATATAACACCTAAAAGCATAAGCAACAAAATAAAAAATAAACAAGTGGGACTACCTCAAACTAAAATGCTCCTGCACGGCAAAAGAAACCATCAACAAATTTAAAAGTTAACCTAAAGAATTAGAAAGGGTATTTGCAAACCATACATCTGATACAAGATTAATATCCAAAACATATAAATAACTAATTCAACTCTATAGCAAAAAACCAAATAACCTACTTAAAAATGGGCAAACTACCTGAATAAACATTTCTCAAAAAAGCATATATAAAAGACCAACAGGTACGTGAAAAGATGCTCAACATCACTAGTCATTAGGGAAACGCAAATTAAAACCAAAATGAGATATCACCTCACACCTGTTAGAATGGCCATCATCAAAAAGATAAGAGACAACAAATGCTGACATGCTGACATGAATGTAATGTAAAGAGACAACAAATGCTGACATGAATGTAAAGAAAAAGATAAGAGACAACAAATGCTGACATGAATGTAAAGACAACAAATGCTGACATGAATGTCAGCAAAAATGCTGACAATGTACATTGTTGGTGGTATTGTAGATTGTTGGTGGTATTGTAAATGGAAAACAGTATTGAGGGTTCTCAAGAAATTACAAAACATACACACACAATGGAATATTAATCAGCCATAAAAATGAGGAAATCCTACCATTTGCAACAACATGAACAGACATTGAGGGCATTATCCTAAGTGAAATAAATCAAATAAAGACAAATACTGTATGATCTCTTGTATTTGGAATCTAAAAAAAAAAAACAAAACAAAACAAAATAAAAAAAAAAAACATAGAGAAAGAGATCAGACTTGTGGTTACCAGAGGCAAAGTGTCCCAGGAGGGGGAATGGGGGAATGAGGGGAAGGTGGTTAAAAGGTACATAAAGTACTAAGAATGTAATATACAACATGATGACTATAGCTAACAGTTGTATGATATATAAGAAAAAAAAAAAAAAAGGAGATTTTTTCCCCTTTTTTTCTTTCTTTTCTTTTTCTTGTATCTATATGAAAAGATGGATGTTAGCTGAACCTATTGTGGAAATCATTTCACAATATATGTAAACCAAACCATTGTGCTGTATACCTTAAACTTATACAGTGATGTATGTCAATTTTTCAACAAAACTGAAAAAAAAATATACCTTGATCTGCATTTTACAACAAAGAGAAACCCATGATGAATAATATTTTCTCATTATGGTACTTACCTGAAAATAATTAGAACTGGTTAAAAATTGTAACCTACAAGGAATTCCAATGGTTCCAAGCAGTAAATACCTAAGCAGACATACACATGCAATCACTTGAGACATTCTATCAGACACTGCAATGAATAACTAAATGTGAATCTGCTCTGAGTATTTTCAAGTCAATGCTTAATGAAATTATTATGTTGATAAATCATATGAATTATTTAAACATACTCCTAAACACCTTTTTGTAAAGATTAAAATAAAAAACAAACATGGAATATAAGGGTATAGCTATAACCTGCATTCATTCATTTATTCAACAACATACTTGTGCACTTGCAATTGTCCAGGCTTTGTGATATATTATGGATATAAATATTTGGAATAAACACAAATATACACAGTAGTTCTAAAGGTTATCAAACATAAGCAGGAAAGAGAAAAGTAAATAGACAAAAATAATGTACTTAAAATAAGTGCTATGGTAGAGGAAAATTTGACTCAAAATGCAACTTTAAAACCTCCCTCCCCATCAACACTGTGTAATTTTATCAATACTTTGTTTATGTGCATGTGTGAAAGTAAACTAATTACAGGCTTAGATCATTCTAATTATTTTTTCAAAATTTGACTCTGTAATTATTGCATTTAATATTTATATATACATCATTATACTGTGTCCATAGATTCCTTCCATTACTCAAGGTTTGTGATTTTAAAATATTTAAGTACCTGGTTTTTCTTTATTATGTGTACCAAATTCAGAGAGAAGCAGATGACAAATTAGATAAGTCAGAATAAAAAGGGAGAACACTTTGGTGCAGTCCTAAAAGCAAGTCCAACACCCAAATATACTCACATGAATTTATATTCATATATTATACACTAGTTCTTATATACCTGCATAACACACACATACACACACACACACACACACACACACACACACACACACACTTTAAGCCTTCCCTTTGAAGGAAATAGATTGCTTTGCATAGATGGTGCCACCTGAATAAGCACTAAAAAACAGATTCAATGTGAGAATTAATGACTAAATAGTCAATGAAAAGAAATACTATATGCAATGATAGTATGTGTATGACACAGTGGGTCTGAGTTTCTTGGAGCAGATTCTAGAATCTAGTCAACTTATTTAAAATATAAAATATTTTAAAATTTATAAAAATTATCTGTGCAGAGGCTTCCCTGGTGGTGCAGTGGTTAAGAGTCCACCTGCCAATGCAGGGGACACGGGTTCGAGCCCTGGTCCGGGAAGATCCCACATGCCACAGAGCAACTAAGCTGGTGCACCACAACTACTGAGCCCACATGCCACAACTACTGAAGCCCGTGTGCCTAGAGCCTGTGCTCCACAACAAAAGAAACCATTGCAATCAGAAGCCTGCATACCACAACAAAGAGTAGCCTCCGCTCGCCACAACTAGAGAAAGCCCATGCACAGCAACAAAGACCAAACACAGCCAGAATAAATAAACAAAATAAATAAATAATTACCTGTACAAGTTGTCTATGCAATATGATCCAAATGGAATTTTATAAAAGATTAGACTGGTAACAATGTACAAGGTAGACTGGAATGACAAGCAATATTGGAATCTGGAAAACATCCCAAGACATGATATTCTAAGTGATGTATGACAATTTAGTGGCTACATTCCTGGAGTTTTAGGTGAACGTTTGGTCAATAATTCATATTTGTGCACTTAAAAACTATACATTTTTCTTGTATATTTGATTTATTTCAATACTTAATCTAAATTATAAACCAAGAATCATCATCCTGGTTGCTATTGACATTCTGGGCTGGATGCCAATAGCTAACCTCTCAATTTGTGGCAAACAAAAATGTCTTTAGACATTGTCAAATGTTGTCTAGGGGGCAAAGTATTCCCCAGTTGAGAATCTTTGCTATATTCTAAGATTTTCCTATTTTTTAAAAATTTTAACGTTTAAACTGTATATAATTCCTTTTCACAATAATGATGTATAACAAACACTCTCAAGTATTTAGTGGCTTACAGTAACAAATATCTGTTTTTCTCACTCAGAGATATAGGTGTCAGATGGGATTTGGCTGATCTTAGCAGGACTTGACTGGACCTGGTCAGCTTGGCTCCAGGCTATAGCTCAAGTTCCAGTATGCTCCATGTCTCTTATATCAGGGACAGACATGGGGTGTGTTCTTCTCATGCTGATGTCAGGAACTCAACAAGACTGTCCAGACATATATGCACATTTCAAGCCTCCACTTATATTTAGTCTTCTAATCTCTAGTCGTCAAAAATCAAGGCATATAACTAAGGCAAAGGTAAAGGGCAGGGAAGTCATTCTGCCTATCATGCATTTATGACAAGAATGTGAAGTAAAGACATGGAACCAACAATTCAATCTACAACATCTACTACCTAGCCAAATGATAAATAAGGCTTGGTTTGTAGGTTTAGGTTTGTAGATATAGATACATATATTACACTAAATTGAGAGCTTCTTGGCACATAAGTGTTTAAAGAATAAATACATGAGCAAGACAATTGACATCATTATTTTACATTTTTAAATTATAAATAAGAGTTTTTAATACATAGAGTAAATAGCATTACATATATAACATTAATATCATTATATTAAAATAATATTGAATAGTTATTGATAACAAAAAATCTTAAAATGAGAGGCCATTTTGTAATTTATGTAATTTATGCATTATACACCTAAAATGTACTAATAATACTTATTTCTACTTGACATGATATTGATTCTAAAAATTATCTTGCTGGGACACTTGCATTCATGATTTTTCTTTTACTGATATTATTAAATAGAGAAGAAAATAATCTTTATAATTTTTCTACAAGTAATTTTGACTTCTGAGTACTACTTTAATGATTAATTATTACTCACAAAATCTAGCTTCTCTGTTCTTCTTACCTCTCCTTTGTCTCCTTTTCTCAATAATTCTATAAATTCCCAACTGTGTGGAAATCAAAAGCAAGTTTTGGAATGACACCACAGCATGCTTTTATATAATAAGTAAAGATAGTGTTCAATTACAATCTAATTTCCCTTTGAAAAGGGAATTTGAATTTGAAAAATTATCTAACAAATTGAAGTGGCAAAGACTTCTTACTCTATTTTACTTCATGAGGTGAATCAGAAAGGTAACCAACAAGTCTGAGCATTGTCAGTAAAATTTGTAACTGAAAACCAACTAATAACCATAGATATTTGGTCATTTGTTCTTTCCCTAGGGTAATGTTCAAGAATATATTTGATTCACAAACCTAAATATACTGTGTACTTCATATTTTGCTTTATATAAATAAATGCATTTTATATATATATATATATATATAAGGATCACAAGTTTATGGCCAGTTCCCAGCAATAAAAATAACACTATATATTATAGACAAAGTTTTAAAACCATGTTAGATACTATTTAGAAGAGATTCACATTCCTCCTAAAAAAAAATCCATTTAATGTAGAGGACTTGAGAAAGTTGCCACAATAAAAATACGAATATTAATATATAGTTAAAGCTGTAGATAGATATGACAGATAGAAAAAGAGAGACAGAAAGGCAGAGAGACAGATGTTTCTTAGGCTACATCTGTTCATCATCACAGCTTTCTAATATCAACATAGACTATGGATAAGAAAAAAAACTGCAATTTTTCGAGTCATTATGTACCAAGCATATTGTTCTTCTATGACCATAACTCTGTGAAGTAGATTTCATAATTGCTGGTTTGTGTGTTTAGTTTTATATAAGAAATAAGACACAATAAAACATAATGTCCTATTTCACAAGGTAATAAAAAAGTAGTTCAAGCTTTGGTGTCCAGGTTAGTTTGCCTCCAAAGCACGTAATTATTTTTCCTATACCATGATTTCTTTTCCTACACTGATTCATTTTCTACTTGGAATTGCTTTATATTCAACAATCTCCGTCTGCACTTTCCTCAGAGATCAGGTCTCACTTACAATTCCAAATGCTCCACTGCCTGCCATTGATCTGATTCTTTGACTTGAACCCTGAAGAATACTCTTGAATCTATATTGTCACCAGGTCTCAAATCAAATCCAAACAGATGCACAGCCCACATAAGTTCAGGCATCTTTTTCATGAACACTAGTATAAACATCTTTTAACTGAAAAGCATTCTTCTTTTAAAACACCTACATCATTTTCTGGAAGGCCTCTAGTAAAGAGTGTGCCTTAGAACCAGTACACAGAAATTTAGTTTCCATCAACAGAAGTCCCTTCCCAGTCATAACTCCCTCTCCTAGAGCCTCCTCTTTTTGCCCTGTTTCCTTCTCAGGTATTAGATGTCCTGTCTCAGTTTGCCATCCATTTTATTTTTCTTAATATAACTAATAACTGTATCATTTATGGTTATAAATTCAATAAGGGTTGGATCTCACACACACAAAATGATGTAACCAATTATTATAAATAGAAAACATTTTTCTAATTGTCACAAGCTTTTATTATATTAACTAGACTTATCCATTATTCCCAATATACTCAAATACATGCTCATATGCTTAGAAATGCTGCCACTCCTTTGATTCTATCAATCTATGTCTTTTTTCAGACTATGATATTTAGAACTCAAGCAACTTCTTGGATATATAATCAATTATGTTTCAAAATCCCCTTTATCTGACTTTAAAAATGTCAACTTTCTATACTAGTTGTATTCAGTACTATCAGAAGTAATTTCCCTGAGGAAATATCGTTTAAGGAATATGTCTAGGGTCCAGGCAAAGAGGGTGTAATCATACATTTTCTAGAAGGAATTTAAGTCCTCCTTTTTTAAGAGTATGCCATTGATAGAACATGAGTTGGGTGTATAGTTTTCAGGGTCTTTCCTCTCCATCTGGTTTTAAGAGAATCCTTTTAGATTCAACATCTTGGAACACCATGTAAAAGTACACAAGAGTCACTATCTTTCTGATGCATCATCCCCAAATGGCATTTATATTTATGAATTCTTAGCATGTAGACTTATCTTACAGAATTGTATACCCCAAATATTCTTTTAAGAATGAGGGCAAAACATAAACATATTTAAAATAGATAAAAGTTAAAGTTTACTACCAACAGAATTTCACTAAAGAAATTTCTAAAGTATGTACTCCAATGAGAATAAAAATAACCCCAGAGGGAAGGTGTGAAAAGCTAGACATTAAGAGTAGCAAATAGTAAATTAATAAGATATAAAACTAGACAAAAGTGTTCCAGAAACTAAAATGCTGGACATAAGTAGCATGTAATTAAGGAGGTTGATGAAATAAAAACTAAGTAACTTAAGATGTTTGAGTTATTAATATGTACAAAATTTCAAGTATGTTTAAAATTCAAGTGTAACTAATAAATAAAAGGAAATTAAACAAGCAGGATTTAGAGTAGTAGTATATTATTTTCAAACCAAAATTTAGATAACAGATGAAAAACTAAAAATAAAATATTATTAAAAATAAACAGTAAGCAAAAGACACAGAATAGCCAAAACAATATTAAAGGAGAATATAGTTGGAGACTGACACAACCCAATTTCGAAACTTACTATAAAGCTATATTCATCAAAACAATGTGGTATTGGTGAAAGAAAAGATAAATATATCAATGAAACAGAGAGCCCAGAATAGACCAGCAAAAATCTAGTCCACTGATCTTTGACAAAGGAGCAACAGCAATAAAATGGAGAAAAAAATATCTCTTCAAAAACGATGCTTGAAAACCTGAAAATTCTCATGCAAAAAAAAAAAAAAAAGAATCTAGACACAAACCTTATACCTTTCACAAAAATCAACTCAAAATACATGCTAGATGTAAATGTAAAACTACAAAACTCCTGGAAGATAACATAAATTCTATTTGACCTTGTGTACAGGGGTGACTTTTTAGTTACAACACCAAAGGCAGGATCCATGAAAGAAAGAATTGATAAGTTGTACTTCACTAAAATTAAAAACTTCTGCTCTGTGAAAGACACTGACTGGGAATGAAAATAAGAAGTCACAGACGGAGAGAAAATATTTTCAAAAGACACATCTGATATGGACTGTTATCTAAAATATACAAAGAACTCTTAAAACTCAGTAAGAAAATGAACATGATTAAAAACCAGGCAAAGGACTCGAACGGACACCTCACCAAAGAAGATATAAAGATAAAAATAAGCTTATGAAAAGATGTTATACATCACATGTCACCAGGGAAACATATGTTTTTGAAAAAAAGATACCCCTTACATACCTGTTATAATAGCCAAAATCCAGAACTGACAACACCAAATGTCAGCAACAGGAATGCTCATTCATAAGTGGTAGGAATGCAAAATGGTATAGCCACTTTGAAAGACAGATTGGCAGTTTCCTGCAAAACTAAACATGCTTTTACTGTAAAACCCAGTAATTTCACTCCTTGGTATTTACCCAAAGGAGTTGAAAACATGTCCACAGAAAAACCTGCAAACTGATGTTCATAGCAGCTTTATTCAACGTTGCCAATACTTGGAAGCAATCAATATGCCCTCAGTCAGTGAACAGGTAAACAAACTGTGGTACATCCAGTCAATGGAATATTATTCAGTGCTAAAAAGAAAGGAGTTATTAAGTCATGAAAAGACATGGAAGAAAGTTAAATGCACATTGTTAATAAAAGAAGCCACTCTGAAAAGGCTACATACTGTATGATTCCAACTATATAACATTCTGGAAAAATGAAACTATGGAGATAGTAAAAGATCAGTGGTTATGGAGGAGCGAGGGATGAGCAAAGAGGATTTTTATGTTAGTGAAGCTATTCTATATGACATTATAATAGTAGGTACATGCCATTCTACATTTATCCAAACTCATAGAATTGTAATCTCAAGAGTGAACCCTAATGTAAGCAATGGATTATGGGTGACAATGAAATTTCAATGTTGATTCATCAATTATAACAAATGTAACAGTCTGGAGGTTGATAGTGGGGGAGATGGTAGGGGAGCCTGGGGTTAGGGGACAGGGAATATATGGAAACTCTCTGTATTTTCCACTTAAATTTCTTTGAACATAAAACTTCTGTAAAAATAGTCTATTAAAAAATAAATAGCAGAAAAGGGAGAAAGAGAGCACAGAAAAAGCATAACAGAGAAAGATAAAGGTTGTATTATATTAAAATATCTAAATGATTAAGACATCAAAATAAATGTAAACGTACTGAACTTATCAGTTGACAGATAATGTAAGAATACAATAAAAAAGGAAAATCAAATAATTTTTAAAAGAGACTCACTAAAATTTAAGGATATAATAATAAATGTTAAAGCATTGAAAACCTTGGGAATAAAGACAAAATGTTAAATCACCAGGATGTGCTGAAAAGAAATAGCTTCAAATTAAAGATATTGTATTAGTTTTCTATACTGTGTAACAAATTACCATAAACTTAGTTGGTTAAATAACACTCATTTATTATCTCCCAGCTTTTTAGTATAAGGAGTTTGGGCCCTGCTTATCTGGGTTCTGTTTCAGGTCTAATAAGGCTGCAAGCTGGGTGTCCTCTGGGATAGTGGTCTCACCTGGGTCTTGCGGGATTCTTCTGAGCTCATGTAGTTCTTGGTACAATTTCCTTGTAGCTATAGAATTTATTGCAGCTAGCTTCCGCAAATACAGCAATGAAGAGAAAGAGTCTGTTGTTTCAAGTCCCACCTCTAGACCCTCTGTTAAAGGGCTTAACTGATTAGGTCAAGCCTACCCAGAAAAATCTTCCTTTTGTTTAACTCAAAGTCAACTGATTAGGGACCTTGATTACATCTTCAAAATAATCTCACCTTGCTATATAGTATATGATTTATAGGAGAATTTTACAAAAATTTCAAGGAACAAATCATTTCAATCTTATAAAAATATTTGTGAATATAATAGTAGTTTATATTAGAAAATCTATTGATGTATCTCATCAGATTAATCAGCTAAAGGAGGAAACCATATGATCATCTCAAAAGATACAATAAAATGTGTGATATTAGGTAATACCCATTTGGATCAATGCAAGTCCAGTTTTTTCAGGACCTTGAAAAGTTGATTCTACATTTTACCTAGAAGTGGAAAACTCAAGAATAGCTAAGTCACTTTTTTTTTTTTTTTTTTTTTTGTGGTGCACGGGCCTCTCACTGTTGGGGCCTCTCCCGTTGTGGAGCAGAGGCTCCGGATACGCAGGCTCAGTGGCCATGGCTCATGGGCCCAGCCGCCCTGCGGCATGTGGGATCCTCCTGGACTGAGGCACGAACCCATGTCCCCTGCATCGGCAGGTGGACTTTCAACCACTGTGCCACCAGGGAAGCCTGCTAATTCACTCTTGAAGAGAATACGTTAAGTATATGTGTTGGGATAAGAGAGGGTTGATCTACCTGATATCAAAACTGTATATATTATAGAGCTATAGTGATTAAAACACTGTGGTTTAATGCAGGAATAAATTTACTCATGAAATGAATAGAGAGTCCAGATATAAATTCATGCAAATATGGAAATTTGAAGTATGACAAAAGTAGCATTACAATTCACTGGGAAATTACTGGACAATTCAATAAATGGAATTAAGCTATTTTATTACTGACATGAACATAGTAGACTAACTCAATAGCTGTCCTTATTGCCTCCTAGTGTACCTTCTGTACCACAGCATCTAGAAAGCTAAAATACCAAACTTCATAAACTCTTGCAGCTAAGGTCTTAATGTGATTCATTTTTACCAAACAGTTGGTTTACATGAGATTTAAATTCAGAACCAAATGAGGTACAGAGGAAATATTTGCATTCATGGCATTGAATATGCTGGTATGTCTGTGGACCAAACAGCTCATGGGCAGCCACCTTATTCCTAGAGTGTGGCTAAGGTGGTACTGCCCTGGAGCCAACATTTGTCACAGAATTTTCTTATTCTATTACTTCCTGATTGTAACAGAGGTAGCTATTTCCTCAGTTAGCCATTTATGCATTGGTTTGTTGAAAATCATCCTGGAAGCCCAGCCTAGAGCCTTTTCCTCCAACCCACCCAGGAGTTTTGGATGCACATAATTCATTGTATTACATCTCTTTTTTCTTAACATATTATGCTGACAAAGAAATCATGATCTATACAATTTTGTAAATGTGACCATATGCAGTTGGATTCCTACCTCACGATATATTAAAGAAATTCCATAGAGATGAAGAAATTAAGTGTGAAAGGCAAATATTGTATAAGCATTAGAAAGAAACATAGGATAGATCCTTTATGTCCTCAAATGGCAGTGTTTTTTTTTAAAGAAAACACAAGTATTAACCATAAGAGAAAAGATTGATGAATTTACATTAAAATTAAGAACTTCATGCTGTATAAAAAATAAATTAATTAAATTGAATTTTAAAAAAAGAACTTCAGTTCATTAAAACAAACAACAACAAAAGAGTAGAATGTAAAACAAAAAAGTAAATGTAGAGTAAAATGTAAAACAAAAACTAGGAGAAAATGTTTGAAAGTCATATAAATAAAAAGGAAAAATTATCTAGATTATGTTTAAAACACCTTTTTGAAATGTGAGTAAAAGACACTTCACAGAAAACACAAATGACCAATATACATATGAAAATATGTCTAATTCATTTAGCAATTAATAAAATGCTAATCCAAATCACAGTGATTGTACCATTTTACACATAGTATATGGTTCAGACTTTAAAATCTGATATTATTTGTTGGCAAGGGTATAAAGCAAGGGAAACACTTAAATACTATTAGTAGCATAAAATGTTTGCTGGAAGGAAAGGCTAGAAAGATGAAATGAAAGAAAAATGTATTAAGAACCACAGTGTGAAAACTGTGTATATTCAGTGGGAGTTCTGAAAATGGGTTGATTGAAGAAGGCTTATTAACAAGGGAAAATTGAACTAATGGATGGCTTCCAAACTGTAGTGCATCAGCATGCCCTCATGTACTGGAGGAAAAATGAAACCAGTTGATATATTTTGTAAGGATAATTAGAATTCAGGAGCTCAGGATGAGAAAAGAAAAAGGAAAGTGAAGCTGAACACAGATGTTTTTATAATGTTGCATTCTGGAAAATAAAGGAAGCTGAAGCAAAAGAGATAATCATGCCTCCCAATCACGTTGCCACCCAACAGGGTTGGAGAGAAGTGACCTTTGAGCAGTAATTGGAATCATCAGCATCCTGAAATATTCTGATAAGAGGTCATGTTAAGTGGAGGAGCTATTGTCAGACTATGAGGGTTTTGACCCATTTACATTTAACTTGGGGAGGGGTGTCAAGTAGAGCAACAAAGTTGGCTAAAGCTATTTCTATTTTCCATGCCCTATTCTACATCTACAAACCCACATCATGCATGTATGAGTTATGAAATTTGAATTGGGTAATTTTGGTGAGTCTACCAATGATTTAAATGCTGTAATATTTGCATTCAAAACTGGCAATGTACAGTATAAAGATGAATGATAAAATTCATGAAAATAGTTTAAAATTTTAATTTTAAATAACAAATTAAAAACTTGAGAACAAGTTAAAAGAAAACATGAAAAAGCTTTCATGAGAAAGCTTTATAGGTTATTTCCTTTCATGACACTTTTTGTTGCTTTTTGAACAAAGGGTTCCACATTTACCTGTTTCACTGGACTGTGCAAATTATATGGCTGAAGCCAGTTTTCTATAAAAGGTTCTAGGTATACACCATCAACTGCAGCATGCCTCAGCACTCACAGCAGCTAAGGAGAAGAGGTATGGCAATTGCTAAATGGCAACAGCATCTACTCCAGTCAGCTCCTTGCCCTACACAGATGAATCTACTTGCTTCACAAATTAAGTTCACTTCAGGAAGACAGAATCTCAAGGATGATGGTTGATCACAATTTCTGGAAAAATTTATCAGAGAACAAATGGTGAGGCAAACTACACCTCTTGATGCTGCAGTTCGCTTAGAGGCTTTAACTGATACTCATCATCTTCCTCTCCATCTCTCATTTTTGATTGCCCTCCCTTTCAGGTAGCATTTCTTTTCTAAGTAGTAGGCTGGATTGACCCATACCTCTACTTTGAGTCATCAGAACAAGAAGTTAAATATCATATAAACACTTTGTAGGTTGCTGTAAAAGTGGCACTTAGAGGGAACTCAAAATTGACTAGAGATGGACCTGTAGACTCGGTGGACCTGCTTTAACACAGACCTGGGCCAGGACTCCATTCATTACCCCATTCTCATGCATCAATAATCTAGGAGGTGTGCCAAGATAATGTTATTTTTTTATAGAGTATTCAGCTTTTTAATTAATTTATTTATTTGGCTGCGGTGGGTCTTCATTGCTGCGCGCCGGCTTTCTCTAGTTGCGGCGAGCGGGGGCTGCTCTTTGTTGTGGTGCTAGAGCTTCTCATTGCAGTGGCTTCTCTTGTTGTGGAGCACAGGCTCTAGGTGCACGGGCTTCAGTAGTTGTGGCATGTGGGCTCAGTAGTTGTGGCTTGCGGGCTCTAGAGCACAGGCTCAGTAGCTGTGGCTCACCATCTTAGTTGCTCCGTGGCATATGGGATCTTCCCGGACCAGGGATCAAACCCGTGTCCCCTGCATTGGCAAGAGGATTCTTAACCACTGCGCCACCAGGGAAGTCCTGCCATGATAACGGTATGCTTCTGTCTTTGATGTAAATTCAGAGTCTGTATTTGAAAGCCTTTGAAAGGTCCAGTCTTTTTATTTTCCTCAGAGAATGGTTACCTGAATAAATGGACATAGGTCCCTTTGGAGAACAACCAGGAGATTCCTACTCTACATACTGCTCCTTCCTCAAGGGGATCCCAATCACTCCATTAACTAATGAATTCCAGGGGTGAAAACTTGCTTAATGCTGGAACCTGGGAAAGGGATAATGATCCTTCCATAGGGGCTGGCTGACCTAAGCCTTCTGTTCATCCATTCTTGAAAACCTTTAATTAGGCAGTACCCTTGTGGGCTGGCCATCTTTTCGTTAAGATAAGTATGGCAGATACAGCAAATAAAAACACAGGACACCAGTTCAATTTGAATTTCAGATAAATAATGAAAATGCTTTTAGTATAAACATATTCCATGTAATATTTGGGACATACTTATACTACAATATCAAGCATTTTTCATCTGAAATTTAAATTTAACTGCGTTTTTTGTATTTTATCTGGCAATTCTCTAGGAAAACCATAGTTTGTTAGCAATTGTTTTAGATCCCCACCAGTCATATCACCCTGCCTGACATTTAGAAATTGATGGCCATTAGGATGATTATGCCTATCTTACTTCCGAATGTTAAATGTTGTTACCCGGCCTTTCCCGTTTTGGGAGTCAGTGATCACAGTTATTGGCCAGAATCTCCTAACATAAGCCCCAGCCTACAGAGCCTCTTAGTGTCACTGTTGTCCCCCCTTGACTTATATATCCCTTACTGCCTTGACAAATGGAGGGTCTTTCCAAGAAACATATCCAGCTGGTAGGTCTTCTGGTCTTACATAATTAATTCACTCTAATATGACTACCTTCCTGAGTAGTTTTACCCCTTTCTCTATGGTCTTTCAGGCAGTTCTGGCATTTCTACTTCATATAATTCTGGCTGTTGTCCACCCCCCCAACCCCTTGCC
Organism: Stenella coeruleoalba; assembly: GCF_951394435.1. Taxonomy (NCBI): domain Eukaryota; kingdom Metazoa; phylum Chordata; class Mammalia; order Artiodactyla; family Delphinidae; genus Stenella; species Stenella coeruleoalba. The sequence goes on along the minus strand of NC_137150.1, from coordinate 107,116,607 downwards.
CTGCAGTTTCTAAGACACATTACAGTACTGAATTAGAACTAGTCTTTCCCTCTTTGCTGCACTGGCCAGAGAGTTAAATCTTGTTTGGGGCAAGTGTCCCCATATCACAAACACTACCATATCCAGATTTATGTTCTACCCCTGTTGATGAAATACCACCAACATGTTCTCCCAGGCGTACTCTCCCAGTTCTCATCAATAAAACAGTAATGTTCCATAGTTTATAATCCTCATCCTATAATCCTTCTCTTCTCTTCTCTCTAAGCTTTTCACCAGTTAGTCCATGCTGAAATTTGTCCCTAGTTATTTTTTGGTTGCCTATGCAAGAAGCTGGAACATTCTGACTAGGAAAGCATTATTTTGTAAGGCACCTCACTGCTTCGAGCCTTCTGAAAGAACTACTGGTGAAGGAAAAGGAAGGTGGGGAGGGAGCTGCTACCCTCTGACATGAGGGAGTGGGCCACATCTAGAAGCCCAGAGTGTCAAGGGAATCTGGGTGTTCAGTGTTCTCGAGGGCATTTATTCAGATATCCCCATTTTCAGTCTCAGTCCTACTTCTTCCCTATCAGGCATAGGAGACTTGCTGGAGCTGAAAATTCAACTCTTTCTGGAGTTTTACAATTCTTAAGTGTAGCTCCTAAGACTGTTCCTCAGTATGATCAGCCTCCAGCTACAGGAGATCAATATTTCTTTAAATGTGGTCATTGAGGCTTCTGATTTTCACAGTTTGTATTAAACTGGTGACTAATGATCAACTCTCTTGAAAGCATCATTGGTGCTCAGCAATACCATGCAGTTTTGCTGTCCTTATCATTAGTATGTCTCCTGCTCTTTTCCAGTGCCTGAATTATTGCTGTTGCATGAACCAGTGCATCTTCTTCCATCTCCATCCTTTCCCAGTTCACTGGGGTAAATTCTTAATGACCAACTGCTACAGAATGCTAAGAACAATTAATATTCCACCTACCTTCAATGACAGTTTGCTCATTGTTAGGTAGCTGGCTGATGAGCCATCTTTAGAATCAACTCCTTAGTGTTCTTCCCAGGACCACTGCTGGTACCAACTCTTCAAGATTAGGAACCACAGAAGGAGATCCAGAGTCAGGGATTCAGGTGCATGAGATTAATTAAGGCAACTCGTATCAGGAAAACCTATGAATGAGGCAAGCAAAATAGGGAAAGGGAAGGAACTGAGCAAGAGAATAGTCCCACACAAATTCTAGCCTTGATCCAACTTGTGAGCATGCTTTGCAGCATAAATCATGTTGAAGAGTCATCCTCTTGTGGCAGGGCAAATAGACCGTAGTGCCCCATATCAGTGCGTCACTGACTGCATCTGTCCCAAGCGTAAGCTGTTAACACAGCCCCTCACAGCTGGGTTGATGGGTATACCAGCTGGTAAAGTGGGTACAGACAGGACATCAGCTGCAGCTACTATAGTTGCTTTATACAGTAAACTATAACTACATTTATACTTTAATTTATATATATATATATAGTTTGTTTGTTTTTGTTTTTGTTTTGGTTTTTGTGGTACGTGGGTCTCTCACTGCCGTGGCCCCTCCCGTCGCGGAGTACAGGTTCCGGACGCACAGGCTCAGCAGCCATGGCCCACGGGCCCAGCCGCTCGGCGGCATGTGTGATCCTCCCGGACCGGGGCACAAACCCGCGTCCCCCGCATCGGCAGGCGGACTCCCAACCACTGCGCCACCAGGGAAGCCCTAATTTATATTTTGAATGATTATCCTTAGACACAAAATATGCTTACTATACCTACTTTTGCATAATGCTTTTTCTCTGTGTAAATCTTTTTTTTTTTAATCTAAGTGCCAGTTCTGCTTATCCTGCCTTCTAGATTGCACAAAATATTTTTTTCACCTACTAGTATTATCAATCTAAGATATATAGGTTGATAATACATAGCTGCTTACCTTTCAGCTGCTTCCTTTGTTCAAGAGGACAGAGTCTGGCCCTAATTAGGTTCTATCTCATCTAATATTTATCCTGGGGTCTATTTAAACTCTCACTTTCTATGTTATGCTTTAGACCAGTTATTTATTCATTTTTATTTTTCTGCATATCCGTGGCATATTTTCTGTTGGCTACCATTCTGATCCCTGTTTACTAGTCCATATCTATAGGTTATTCGTATGAATCTAATCTAAGTTAATTACTTTCTCCAACTCAAAGGTAAATAGTAAACACTCTCTGCCAACCCTTTTTAACCAAGAGGGGAACATAGGCTGTAGAATAAGTGAAACAGACATTCTTCATACCTTGTTCTTCATGAATCATTATTCTTCTGGGAAGTAGCCTATTGTATGGCAGAATTATCATCAGTGTAGAAGCACAATGTGCATATATTGTGCCAGCACACCCCAGGTTTATTTAAGAACCAAAGTAACTGCTAAGATTTACATATTAAATTTAGACTGAGAGACAATATCCATGAAGGAAATATTTTAAATGACAAATGATAATACTAGTAATCAGTAAAGAGAACCTAAGATAACTGATTTACTTTTGTTTGGGTTTAATTTGGCTCACTTGTAACAGTTGTTTTCACTGATATATTTCTTCATAATGCATTTTATGTAAGTCAGTAATAATCTCACTTAGCATAGTTGACTATAATAAAAGAGAAGTCCAGTGTTATTTAACATAATTTAAATGGCATAATATCACACACTGTAGTTAAATATTACAATTAAATTGTGTATTTAACACAATTTATCCAAATAATTTACCTTTTTATGTTGAAAATACAAATCTGCCTGAAACATGTTGATCTCTTCATCTATTTTTTATTGTTGATTCTCTCTTCTCTTTATCTTTCTAGTTGTGCATTTAATGCCATATCATACCTCTGAAAATAGCCATTAGAAAATAAACTACGTAGAATATGTCTTTTGTGCCCCAAGCATCTGGGATATTTTTATGAGCATTTATCAAAACCATACCTGTGCAAATTAAGTTTAATGAAATCCTCAAGATGCTAAATATCTCCAAGAACATAAAAGTGTATATTGGCCCAAATGAACAGATAAAATGAAGAGTTTATTTTCTCACAATCTCTGTTATGCAGCTAAATGAAAAATTCTAAATTTTAATAAGATTAAGTCAAAACAAATTCTACCTATTTCTACATCGAATGAAAATATCTCCGTAATACTGAGAACTTTTAAATAAAGAACTAGATGTTCAGGGGACTTCCCTGGTTGTCCAGTGGGTAAGACTCCATGCTCCCAATGCAGGGGGCCTGGGTTTGATCCCTGGTCGGGGAACTAGATCCCACATGTGGGCCGCAACTAAGAAGTCTGCATGCCACAACTAAAGATCCCACGTGTGCAACTAAGACCTGGCATGGCCAAAATAAATAAATAAAATAATGAAAGAAAGAAGAGAAAGAAAAGAAAGAAAGAAAGAAAGAAAGAAAGAGAAAGAAAGAAAGGAAAGAAAGAGAGTTCCTTAAAAAAAAAAGGTAGTTCAAATCAGCCATATGATTTTAAGAATTAATATTTCCAGGGCAACTAGGTAGTTTATTCAAGGGAACCTATTACATGTGATTCAATACTATTAGACAATTCCCTCCAAGAACTCTGAGAATCATTAAATATCTGAGATAATATTTAAAATTTCCTACCTGTTCTAAAAGAACCTTTTCTTCCCTACCTTAGACTACTAGGTATATTACCCTGTGCTTTATGAAGGAGAGGATAAGTATGGCATAAGAACCAAAAGGTGGAAGATACATAATAAGTATGACTTAGGTTTAAAAAAGGGAAAGTTTTAGATAAAAACAACCATTATTAGTTTTATTGTCCCTGGAGAAAAGCCAAAATAAAAGTCATCAAGAACTGGTTACAAGGGGTTACTGATCAAGGGAGAAGGAGCAGCAAGAGATTAAGAGATGAAAAACCTTTATCTTAATAACCACCGTTCGTTGTCACTAGTAGGAAACCATAGAGAATATAAGTCAGTGCTCAGTTATCATCCATTGGGACTATCAGTTAAATGCAATCAGCATATGTTCAGTTAAGTGACAAGCAAGAGCAGGGATTAATCAGTTTTTGTGGATCCTTATGTTTATACTGCATTGTTGTCCACCTTCACCCCCAATTTTTCTTAAAGAAAAATAATATGTGAACATGTTACTAGGGCCTCTCTCAGCAGCTTTTAGGGACTTATGCTAGTGAGCCTCCCTGAATGTTAATATGTCCATTAGCTTTATGGTAAAATCACCTCTGTGCCAGAGTGATGGCCATCTCTTCACCCAGATTGTGCCCAGTTCCTACCACAACATGGAACGCCAATTAAGGATCTAGGACACACATAGGAATTTCTTTTCATCCATGAGTAAAAAATGGGAGCAATGGAACCAAAGAACAGTGATGGTGGTGAGAAGGTAGCCCTATCTGTGCAAGAAAGAACCAGCTAGAGACCTCTCACTTTGACCCTAAGTCAGGATAGTGTTGAAATACAAGATCTTTGTTTTGAGTAAAGTGTCTTCTGGGTCCATAAAAGAAACTATGGAACAAAATTAGAGAAAGAGGGAAAAAGTGAACCATTCAATTATATGTGTGAATAGCAATGGTATTAGTTGTCTTATCAGATAAATAAGAAATGTAAACTGACTTTTCTTATTTAAATATTTGTGATTATATTAAGAATTTCTTATACAATTGCATTCTGTGTAATCAGTGAACCAAAGGAATCATTAATTGGTCAAATTAATAAGAGCATATAGAATTTCAGAGCTGGGTGTTGTCTTAGAGATTGTCAAAACCAACTCATGCATTGCCTAGTTGAGGAAACTAGAGGTCTAGAGAGGTTTAGTGACTGAATAAAGGTCTTACAGTCAGAGAGAAGCAAAATTAGGATTAGAACTGAGGTCTTCACTTCAAAACAAGTAACCTGTGTAGATTACAATATGTAAATTCTAATTAAAGGCACATTTTCTATGATTTCTGAGCTCTCTCCCTCTCAACTTCTAATAAAATAAAAATACATGAACAGAAATTGACCACAGGAAAGACAGAGTAATAAATTGAAAGAAAACCTGAATTAGAGTCTTGGCTCTGCCAAGTGACAATGAAAAGGTCAGACATACAGGTACTAAATTTTTTTTATCTTACCTATACAATCAAAGCAAAATATTTTCCTTGTAGGTGTCCCAAAGCTCTTCTAAGAGTTAAATTAAATAGCTGTGAAAATACTTTGTAAACTGTGAATCCAGTTATAGAATTGTAAAAAATTTATGAGAAATGATATACTGGGACTTGGCAGCCATACAATTTAGGCACCTTCACTTTTTTTTTATTTGCCTTAACTCAACAAACTGTCATCTTTTATTATATAAAAACAAATTCACAATAAGAAAACAAACAACCTGATTTAAAAAATTGACCAAAGACCTTAACAGACACTTCACCAAAGAAGACATACAGATGGCAAATAAGGATATGAAAATGTGTTCCACATCATACATCATCAGGGAAATGCAAATTAAACAACAATGAGATACCACTACACACCTGTTAGAATGGCCAAAATCTGGAACACTGATAACACCAAATGCTGGTGAGGATGTGGAGCAAGAGGAATTAGCATACATTGCTGGTGGGAACGCAAAATGATACAGCCACTTTGGAAGACAGTTCAGTGGCTTCTTACAAAACTAAGTATACTCTTACTATCTGATCCAGCAATTATGCTCCATGATATTTTCCCAAAGGAGTGGAAAACTAATGTCCACATAAAAACCTGCACACAGATGTTTATAGCAACTTTATTCATAATTTATTCATAATTGCCAAAACTTGGCAGCAACCAAGATGTCCTTTAGTAGTTGAATGGATAAACTGTGATATATCCAAACAATGGCATATTATTCAGCACTAAAATGAAATGAGCCATCAAGCCATGAAAAGACATGGAGGAACTTTATTTATTTATTTATTATTTATTTAGCTGCACCAGGTTTTAGTTGCCGCACATGCAGGATCTCCATTGCAGCATGTGAGACCTTAGGTGTGGCATGCGGACTTCTTAGTTTCTGCATGAGGACTCTTAGTTGTGGCATGCTAACTGTTAGTTGTGGCATGCATGTGGGATCTAGTTCCCCAAGCAGGGATCAAACCTGAGCCCCCTGCATTGGGAGCATGGAGTCTTACCCACTGGACCACCAGAGAAGTCCCACATGGAGGAGATTTAAATGAATATTAGTAAGTGAAAGAAACTAACCTGAAAAGGCTATATGATTACAACTGTATGACATTCTGGAAAAGGCAAAACTATACAATCAAGTATTAATGGTTCCTAGGGGTGGGACAGATGAATAGAGGGAGCACACAGTATTTTTATGGCAAAAAATGTTATAATTATGGCCATATATCACATACATTTGTCCAAATCCACTGAATGTGCAATGTAAAGAGTGAACCCTAAGGTAAACTATGGACTTTAGGTGATTACAATGTGTAAAGGTGGGTCCATCTTTGGTAAAAAAAAATTGTACCATTCTCATGAGTGATGTTGATAATGGGGAAACTATGGCTGTGCTTGGGCAAGAGATGTATGGAAATCTGTGTACCTCCTTCTCAATTTTGTTGTAAACCTGTACTGCTCTAAAAAAGTGATGTCTTAAAAAATTCGAAGCATATTATAATCCTTTAAATGACTATTGAATAGAATCCAAAATAAAACTTAAATGGGTTTGCAACAGCAATATGTATAGTTCTTGCTCTAATTATCCTCAGTGACTTTTTCAAATCTTATTCCCTTTCCTCCTTCCAATCCCTCTCAGTAAATACCTCAATATGCAATTCATTTAATAAAGGTAATCCATAAAATTGACCTTCCGGTTTGTGTCACTAATTTATGAGTTTCTTTGCATTTCTACCTACCCTTTCCTCTTTCTCTTTGGTTATAATGGATAAAGGTGTTCTTCCTCCTTTCTAATATTCATCCCTCTACTTATGCTTCAGATTATACCTCTCTCCTCTTGTACAATGTCATCTTTCTGAAAAAGGCTGTGTATACTCACTGTCTCCACCTCTCCACTGCCCATTTATACCTCAGCTCACTTCAATCTATCTACAGTCCCCATAACTTTACTAAACAACTCTCTCCATTATGACTAATCCTTGCTGGTAACACAGGGACAGTCATCAGTCTTTATTTTATCTGATCTCCCCAATAATTGCTTCCTTTTCTTAGAACATTTTCTTCCTCTCTGGTCACTCCTCCACAGCATTTTTTAATCTACCTTTTCCAAGTTTCTGCCTTAACCTCTTTTTCTTTTTCTCATGCTAGTCATGCTTTCTAGGCTTTCTCACCCTCCTCCATTTTTTTCAAGTGCCATGTTGTATGTTGTTGATGTCTCCCAAACCTGGATCTCCATCCTAGAACTGCTTGATGTTGGAACATGATCCGTATTTCAGTTATATTTTGAAATATCTTTGACTCTGCTACTGACATCTCAGAATTTCTAAAAATGAAGGCTTCATTCAGTTTCAAACCTATTCTTCATTCTGTTCCCTGTCTTGAAAAATGACACAAATTTCCACCAAATTACCAAAGACAAAAATCTTCATATCATCCCTTACTCTTTCTCTCCCATATTCCCCATATCCATTCAATCACAAATTCCCTGGATTTTACATCCATATACATTTTATTTCTAATCACTTCTCTCTATTTACACTGAAACTAATAGTAATTCACACCAAATTATTTCTCACCTGGATAATTACATCTACTTCCTTACTCCTTACTTCCTTCTGCTAACTTAACCCTCGTCTAATCAATTCTCCATGTTCCAGGATGAATTTTACTTCTTTTTTTTTTCCAGAGACAGAAGGATTTATTACGTGCAGCAAGTAAGGAGAACACTTGCTTTCCCAAAGCAATGTCTCTCTGAATTATATTTCTAACATGGAAATAATATTTTTCTTTAAGTCCAAAATTTATCAGTGAATTCTCATGCCTTTTTGTGTAATTTTAAACTTCTTAATTTGTTCTGCAAGATTCCTCATCAACTGGCTTCTGAGACTATCTCTAACAGTAGCAAACTTTCACTTCCACAAAAGTACATATTCTACTTGACTCTAAAAGTACAATTTTCCTGAAATACTCCTCATAAATCCTCTTGGTCCATGCCTTATTTCCAGCTGACTAATTCCAATTCTTCATTCAATTTAGACATCTTTTTAAAGGATGAGTTTTCTGATTTTTAAAATCTTTTCCAAAGTGCTCTCTGGAGCAAACTTTACTTTCCTCACTAAAGCACTTCTTACATTGTCTTTTATTTGCCTGTGTGATTGTCTGTATCCATTATTAGAATTTTGGTAGGATGAATATCTGTCACATTTACCATTTATTAGAACCAATTCTAGCAAGTAGAAGGTAATCAATAAACATTTGTAGAACACAAAAGGTATCTATGAAGACAAAATAGTACTATCAAATTCCCAAGGTTATTAGCAAAACAGAAGGAAAACATTAATTACCATAGACCCACATAGAGATATGTATGTATGATTTAAACTAAAATGTTCAGTTTCAATTGAAATACATGTAGAACCCATCTAAATTAGATTTAGTGTTGATCATGAGCATTTGGAATTACAGATAAAATAATAACATGAGCACTGGTATCTATCTGCTCTTTCTCGTAACCCCATGAAAATAACCAATAAAAAATAGAGGAAATTCTCCATTGATGTTAGAAATGAGCTAAAATTATACAGTCCATATTGCAGTAAATAACTGTAGAGAGTGCTGCTATATTGGCACTTTCATAACTGGGAAGAATGAATATTAGTACAAATGTCAAAGCCATAAAAATGTTCACACTTTTTGACACAGTCATTCCAAATCTAAGAAGATATATTAAGAATATTATGAGAGATATGTGCAAAGATTTACATGTAAAGATATTCTGTCTTACATAAGGTTTTTTCAAAGCCAACCCTAAATCTGAGAATTTATCTGCAAATGGTTAATTGAGAAAGTGCTCCCAGGAGAAACCAGTAAGGAAGTGGATTCATAGGACAGGGAAAGGGAAATAAATCAAGCAAAACAAGATTTCAGGCAACACACAAGCTTTAAATTAATCCCACAAGACTGTTCTAGACTAGAATCTACAGTACGGATAAAGGTTGTCTCAATTTGATGGAAGAGAACTGGACTGTTATACTTTAGCACCCTGTACTATATGAGGGCATAATCTACTAGACCCATTCTCCTTTCTGCTTGCAGACAAATATCTCCTATACCTTATGAAAATCTTTCAAGAGATTTTATAACAGTAGGTCATTAGAAGCCAAAGAAAATAAGTTTTGGAATGGGGTTATGGGCATGCAAAAATAATAAGTGATACCTGAAGGGATCTCTAGGTGGAATGTAAACAATGACTGAATATAAACATTGAAGTGTTTTTTAAATGATAGTGAAATGTAGAAATGTAAGTGAATAACAGTGAATTGATGGTTATATAAAAAATTCATGTGAGGAATTGCTAGGCAGTCTGTTAAATCATGTTTCTGCTTTTAATAATATTTAATGATATGGGATGCTTATTTAATTTTATGAAATAAGAGAAAGTTAAAAAGAAAAATGTTATAAACAGTACAGTCTCCAAATGTCCAAAGTATAACATACATGTGTATGTATGTGACTGTGTATTATGTTCATGTGTGCATTATACCTATTAGAATGTACGATATGTAATAGATATAACACACACAAATTTAGCTTATGAAAGCCTACATTTTAAAGTACAAAATTTAAATTTCTAAAATCAGAAAATAAGAACATAAGATAATTATGGCTCACATAAAAAAATAAAATAATATAAACCTATCTATATGAAGACCTTGTTTGACCCAAGTAAATATAGTAAATGGAAGGCCAAATAGCAAACACTGAAGCACATAGAGAGCCAGACTGTATTGGTTCAAATCTCTACTCTGCCATTTAATATCTGTATTCCCTTGAGCACTAACTTCACTTTTGTGAATCTCAGCCTTCTTATCTGTAAAATAGGGGAAATAGTAGTACATATTTTAGAGCATTTATGTGAGAAATAAAGGAGCTCCACAGGAAAATTACTTGGAATCATGGTTAGCAGATAGAAATCACTCAATATATGATAGAAATTATTATTAATACATAAGTAATATCTAATTTTTTACTGTATATCTACTCAATCATAAGTAAAAGAAACATTTTTTTTCACAGCCAGACAGGCAAGCAGTCAAAAAAGCAGATAATAGTGACTATATAAAATTTGACTATTTTTAGGCAATAATTAGAAAAATACATAATTCTTGCCTCTGGTCAGTGCTAATATGGAAAGGCTTCCCCAAAGTAATGAGTTTTGTGGAAACAAAGATTCTTAAAAGGAATATGAAAGGAGAATGTTTATGTGGGTGGGAAGCGTGGTAATTTAATGTTCTGTGGTAAAATGTCAAGTGTTTGGCTGGGGACAGCAGTTGTAAAAATCTAGAAAGGTAGAAAAATGCCAGAAAGGTAGAAAAATGCTTATAGAAAAAAACAGATAATCCCACAAAATTGTCTAATAAGAGATTCTGACCCAAATGGCAAAAGTTCACCATTAGGTAAAGGTGTTCATTAGGGAATCAGTAGGTGACTCACTGAGGGGGAAAAAAAAAACAAAACTTTCAATTTTCAATTTGCATCTGTCCTCACACTTTTTTGAATACCTGTTAATTAATAATTTGTAGACATGGTATTTTAATTCCTTGTGTGCTTTCTCTTCCCTGTTATAGTTTATGCCTGTAGTACTGACTAGATCTCTGATCTAATATTCCAGTTTTCTCCTTTGAATTTTTATGTACAATTACATAACTTTTCTTATCTTACTGTAGTTTAATAGAATACATAAAGCAGACTTAAGTGGGCCTACTACCTTTGTAGTACTCAAATGAACATAATAATACATACATCTTTAGCAGTTTGTATTTTTAAAGCTCAAGCAAAAATTTTCCTTAAAGAATTTGTAAGGAAGTCTTAAAGAATTTAAACCTACAATCAAGGTGAAACAGAATACTTCCATTAGAAACAATGACAAACAATAAATGGAAGTAAATCAATATGGTGGAGTGAAAAGAACCTTGATCTGGGATTGAGTTTTGAGTTTGCAGTTTATGACCTGCATAATCAACAACACTTTACAGTTTCCTGAGTGAGGATATTGATCTAGATGATCTAACGTTCCTTTCCATTCTTTATTGCATAACATTTATCTAGCTTATAATTTTTCTTGTTTATGTGTTTTTGTTATAGAAATATAAGTTCCAAGTTGTCAAAACATTGTCTTATTCATACTGAAATATCAGAAATATGATAAATCCTCAATAAATATTTGTTTAATAAATTAATTATGTCCAGGAATGTGACAAGTTAAGTATTCAGACATATTTTCCAGCTGAAAATAACCAAAAAGCTGAAAAAAAAACTTTCTTGTTAAATTAACTGAAGAATTGAAAGATAGTAAAGAAATATCAGACCAAATTCTGACTGAAGGCTGGAATCCAGGGATATAAGTTGATCACTGAAGGCCCTTTTGCCCAAAGGGCATCTGCCAGACTGTGAAAATTTGAACTATGGTTTTCAGACAATGTTTAGGTCTTATAGAGAAAGAGAAAATGCCAAGGCTTATGCAAGTTTTAGAGTAATATATCAAACACTCCTGTGATAAAATGCAGAACCCAAAGTCAGCACCATCAGTTTAATTGTGAATCAGAAATAAATATGCCCTACTTACATGGCACAGTAACATAAAAGAATTTCTTTGACACTAAATATAAAATGGGACAAAAATTTATATGAATTACATAATTTAAATAAATCTAGAATAATCTGTCATTATATTTGCAGGTTTGCAAAATCACATCATCATCATGGTCAAAAATAAAACAAAACAAAAGAAAATTCAAGGTGCAAGTTTAACTTAAAATTATTCCTGCTTTGCATTGCCACCAAGTGGCTAGCAGAAGCAAACACAAATACCTTCAACCAAGAAAAAAAGTTTCCCAAGAAAAATAATTAAATCAAATTGAAAAATAAAACATGTAAACATGGAATCATGAGATAGAATCAGAAGAAAGAACAGAGAACAGAAATAGACCTGTATAATTTTCAATATTAGAATTTCCAGAAGAGATTAGAAATAAGTTTGCTTCCTGTGTTACAAGGAACAAAATATATAAATAATTGTAAACCTTTATTAGAATACCAAAGTCAGATTCAAATGCAATCAAATCAAAATTCTAGGAAAAAAGTAATAATAAGAAACAAAAGCATTATGAATATCTTTAGCAAGCATATAGACATAGCTAAAAAGAGAATTGGTCAACTGACTGCTAAATCAAAGTGTCCCCAGTTCAGCATATAAAAATAATAATTATAAAATAAGAAATAGCTATTAACACATATATTGGTTTTCTGTTGCTGCCATAGCAAATTACCACAATTAAGCAGCTTACAAAACACAGGTCTTACCTTTCAGTTCTGTAGGTTGAAAGTCAAGTAAAAATGCTATTGGATTAAAATCAAGGTATAGGCAGGCTGCATTTATTTCTGGAAGTTGATAAGGAGAATCTATTTTCTGCTCATTTGGGTTTTTCTTGGTAAAATTCAGTTCCTTGTTGTTATGGGACTAAGGTTCCTGTTTTCTTGCTGGTTGTAAACTGAGGGTTTTTTACATCTGCTGGATGTTGCCATATTCCTTGGTTTGTAAGCCCCTCCCTACATCTTCAAACCCAGCAACTATGGGGAAGCCTTCTCAAGTTGTATTTCTCCGACATTTTATTTTGTTGTCTTCCAATTTCAAGGACTCATGCAATTAAATTAAGCCCTGTAATTAAATTATTCTGTTAATCCAGGATAGTCTTCCCATCTCAAGACCTTAACTTAATTACATTTGCCAAGTCTCTTTTGTTATGAGTGATAACATATTCACAGGTTCTCAGGATTGAGATATGGACATATTTGAATAACCATTATTCTATTTCTTGCAACATACAACAAATATAGAATTAGAAGTTCAACATAACCAGAATTCCATAAAAAGGAGAAAGAATATAAAACAAAACATATGTGAGGATACAACAGCTTGAAATTTGTCCAAAATGATGAAAACCACTAATCCACAAAAAGCTCTAGGAATCTCAAGCAGGGTAAATAAATAGAAATTATCATCTTATCATATGCAGAATACCAAAGTGTAGAGAACAATTTTTTGCTTAAAGGAGCCAGAAAAAATTCTTATTACCCTCAAATTAGTAACTTTTATGCTGATACTTGACTTATAAATATAAATAATAAAAGTGAAGAGTTAGTGGGCCTATTTTTCAATACGCTGAGAGAAAATTACTACTGACATAGGTTTATATACACAACTAATGCATTGAAGAAATTTAAGGTATACAACAATTTTAGATATACAGAATGTTTACATACATGCCAAAAAAAAAAAATCAAGCCTTTCCACAAAGAAATTCCCAGATGCAGATGACTTCACTGGTGAATTATATCCAATACTTAAGGAATAATATCAATAGTACTAGTCTTATATAAACTCTTTCAGAAAATACAGGAAGAGGGAGTAATTCTCAACTTGGCTTTGAGGGCTTGCATGGACCTGATACTAAAACCTGGCAACTATCATACAGCAAAAGAAACACACAAGTCAATATCACTCATATACAGTATGCAGGACTTCCTTAATGAGTATCAGCAAAGTGAGGTCAGAAATGTATAACAAGAAAAATGTATCATGACCAATTGAGTACATCACAAGAATGCACTTAAAAATTTACCAATGATATAGGTCAATATAAAAAAGTAAAATAATATATCATCTTAATAGATGCTGAGAAAGCATTTGACAACATTTAGCATATATATATGATTAAAAACTCCCAGCAAACTATGAATAGAAGGGAACTTCCTCTTTCCTCAATCTGATAAAGGGCATCTATGAAAAAAAATTCATGGCTAACACCAAAATTAATGATAAAATGTTGAACACTTCCCACTAAGATAGGGAATATCATAAAGGTGTCCTATCAAAGTATTTGTATTTGACAGTGTATTGGAGATTCTAGCTGGAGCACGAGGAAGGAAAGGAAACAAGAATCATAAATATTGTAGAAGAAGTAAACTAAATTTATCAAGAGGTGACAAGATTGTGAATAAAAAAACCCAAAGTAGTCCTCAAGCACCTACTAGAACTAATAAGTGCAATATTGTAAGATAAAAAAAATAGAAAAAATAATTATATTTCTATACAATAACAACCAAAAACTGGAAAATAAAGTTGTAAAAGGTATCATTTAGAATAGTACAAAAATTCTTAGGAATCAATTTTAAAATGATGTGTCAACTATATACTAAAGATTATAAAATAATTTTAGTATAAATTAAAGAACTAAATCAATAGATATTAAATGTTCATGGATTAGAAGATTCAGTATTGCCAAGAGCTCAGTTCTCTTTAAAATGATTCAATGTATCCTACTCAACCTTTCTTCAAGCTTGTATGAGGAAATTGACAAAGTGATTTTAAAATTTATATGGAAATACAAAGGACCTCTTGAGCCCATATTCTTTATTCAGTAACTCAAGTAATCCAGGAAGCAATGATCTTTTGACACTGACTTCAAAACAGGAATGCTTTCCCATAGCAGTGACAGGAGAGAAGCGATCATTTGCCTATGATTATATGCTTCAGTCTGAAAGTCATATTGATTATGCTTATAGCCCCTTGGCCAGAAGTGTCATATGGCCCAACTTATTTTCAAAGACTCAGGGAAATGTAACATTCTCCTGTAACACTCTTGTGACTGAAAGAAAAGAAAAATAGAAATTGATGAACATTAGAAATCTACCATTGTGATCTTAAGAAAAGCATGGACGTTTGTACATAGTCTATCATACAGAGTGAAGTAAGTCAGAAAGAGAAAAACAAATATTGTATATTAACGCATATATGTGGAGTCTAGAAAAATGGTACAGGTGAACCTATTTGCAGGATAGGAATAGAGACACAGACATAGAGATTGGAGGTGTGGACACAGAGGCAGGGAAAGGAGAGTGGGGTGAATTGGGAGATTGGGATTGACATGTATACACTACCGTGTGTAAAACAGATAGCCAGTGGGAGCCTGCTGTATAGCGCAGGGAGCTCAGCTCGGTGTTCTGTGGTGACCTAGATGGCTGGAGTGGCAGGGTGGAGGTCCAAGAGGGAAGGGATATGTGTATACTTCATTGTACAGCAGAAGCACAACATTGTAAAGCAACTATACCCCAATAAAAAAGACATGAACATAAACATCCACAGCAACATTCTTTATAATAATATTTCTGAGGAGAGTTTGTCAAAAATAATCAGCAGCAACTATTTAAATCACAGATGCCAGAGGCAACAATAATAATTGGGGCAAACAAGCAGCCCAAAAACACTTAAAAGGAAAAGCTAGGGGGAATTCCCTGGCTGTTCAGTGGTTAAGACTCTGTGCTTCCATTGCAGGGGGCACAGATTCGATCCCTGGTGGGGGAACTAAGATCCCACAAGCCACACAGTACAGCCAATAAATGAATAAACAAACAAACAAATAATTAAATAAAGTAAAATAAAATAAAATAAAAAATTAAAAAGAAAAAAGGAAAAGCTAGGAATGAGATGGCCTTTGGAAGCTTTAAATTGATCTGACATATCCCTGGGAACCTAGATGCCTTGCACATGTGTAGGGTTGTGCCCATGCCTACACTGTGCCTAGGAAAGGCCTGAAAAGGCCTTTATCTGATTTTGAGGGTCTACACAAACAAGAGGTAAAGGCTAAGGCAAAGTTGTAAACTATCTGCCTAAGGATTGAATATATACCCCAGTATATATACAGAGCTCATTGGCAAAGTTTGGAGACTCACTTATTCATAGGATTTAAGAGAATCTCTGTCCAGTCATTAGCTAACCACTAAGATAAGAGAACAAATACTTCAGTGGTCACACATAACAAGGAATGGAGTGTACAGAATTTGTTCAGGAAAGTGCCTAAACAAGCAAAGAGCAAAAACAATAGCACAAGTAACAATAACAAAGATATGAAAATTACTAAAAAGAACCACATAGAAATCAAAAGTTGAAATATATAATATCTGAAATTTTAAAATCACTAGAAGTTTTAATAGCATATTTGAGCTGGCAAAATATAGATACAATGATATTGAAGATAGATCAATTGAGAATATCCAGTCTGAGAAACACAAAGAAAAAATAATACAAGAAAAATGAACAAAGCCTAAGAGACCTGTGGGCCATCATCAAGCACACAACAATATGCATAATGAAAGTCCCAGAAAAGGAGAGAAAGAAAGAAACATAAAAAATATTTTAAGAAATAATGGCCAAAATATTTTCAATTTTGATGAGAAATATCTAAGAAGTTCAATGAACTCCAAGTAAAACTTGAAAAATTTAAAGAGACCCACACATAGGCCTCATATTGTAACTATTGAAAGACAAGGAGAAATTGTGAAAAGAGCAAAAGACAAATGACTCCTCACATATAAGAATGACTTAGCACATATAAGAATGACTCATCTCATCTTATTGACTCATCCTAAATAAGATGAATAGTTGATTTCTAATCAAAAGGAATCCAAAGGAAGCCAGAAAGCAGTGAGATGATATAGTCAGAGTACTGAAAGAAAAAAACTGTCAACCAAGAATTCTATATTCAACAAAACTATCCTTCAAAAATGAGAGAAAAATTAAGAAATTCTCAGATAAACAAATGTGTCCCTAACAGACATGCCCTGCAAGATATACTATATACTTTTATACTGAAATGAGAGGATACCAAAAAGTAACACAAGTCCATATGAAGAAATAGAGTGCTGATAAAGGTCACTACACAGCTAAATAATAAAAGATAGTATAAATTATTTTTTTATTTGTAATTATTTTTCTCTTGTCTGATTTAAAAGACACCTGCCAAGCAATAAATGTAAATATGTGTTGATAGGTATGTAATATATAACTATGTAATTTTATGATAACAGCACAAAGTAGGGGAAGGAATATAATATAGGAGCAGAGTTTTTGGATACTATTGAAATAGAGTTGGTATTAATCGAAAATAGACTGTTTTATTTAAATTGTTAAGTAGACCACTTGGAAAATACTAGGGCAAGCACTAAGAAAATAGCTGAAACACATATAGTAAGAGATGACAAGTGAATTAAAATGATACACAGGAAAATATATTTTTTAACATAAAATAAAGCAGTATTGGAGGAATTGAGGAATCAAAAAGACATAAACCATATAGCAATATGGTACATGTAAATCCTACCTTATTGGTAATTACATTAAGTGTAAATGGATTTAACACACCAATAAAAAGACAAAGATTGGAAGAATGGCTAAAATTTCTGATCCAATTACATATTGTCTGCAAGAGGCACACTTTATATTCCATAATACAAGAATAAGTTGAAAGTAAAAGATACAAATAGTTTGTAAGTAAAAGAATAGAACAAATATACAATGCACATAATAACCAAAGAGACCTGAGTGGAAATACTAATATCAGAAAAATAGATTTCAAGAGAAAATTGTTGCTAGAGACAAAGGAGAACATTTTATAAAGATAAAAGGGTCAAACCACCAAGAGGACACAAGAATTATAAACATATCTACACCTAACAACAAGCCCCAAAATGTATTAAAAACTGACAGAACTGAGAAGAATAAATAACTCATCATAACAATAGTAGACTTCAATACAACACTCTCAATAATTGAAAACAAAAAACAACTTGAGAAGAGATCAGCATAGAAATAGAAGACTTGAAACACTCTACAAACTAAATCTAAACAACATCTGTAGAATACTCCATCCAATAACAACAGAACATACATTCTTCTCAAGTTTGCATGGGCATTCACCTGGATTGACATATATTAAACAATAAAACAAACCTCACTAAATTAAAAAGGATTGAGATTATAACAAAATATGTTCTTTGACCCAAATGGAATTAAATTAAAAACAGGTAAATTTTGAAAATGAATAAGTATATGGAAATTAAACAGTACTCTTCTACATAACCAATTGGTCAAAAAAAAATTACAATGGAAATTTTAAGATACTTTGAAAAGAATAAGAAAGAGAAATACAATATACAAAACTTATGAGATATAGCTAAAGTGGTGCTTTGAGGGAAATGTATACCTGAAAAATTTTGTATTCAAAAAAAAAAAAAGAAAAGAAAGAAAGAAAGAGAAATTTCAAATCAATAACCTAACTTTCCATCTTAGGAAACTAAAAATGTGTGTAAACTAAATGCAAAAAAAGCAGATGAAAGGAAATAATACAAATTAGAAAATAAATGAAAAAGAGACTAGAAGAGATAAACACAAAATTAGTTCTTTGAAAGAAAAAGACTAAGCTTGACTTACCCAGAAAATAGAGAGAGATTTGTTTTTAAACGTTTTTTATTGAAGTATAGTTGATTTACGATATTATTTTAGTTTCTGATGTACAACATGGTGACTCAGTAATTTTATAGATTATACTCCATTTAAAGTTATTACAAAATATAGCTATATTTCCCTGTGCTGTACAAAATAACATTGTTGCTTATATATTTTATACATAGTAGTCTATATGGTACCTCTATCTTGTCCTTCCCACCCTTCCTTCTCCCTAGTGGTAACCACAAGTTTGTTCTTTATATCAGTGAGTCTGTTTCTGTTTTGTTATATATATCCATTTGTTTTATTTTTTAGATTCCACACATAAGTGATAACATAGAGTATTTGTCTTTGTCTGACTGATTTCACTAAATATAGTATTCTCTAGGTCCATCCACTCATTACAAACAGCAGAATTTTATTATTTTTTATGGCTAATATTCCATTGTATACATATACCACATCTTCTTTATCTATTTACCTGTTGAAGGACACTTAGGTTGCCTCCATATCTTGGGCTATTATAAATACTGCTGTTGTGAACCTTTGGGTGCATGTATCTTTTCAAATTAGTGTTTGAATATATAGCCAGGTGTGGGAGTGCTGGATCATGTGGTAGTTCTATTTTTAGTTTTTTGATGAACCTCCATACTGTTTTCCATAGTGGCTGAACCAACTTACATTTCAAACAACAGTGTAGAAGTGTTCCCTTTTCTTCACATCCTAGCCAAATTTTACTTTATTCGTGATCTTTTTGATGATAGCCCTTCTGACAGTTGTGAGGTGATATGTCATCATGGTTTTGATTTGCATTTCTCTGATGATTAGCGACATTAAACATCTTTGCATGGGCTGGTTGGCTGTCTGCATGTCATCTTTGGGAAAATATCTATTCAGGTCTTCTGCCCATTTTTAATTTTTTTAATATTGAGTTGTATGGGCTATTTATGTATTTTGTATATTAATCCATTATAGGTCAAATTGTTTGCAAATATTTTCTCCTATTTAGTAGGTTGTTTTTAAATTTTGTCAGTGGTTTACTGTGCTGTGTAAAAGCTTTTAATTTTAATTAAGTCCCATTTATGTATTTTTGCTTTTATTTCCTTTGCCATAGGAGACAGATCCAAAAAAAAATGTTGCTACAATTTATGTCAGAGTGTTCTGTCTGTTTTCTTCTTTCAGGTCTTACATCTAGGTCTTTAATCCATTTTGAGTTTATTTTTGCACATGATACGAGGATGTGCACACTTACTGACTGTGTTGTCTCTATTGTGTATTCTTGCCTCCTTTATCATATGTTAATTGATCATAAGTGCATGGTTTTTTTTTTTCTGGGCTCTCTATTCTATTCCATTGATCTATGTGTCTGTTTTTGAGTCAGTACCATGCTGTTTTGATTACTGTAGCTTTGTAGTATAGTCTGAAGTTAGGGTGCATGATACCTCCAGCTCTGTTCTTTTTTCTCAAGATTGCTTTAGCAATTCAAGATCTTTTGTTGTTCCATATAAATTTTAGGATTATTTGTTTTAGTTCCATGAAAAACGTCACAGGTGTTTTGATAGGGATTGCAATAAATTTTTAAATTGCTTTGGGTAGTATGGCCATCTTAACAATATTAATTCTTCCAATTAATGAACACAGGATACCTTTCCATTTATTTGTATCATTCAATTTCCTTCATCAATGTTTTATAATTTTCAGAGTTTGGATATTTCTCTTCCTTGGTTAAGCTTATTCCTAGGTTTTTATCCCTTTTGATGTAATTTTATCCTTTTTGAATTTGTTATCCTTTTTGATGGGATTGCTTTTTTATTTTTGCTTTTCCTTTCTGATAATTCATTATCAGTATATAGAAAAGCAACAGATTTCTGTATATTAATCTTGTATCCTGCTACTTTACTGAATTCATTTATTAGTTCTAATAGTTTTGGGGTGGAGAATTTAGGGTTTTATGTATATAGTATCCTGTCACCTGCAAATAGTGATAGCTTTACTTCTTCCCTTCCAATTTGGATGTCTTTTATTTCTTTTTCTTGTCTGATTTCTGTGGCTAGGACTTCCAATACTATGTTAATTAGAAGTGGCAAAAATGAGCATCTTGGTCTTTTTCCTGAGTATAGAGGAAAGGATTTCAGCTTTTCACTCTAGTCTTTGACGTTAACTGTGGGTTTGTCATAAATGGCCTTTACTATGTTAAGATTTCCCTCTATACCAGATTTTCTGAGACTTTTTATCATGAATAGAGGCTGAATTTTGTTAAATGATATTTCTGCTTCTATTGATGGTCATGGGATTTTTATTCTTTCTTTTGTTAATGTGTTCTATAACACTGACTGATTTGTAAATATTAAACCATTCTTGCATCCCTGCAATAAATCCCACTTGCTTATTGTGTTTGATACTTTATATGTATTGTTGAATTTGGTTTTCTAATATTTTGTTGAGGATTTTTGCAAATATATACTTCAAAGACATTGACCTGTAATTTTTTTTTTTTTTTTTTTTTTTTTGTATCTCTTGTCTGGTTTTGGTGTCAGGGTAATGGTGGTCTCACAGAATGAATTTGGGAGTGTTTCCTTCTCTTCAATTTTTTGGAATAGTTTGAGAAGGCTAGGTATTAATTCTTCTTTACATATTTGGTAGATTTATCCTGTGAAGCTTTCCAGTCCTGGACTTTGATTTGCTGGGAGATTTATTATTAGAGATTCAATTTTACTTCTGGTGGTTGGTCTGTTCAAATTGTTTGTTTCTTCTTGACTCAGTCTTAGAAGTCTGTAGGTTTCTAGAAACTTGTCCACTTGTTATAGGTTGTCCAATTTGTTGGCATATGGCTGTTAGTGGTATTCTCGTGATTTTTTTGTATCTCTGTGGTATCTGTTATTTCTTCTCTTTCATTTCTTATTTGTTTATTTGTGTCCTCTTTTCTCCTTGGTGAGCCTGGCTAAAGGATTATCAATTTTGTTTATCTTTTCAAAAAACAGCTCTTGGTTTCATTGATCTTTCCTATTGTTTTTAATCTTTATTTACTTTATCTATGATCTTTATTATTTCCTTCTTCTGCTGACTTTGGGTTTTGTTTGTTCTTCATTTAATTATTTTAAGTGGTAGATTAGGTTGGTTTTTTTTTGAGATTTTTCTTCTTTCTTGAGGAAGCCCTGCATCACTATGAACTTCCCTCTTAGAACTGCTTTTGCTGCATCCCATAGATTTTAGAAAGTTGTGTTTTCATTTTCATTTGTCTTGAGGTATTTTCTGATTTCATCATTGACCCATTGATTTTTAGTAGCATGTTCTTTGTCTTCATGTGTTTGTTCTTTTCCCATTTTTTTTCTGTACTCGATTCCTACTTTCATGCCATGGTGGTTGGAAAAAAATGCTTGAAGTAATTTCTATCCCCTTAAATTTGTTGAGAATTTTTGTGTGGCCTAGCATGTAATCTATCATGGAGAATGTTCCATGTGCACTTGAAAAGAATGTGTATTCTGCTGTTTTTAGATGGAATGTCCTGTAGATATCTATTAAGTCCAACTGATCTATTGTGTCATTAAGGCCATTGTGCCTGTATTAATTTTGTCTGTGTGATTTGCCCATTGATGTAGGTGGGTTTTAAAGTCCCTTACTATTATTGAATGATTGTCAATTTCTCTCTTTATGCCTGTTAACACTTGCTTTATATACTTAGGTGCTCCTTATTAGGTGCATATATGTTAACAAGTGTTATATCCTCCTATTTTATTGATTCCTTCATAAGTATATAATGCCCTTCTTTGTCCTTTGTTATAAACTTTGTTTTAAAGTCTATTTTGTCTGATATGAGTATTGCTACCCCCGCTTTCTTGTCATTTCCATTTGCATGAAATTCCTTTTTCCATCCCCTGTCTTTTGGACTAAAGTGAGTCTCTTGTAAGCCGGATATTGATGGGTCTTTATTTTTTTTTAATCCAATCATCCATCCTGTGTCTTTTGATTGGAGCATTTATTTAGCCCATATACATTTAAAGTAATTATTGATAGGTATGTATTTATCACCATTTTATTGCTTTTCTTTTTTTTTTTTTTGGTTGTTTTTCTTCTCTGTTCTTTCTTCTTCTTTGTTTCTCTCCTTATGGTTTGATGATTTTCTTTAGTGTGCATTTCTTTATGCTTGTGTTCCTTTCTTTCTAGTTTTCATATATCTGTTGTAGGGTTTTAATTTTGCTTACCTAAATAAATGGGTAACCAAAGATAAATGGGCTTCATTTATCTTGACCTATAACTATATCTACTTGTTTCTAAAAGGTAGTCCTCTAAGTTCAATCACATTCTAAAAGATCTACTTTTTTACTCCCCTCTCCCACATTTTGTGTTTTTGATGTCATATTTTACATCTTTATGTTTATCCCTTTACTGATTATTGTAGTCATGGTTGATTTTTTTAATTTTTTTCTTTTTATCTTTATACTAACATTTAAGTGGTTGATTCTCAGCCTTTACTATATAATTGCCTTTCCTTTGGGGGGATTTTTCCTTTCAGATAGATTCTTACTTCTTGTTATAGCCTTTTCTTTTCCACTTAGAGAAGACCCTTTAATATTTCTTTTAGGTTAGATTTATTACTGAGGAACTCTTTTAGTGTTTGCTTGTCTGAGAAGTTCTTTATCTCTCCTTCAATTCTCAATGATAATCTTGCTGGATAGAGTATCCTAGGTTGCAGGTTTTTTTTTTTCTTTTGCAGCACTTTGAATATATCATGCCATTCCCTTCTGGCCTGTAAAGTTTCTGCAGAAAAATCAACTGATAGACTATATGGGGTTCTCTTGTATATGACTCTGTTTCTCTCTTGCTGATTTCAGAATTCTCTCTTCAACTTTTGCCATTTTAATTATGATATGTCTTAGTGTGGGTCTGTTTGGTTTCATCTTGTTTGGGACCCTTTGTGCTTTTTCTGTTTCCTTCTTCATGTTTGGGGGATTTTCATCAAATGTATTTTCTACTCCCTTTTCTCTTCTCCATCTGTGACCCATGTAATGCAAATATTGGTACACTTGATGTTGTCTTAGAAATATCTTTAACTGTTCTCATCTTTTTTTATTTGTGTTTCTTTTTGCTGTTCTGATTGGATGATTTCCATTATTATACCTTCCAGATCACGTATGCATTCTGTATCACCTATTCTGCTATTAATCCCTTCTAGTGTGTTTTTCCATTTCAGAATTTTTTTTAAAATTCCTCAGCTCTGATTTTTTTTTTTTTTTTTGGTTCCTTGTTAAAATTCTCACTGCATTCATCTATCCTTTTCCCTAATTCAATTAGCATTCTTATAATTAATGCCTTGAATTTTTTTCTGGTAAATTGTTTATTTCTGTTTCATTATTTGTTTTTCAAGGGATTTTGCTCTTTCAATGAGACCAACTCCTCTGTCTTCTCATTTTGCTTAAATTTCTCTGTATCTATGAAATTTGGTGATACAGTTACCTTTTGTGGTCTTGAAGGGGTTTCTTTATGTGAGAGCATCCCTATACAGTCTGTGTGTGTCCTGTGGCTTTTGTGGAAGAGCTGGATTTGACATCAACACAAGTCACATATTTCCTCAAGGTGTGCCAGTAACTATCACCTTGGTAGGAGGTGAGGCTGGAGATGGAGGAGTTAGGGCCAGTGACAGTGTGAGCTGAGACTTCCCCTCTGTTCAGTGGATATCACCACACTATCAGGGGTGGGACTGTGTCCCAAGTGCTGGAGCAGAAGCCCTGAAGGTCTGGTCCATGTTGGCTCTGTTTTCTTTAAATGTATGTTCTCCCCCTTCCCAGCATCTGCACCCTTGCCCTAGAGGGAAACAGTGCTGAAGCTAGAGGAGCTGGTGTGAGCACTTGGTATGGGTTGGGGCACAGGCTGTGGTGATCTGGCTGGGGTCACAGAACCTGACTGCTTCTGATGAGCTACCTGAGTAAGTGCGAGTAATGACTGCCCCTGCTCTGCTTAGGTTCCACTTTAGGTCTGTTTCTCCTTTGTCTCTCACGTATGAACTCTCCCCTTGGCTTTTGCCATCCTTGTCCTTGTATGAAACTTTGCCACAGGTAAGGTGGGGCCTATATGGCACTCAGCATTGCTCAGGGCATGGTCTATCACAGTCTGGATGCAGATGGAGATGGATCGGGGCTGCTTCTGATATGCTGCCTGTTTAAGTGCTAGTAATGGCTGCCCCCATCCTGCTGAGATGCCTCTATAATTCTGAGCTGCCGCTGTCTAACAGATGAACCCTCGTCCCATCCCAGTGTGGCACTGTCTCATGAAGCAAGTGTGGTTGAAGCATTTTCTCTGCTCAAGCTGGATTGTATGCCAGGGAGGTCTCAGAAAACTGGCCAGTCACTTATGCAGTTTTCAGTTTGCCCTCTCCACCCTGCTTTGTAGCAAGCAAGAGAGTGTGTGGTCCTCAGGAGCAGAGTTCAGGCTTCCCACAGCCCTCCAACCAGCCAAAAGAGCTCATCTTCCCTGTGTCAGACCCCAGGGCAGTGGCACCCCATATGTGGCTTGAACTGCTCACTACCCAGGGATGATCTCTGCCTGTATAATTCCCCTTGTTCTCTGAGTCCCCTCCCTTGGCCACAAATACTGACCAGATTACTTCTCTTCCCTTGCTACTCAATTCCGTATGGATCTTTCTTATAGCCTTGGTTGAACAGGAGTCTTTCTGCCAGTTTCCAATTAGTTTTCAGTGAGAACTTTTCCACATATAGGTGTATATTTGATGTGTTCCTGGGGGGAGGTGAGTTCCATGTCGTCCTACTCCACCAACTTAACCTTCCTCTTTATATTCCAAGAGGGGTTTTAAGATTACTAATGTCAGATATGAAAGATAGTACATTACTACTGAACTTAAAGAAATAAAACATAATATAAGATTATCCTATGAACAATGGTATGGCAACAAAGTAGATATATGAAATGGACAAATTTCTACAAAGACAGAAATTATAGAATGTGACTGAAAAAGAAATAGAAAATCTAAATAAATCTATAAAAAGTAAAAAAAAAAAAATTGAACTTGTAATTAAAAATATAAACAAAAATTTCACAAAGGAAGCCCAAACCCAGATGTCTATACTGGCAAATTCTACTAAATGTTTAAAGGAGAATTGATATCAAACCTTCACAGACTCTTCCACAAAATAATACGGGAAGAAATGCTTCTCAATTCATTCAGTGAGGCCAGTATTATCCTGCTACTAAATCCAGATAAAGACTCCACAAGAGAAAACTACAGAACAGTATCCCTACTGAATATAGACATGAAAATCCTAAACAAAATGATAGCAAACTGAATTCAGGTATATATAAAAAGTATCATAACCATAATCAAGTGAGATTTATTCCATGAGTACAAGGTTAGTTCAACAAAAACTAACCATTGTAGCAAAATATATAGATATAATAAATGGCCCCCCAAAACCCACTGTCATCTCAATAGACACAGAAAAAAATGACAAAATCCCATGCCCTTTCATAATAAAAATAAAAATCTCAACAAACAAAAAGTACAGTGAACCTTCTTCAACCTGATAAAGGGAAGATACAAAAAAATCTAGCACTGACATGCTTTGTGCTAAAAGACTGAACAGTTTTCTCCTAAAATCAGGAACAATACAGCAATGTCAACTGACAGTAGATCTATTAAACACTGGAGGTTCTAGCCATAACAAGTAAGCAAGAAAATGAATTAAAAATTAAAAGTTTTCAAGATGGAAAGGAAAAAAGTAATACTATAACTATTTGTAGATGACATGATCTTGGCATAAAGAAAATCTTTAAAGAAACTGCAAGAAATTATATCTAACAAACAAGTTCATCAATGTTGTAAGCTTCAAAATTATTGTAAAAAATCAACTGTATTTCTACACACTAGCAATGATCAATCTGAAAATAAAATTATGAAACAATACCACTTACAATAGCATCAAAAAGAAGTAAAATACTTAAGATTAAATTTGACAAAAGAAGTGCAAGACTTATAAACTGAAAATTATAAAATATTGATGAAAGAAATTAAAGAAAATTAAATCAATGGAAAGCTATTCTATGTTCCTGGATTTAAATTTTTAATGTTGATCTACATATTCAACACAATTAATATTAAAACCCCAACTGCATTTTTGGGGGGCAGAAATTGACAAGCTGATCCTAAAATTCAGGTAGAAATGCAAGGGGCCCAAAAGCCAAAACATATTTTTTTTTTTTAAAAAAGAACAAAGAGGATTTCAAAATTTACACAGAAATATAGTAATCTAGACAATGTAGTACTGGCTTGAGAATAGACATACAGATCAATGAATAGAACTGAGAGTTCAGATAAAAACTCTTACCCTTATGGTCTATTATTTTTCATTAAAGGTGCCCAGATAATTAGTGGGAACAATAGTCTCTTCAATAAATGTTCTGGGACAACTGGATATCCATCTTCAAAAATGTCAAAAAAAACTTCAGAAGAGTTAAAAAAAATGAATATGAACCCCTACCCCATACAAACATTAACACAAAGTTGATCTTATTTCTAAATATAAGGGTTAAAACTATAAAACCCTTGGAAAAAAACATAGGCAAACCCTCATGACCATGGATTAGGCAGTGGTTTCTTAGATGACACCACAAGCAAAAACAAAAAAAGAAAAAATAAAGTTGCACTTTATCAAAATTGTAAGCTTTTGTACTTCAAAAAGTGCTATCAAAAAAGTGAAAAACATCCACAGAATGGGAGAATATATTTGCAAATCATATATTTGATAAAGTACTGGTATCCAGAATATACAAATAACACTTACAACTTAATGAAAAGACAAGCCAACTGAAAATGGACAATGTGTTTGAATAGATATTCCTCCAAAAGAGGTATACAGATGGCCAATAAGCATATGAAAAGATGCTCAACATCATTAAATATTAGGTAAATGCAAATCAAAACCACAATGAGCTACCACTTTACACTCCAGAGATGGCTGTTATAAAATGACACAGTATAACAATGTTGGCAAGGATGTGGAGAAATTGAAACAATCACACATTATTGGGGGAATGGAAAATGATACAGTTGATTTGGAAAACTTTGACATTTCCCAGTACAACTGGAAAAAAAATGTAATTAATGTCAGAAATAGAAGGAAATTTTCAAAACAAAAAAGTGAGTATGGAAAAAGAAAAAAGAGAAAACTTCAGCAGTTCCTACAAAAGTTAAATGTAGCTTCATCATATGACTGAGCGATTCCACACCTAGATATATATCTGAGAAAAATGAAAATATATGTCTCAACAAAAATTATACACAAATTTCATAGCCACATTATTCATAGTGATAAAAAAATGAAATGATCCAAATTTCCATCAAATGATAACTGGAAAGTAAAAGTGGTATATTCATTCAATCAAATATTATTTGGCAGTAAAAAGGAATGAAGTACTGATACATGCTACAACATTAGTAAACTCTGACAAACTATGCTGAGTGAAAGAAGCCAGACTCAGAAAGGCACATAAACACATGATTCCATTTATAGTAAATGTTCAAAATAAGCAAATCCATAGAGACAGAGAGTAGGTTAGTGATTGCCAAGGGGTGATATTGGGAAGGCAATGGATTGTGATTACTAATGGATAAGGGGATTCTTTTGAGGGATGATGAAAAAGTTCTAGAATTAGATAGTAGTGATAATAGCACATCTTTGTGAATATACTAAAAAACACATAATTGCATACTTTAAAAAGGTATATTTTATGGTATGTGAATCATATTTAATTTTTTTTTAAAGAATAAAACAATGAACTGAAGTAAATCCTTATTACATGCTGGTGTAAATGAATGAAACACGGCTACAAGCAACAACAAGGAAAATTGGCCAGACATTACATTAATTAAAAGAAAAAAAAATCATGAAAGAATATACTGCAAAAGTGATTATTTAAGACAGAGGTTTGGTAGGAGGAAGTATGATATGATGGGAGGGCCTCTAACAAGAGACTGGTCTTTAACATCCCCAAATACTTCCTAAAGTCCTTCAGGGTCTTTTCAATGTTAAACTTACAAAAGAAATTCCGGGGCACATGGAAGATTTCTGAGGTAATGACAGTTTTCTTTCTTACATTCTGTGGTGTTCATACAGTTCTTTATATATAATTTTTAAAATTTGTCCATAGTTTTATAAATCCATATGTACTGTGATATATTTCATAATAAAACTTCATAAAAATTAATGACAGAATGACTGAATGAACGTATAAACACATAATAATTGTGTAATATCCTTGTCAAGTGTATGAGTTTCATATCCTTTTCTAGATTAAAATCTCAATAGTAAGAGCCATTTGCTTTCTTGTACCCCCTCATAGATTCTGGTTTAATTTTGAATATATATTTAGTGATGTGCTGATAAATGTTTAATAACTGGTTCCCACTGTGCCAGAGGAAAGGACCTAATTTGTAACATTTGCCAATATCATTGGTGTAAATGTTCCTATAATCTATGGACTATTTGTGATATATAGAAAATATTCAGTAAATATTATTTGCATATTTTAAATATAAAAATCTTTAGAGAGAGAAAAAAAGAGAAATCAATGCATTTGGAGTTAGTTCTACCTACAAAATATTTTAGCAATAGTTATAGAAGTACATTTTACATGTCAAAATTAATAGATTAGCTGTCACTATTGGTGTCTGCATGATGCCCCCAAGCATAAGTCAATCACTATTTTTACTCTGAATTGAATATTTTCTACCAATAGAAAACACATCTGAAGAAGAAAATGATCTAATATATACTGAGTGAGTCATTGAGATATTTGGGTACTGTCATCAATTATTTGCTGTATTAGTCTACTCAGGGTGCCATAACAAAATAACACAGGCAAGGTGGCTTAAACAACAGAAATCTGTTTTCTCAAAATTCTGGAGGCTTGAAGTCCAACATCAAGGTGTAGGCAAATTTGGTTCCTGGTAAGAACTCTTTTCCTGGCTTATAGAAAATTGTTTTCTTCCTGTATCTTCAGATAATGTTACCCCTATGTACACAGAAAGAGAGAGACCACTGGTGTCTCTCCTGAAAAGGTTACCAGTTCTATTGAATAGAGCCCAACCCTTATGACCTCATTTAAACTTAGTTACCTCCCTAAAAGACTTACCTCCAAATACAGTCACATTGGTGTTTACTGCTTCAATGTATGAATTTGGTGAGGACACAGTTCATTCCATAACACTTGCATAGTAAGTTTCCACAGAAAAATTTATTCTCTCAAAGACTGCTATAATAATAGATGTTGCTGTGCAAAGTTGATGAGACCTAAGTCTTTGAAGCACAGTTAGGCAAAATATAAAAAACATTTTTTTCTCTGAGGCAAAACCTTTTATTTTTCTAAAGTAGTCTAAGGTGTCATATAGATATTTCCATATAGAAATATTTTTATTTTTCTTTCTGGAAATTTCAGACAGAGTTTGATTTAGAAAAAAATAAGCAAAACATTTTCTTCGGTCTTTGGAAAATTACAAAGGGCTTTATCAGGTGATATTACATCTAATATTCAGAAGGAAAGAGGTTAGAGTTCAAAAAACTTTTTCATTAAAAGTCTCATAAAATAAATGCTTCAAATTTTTAATGAACAAATTAATCTATTATCACCTAGAAAATAAGCTTCAAAAGTGCTAAAGGGAAGTTCTCCTTAAATAAAATTCTAGTCTCCTAAGTAGAAATATAAGGGGCATATAATCATATAATAGCTTTTCCCAAACACTAAACATAAATTCAGATTCATTAATCTATTAAACAGGAACATGGAGACATTGTGACCCAGCACCCTGTGGGAACACCTCTATGAATTATGTTATTTTCTTTACAGTCTAACATAATGATATATTAAAATTTTTTGAAAATGATATTTTGGATCATAATCCAACTCCCCATAATTTAAATTTTTGAAGCAGAGTAGGTAATCCTAAATTAAATTTTAAAATTAAAGAAAAGGAAATTCAGCTTTAATATGATTTCAGCATCTAACTGACATCCTTTCCTATTCCCCAGAAGCAAAAAGCAATCACATGTCCCTGGATAAGGGAAATACTGTTAAATCAGATCAACTACCTTTAAGGGAACAGAAACCACAGAGATTAAATGAAGACACAATTTCAATAATCATCACAACTTGGAAAAGTGGCTGAAATCATTTGGCTGGTCTTATGTGGTCACCGGGATGCCACACTCTTCATCTGACCCACCCGATTTTTAGCTTTTCCTCTAAACTGTTTGATGTTGTGCAGAAAAACCAACCCCAATCAGGTACATACCAATATACTAGAGCTGAAAGCTGGCTTTTATCAATTTAAACAGATAAATTGATTCATTCAAGTACAAAAAGAAAAGCCAAATTGGGGCCCAAGTTATCTAGCCTGGATGATCCAAATAATGATAATAGCCACATCTTCATTTCACACAATATAATATGAATAAAGCACATATGGGATTTCACAGTCCAACGTGAAAGTGAGGATTGACAATCATCTGAGTAATTTATAGTGTGGATATTCTAACTGAACAAGGGAAACTAAACAAGATTACATAGGATATCTTTTGTTCATGGAAAGTACCTCAGTTGCTATAGTTATGCAGATTTAGGAGATTCAAAATAAAGATTAATCCATGAATATGACATTTTATGCAAAAAATGATGTTGGTGCCCCACCCAGATCCTCTTTTCCAGCTAGTGCACCCATTCCCCAGCAGTTATGAGTCTTGAGCAAAAATGGCTTACAACTGCCACCTTTTCCAGAGAATTGCCCTCACCCAAACTAGAACCATTTCCCTTGGAGGAAATGTCTCTCCTTCCCCTTCCCAATCCAACTTGGACAATGGCTGACTGACAAGAAAGTGCAAAACTTGTTCTCTTATTTCAAGGTAGACTAATTCTTTGGTGCAGTCGTGCTCCAGAACTTCCTTCTGAGGTCAGATTGCAGGTGGTTCTTTAGCTGAAACAGGAATTTGAATTAGCTTTTCTACTCTACACTTCCATCATTCCCATTTATCTGAGGTCATTTCCCCAATTATTCACTTGGGGATGATCTCCCATCCTGGACTCTGCTTTTAAGAATCCTTACTTAAAACAGGTAGTGCTAGAAAGCCAACTACCTTTAAGAATTGGATTCTTCACTCAGATTATTCACCACCTGGATGGTAAAGAGAATTCCATTACTTGTGGTAGGCAGGCATCGGTATTCTCTGGCATGTTGTAACAGTGAGGTTGCTTAAATTTTTACTACAATAAACTGGGATGTGATACAGCTGAAAGGAAAACCAATAGTTGCTGGTGAGATATCTGAGGCATTTGAGAGGTTTGGGGGAAATAACAACTATAAGTACTGTGGCATTGTGTGGCTTATGTTGAGCACTATTGATGTTTTTAAAAGAGAAAATGTAGTTCAAATATGTTAATCAGCAATTTAAGGCAACATGTGTGAGTTAGAGGTCTTCTTTGACAGTGCTCAAGAAGACAGTCTCTTGCCTCTGAAGGTCATACATGACTAAAGATCAGGCATAGAACTTAATTCTAAGTGTGCCAAAACTTCAGAGAATGCAGAATTTGCACTTTGAGCAAATCTCCTATACAAAATCAGGACACAAATAGGAAAGGAGTAGGACTCTGAATCTTGATGTGGGGTTACACAAGATATACCCTAGGCATTTAATGCAAGATGCTCATTTGTCATTTATAGAAAATACTAATTTGGTAATTACTAATTTGGTAATTAGTAATCTGGTTTGAAATGGCAGGGCAGGGGGCCTGACCCATTGGGGTCTATGGAGAAGACACAAAACATCATGTTTTTAGAGTCAAGTTAGACGGACAGACAGCCAAGGAAGATATTGTTTAATATATGTAGTCAAAGAGATCAAAAGATGGAGCATCAGAAAACTAAGGTAAGCCACAATGGAAAGTTACCAAAATCAGTTTCCAGTACTAAGCTAGTTCTCAAACCCAGAACTCATGGACTAAAGGAAAAGTTGAATATCCATGAGAAAGGACTTTACAACACCATAGCAAGGGGAGAAACAATTACCTAGGTGTGCAAGAAAACCTATGATCATTTATTCAGATAACCATGCATAAGATAAAGACAAATATCCAGACATTTCAAAGGGTTTTGAAAACAAGATCCAAATTGATCTTCAAACCCAGCAATCATGCTATCATGGCATCCCTGTTTGAGTAGGAAGTAGGTAGGTGTTAGGTAACATGGTAGGGTGAATAATGGCATCCAAAATATGTCTACATCCTAATGCTTAGAACCTGTTAAGGCTACCTGTTATATCTGTAACTTCAGATGTCTTTAAGGATCTTGAAATGAGGATTATCCAGGTGGGCCCAATGTAATCACAATTGTCCTTATAAGAGTTACTCAGGAGTAGTTAGTCAGAGGAGGAGGGGACGTGAAAATGGAAGAAGAGATTGGAGTGATTCACACTGAAGATGTAGGAAGGGGCCACAAGCCAAGGTAACCACTAGAAGCTAAAAAGACAAGGATGCAGATTCTCCCCTAGGGCCTTCAGTAGGAACCAGCCCCACTGATACTTTGATTTAGCCTAGTGAAACTCATGGACTTCTGATCTCTAAAGCTGTAATACAATAAATTTGTATTTTAAACCACTAAACTCATGGTAATTTGTTATAGCAGCAACAGGAAACTAATACCAGTAAGAAATGGAGTCCTGGCCCTGGATTCATCTTACTTTGAGTACACTGGGCCCATGACCTCACCTAGTAGTCATTTATATTTGCTTCAAAATTTATATTTCCAAATTAATACTTGGAATGGAAATAGGATATATCCCAGTGGTATATTAATATTTTTTTATCTGCTATATTAGATTTGGAAGGGACTTGGACCATTGTGATATTCTGAAGAACAGATCACTTTGGTATACTTTATTGATGAAATAATACAAATCAGTCCTGGTGAACAAAAAGTGGCAAGTTTTCTGGGTTCCTTGGTAAGAAAAATCATCTCTGTTGAATGGGAAATAAACTGACGTGGTTTTAGGGCCTTCCACATTAGTAAGGTTTTGGGGGTCTAGTGGTTTGAAGTATGCCAGAAAAGTAAAGGACCCTGTATTATACCTTTTAACTTCTACTACTAAGAAAGTCCTTTGGGTTTTGGAGGCAGTGTATCTCGTGCTTGAAACTACCACTCCAGAATATTCATTTTGATGTGTATTGCTATCACTTTTCAGTGACACCCAAAACAAATAAAGAGTACTAAGCAGTTTCAGACTGTTAAACAAACAGACCTGATTGCACCATATGACTTGGTAAATAGGGAAAGACAGGATGCCTCTGACAAACATCAGTAGGAAAGTCACAGTGCAGAACTCAAGCTCTGAAGCATGGTAATGCTATCTTTATCATAAAACTACAGACTATCCAGAAAAACAGTATGATACTGAGCTCTGATATGTATGGAACATTTTACAATGTGATACCAAGTAACCATGGAGCCAGAGCTGTCCTGAATGATCTGAACACTGTTATATACACCAAAGTCAAGCAGCAATCTGTCCTAAAACCAAAGTGGAAAATCTGAGATGAAACCAAACAGATCTGGAAGGCACAATAGGCTATATCCCTTCTCCTATTGTATGAAATATCTCTCCCTAAGCTCAGACTAATGGCCTCTGGAGTTCCCTAAGATTAGCTGACAGAGGAGGAAAAAGAAATACATGTTTAGTTCAGAGATGTGTCTGTGTGGCATGTGAATGCAAAATGAAAATGGACTGCCTGATTGGCCTACAGCCACACTCAGCCACAGCCCGGAGAAACAGTGGTGAGAGAAAACCCTCACAATGAGCATTGACTAACAGGGTGTCTGTTCATCTTCTTTGTATGGAGAAAGCAGTAGCCCATGGAATGGAAATAGACCTCACCTTGCTAGATGGCTGTGTGCTTCTTGTTCTCCATACCTCATCTATCAGTTACTGACATAGGGTACAAAAGACAGGCCTCCTTGCCTTAAAATGGGACATAGATTATGATGGAATTTATGTCCCAGATTGTCCTGTGAGGTCACCCTGAAGCTAGTTTCTGAAATCACACCTTTGTTTTTTTTCTCCTGCCCTAGCTTTACACATTCTCCTTTTAAAACCACACAAGCAAAAATTCTCTTCTCTGGTCCAGGGAACCCAATCTAACTCATTATGATTCTTAACCACATTTTGAAGGCATCTATTAAGTGATTATAAATCTCTTCCCTTACCTACTTTAAGAAATTTACTGTCTAACTTTCATAATAGGACAATAATAACATTAAGATTTAAAAATCAAGATTATAACCAGACTTGGGTATTTAAATAACCTAATATAAATCATCTAAAATAAAATGTTATCAGTTCCATTTTTTGAAGTTTAAAGAAAATGTTTCAGTGCATCTTGAGGGGAGTTCAGAATGGAGAAAAACAGGCAATATTCTGTGCTTTGGATGCTGGCCCTAGATAGTTAAGATGAATAGCTAAGGAAAATTTCAAAGAACCTGGATTCTATTTTTAGATTTAATTTTATTTTATTTTCATTGAAGTATGGTTGACTTACAGTGTTGTGTTAATTTCTGGTGTACAGCAAAGTGATTCAGTTATATATATACACACACACACACATATATATATCCTTTTCCATTATGGTTTATTACATGATATTGAATATAGTCCCCTGTGCTATACAGTAGGATCTTGTTCATCTATTTTATATATAGTAGTTTGTATCTGCTAATCCCAAACTCCTAATTTATCTCTCCCCCACCCCCTTTCCCTTTTGGTAACCAAAAGTTTGTCTTCTATGTTTGTGAGTCTGTTTCTGTTTCATAAGTAAGTTCATTTGTGTCAATGAACCCAGATTCTTGCATCTTCCCATACGTAGAAAAGCAATAAAATCATTAACTTGAGATGTCTGTTCTTTGTGATCAGCCATAATCTTTTTGATGTCCTACTACATGTTTTTTCCAGCAAAAATCTCCTATGTATCCTGGCTCCTCCCTTACCTCTTCAGAGTGGTTCCTTAGAACTATCTGAGAGGCTGTCCTCAGTAGGATCCCTGAATAAAACTTAACTCACAACTTTTAGACTGTGCATTTTTCTTCAGTCAAAAATGACAAACTTATCTATACTATAAAAGTTCGAAACAGTTTGGCCAATATCTTTTACTTCCTGATCAAGTTTGCTATGTGGACTGCCTAGCTGGCAAATAAACATAAATTAGATAAAATATAAAAGAAAATCAGGTGGAAAAGTTATTTACAAGGAAATTGTTGACTATGCCAACTTAACCAAGCTAGCTATATTTTTTGACTCCACAGTTCACAAAACCGTACAAGAGATGGGCTCTCAAACTATTACATCATCTATCAAACATTTTAATCATTCAAGGAGATAAATGTAAATAGAATCTTATTGGTACACTTTCTAATCAGTGTTTTATAAAGCTGCAGCAGAAGAAGAAAATTGTAAAGTCCACTTAAAAAATATTGCAAGTGAAAGTAAGTGTGCTTCACTGCCTGATTTTCAGTTGGATGAATGAGTAATACCACTAGAATGTCAAAGGCCTTCAAATAAATGGATTACAGGAAATAACCCTATATTTATTTATGTCTTTTGACACATAATAAAGACCTTATCTCTTCCTATTCCAATAAATATGAATGTTTAAAATCATCAGAGATTAACCAGTTGCTTGGTCAAAGGTCACTCCAAAAATAACATCTATCCTTAACCTTTGCTCTCTGATTTCTGCCATCAGTAATATATATATATTACTCAAACTCCACTCTCAAAATCACTGGCAACTTTCTAACCATCAAATCATATAATTCCTAAGAGTTAAGAGAGCCAACATTTTAGAGTGAAATTGAATTAAAATCTTTTTTGTGTTTACACTACAAACAATATCTAATAAATACTAAAACTCTCTGGACAAAATAAAATATTCCAACTGTTAATGACTTCTGTTCAGGAATTCATGATGCAGCCAAAAGATACTTATAGAGAAGTCCATTATCTTGAAGAGCTAGATATGAAAGTGAAACCTTTCCACATAGAGTTGAAAGAAGTTGGCACCTTAACAGAAATCCTTGGGTTAACAGAAGTTGGAGGCTTAATAGAAATTCTTGAGTGTGTCTTACAGAACAGTAGATAAGGGAACAGCTTGTTAAAAACCCCTCTGCTTGTAACCTGCCTTTACAAATTAAGTCTACTTTAGTAGCTTTTTACTTTCTTTAATTGCATACCCTCCCACCTTCATGTACTCTAGGTAATATATCACCAAGCTTCTTAACCACCCTTATAAATAACACCTGATGTATGAGTCATTATAATAACGGTGGGGGGTGGAGCTTAAGTTGTTCTCCAGGAACCTGGAGATGGGTTCCTACCCAGTTCAAGCCAGCCAAGACTGGTTGGGACCAATGACCCCAAAACTGGGCCTGTGTAGTTTACCTTTTGACATCAGAGGGCCAAAAACTCCATCTTCAGATCAGCACCCCCATTTCTGAACATGTATCTCATGAAGAAGCACGTAACCCAGATACACCTGTGCAGGAAGTTGAGTCCCTCACTTTTCCCTACCTCCAATCCCCTTTCTCCACACCTAAGACCACTTGGCTTCTTTATCCCATAAATATCTCAAGCACCTTGCCTTCAGGGAGGTTGATCTGAGACGTTCTCCAGTCTTCTCGCTTGGCTCCTTTATAAATAAACTCTTTCTCGTCAACAAACCTCACTGTCTTGGGGTTTGGCTTGATGTGCATGGGGACAAACGAGCCTGGTTTGGTAACAAAAGTATACTGTGAAAGAAAACAAGCAATTTGTCATAAGGTCACAAGGGAATTTTATTTCTGCTTTCATTTGAAGATCACGTACTTGAAATTGTATGACATACCTGGGACTCAAAACAAAAAACAAAATTCAAAAGTGACTCAGTAGGTAAAGTTGAAATGAAGACTCAGAATCTGTATATACTAAAAGTAAAGGTCTATTATTCCAAAACGAATAATATATGGCTTTAAATCTAAAGATAGATTGAAAACTGGGATATTAACAACTTTTGTAAGTGGGTTGAAAACAAAGTAAACAAATACATGCAGCTTCTATTATTAGAAACTTGTAATCCATGAGTATAAGAGTTCAACTTAAACCAGTTTACATCAAGGCAGATGGCAATGGGTGTATCTGAAAGAAATGAGGAATACAGTGCCCACTGGGATTTCTACATGAAGTGAGTCTCCTCAAGGACTTGTACATTCTTATCGAATACATAATTTTAAGTTTGTTAAGGCATTTGCTAGAGCCTTCCCACATCATTGGTTTAGGAATGAGATAGAAAGCATGGAATGTACAAGTTAGCCAGACTCTAAAAGTAGGTACAGGCAGCCAATTGTTCCTATTTTTTTTTTCTTTTTCCAAGCAGTGATGTTTCTGAAGTCCTTGAAAACATCTCTCAAGCATTAAATTTCAAATTAAACCTACAATTTTACCTATAACCTCCCTTTCTCCATGTTTTTAACCAAATTTCCTTTTGGGAAACAATAGTAAAACCAGTCACACATTTCTGAAATAAGCAAATAATTCTATTTCTTATCTTATTTTATCTCCTTTAGTCATGAACATCTATCTGTTTTCTAATAGATATTTGAGGTAAGCAGAATTGAAAGATGGCCCTCAAGATTCCCACCCTCTGTTGTACATGCCCTGTGTAATTTCTTTCTCTTGACTATGAGCAGTATTTATTAATATAATGGGAAACAACCCGTGTGATTATGTTATGGTATAGGATACAGTTGACCTTAAGAGAAGGAAATTATTCAGTGGGCCTCTCCTCAACAGATGAGCCCTTAAAAGTGACTGTGATGTTCCAGAAGAAATAGAGCAACACCTGAGAGGAATTCAGCATGAGGGAGATTCTCCATTATAGTCTTTTAAGTTGGAGAAGACCACATGGCAAGAAATGTGGGTAACCACTAGGAGCTGAGAGCAGTCCCCAGCTGATAACAGGAAAATAAGAATCTATAGTCCTCCAACCACAAGGAAGTAAATTCTGCCAACCTGAATGCTTGTAAGAGGATTCTGTGCTCCAGAGGAGAACACAGCCTGCCAATACTTTGATGTCAACACTTTGAGAACTGAGCAGAGAACCCAGTCATGCCTGCCCAGACTTCTGATCTTCAGAAACTATGATATAATAAATGGCTATTGCTTTAAGCCAGTAAATCTGTGCTAATTTGTTACACAGCAATATAAACTAACACAATATTATCCAAACAATCTCATCTCTATTATTGATTTTCTACCCTTCTTCCCTCCCAATTACACAGCTTATCTCTAGTTCCAGAGACGGTGGTCCTACTTTTCTAAACCAATTATGGTGATATCATTCATTTAGGCAGAAAATAATTCTCTAACCCATCCAGGGCCAATAATTCCCCTGGCATTTGTTATTGGTCAAAGATGGGCATATGATCTGAGTTGACCTGATAAGACTGAAGAGAATGGCTTTTAACCTGTGTTTGAAGGAGAAACACACATACCCAGTATATAAGTGAGGAAATCTGTTGCCCTAAATATTGCTATAATCAGACCATGAAGGAAGCAACCCTGAAGAGAAAGCTTACAAGCAAAGAGGAAGACGTAGCCTAGAGAATGGCAGAAAATGGCCCCAGATTCCTGATCCTACTGTGTATACGGTCCATCTTGTCTCTTCACTTCCTGATTACGTGAAATAATGAACTGGTTTTTATTGATTAAGACAAATTGAGCCATAGTTTTGTTAGAAATAAAAATATCCCAGTATACAGATGATCCAGTCAGAAAGAAGTTACAGAGAGTAACTACTAAATTTGAATTCTAAAAATGTTTATAGTTTACATAGAAAAGACAGAGTAGTAATAAGGATTAAATTATCCATAAATATACTTTATTTATACAAAAATAATCATAACTGATAAATGCTTGCTTTGCTGACAACTCAAGAAAACAGTAAAATGAAATTTGATCCCTCATTTAACAATCATCGATAAAGAAATGCTTCACTATGCTGTGGATGTTATAGGAACCTTGAGAAAAAGTGTGTATGTCATCCTAGGATATATAATATTTGACTAAAGGAGTACTTTTAAATATACTCTAGGCTTTAGTAAATAAGATAAAAAATAACTTCAAGAATAAAGGATCTTAATGGAAATGTGGCTCAAGAATGAGTTATTAATCTAAAGAATTAAATTCTGACAACACCACAAATATTCTTGTAAAAAATTAAATAAACTGTATTAAATATATATTTAATCTAATTGATAAATTCTTTATTTACTTGAGATACACTAGAAGGTATGTAAAAAAAAACCCTCAGTTTATTCAGTAAGTAGAGATATTCTGATTCCTGTATTGAAATTCAGGCTAAACATTTGGAATCCACTAGAATGGCATGTCCATGAGATCAAGAGCTTTTATGGATTTTGATTACTGCTGTGCACATGGTAGGCATGCAATAAAAATTTAGTGAAAATATTTTGTTTCTGTTCAAGTTAGTAGATTAGCTGATTGTGATTTTATGTTTGTCTTTTTCCTCTCCCCAATGCCCAGGTTAAAACAACAACAACAACAAAAACAGAAAAAGAAATATAAAA
The DNA here is from genome assembly GCF_951394435.1 of Stenella coeruleoalba. NCBI lineage: Eukaryota > Metazoa > Chordata > Mammalia > Artiodactyla > Delphinidae > Stenella > Stenella coeruleoalba. Next base: position 107,076,435 of record NC_137150.1, on the reverse strand, counting down.
AGGCATACACCTGTAACAGAGAAGTGATTGGAGGGAATTTTTAAAAAGAAAGAAATCAGTAAGAAGAAGTAACTACCCAGAATACGGTAGAGGGGCTGAAAAAAGAATTGTCTCCAAGTGAATTTAATGAAACATCTGGTGGGATCCAAAAATTCCACCTTGATTTTCACAATCCATAAAAACACTCTCCTCATTTGGTGGGTGTTATATAAATGAGCCAAAGATGTCCTCTGTGTGTTGGCTCCTAGGTTGTTTACTTCTTCACAGCATGCTAATGCTTGTTAGCTCAAAAGCCTGGTGGTGACAAATGCAAAGTTTTACACACAAAATTATTTTAAACATAGCCCAAATAAGCATATTTTTAGCCATTTAGAGCCTGTCTGCTTTGCATAACCCATGAAACTATGTCCAACACTTGCTAGCTATAGTAAGATTAACTCCAGAGCCATAAAGCCCTCAAGTCACTGCTTCCCTTTGGAATTCTCAGACCCATAAACTCCCCACCACGTTTCTGAGTGACATCACCTAGACATAAGCTCCCACTCTAACTTCTCTTTCCCAAGGAGTTATAGTGATCCCAACTCCCTGGAGTGGAGGGTGTGGGAATGTGCATAGTTGGCTGCCAGTGAACTCATCTTAAAATGCATTCTGTCAGTTCCTAAGCCTACCTCTGTATACACTGTTTCTTACAGAATTACTCTACAGGAAAATTCTCTCTGGAGAAACAGACACAAAGAGTAAGAGAAAGTTATAATAGCTATCCGTTCTTTTTCTTCTAAAATATAATCAAAACAATATACACACAGAAAGTTTGCAACACAATCAGAATTTAAATTTAAGATATCACCACACAGATTTTCCTTTGGTAAACTATTTCTTCCCAAATTTTATATATGTGGTTTTGGTGGGACTTTTCCCCAGCCTATTGCTCCATTTGTGCACATGTCCAAAACCCATTCAATCCAGATAGTTCAACTTCCTGGCTAGAGTAACTGATTATAAACACAGAGGGACCAGTCACCATTTAATTGACTCAAACATAAAGCCTAGTTAAGAGAAAATCAAATGAAGAAAGGTGGAAAACTGAGAGATGGTAGAGGTGAAGGAGAGAGACAGAGAAAATCCTAATGACATCATTTGAACTCTTGACACCTATTTATGCCTAGAATCAGTTCTATTATTATGGATTTTCATAAAATGTGATTATAATTTCCTCTTTTGCTTAAAACAGTTTTAACTATGCTTTTTATGTTTGTGACACTAACGTCCTGACAAATATAGTAAATGAGTTTAAAAAATTAGGGAAACATGTAGCATTTAGAATTGTTCATTAGGCAAAGTTGGAATGAAAGAAAATAAAATCTCTATTCATATTATAGGATAAGTTTCTAGCTGTCCATAATATTCAGTGATAAACTAGCATATGAAGTTATTGCTTATGGTCACTTAGAACCGTGTACTCACTGAGGATGTAGCAGTAGAAATCTTTATTCTCTTACGCAATAGAAATACCAATTCCAGTTGGCTTAATAAGTTGTCTTTTTTAGGGTTCGGGGTTGGGAAGTGTGGGGTGTAACTGTAAAGACCAAAAGTGGCAGAACAGTCTTCGTGCATTTTCTGATTGGGCTCCAGATACCACTTATCTGAGCCTTTTCCCTCTTGGTCCTATCTTATATATGCCTTTTTCTTACTCTGACTTCTCCTATTGCACAAAAAAAAGACCAGGCATTTCTAACCTTTGTATGAGTATATCACTTTCCCAGTATTCCAAAACTGATCTTTGTATTCAACCTATATGGACAAACTAGTTTACATATCAACCCATGCTTGTTGCTAGGGGGATGAAATGTACTGATTGCATAAGGAAAACCAGGAGATTCCCTAGAACTGAAATGGAGTCAGCTTCTGTGTAAAGCAAGGACATAATGGGAAATTAAATTGTTGGTGCACTAGGAAAGGAAGTACAGGGGAATGGGTGCTGGAAAAGCAAACAACTATCTGTGAGTTAGGATGAAACTGGGGGGCCGAGATTCCCTCTACTATGGAGAAGCTAAAATTACTTCATACAGCATTTGATAAATGAAATTAAATAAAGGACAAATCAAATTCCTAAATTATCTCCTAATGAGAGAGATAACATTCAGGGATTTGTTGTGACCTTTTGAAGACTAAGGCATTGCTGAGAACAGAAATCACTGAAGACCAAACCCAGATATTGACCTTGCAGTTTGCAGAATTACAGTACTGGCTGAATTACAGCTTGACTGTATCCGTATCTCCTATGTAAAAGTTAGGGCATTGGTCAGAAAAGACTGTACTCTTGCTAATTGCCGTGAGGATATCGTAGACTAATTGAAAGACAGGAAATAGGCCAATCCCCAAAGTTCCAATGAAACATGTCTCACTATGCATCTCTTTTAGAAATAGTGTCATCCTTGACTGAAGACGTTCCTAAGTGAAGAAGTTTTTCCTCAGTGGTTGAAAATAGAATGGCAAATATATGGAATATATTCAACAGGGCCTTGGGTGGAGTGGGAGATTATGGTAAAATTTATAATAAGAGCAAGAAATTAAAATGTTACACACATAAAGAATTTAAGGATTTTTGCCAGTTTTCATCATTAAAACATATGTGGCAAATCTGTAGAAATAGGATTGGGAAGATGCTCAACAGCGATGAGTGAGACATAATTTTGTCACATCTGCAATTCATTGACATCTAGAGCTTATGAGTCAATTTGCTAATTTTGGATAAGGATCCAAACAGTTTGATGGTCCCATTGCTGATCCATACTAAATGACATTGAGAAATCAAAACTCTTAAAGTTCATGAACTACAGCAGTTTATGTAGTTGCTAATAGTCTGGCCAGATGATGCAGATCCTGGAAGGAAGAAGCAAGTTTGGCAAATGTTAATAAGTGGTAGAAGTATATGTCGAGGTTGGATATTTCAGAATGGGCAAAGAGCCTGAGACAGTCATATCTCCCATAATTGTCCATCAAGAGAAGTCCATTGCAGAAGTGTGCAGTTTAGATGAACTGTGCTGTGGGTATCAGTCCACCTTTCATATGAGGTACCCTGAATTTCCTCTGTGGTTTCATAAACAAATTTGCCATGATTCCAGGGATAAAAACTACACAAGAGTTTAACAATATGGACTTACTCTAGTCAAAAATGAATTTTTTGAAAAACCCACAATAGAATAAATATTTGGATAGCTGACACACAAATGGGCACCAGTGTCATATTATACCTGTATTAATCAAGCATTAACCAAAATTTTCAGAAATGAAGACCCAATTGAGATAAAGAGGCATTTATTTGGGATTTCTTAGGACAGCAGCCTGAAAAGTACAGATATGAGAAGCACTTGAGTTGTGTTCCTTTGGACTACAAAATGGAGGAGGCTTATAATGACAAAAACCACAAGGCCACAGTTAGTTCCATAAGGTGTTTGTCAAGAATTATGATTGGAGCTGTCAAGAAGTAAGGGTGCTTGTTAAGCAAGTATTGGTTGGGGCCAGAAATGGTTACATAGTTGCAAGGGGGGAACCTTGAGACCTAGATGTTGTTCTAGAAAAATAAACAAAAATGGCTGGTGGTGTCCTTGGAAGGTTGTGATTTGGTATAGTTAAGAAAGTTCAAATTCTCAGTGGTGCAGAAACATGTCTGGAACCAGATCCTCAATAGCCGCCCAACTCCATTTTGTTTGCTTGAACTAGGATTACTCCATTATGATTTCAATCTGTCATCGCAAGTAAGTTTTTTTTTCCTGTTTATTTTCCTCCCCCTATAATCTTGAAGGCATTCTTCTGCTGCTGCTACCTCACACATTATCTCTGAGTCTGGAGAACCTGAATAAAGGAGCTGACACTAAGGTCTGACACCCAGCAATCTCACTTCCAGTCGTCTAAGCTGAATCAGAACTGTGCTGTGGGAGAAGAGCAGCTTAATCAGATGAGAGATTGCTTTGAACTTGCCTAGTAGACTTCTTAAAACCTACAACTAACCAGAAGAACAGTGAGATCCACACAGGGTTATATACAGGGACAGGAAAGAATTATTTGAAACACAACTTACAACCTTATTCCTCAAAGTATGATCCACACAGCAGCAGCAGCACCTAGGAGTTTGTTTAGGACAAGAGAATCTTAGGGCCTACCCAGTACCCCCTGAATTATAATATTCATTTTAACAAGCTCTCCAGGTTGTGCACATTAAAGTGCACTGGTTTATAGGACAGTAAAGAGAAAGAGTGGAGCTGATTTTTTCATGCCAACTTTCTGTTTTAGATAATTAATAACAGTTGTGAAGTGTTTATAATGATTTACTTGGCTGTTATAGAACTGAAGAAAAATTCTTAAGCCATCATTGGGTGAATCAGCAAAGAAGCCTTTTTTTTTTTTTTTCTTGAGTAATGAGTCAGACTGCCTGTAATGACCAAAAATTTTAAGAGTATAAAATACATTTGCCTACTGAAGAATCAAGTCTAATAAAAATATATATCCCCTGCAAATAGCTTTCAAGCCCTGCCTATGATTCTATGAATTCTTTCTATATATATGTATTTATATACCTATAGATACAGATATAGACATCTATATCATATATATGTATATATGTGTATATATGAAATTACTATATTTTATTTTGTATAAACTATTATTATGAAAACTATTAAATTATTATGTATCTAAATGCATCTTCTCTGACAAATCCAGATACATAAAGTGAAATTATACTCTTGTTTGATCAATTCAGTGGTCATATTTCTTTTCCTCATTCTCTATATAGTTAACGTGTAAGAGTTTTATAAGTAAATGTTTTATAAGTAAAAGTTTTATAAATAAGTATAGAAGAAAAAAAAAAGATGACTCTCTTTGGGGAAAAAAAAAAAACTGTAAATGTGAAGGGCAGGGGGAGGTATCTATCTAGCCAAAAGAATAAAGGAAATTCAGATAGGCAGCTCTTGGCTGATGCAGAACAATGTTAGCAGAAAAGCTTGCCTGATTAAGGCAGGCAATTTAGTGGTTTGGGATTTTGAGCTTTAACATTTCAGTGCCGATCATCACCAGGGAGTATGTACCCCAACAGCTGGGATCCTTGTAATACCTTCAGGGAACAAACTTTTTTTTCCCTGCAAGAACTTAATCCCTACTCAGCTACTTTCTGGGCCAAAGGTTTCTCTAAGGCTTTATAGAAAAACTCATACCTAAAAAAAAAAGACATTTAACCATCTTACCCATCTACCCCTTTTCAATTCCCTGTGACCTCTAAAAAGTTGGTTGCACATTTAGTTATTTTATAAGTCATGGAAGGTTCAAAAATAACCTCAGGGATAAACTATTTTATAACTAGTTGAAGGGATCGCAGAGAATTTTAAAGTCCTTGTCACCATCTCTTTCATAGCAAACATTATTTTTTGGAGCTTTCTATATTTATTATATGTCTATAAATTCATCTTATAATTTATAGAAATGTGGTAAACAAACAAATGGAAAAAACTGCTTTTTTAATGTGGAAATATAAGCTAAGTATAAATTAATAAAAATTGTCATACAAAGTAGATTTTACTATCATTTCCCTTAATAAGAGGAATCATGCTCATTTTACATGACCAGTAAAGTAATTATGATGGACTTTTTGCATCATAGATAATGAATGTTCATTTACCAAAATGTAGAAAGTATTCCCATTTCAAGTTCCCTCTTAATGCTGACTTGGACATTTGTTTTAGAGTTGCTTAACACTCATAAATGTACCTACCTGTACAGTCACCTCCCAAGGAAGTGTTGGTTGTTTTTTGTTTTGTTTTGTTTTGGGAAAGGAAACCAAATATACAGGTATTATAAAAGAAACCATTCCTCACCAAGTATTTTCAACCTTATTTATTTTTTGCTCCTGGAGAAAATCCAGTTTAACATAAGATACTGACTTAGCTCGTTTGTCTGTCAGATAAACATATTTCAAGGTCAAATGAAATATAATGCCATGTATAGGTTTTCCTGGATAAATGAACCAATGACTAAATAATTTATCTGTTGAAAATTTTCTAAAAATACAGATTGCTTTTAAAACCATTTTGTTTTGTCAGTTTGAAGAAATAAGATTAGCTAAAATAATTGATGATACCCTTCAGCTGTCTACTTGGCCCACACTGATGGAACAAGACATTAAACTACTCACTCTAGTCTTTAACATACTCTCCAATATACTTTTTTGTTTTCTGCCAGTATATGTGCTTCCTGATTCATGTTTTGGATTCCTAAGTAGGTTGAGGAAAGGGGAGAAGAGGCCTCCTACTCTATACGGTCACAGTGTATTAAGTGGCAAATAAGCAGGATAGACGTCTTAGCTCCCTAAGGCATATTATAATATTTATAAGGCATATTATAATATTTATAAGGTACACACATCACTAGAATCTCATTGACAAATATAAATGGATCCCTTTACCAAGAAAATAGATAGCAACAACTAGAAATGAAAGAAAACATTCCTTACAAGCATAGTTAAATTTCTTTTGAGAATTTTTAGTAACTGCTTAGTCAGCCATTGGCAACTAAAACTGGCCAGGCATATGTCATAGAAATGTTCAAGTCTAATAATGAGAATATAATGTTGTTTACTAAAAAGTATTTATTTTTGTATTGAAGTATAGTTGACACACCATACAAAGTTATTATAATATTATTGACAATATTCTGGGCTGTACATTATACCCCTGTGACTCATTTATTTTATAATTAATATATTGTACGAATCTCCTTCACCTATTTCACCCATTCCCTACCCCCTTCCCTCTGGAAATCACTGGTTTGTTCTCTGAATCTGTGAGTCTGTTTCTGCTTTGTTATATTTGTTCATTTGTTTGTTTTTTAGGTTCCACATATACGTAAAAAAAAATAATAATACAGTATTTTTCTTCTCTGTGACTTATTTCACTTAGCATAGTACCCTCCAGGTCCATCCATGTTGCTGCAAATGGCAAGGTTTCATTATTTTCTATGGCCGAGTAATAATTCATTATATCTATATAATACATATTAATTATATATAATGAGTTATATATATATATATCCCACAACTTTTTTATCTATTCATGTGTCAGTGAACACTTAAGTTGTTTCCATATCTTGTCCTTTGTAAATAATGCTATAATGAACACAGGGGTGCATATATCTTTTTGACTTAGTGTTTTCATTTCCTTCAGGGAGACACCCAAGATTTGCTGGATCTTTAATTTTTTGAGGGAAACATCTACTGTTTTCTGTAGTGGCTGTATCAATTAACATTCCCACCAACAGTGCACTAGGGTTCCTTTTCCTCCACATCCTTGCCAACACTTGTTATTTCTTGTCTTTTTGATCATAGCCATTCCGACAGGTATGAAGTGATATCTCATTGTGGTTTTGATTTGCATTTTCCTGATGATTAGTATTGTTGAGCATCTGTTCTTGTGCCTATTGGCCATCTGTATGGCTTCTTTGTAAAAATGCCTATTCAGGTCCTCTGCTCATTTTTTAATCAGATTGTTTATTTGTTTGATATTTATGATATTTGTTTATTTGTTTGATATTTATGATATGTTGATATTTATGTATGTTTTTTGATATTTATGTATGTTTTTTATATTGACATATTTTGAATATTAAACCCTTATCATACATATAGGTATGATATTTGCAAATATCTTCTCTCATTCAGTAGATGGCTTTTTTCTATTTTTGAGGTTTCCTTTGCTGTACAAAAGCTTTTTGTTTTGACATAGTCACATTTGTTTACTTTTTGCTTCTGTTGCCCTTGCCTGAGGAGACATAATCCAAAAAAATATTGCTAAGACCAATTTAAAAAAGCATACTCCCTATGTTTTCATTTAGTTTTATGGTTGCAGGGTTTATATTTAACTTTTTAATCCATTTGACTTTATTTTTGTATATAATATAAGAAAATGGCTTAGTTTCATTCTTTTACATGTAGCTGTCCAGTTTGCCAATACCACTTATTGAAGAGACTGTCTTTTCTTCATTGTATATATGCTTCCTTTGTAGTAAATTAATTGACCATGTGTGGGGGGGATTATTTCTGGGCTATCAATTTTGTTCCATTGATCTATGTATCTGTTTTTTTTTGCCAGTCATACTGTTTTGATTACTATAGCTTTGTAGTATAGTCTAAAATCAGGGAACATGATAACCTCAGCTGGGTCTTCTTTCTCAAGATTGCTTTGGCAATTTGGGGTCTTTTGCAGTTCTACAAAATTTTAGTATTATTTGTTTAGTTATGTGAAAAATGCCATGGATATTTTGATAGGGATTGTATTGAATCTGTAGATCACTTTGGGTCATATAGTCATTTTCACAATATTAATTCTTCTGATTCATGAGCATGATATATCTTTCCATTTATTTATGTTGTCTTCAAATTCTTTCATCAATGTCTTATAGTTTTCAGTGTACAGGTCTTTCACATCCTTGATAAATTTATTCCCAGGTATTTCATTCTTTTTGATGTGATCATAAGTGGGATTGTTTTCATGATTCCTCTTTCTAATAGTTCATTATTAATGTGTAGAAATGCAACATATTTCTGTGTAATAATTTTGTATCCTGCAACTTTACAAAATTCATTTACTAGTTCTAATAGTTCTTTAGTGAAGTCTTTAGGATTTTCTATGTATAGTACATGTCATCTGCAAACAGTGACAGTTTTACTTCTTCCTTTCCAATTTGGATATATTTTGTTTCCTTTTCTTGTTTGATTGCTGCTGCTGTGTTAAATAAAGGTTGTGAGAGTGGGCATGCTTGTCTTGTTCCTGATACTGGAGGAAAAGCTTTCAGCTTTCATTGTTGAGTATGATGTTAGCTGGGGGTTTGTCGTAAATAGCCTTTATTGCGTTGATGTATGTCCTCCCATACACATCTTATTGAGAATTTTTGATCACTAATGGATGTTGAATTTTGTCAAATGCTTTTTTTATATCTATTGGAATGATCATGTGATTTTTACCCTTCCTTTTATTAATGTGGTATATTATTTTGATTTATTTGTGGATATTGAACCATCCTTGTATCCCTGGACTAAATCCCTCTTGATCAAGCTGTGTAATCCTTTTAATTTACTGTTGAATTTGGTTTGCTAATATTTTGTTGAGACTTTTGCCTCTAAATTCATCAGGGATATTGGCCTGTACTTTTCTATTTTTCTTTTTTTTTTTTTTAATAGTGTCTCTGTCTGTTTATGGTATCAAGGTAATGCAGGACTTTTTTTTTTTTTTTTTTTTTTTGCAGTACGCAGGCCTCTCACTGTTGTGGCCTCTCCCATTGTGGAGCACAGGCTCCGGACGTGCAGGCTCAGCAGCCATGGCTCACGGGCCTAGCCACTCCACGGCATGTGGGATCTTCCCGGACCGGGGCACAAACCTGTGTCCCCTACATTGGCAGGCGGACTCTCAACCACTGCACCACCAGGGAAGCCCAATGCAGGACTTTTATAATGAGTTTTAAACTGTTTCCTCTTCTTCCATTTATTGGAATAGTTTGAGTAGAACACGCATTAATTCTTATTTTACTGTTTGGTAGAATTCCCCTATGAAGCTATCCAGTCCTGGACTTTTGTTTCTTGAGAATTTTTTTGATTACTGAAATAAATTCTTTAGTAGTATTGGTCTGTTCAGATTTTCTTTCTTCCTAGTTTGGTCTTAGAATATTGTATGTTTCTAGGAATTTATCAAATGTTTCTAAGTTGTCCAATTTTTTGGCATTTAATTGTTTGTAGTATTATCTTATGACTGTTTGTATTTCTATATTATAGGTTGTAACTTCTGCTTTTTCATTTCTAATTTTATTTATTTAATCCCTCTCTTTTTTTCTTGATGAATCTGGTAAAGTTTTATCAATTTTGTTTATCTTTAAAAATAGCTCTTTAATAGTTTCATTGATCTGTTCTTTTTCTTTCTTTTTTTTTTTGATTTCTATTTCATTTATTTCTGCTCTGATCTATATTATTTCCTTTCTTCTACTATCTTTGGGACTTGTGGATTCTTCATTTTCTAATTCCATTAGGTGTAAAGTCAGGTTGTTTATTTGAGATTCTTCTTGTTTCTTGCGGTAAGCCTGTACACTATAAACTTCCCTCTTAGAAGTGATTTTGCTAAGTCTCATACATTTTGGAAACATGTGTTTATATTTTCACTCATTTCAAGGTATTTTTTAATTTCTTCTTTGATTCCTTCATTGACCCAATGATGTTTTAGTAGTATGTTGTTTAGTCTTCACATGTTTCTGTTCTTCCTGTTTTTTTCCTACAATTGATTCCTGGTTTCATACCTTTATAGTCAGAAAAGATGCTTGACATGATTTCAACCTTCTTAAATTTACTGAGACATGTTTTATGGCCTACAATGTGATTTATCCTGGAGAATTTTCCATGCACACTTGAAAAATATATGTATTTTGCTGTTTGAGGATAGGCTGTTTTATAGATAATCTACTAAGTCCATCTGGTCCAATTTGTTGTTTAAGGCCACTTTTTCCTTATTGATTTTTTTGTCTGGATGATCTATCCATTGATTTAAGTATGATATTAACAACTCCTACTATTAGTGTAATACTGTCACTTTCTCTGTTAATATCTGTTAATATTTGCTTTACACATTTAGTTGCTCCAAGTTAGAGGCATAAATCTTATATCCCCTTTTTGATTGACCCCTTTATCATATGTAATGCCATTCTTTGTCTTTGTTATAGTCTTTGTTTTAGAAATCTACTTTGTCTGATATGAGTATTGCCATCCCAGCTTTCTTTTTGTTTCCATTTGTATGGAATATCTTTTTCCATCCCTTCACTTTTAGTACATGTGTGTCTTTAGCTCTGAAGTGAGTTTCTTGTAGGCAGCACATAAATGGTTCTTTTTTATTCATTCAGCTACCCTATGTCCTTTGATAGAGGCACTTAGTCATTTAAATTTATAGTTATTACTGATAGGTATGTATTACTTATTGCCCTTTTTTTTTTTTACTTGTTTTCTGGTGGTTTATGTAGTTCTTCTCTGTTCTTTTATTCTTCTGTTAGTTTCCTCCAAGGTGGTTTGATAATTTTTTTTAGAGTTAGGTTTGGGTTTCTTTCTCTTTGTTTTTTATATATCTATTGTAGGCTTTTGGTTTGTGGTTACCATGAATTTCATATATATCAACCTCTATATAATATGTATTTATTTTAAACAGATAGTTGTTTATGTTCAACCACGTTCTAAAAGCTCTGCCTTTTTTACTACCTCCCACTTTTATGTTTTTGACATATTTTACATCTTTTTTGTATCCTGTAGCTACTTCTTGTAGTTATAGTTGATTTTATGACTATTGTTTTTTTAACCTTCATACTAGCTTACTTAAGTGGTTGATTCGCTGTTGTTATTATACATTTGCTTTTAACACTGAGTTTTTTCCTTCTTATATTTTCTTATTTCTTGTTATGTCCTGTTCTTTTTCACTTAAAGAAGACCCTTTAACATTTCTTGTAAGGCTGGTTTAGTGGTGATGACCTCTTAGATTTTGCTTGTCTGGGGAACTCTTTATCTCTCCTTTGATTTTGAATGATAACCTTGCTGGGTAGAGTATCCTTGGTTGTAGTTTTCTTTCGTTTTAGCACTGTATATATATAATGCCACTTCCTCTGGCCTGCAAAGTTTCTGTTGAAAAATCAGTTGATAACCTTATGGGGGTTTTCTTGTATGTGACCCTTCATCTTTCTCTTGCTGCCTTTAAAATTATATCTATGTCTTCAACTTTGCCATTTTAATTATGGTATCTCTTGGTGTGGATCTCTTTGCATTCATCTTGTTTGAAGCCCTCTGGGCTTCCTGGACCTAAATATCTGTTTTCTTCCCCAGGTTAGGGAAGTTTTCATCAATTTATTAATCAAATATATTTTCTGCCCCTTTCTTTCTCTATTCTCTTTCTTGGAGCCCTACAATGAAAATGTTGATATGCTTGATTTTGTCCCAGAGTTTCCTTAAAGTGTCCTCATTTTTAATGCTCTTCTGATTGGTTGATTTCCACTATTCTGTCTGCCAGGTTGCTTATTCATTCTTCTGTATCACCTAATCTACTGTTGATTTTCTCTAGTGTATTTTTCATCTCAGTTATTGTATTCTTCAGCTCTGAGGGTTCTTTTTTTATATTTTCTAATTCTTTGTTAAAGTGTTCACTGTGTTTCTCTATTCTCCTGATTTCACCCAGCATTTTTATAATCTTTGAACTCTTTATTAGGTAAATTACTTATCTCTGTTTCCTTAGAGAGTTTTTTTCTGGACTTTTATCTTATTCTTTCATTTGGAATATATTCCTCTATTTTCTCTCTCTTTTTTTTTTTTTTTTTGTGGTGCACAGACCTCTCACTGTTGTGGCCTCTCCCATTGTGTAGCACAGGCTCCAGACGCACAGGCTCAGTGGCCATGGCTCACGGGCCTAGCTGCTCTGCAGTATGTGGGATCTTCCTGGACCAGGGTACAAACCCGTGTCCCCTGCATCGGCAGGTGGACTCTCAACCACTGAGCCACCAGGGAAGCCCCTATTCTCATTTGTTTTTACTCTGTGTTTGTCTCTATGAATTAGGCAAAACAGTTCTCTCTCCCAGTCTTGAAGGCATTTACTTATGTAGGAGCATCCCTATGCAAACTGTTTGTGCCTGTTGCCATTGGCAAGAGAGCTGAGGTTAAGCACTCATGAGCTGTGACTTCTCCCAGGGTGTATCAGAAGCTGCTGCCTTGATGCGGAGGTAGAAATGGGGCTGAAGCCCGAGCCTGGCATGGGCTTCTTTTGGGTATACTATAGGCCACTGCCTTGGTGGGGGTGTGTGTGCAAGAAATGGAGGAGCTAAAACTGGAGGTTGACATAGACCAAGGCTTCTATCGTGGTGTGCTGGTGGCTGACATCTTGGCAGGATGAGGCTGGCTCCAGAAAGACTAGGTCTAGAGCCTGGTTCAACCTAGGACTTCTCCCAAGGCATACTGAAGGCTTCTGCCTGGCAGGGGGATTGGAGCCAGCGCTGGGTGAAGGCTAGGTGGTGTGTTGGATGTGTTGGATTGGCCTTATAAGGTCAGCTACAGTGCCAGGTGCTTTTCAATCTGCTGCCTCTCTTCTGGGACTCAGAGTGAGTAAGTTTGTGTGTGCACCCTTTAAGAGTGAGTCTCAGTTTCCTGTAGCCCTCCAGTTCTCCTGGTCTTAAGGCCTGCTGGTTTTCAAAACCTGTTAAAGGGGCTTATCTTCCCAGTGCTACTCCCCAAGGCTGAGGTCCCCAATATGGAGACTGAACCCCTTGCTGCTTAGGGAGGATCTTCCAACTTGTGACATCCTCTTCCTCTTTTTGGTCACCCACCAGGGATGTGAGACCTCACTAGATTGCTTCTTTTACCCTCCTATCCATCTTGGTGTAGTTTTTTCTTTATATATTTAATTGTAGAAGAGCTGTCCTGCTAGTTTTCCGGTTATTCTCAGAGATAGTTGTTCTATATGAAATTTTAGCTCTGGTGTATCCGTGGGAGGAGGGAGCTCAGGGTCTTCCTACTCCGCCATCTTGATCCCATCTCCTGCTTATTTTACTATCTTAATTTAAAATACATTGGACTTCCCTGGTGGCACAGTGGTTAAGAATCTGCCTGCCAGTGCAGGAGACAGGGGTTCGAGCCCTGGTCCAGGAAAATCACACTTGCTGCAGAGCAACTAAGCCCATGTACCACAACTACTGAACCTGCACTCTAGAGCCTGTGCACCACAACTACTGAAGGTCACACGCCTACAGCCTGTGCTCCACAGCAAAAGAAGCCACTGCAATGAGAAGGCCTGAGAAGCCCACACACCACGACAAAGAGTAGCCCCTACTCACCTCAAATAGAGAAAGCCTGCACACAGCAATAAAGACCCAATGCTGCCAAATAAATAAATTTATATTAAAAAAAAAAGGTGCTATGGCTAACTCTAATATATTAAAAATAAATAAATAAAATATGTTGATATAACTTCAAGAAGTTATGCAAATATAATAACTATAAAAGAGTAAACAAAACTCCAAAGAAGTGGTAATTTGTCAATTTAAAAAAATATATATCAATATATATATATATAGATAGATAGATCTTGTGTTGGTAGAATGTAGCAATTCATAAGTAAATTTGTTTCTGTATAAAATAGTAAATTGACCCTATTATCAACTGAAGACACTTTATATTAGCTTATGAAATGGGAAAATATGTGGTTTGAAAAAGTGACCAAATGCAGACTTTGAAGGAATCTTGAATCCATGTGCTATCCCTTCAGAAAATACAAGGGGCTTTTTATAGTGGTGTTCCATGAAGGATGGCAATCATGTCTACAAAGAAAATTACTAACTTTGCATTAAATGGAATAGAACCCTATGTTTCTAAATAAATGAGAACAAAATGGACAGTATTCTTTCTATTTTGCCTTTTATCAAACTAGATTTATATACACATTTAGGCTTTTGGTGTCATATCTAAGAATCCTTTGTCAAATCTGAAGATTTTCCCTCACTTTTCTTCTAAGAGTTTTATCATTTAAGCTCTTGCATCTAGATATTTGATGCACTTTGTGTTAATTATACTGCGAAGTAAGGGTTCAGCTTCATTCTTTTGCATGTAACTCTCAAGTTGTCCACCATTTGATGAAATGACTACTCCTTACCCATTGAATACTTGTATTAATTTACTAGGGTTGTTGTAACAAAGTACTACAAACTGGGTGGCAGAGATTTCTTGAAAATGATTCAAATGGAGTGGTTAAGGTACCTGAACTTTATGACATATTCAGGAATTTTATACTCCTGTACACAAACATAGACACAGAGAAACATATCTAAAGGCCTAGAGAAGAGCATTTATTAAATGACTGATCAAATCATCTTAAAAACATGAGGATTAGAGAGAATCTTTTCCCCTTAATTATACTTAGTTTAGATAAAATAGAAACATAGACAATACCTGTTTTAAAATGCATGCTTTAAGAAAAAAATAATTCTCTACAACTTTTAACCAAGACATATATTTTGTGAGTACTTGTTTTACTTAACAATTTATTACTTAGTTGTTTTCATAGTCATGGAGTAAGGATATTCTTTCTACCATGATATAAGAGGCCATACAGATAAATATTAATAAAGATATATATTTTTAAATTATATAAAGCATAAAAATAATATATAAAAGTCACAGGTATGTAAAAACTTCTAGCAAAAATATTTATAACAAATATAATAAAATAATGTTTTCTTCAATATGCAAAGATTTTTATGAATAAATAAGTAATAAAATTAAACCAATAGAAAAATAGGTAAAGAACATAATGAAAGATTGAATTATGTGTTCACAATATTATTTTTCTCCATGTTCTTTTCATGTGCCCATACCCCACTGAATTTGGTCTTGACTTGTGACCCACTTTGGCAATGGAATGTAAGGGGATATTTTGTCACATCTCAGATGCTCCTACATCTGAACAGCTTTAGATATTACTGTGTATCTTGACAGGGATACACAGGGATACACATTTTAGATACTGACCATGGCTGCAACCTGGGTTTCAAAATGAGTACACTCACAGAGACGATCCCAGAAAAGCCAGTATAAACCCACTTACTTTTATAGCATAAGCAAGAAATAAATGTATTTTGTCATAAAACACTGAGAAATTGGATTATCACAGTTGTAAAGGCTGACTTATACAAACATAGACTTAAAGTTCAAAGAAAAATAGATACAAGTAGCCAGTTAAACACAGGAAAATATGTTCAACTTCACTCATGTTTAAAAAATGCAAATTAAAACAGCAATGAGATATACTTTATTTAGTTTATCATATTAGCTAAGATTTATAAACAATGTTGACAGTACTTTGAGAAAATTAAGCATTCTCAAACACTATTGGTTAAAGTTTAAAGTCATTCAACCTCTTTCTCCTATGAAAACTTTAAAAGCACATGCCATAAGAGATAGCAGTTCCACTTTGGGGAATTTTTTCTACCTATAAATTCAAATATGGACACAAAGACATATGTGAGGTGATGCTCATTGCATATTCCTTTAAATAGTAAAAAGCAACATGATATGTGATGTGATCAAAAAAAAAAAATGTAAAAAATGAGAAACCCTCAAAAACTCCAAAAAACAAACTGAAAACCCAAGCAAAATAATAAAGAATGGGAAAAAAGAAAATTAAAAGAATAGGGAATTGATTAAATACATTAATAGGCTACTGTAGAATAACTAGCCATTTAAGAACATAATTGGAAGGATACTAATTTTAAAAATCAAGTTTCACAACAGTGTCCCAATATAATTTCTTATATTTTTGAAATATTCAGATATGTGTATAGAAATTATCTATACTTAAGAAAATAGTTTAAATGTTATATCTTGCAAATTTTCCTGTGAAGCTGCTAGTGCCACAGTGAAGAAACTTCTACTTATCACTATTTGCTACTCTATATGAATATTTGGACCATATTATGTATTATTTTCATGTTTAGAAAACTTAGTTTAAGAGTAAAATTAAATAAAATAAAAATCTGTTTTAAAAATATTTGAGCTGAGTTATCAATTTTGATCTCACACCAGCATGCTCACTATCCTGGACCCATGAGACTCTGCCGCCCCCTGTGGCAGAAAACATAAATTGAAGATGAAGGTATTAAAAGGAAAAACAAACAAACAAAAAAACAGAGACAAGGTTTAAGGCTTAAAATACACAGTTGCTATTTGGGGAAATCACCTGGAATCATGTGATCTCCTAATTTTGTACTGAATACAAAATAAATATGTAGATTTATTTATGAATTCATATAAAATTAGGGAAGCAAGTAAAACAACATCTCCAAGATCTTCTTTACATTTCAAATACAATGTGCCCCTTATGCAAAAAAAAAAAAAAAATTATAACTCACAGCTGGCCTCTCATTAATGGGTCTCACATTTTTTCTAGCCCAGAGGGCTTACCTGTATTATTGATTTTAAATCAGATAAGAAATTCTCAGGACTTTCTGCTCTTTGCTTCTTAGATTGTGATTTCACATGCAAATGAATTTCAGTGTTTTAACTGGATCAGACAAAAACTCAGTGAAGAAAAGACATTCATACAGGCATTTGCCTATAGACATATGACGTCTCTTGCCTTATCTCTTTTATCCCTCATGGGTAGATTCCCCAGGCCCTGCTGAGTCAGGTTAAGTTAGCTTAGAAAAATTTCAATTTTGTGTACCATTCACTGACAGAAGCATTGAGTAACTAATAAAAGGAACCACAGGGAGTAGTTTCAGTCTGCAGTTTCTGTCATGGGGAAAAATTAATCACAAATTGTTATATACAGGAACATCATTTTTAAAACTATGATTTAAAAGGGCACAATCAGCTAATTGAAGCCAGAAGAGAAATGCTTAAATAATGTATAAAGTGAATATCTTGGTAGAACTATTTTTTAAACATTTTAAAAGGTTTTTTTTTCCTTCTGTGGCTTGAAACATTCCCAGGAAGTAATGATACAGAAAAATAACTGGAATAGAAAAATTGAAGCAAAAATTTCCCAAATACCACAGAAAACAGAAATCAACCAGTCAAGCAGAGTAACTACATAAAACTTGTTTATTATGTTATCCATATTATGAATTTTTGAGAGGAAATATGGCGTCATAGGCATTCATTTTTTGTCCCATTCTAATTGACAGCAGTGACATTTATACATTGAACCTAGAAAGATTTATGTATAACTCCTCTCCCAAACAAAGAGGAGAATGGAACCAAATTCAAATCACAATTCCACTAGATTTAGGGACGTGCTTTTGGAATATTGATCTTTGCCCTCCAGGATTTCAACTTGAGTGTTCTGCAGAGATAATATAGCAAAGGCTTTACTAGCAGTATGAATAAAGAGTCTGTAGCATTCATAAGGAAACAATGTAATGCTTCAGTTAAAAGTCATGGAAGTCCTATTCCATATCCGTCGACGTGTAATAAATTACCCCAAAACTCAGTGGTTAAAAAAACCAAAATTTATCATTTCATAGTTTCTGTGAATCAGAAATCTGGGTACAGCTCAGCAAGATCTTCTAATTCAGGATCTCTCAAAAGGTTGCAATGAAAATGGTGGCCAGTGCTGGGGAGTTATCTCAAGGCTCCAGTGGGGACAGATCCACATCCAACCTCACTTAAATGATTGTTAGCAGGACTTAGTTCTTCAAGGGATGCTGCCAAATGGAGACCCTCAGTTCCTTTCTAGCTATTGGTCAAAGACTGCCTTTAGTACATTACCACAATGTCTTTTCCAGCACAGCAACTTTCTCCATCAAAGCCAGCAAGAAAGTCTGCTAGCAAGGTAGAAGTCATCTGTCTTTTGTAACTATCATGGAAGTGACATTTCATCAACTTTGCTATATTATATTGGTTAGAAGTGAGTCACCACATCCAAGTTACATTCAAGGGGATGAAATTTACAAAACAGCTTGAAAATGAAGAGTTGGAGATCACTTTAGGCCATTTTAGAAGTCTGTCTACCACAGAAAATTTCAAACTAAAAGTGATTTTCTTCTCTGAAGATATGTAGCAAGCCACCAGTACATTTCTGTTGCCTTTGATAAATTCGCTGAATAGAAAAGCTAATGACAATGCTGATTTTATTAGTTAAAGTGTTATGACATTAACAATAAAAGGTTTTTGTGGTGAGACATAACTTACTAGTCTCATTTTTCTAAAGATTTCTTTAAAATTTATTTCTAATGCTTCTACTGTCAACAGTTGTAATGAAATGCCTTTCATCAATAAAATCAAATTGACCATTGTCAATTTTGGAACAAATATTATGGAACTTATTGCAGCACCAAAACCCTCCTCTCAAAACATACAGCCCTTTGGACTTTTGTAGAAATGATAACTAGTCAAAAAGCAATTTGGCTCACTGAATTATATGGAAATTCTTTTTTAAAAGAGAAAAGATGGATGATTTAATTGGTGCTCATGAAGCTAGATTAACAATACAAAAGTAAACCACAAAGAAACATAAAAAGAAAATGAATCAAAAAGCAGTTATTAATAAAACAGACAACAACCAAAAGAGAGAAAAATAAAACTAAAAGATAATTATTTGAAAAGTCTAAGAAAATAAACTTCTCAAATCAAACTCAGTAAAAAAGAAGGACATTAATACATCAGTGTTTCAAAAAGGTAATAATGAACACTTTTATGTTAATAAAATTTTAAACTACAGATAATATAAATAATTTTCCACAATAGCAGTTTTCAACATATTGATCTCAGGAATTCTGCACTCTTAAAATTATTGAGGATCCCAAAGGGTTTCTATTTATGCAAGCTGTTTCTATCAACATTTATAGTTTAAAAATGAAAAACAAATGTTAAAACATACATGTATTAATTTATTTTACAATGTAACAATAGTAAATACATTACATGTTTATAAATGTAAATAACATATTTTATAAAACAGTAGCTATACTTTTCTAAAACAAACAAAAAAATGTAGTGAGAATACTATGTATCTTTAAAATTTGGTTTAATATCACATTAAATCTGCTAAAATATCACAGCCCTATCTCTGAAACCTTGAAAAATTCCACTGCACACTTGTGAAATAAAAAGAATGAAAAAAGGTAAATAATATTTTAGTACAGTGTAATTGTGAAAATACTTTTTACCTCACAGACCTCCTGAAAATTTCTCCAGAAGCCACAGGGGTTGTTGGAGCACAATCTAAGACAAGCTTTTCAACAAAAAAAAAATATACAAACAAAATTTCAATCAAGAAAAAACAGAAATGACTAAATCTGTCACCTTTAAAGTAAATTATAAGCAATCAAAAATTTCCTAGAAAAATGGTACAGATGAACCAGTTTGCAGGGCAGAAATTGAGACACAGATGTAGAGAACAAACGTATGGACACCAAGTGGGGAAAGTGGCGGGGGAGGGGGTGGTGGTGTGATGAATTGGGAGATTGGGGTTGACATATATACACTAATATGTATAAAATGGATAACTAATAAGAACCTGTTGTATAAAAAAATAAATAAAATTCAAAAAAAATCAACTAAAAAAAAAAATTTCTGACAATTTCATCCCTACCCAAAGGGGACAGAGACAGGGAAAATACTAGGTCTAGACAAGTTTTACTAATCTGTCAAGAACAGGTAACCCCAAATTTGTAGAAAATAGATTAAAAAAATAATCACTCTATGTGGTCAGCATAACTCTAACAAAAAATGCAAGTAAGCTTATTGCAAGGAAAGAAATTTTCAGCTATCTCACTACTAGAATTAATGAGAGAGTTCACTGGGATTTATGGAGATGAGATCAGAATACAAAAATGAGTAACATTTATATATTCTACCAGTTTCTCTATTTAGGTATTAGAACAGGGAAAAAGAACATAATTTTCAAAGGCAATATAAAGCATTTGGTATCTGGGTAAAACTCTAACAAAGGGTGTCCCTTTATGAGGAAAATTAAAACACATTATTGAAGGACACACACACAAAAAAAAAGGTCTGAAAAAAAAATGTACCACATTCCTTTATGGGAGGACTCAATAATCTTTTAAAACAAAGTCAATTTTCACCAAATTATTTTACGAATTCATGAAATTTACATCAGTAGTTCAATTTTCAATTATTTTAAAAATGATATTTGACAGACTATTTCTGATACTCTGCTGCTTACTATCAAAAACTAGGAGCTTTAGAGAAAATGCAGAGTCTCAGGCCCTATTCCAGACATAATGGAATCATCCAGACCACAGTTACATGGACATCAAAGTTTGAAAAGCAGCCATCTTCCAGAAATCTAAAAATGACCAAAATACTCAAAGAGGGCTTCCCTGGTGGCGCAGTGGTTGAGAGTCCGCCTGCCAATGCAGGGGGATGCGGGTTCGTGCCCTGATCCGGGAAGATCCCACATGCCGTGGAGCGGCTGGGCCCGTAAGCCATGGCTGCTGAACCTGTGCATCCAGAGCCTGTGCTCCACAATGGGAGAGGCCACAACAGTGAGAGGCCTACGTACCGCAAAAAAAAGAAAAAAAAAGAAAAACTCAAAGAACAAAAATAAGAACTGGGGTTTCCTGCCCTATAAGATATCAAGAGTTAATGTTACCAGGATAACATTTAAGGCAAAGTGGCATTGATACATGGATAGATGATCAATGAAACAAAATATATAATAGGAATAGACCCTATTTTATATATCATGGTATCATGACATAAGATAGATAAAACATTACAAGTTAGTGGTGATAGGATCATCTAGTCAATAAATATCTTTGAGACAACTCTGTGTGTGTGTGTGTGTGTGTGTGTGTGTTAGTTATTGATCAAATACCTTACATGTGAAAAGCAGGATTTTACAGATATTTAAAGTAATTAAATTAAAGCAAATATCTTTTCAAGTTTGGTGAAAGGAAGGATTCACTATATGTGTTAGTCAGCTTGTGCTGCCATAACAAAATACCATAGACTTGGTGGTTTAAACAACAGATATTTATTTTCTTACAGTTCTGGATACTAGGCATCCAAGATTAAAGTTTTAGCAGATTTGGTTTCTGTTGAGAGGTCTGTTCCTGGATTGCAGATGGCCACTTTGTCCTCACATGGCCTTTCCTCTGGGCATATTTTTTGAGGGAGACAGGCGAGATCCCTTATCTTCTTATAAGTTGTATCAGATTAGGGCCCCACCTGTTATGAACTAAATATTTGTGTCCCTCCCCGCATTCATATGTTGAAGCTCCAACTCCCATTTTGACTGTATTTAGAGATAGGACCTTTAAGGAGGTAATTAAGGTTAAATGAGGTCATAAGGGTGGGACCCTGCTCTGATAAGATTAGTGTCCTAATAAGAGACACTAGAGAGCCCAGTCTTTGTGTACACATGGGGCCATGTGAGCACACATCAAGATGGAGGGAGGGTAAGACAGTAGAAGAGCCCTCAGGATGAAACTTAACTTGCCAGCACCTTGATTTTGGACTTCCCAGCCTCTTTAACTCTAAGAAATAAATTTTGGTTGTTTAAGCCACCCAGTCTGTGGCTTCTTATGACAGCCTGAGCAGAATAATACACTATTCTTATGACCTCATTTAAACTTAATTACCTCCTAAAGACCCTATCTCTAAATATAGTCACATTGAGGATTAGGGCTTCAACATATGAATTTTGTGGAGACACAGTTCATTCTCTAGCACTGTACGAAATACAAAAACACAAAGCAAAACTTAGAAGATTGATTAATATGATTGTTTTACATAAAATCATCTGTAAGACAAATATACTTTAAACAAAATTAGAGTACTATCCATAGATGGTGAGAAGATATTTTCAACATTTATAACAAATGAAAAGTACTGAGAAAATATAAATAACTGCTGCAAATCAATAATAAAAGACAAATAGCTGATAAGGAAATATGTGCAGAGGATATAAAGAGGAATTACTAAACAAGGAAATACAATGGCCAATAAATATATGAAAAGACTCTCAACCATTTTGCATTTCTCTAGGGAAATGCAAATTTTGAAAAATGAGATTCTTTTCATACTCAGCTGATTAGCAAAATAAAAATGAATCTGGCAATATCAAGTATTTGTGGGATGTTGGAGAAAGAAAACTCTCATTTTTTGTTGAAGAGTATATTGGTAACACCACTTAGAAGTTTCAGTCACCCTAGGATAATTGAACACATGCATATTCTATGACATAGCCATTACACTTTCATTATATACCCTACTGAAATTCTCTCACCTATTGAGAAGAAACCATGCACAGGAATGAGCCCTGAAATATTCTTTGCAGGAGTGAAAAATTGGAAGTAATCCCAATGTCTCCATCACTAGTGAAATCAGTATATAAATTGTGGTTTGTTTATGCAATGGAATACCACAGAGGACTTAAAAGGAGTAAAGTAGACTCTATATAAACCAACATACATAGACTTTTAAGCAGAATGTTGAATGGAAAAAAAAAAAAGCAAGTCACAGAATATTACCCTAAATAAGATAAATTTTATGTAACCTCTGTGAAGGTGGAAGACGCAAGGATCATGAGAGCTTGCAGAATGAGTCACTTACTCCATTCTTGCTTTCAGGGACAACCTTGAGGTTTTATATCTTATGGGATTTTTTTAGAAGAAAAGCTTTCTGGACCAGTACAGTGGCGGAGGGCGGGTGGTAAAAGCAAGAGCAATATCTAATATCTATGCTGGTCTCAGAGTAGCTGTTCCTTGACTGTCTGGGATTTAACCACAGCACAAAAACATAATAGGGGTGTCCAGATAGTTTAGCGCTGACCTTAGAACTAATGAAATTCAGGTAGCAAAGGTCAATGGGATATGCTGATCTTATCCCTCCAGATGAATGCACATAATTACACTTAAGGCATGCTCTGATAGGTGTTACCTTCCATAAATCCCATTCCTGGCTATGTCTATAATGGTTTGATCTTTTCAAATGGATTATCTCATAATTATGCTTGCCCTCATGATTTAATGAGGTATTTCCTGAATACAAAGTGTTTTCAGAGAGGTATTAATTCTTCAAAGTCCTGGAAAAGTCTTGTGTACTTGAAATGGAGGCTAGGGCTGATTAGTTTGTGGTTGGCCAGGTGAGTGAGAAAGAGAGAGAATCCCACAAGGCCCAGGTATATAGCTCAGGGTTGTTCTCAGCAGCTGCAGCATCTGGGGAAGTGGCTATACAACAGCTTCCTAGACCAGCTGCTCTGGCTTTCTGCCAGCTCCAGGGAACTAGGACAACTTGCAAGCAATGGGAATCTCCAAGTTTCTTGGAGAGATTTAGTTATATTTTAAAGGGTTTACCGTACTCTTCCTAACCAACAGCTCTGTGAATAAGAGGGTCTGAAAGAGACCAGTGACAGAGATGAGTATTTTCACTGTAGACATCTTTATTGCAATTTACAGGCCTGATTCAGACCAGGTTATTGCAAATTACTCTTTTAATGCCAAAGTTTTATCATAGTCACCTGTATAACTTAAGCACTTCTGGAATTTCCCATTTTAAGCCCAGCATTCTGCATGCCAACTGGTAGCATAATTCATTTTTAGCCTATCACTATGTTCCTGAATCTGTTTATCAACCTGATTCCTCTCTCAGCACTGATAAGAGTACATTATGCAGATGTCTTGAATTAAAGTTCTAATTGACAGAACACTTGAACTTGACTAAGATAAATGCTAAATAAACTGGATTTTTACCTTTGTTTATCTGCTGTTAGCATTTCTGTAAATGTTTAGAAGAGAAAAATCTCAACCACTGAACAGCTTTTTATTTAAATCATGGAAGCTAGTTACTTGTTAATTCCAAATATTAATTTGAAAAGTTTTGCACCAACAAAATTCAAACTTTCATAGTAAACTGACTTTACTTATTTTGCTTACTACTTGAATGTGAAATATTTGTAATGTTTTTTAACAATATATTAAATATTTGAAAAATTTAGAAGACTTAAAATTTATATTTTACTTCTATAATAATGAAAAATTTTGTATTGCTCAGTTGTTGTCGTATGCATTGCTTATCCATAATTTTAGACTTCTTTATCAAAGTTTGCTACAATTGCTTCAACAAATACATTTTAAGAAATTTAAGAAAGAAATCATAGGTTAATTATTTTTTTCTGGTTACTGACGACTATTTTGTGGAAAGAAAAACTGCTTTGTTATGATGCCATTGATAGGAAATATATAACTTTGTATTAATTTTTATATTGTATGTACCTGAAAAAATTTCCCTAACACTTGAAGGTAATTTTGTTATTAATTTCTTATGTTTACCAGAAAAATATTTTTATTTAACATTATTGTTGCCATTAACATTCTTTAAGCATAACATTTGATATTTGCTTTAATTTATTTAGAGATCACCTACCTTGCTTTCTAAAATAGATAAATAAACCAGTCAATCAGATAAATATTACCCTGTTACTGTAATTTTCCTCTGCTCTGACTTCTCTTTTAATAACTTTGTACTCAATTGAACCAAAATAAAAGGAACATATTTTCTACATTGTGACACTTTAATAGAATTTTTTGACAAATATTATCTCTAAATATAAACTTTAAATGTTTTCCTTTTTCACTGTTGATCAGCAGAGTAGAGTATTTAATATATCATATCCCACTAAAACCAAGAAACTGGTTTGTTTCTTGATCACTGTTTCAGACATACTAGATGCATTTGAATATTTGAAATCTTGGGTTTTATTTTTTTCTTGTTTTCAGATATTGAGGGCTTTTAAAAAAACAGTGACCACCATTAATATTTTTTTAAACTTCTGTGTTTAGCACTATTATAGGAACATCTTTTTAAAAGTAATGTTATAGTGTAGTTGAACTATTATATACACATAGGAAAGACATTTTAATGGAAATAAATGATATAAGCTTAGAGTTCAAAGTGTAGATGGACCAATGGATCTCAATTTTCATGCCAATCTGACTGATGGTTTCAGCTTGAACCCCTCTTTTGTATTCAGAATTTGTTTTTATAACATCATTGGGAAAGACTGTCATAATGATAGAAGCATAATTAAGTTCAAGGTGGTCTAATAAAAATTAAGCATTTTCCATTCCTGACATAAAATATTAGGAACCAAAGTATTTTCAGAGAGTTGAATAAGCATAGTTCATTTTAAGAGATGTGGGTGAAAGACCTGGTTAAATTAGAAGATTTACATTGTAGAGTACTAGAAGATAAACTCTAGATAGTTATGTTTGGAAAAGATTGAAAGCCAGTCTCAGGCATTTCTATCCATCCCATTTAAAAGGATCAACATGACTGAAAAATAACTATGAAACAATATTGGTGAGGATCTTTTGAAGGAGGAAAAAAGTTGAATAAGGAAGACCACTTGGAAACTACATGGCCATTAAAGGTGTTAACTAATTAGGCCTGGAATTAGGGCTGTGGCACTGAGAACTGAAAATAATTGGTACATTACTACTTTATCTGTTTTTTTTTATACCTGAGAAATTATTTTTAAAGTTAAAAAAAAATTACTAATTTGACATGAGTTGTAGAAAATGGTATTTTATATAATATTTAAGCTATTGCTAGCTGTTATGATAAATAAAATCAAATGTTTTAGTGGCTGTATACAATGGAATGTTATTTTACACTCAAACAATTGTTCAGATTTTACTTGTAACTGAGTGACTTTCTTCCACATGATAATTTAGGTTTTCATCTTTTGGCTCTATCCCTTCTTAGGGCCTTGGAGACCTCTAAATTCATACAGTAGAAAGGTAAAGGAAAGGTGGAGAAGATACAACTGCTTCTTTAAACCTCAGTCCAGAGTGATATATATTACTTCCAATCATATACCAATGGAATATGTCCTAGATGCAAGGAAAATGGGAAATATATTCTGTGGTCGGGCAGTACTTCTCAGCAACAACTCCCTCTATGTATGGAAAGGGGGAGTATGAAGTTTGGTGTCTAGCAAGCCATCACTGCTACAGAGACCATCTAACAGAAACATTAGCCAAATATCTCAGTTTACATAAGCATTGACAAGAATCCAGATGATATAACTCCAGTCATTGGTTTATTCATTCGTTTAATGACTATTTACATAGCTTTCATTTTGGGTCAGGCACTATGGTAGATATTATGGATAATTTGTTGAGGCAACACTAAAATCACATTCAAGCTGAATGGCTACTCTGCTTTACCATATTAAGTTACATATATTGAAATTATTACAATGAATTTGTTCAAAAACTACAGCTCCTAATCCATTTTTTAATAGCTAAGTATTCAGGTTTGGAGTCAGGTAGGGATTGTATAAATTAATAGATAACTCTGGCACTTAATGACTCTTTGGCTCTAAGTACTTTGTTTATAATGTTTATGCCTCACTTTCCTTATTTTGAAAACAGAAATAAAGCCAATAATTGCTTTATTAATTCATTTATTCAATAAGAATTTATTGAGCACCTACCATGAGCACCTATGATGTGCTAAGTTCTGAGGATATGTGACAAAATAATTCAGGTTAAGTATCTAGGTTCTTAGTGCTTAAACTATAGATGGTGTGTCAGTAGTTCTTAAGTTCTGTAGAGAAAACTGAAACACAGTAATGGATATAGAGAATGCCAACCTTTTGAAATGTTGGTGTTTTAAATAGGGTAGTCATGAAAGGTCTCTCTGGTAAATTGACATGTGAGAATAAATCAGAAGGAAATAAGAGAACAATCCATTAGTAGTAGTAAATTGACAGAATAATATTCCAAAGCATGCAGCAGATGCAAATATTATAAAACAGAAATGTGCTTGTTGTGTTTAAAGAACAGGAAGGAAGCTCAAATTTTGGGACTGAGGATATGAGAAAAGTAAGTATTGACCAAGAAGGCCTTATCATTTCCCCCAGCTTGACTAAACTTTGGACAGGATTCTTTCTAAGTCCCTGACCTCCCTTTTCTAAAAACATTTATTTTATTTTTATTTTTATCATTATTATTTTTTTGCCGTACGCGGGCCTCTCACTGCTGTGGCCTCTCCCATTGTGGAGCACAGGCTCCGGACGCGCAGGCTCAGCGGCCATGGCTCACGGGCCCAGCCGCTCTGCGGCATGCGGGATCCTCCCGGACCGGGGCACGAACCCGTGTCCCCTGCATCGGCAGGCGGACTCAACCACTGCGCCACCAGGGAAGCCCTAAAAACATTTATTTTAGAAAACTTAAAATTGTAAATTCTTTCTCTACTTCTTTGAAATATATGTAAATCTTCTCCCAGTCTCTTGCCAGTTTTACAACCCAGGAAATGTCTTTCTCAAGGTCATGGGAACCATCTCTTTGAAATGTAAACATTGAAATAGATAGCACCCCTATCTACCAGTCTCTGTGGGAAGGTAGGAACCTAGTTTTGGAAGGCACATTGCTCCAAGTTTTAAAAAACTACCAACTGTCATGAAGACAGAGGGATAGGTGAAGCTGTATCTTTCTTTTGGTAAGGCCAATTAGCAAATACAGGTGACCTATGATTCCCCACTACCCCAGGTTTTAAAAGCTTTCCAGCCCTCTGTTTCAGTGGAGTTAAGTTCAGTTTCTCTCCCCCTATGGCAATAGTCTTGAATAAAATCTTTCTTGCCTGTTCAATTTTTATAGTGCTAGGAGGCCTCATAGTTAGGCAAAGCCCAGGTCACAAATGGTCTTTTGACCATGTCAGTAATTTGGCTCTCTTTTGAGTGAGTGGAACCTTCTCTGTAGTTTTAAGTCATGATACACCTTATGTTCCAAAAGGTTCACTCTGGCTATCATGTGGTGTGTAGACATGGGAGGTAAAAACAGAAAAAAGTTAAGAAGTGATTTCAGTGATCCAATCAGTTTGTCTCTAAAAGGAAACACTCCCAACAAGCTGAACTTTGAACCATACAACTAGTTCTTCATTTTGCATGGAAGGAAAAAGACATTCTAAGGTAGTGATTCATGGACATTGACTAATTATTTGTTTAGTTGGTGTGTAACTTGGAGAAACCAGATTGGAAGATTTATGTCAAGGAGGTCTAGGTAAAAGGCATTAGTTTTTGACCTCTCAGAAAGATGACAGAGTATGAGGATATTTGTATCTTATTTGAATGTTTACCAGAGAGTGGTGACTGTCTGCTTCGTTCCTCAAAAAACCTGGCAACCCAGGCTCCTGTACCACCTTCTTCTGAAATCTCTCTAGAGCTATGTTTAGTGGTTTCTTGCATTTTGCTGATCTCTGCTTGCCTTGCCTCCACATTTGTTTGGTCTCAGAAGTTCTAACATCATTATTTTAGTTGTTTTATTTTACCCCCTCCATTGAACCACCTGGTGTGTGATTTTGGTTGTTTTACAATCCCTGACTACTCACTGAATTGGTTACTTTTTTATTCTATGAAGTAATTGAGCACTAATGCATTCTTTAGGATACAGCAATGATTAATTTGTCAGTTTATTGTTGAGAGGAAAGTTTAGTTTCTCTGCTTGTTCTTTTATTTGGCTAGTTTTTGTTGTGTTGAAGAAATTGTATTTAATATTTTATTTGGGTCTTCCAAGATAAAGAATCAAGGGACCTGGGAAAAATGATCTTATTTTCTCTGAAACAAATGCATATCTGGCTTTAGATCTATGTATAGAAATGGCATAAGAAGTGAGCATGGGCCAGTCCACCTTAACTATACAGTTTCTTGGGTAGGTTCCATCAACTATATATAATATTGTTCAGAAAACCAATTCCCATAAAGATTTCTCCTGTATCACTTCCCAAACAATGTCTATCTTGAGTAATGAAAAAGTGTCACAGAGGTACATAGCAATACATGAGCAGAAATCCTGCAATAGCTTTTGAGGTATGGAGGAAAAAATGTGAATTCAGCTTCTATGTCACAGTTTCCTCATTTGTAAAATCAGAGTAATACTACTTATCTGTCTCTCTTGGGTACTGTAAAATTAATTAGAATGTTATAGTTCTTTGAGAAACATGAATGAAAGTGACTCTACAAGAGCAGATTTTGATTGTCATTCTTAATGTTAATGCTAACAATAAAAAATAATATTTCTGTGCTTTTTCCTGTTTTAGTTAGTGATTGGTAATTCATAATTATTAAATACTATGGAAGACTGCATATTTAAGGAAAGAAAATACAGCTTTAGAAAAATTTTATGATGGGGTGGTTGTGGGATGAATTGGGAGATTGGGACTGACATATATACACTAATATGTATAAAATAGATAACTAATAAGAACCTGCTGTATAAAAAAATAAAATTCAAAATTCAAAGAAAATAAATAAAATATTAAATTTCTTCTTTCCTGAAAAATTAAAAAAAGAAAAACAGAAAAACTTTATGAAATAGAATGTAAAATCCACGAGGGAAGGAATTTCTTTGTTTTGTTCACTGCTATGTTCTGAACATATACAAGCATGCCTGACACCATTCAGTATATATTTGTTTAATGACTATGTGTAAAAGGTATTTTGTTAACACATGTGCATTCATAGTTATATCAAAAAACTCACCACAAAATTATCAATCTGAATTTTTGTCTACATCAAAAACCATACCACACACACACATTTTTCCAAGTAAATAATTAATTACAATATGTAACTGCTCCATAAGCAACCATTTAAACAGAAGATTAAAAGAAATATCTTTCTTAAACCAAAAAAATCTAGATAACAAAACCATATTAAGTTATAATAATAGTTATTTTGATACTATAATATTATAAATAAGAGCTATTGAAAATGCTACTTTAACTCTTATTTCCTGTATTTATATGATGATTATAAATTATTTCATGTAATTGTTTTAATATGTTTCTTGGATTTTAATGCATCAACATAGGCCCTTCCTGTGTAGTATATTTTTTTCCCTGCATTTACACAAATATTTAGTTTGATGAAATACAGTCCACCCTCCATATTCACAGATTCTGCATCCATGAATACAGAGGACCGACGGTACTAAGCCATTTTATGTAAGGGACTTGAGCATCCACAGATTTTAGTATCCGAGGGAAGTGTGGAGGAGTGTGGGGGAGGTGTTGGAGACGGTGGTCCTGGAACAAGCCCCCTTCAGATACTGAGGGTCGACTATATTGCCAAATTCTCATGTCATTTTACTTTGTTCCCAAAACCCTCTATCCCTCCAGTCTGATAGAAACCTGAAATTCAGAACAGGTATTCTTACCATGGAATTATATTAATAACCTTAACTAACGAAAGCAACATTTCAGTGACTTGCATTTATGAAACTGGCAAAACTAACTTGTCATTCTGTCAGGTACCTAATCTTAAGACAGTCTGTAAAATATGAAGGTAACTCTAGTTGATAATATAAGAAATTATTCCATTTGGACTTCTTCAAAGCAAAACAGAAGAAAAATATAAATAAAACCCATCACAATATTGTTATCTCTCAGAATTACTACTTGATATTAGTGTTATTATTATTATTATTACTGTTGTTGCTTTGGTATTCATAGTTTGATGCTGCCTTAGCTTTGTGGGCTTGATTTCCTTATTCTAAAATCCAGGCCTCTCCTGTCACTGAACATTCCTTCATCTCATCTAGGGAAGGAAAATTTACATCATTCTTTATGTTTTCCTCTCTCTTTTTAGGCAAATGTCTATTCCCCCTTTTCAATGGTCAGTGATCTATTCTCCACAAGGAGCCCCATTCATCCAGCATGCTGCTTTCCTTTTGCAGGCTCCTAAAATATACTACTGCCCTACAGATTTTCTATTTAATGTTCATCAACAAATTATGCCTTCCATAAATTCCCATGTTCATATGTGGACATCTCCCAATATATAAATATGGTTAATTTCAAATGTCTATTCTAAGTTGGTTATTTAATGCCTCAAATGTATTATCACTGGAAAACAAGATCATAAATTGCATTTACAGCATCAGCTTAATACCAGAAGCTTTTGAACAATAGTTTTTGGCTATATGGTGCCTAATAATTACAGCAATGTTTATTATGAGAAATATATTTATGTTTCCAAAATGGCAGAACCCATATTTCCAAGACTACAGTGATTTGGGTGTAAGAAATTGATAGGTATGACAAAATAAATATATTTTAAAAATATATCTGTTATGATCACCAGAAGCCCCTCCCAAACCTGGTGCCATTACATTCCATTTGGGTTTTTATAACAAAACAACTTCAAATTCCTTAAGTTTTTCTGAAATTGTGCTGGGAGTCTTTAATGACTGTGTCACATATGCTTTGAGAAATTATCCTATAAGGTAGTATACAGTATCTTGCTTTAGCCTATCTGCTATTTTCCTCCTTTTCTCTTTTAGCTCAATACTCCTTAATTCAATCTCTTATTATTATCCATTTTTAAAGTGTCAGTCCTACCAACAGTGACCACCGACAGTATTGCTTCTTTAATTAGTGTTATTTATTGTCAAGGTTTAGCTCAATGCTGTCACCACCATTGGCTCCTCCACCAATGCCAATGCTGTTGACCTTGCTGATGCTGTCTTCCTCCCAACAGTTCATACACCATTACCAATGTCAGTAACATGACACTTTAAACTCAGTCTTCCAAGGAGATTATAAAGAGCTTGCTCTTTTGCTTTTACTAATTATTTTCTCAAAACCTCTACAGCTTATGTTTAAAAAAAAAATAGAGATCTGAGGTGAGAGAGGGCTTTGCAGTTAGGTAAGAGGTAGAAACTATGGAAAGAAATAAAAAATCTAGGGTGCTGAAAGAGGGTTAAAAGTAAATTAAATGAGAAAAGTCCCCTAAATGCTTTTCCTTCTTATGTCCACCCTTCCTTCATCAACCGTGCCTATTTATACACTAATTTTAAAAAATTCTGAAATATACATAAAAAGTGGGCATAGACACATAACATGTCATTTAAAGGCAAAAAATTAAAAATACCTGTGTAGTTATTCAGACCACCTTATCAAATACTATTTGAAGAAAATGTAATGCCACTGTATATTCTTTTATGAGATGCTTGTTGAGCTCAAAATTTTAACTTTAAATTAATCTATTTTGATATATATGCCTCTCAATATTTCATTTTCACTGCTGTATTGTAATTACTGTATGAGTATACTGCAAATTATTATCCCATTTGTGAATAATGTTAGGGAGGTTGTACTTTTTTGTTGTCACAGACAACATCAATATAAAACATTTTTATAGATGTCTTGATACATGTGTAAGAGTTTTTCTAGGGTAGATAATGAGAAGTGGAATTGCTAGTTATAGGATATGTATGTGCATGTCCCTATTTACTAGGTTACAGAAAACTGATTCCCAGCACGGTAGTAACAATTAAAATTCCCATAAACCAACATCCTTGTCAAAACATGGTATTATCTGACTTTATCCATGCTGTGTGTGAAATTGTGGTTTTAATTTTCATTTCCCTGATTATTAATTAACATCTTTTCATAAATTTTATGGGCCGTTTGTGTTTCTTCTTCAGTGAAATTTCTGGTTATTTCCATTGCTCAATTTTTATTGCTCTGTCTTTATTTTATTGATTCATAGGAATTATTTAGTATTTATTCTGGATATATGCTATGTTAGTTTTATGTGTTATGAAGCCCTTCTCCGGATTGTTGACAGATTTTCACATTTTATAAGTGTATTCTGATCAACATACATTCCACGTGAAATTGTTTTTTTGTGTGTTTTGTGAGATAGTCATCCCATTGTTCCAGGAAAATTTATTGCCCGCGTTATGTCTTCCCAAATTTAGGGGATGTTAGGCAAACATTCGTGTTGTCTAAGACTTTAAGCTCAAACATAGATAATAATTAAGTTACTGGAGCTATAGACTAAGCCAAATGAAGCAGTGCATTTTCCCTCTGGCTGCAGGTACAATTATGTCCCAAGGTTTATTATTCAAAGTAAAGATATTAAGTTTTTTTGTCTCCTTCATTACTGAAGCTCTTAAAATGATAAATTTGACTAGGTTTTATCAGATTCAGGCCCTGATAGAAAAAAAAAAATGCAGAAATGGGAGTCTGGTGACCTGGACTGTAATCTTGGCTGTATGTTATTTCATTTTGCATTCTTGAAAAAGTAAGGAGCAGACTGTGAGTCTCTTAAGTATTATCTGTAACAATATCAAAACAAAAGTATCTCCCTATCCCTACTTATTATTAGGGATATTAGTAAAACTATTAGTAAAACTATAGTTTTAATCCATGATCATGCTCTTGCCCACACATTCAGTTTACGTTTCTTGAGTTTTCAATCTCTCTATAAGCATAAGTCAGAAGCCTAAAATTGGTAAAGGCATTTCAGAAGAAAGGAGGGGCAAAAGCAACTTGCTTAGCAATAACACATTTTCAAAATCAAAGCATTTTCTAGAGACATAGTGGAATAATAATTCATGGGTTGCAATTTACCTATTCTCTTTATTTGATACAATTTATTAATACCTAAAGTTTGCCAGCATATTACTGTTAAGCAGAGCACTGGAAATGTTAAATAACAGAAAGTAATAGGAGTTTTATCACATATGAAAAACAATTTGATCAATTTCTATAAATATATACAAAATAGAAAAAGAAAAGGAAAGGCTGCATTTGCAGTTTAAAGCTATTGGGCAGGTGTGTAATGTCACATGTCTGCAGAAGTATATTTATAAATGCACATTTTAATACCAACTCATTGGCCCTATTCATTAAGGGGAAAAGTGCTGATTAGAAACAATTTTTATTTTTTCAGTGCACCCCAAGAGTTATTTCTTTCTAAAAAAGTAAAGAAATCTATCTAAGTAGATAGTTTAGACTCATTTTTACTGAAATCATAAATTTTTATGAATTCATAAATATTGTTTCTCAGAGATTGTTGCTTAAGCAGTATATATATATATGTAAATACATAACACATAAATTATATACATACATGTATGTTTGCGTGTGTGTAAGGTGACCATGGAATAATTTTATTAAGGAGAAAATAAAAAGCAAACAATAAATATAAACATTTTGTATTATATTCTTCAATAGTTTAAAAATAAACAATGTGAGATTTTAAAAACCATAAAATTCAACATGGCATTAAAGATTAATAAGAATGCTTCTTATGTATTTTCTATGTTTTTCTTTGGGAAGAGCCATTTTTTTCTCTTACGTTTCCTTTCAAAGAAAATATTGCTGTTAGAATCCTTGTTCATTCAAGTCAGATCTCATATAAGTGTGTATATAATTCTGTAATTGGAGCTTTTAAAGTAAGAGTGGTATATGATTTGATTTATGTTTTAGAAACACACATTTATAGCAATGCCAAAGATAATGGAAGGTCACGATATCTGTGAGCCAACCATAGGAGTCAGGGAAATTAGTTAGTAGGCCAGCATTGCAGACCAAAAAAGGGGCAATGAGCCTGCAAACAAGAGAGGTAACTGTGGGAATGAAAAGTAGAAGATAGATCCCAAAGAAATTCAGTAGATGGAATTAACACAATATTCTGACTGATTGAATGTGAGAGATGAGATAAATGGATAAGTTGAAGATCATAATGAGCTTTCCTAGCTTGGATGACTCACTGAATAGTGATTTTATTAACTGAAAGGAAATAAAGAGGAAAGAACAGTTTTGGAGAAGAATATGAGAACTTTGACCTGGAATGTGTTGAAACTCAAGTCTTTTGAGGGGCATCCACATGAAACATATCTAGAAAGCCATTTTAGAATACAGGTCAATATCACATGATAAGGGGGTATTATAAATAAAAATTTGGAAATCATTGAAATAAAGTATTACTCTTATGAATCTATTAAGTTAACCCACTAAAATCATGTCAAATGAGCAGAGAAATGGGCCAATAGTCGAATCCCATGAAAAATGTTTAAGAGTTAGGTAGTGAAAGGGAAATCAGGGCAGAGGGCAAAAGAAGAGTGGCCAGAAAGGAGAGAATCAAATTAAGGGACTGGATATTGTATCATTGAGTTTAAAGATAGAAAGAGTGGTCTACACTATTAATTGCCACATAAACTTAGAGAAGACTTATCATTACAAGAACACTATCAACTTTTAGAACAGTTATCAAAGGAGTGTTTGGGGATGATACCAAATTGCAATGGGTAGGGGAGTAAACTGGGAGGATGAAGAACTGATAATCCCATGGAACTGTCCTCAGTTGTTATCTTGTATATAGTTCTATTTAATGCTATCATAAAACTCCCTTATTACACTTCAACGTGAGTTAGCTCTAAGTTGGTACTGCTGTAAGGCCTATGTTTTTCATAACTATGGGTCCCCTCCTTAACTAATGCTTAACAGATTAGTCCCCAGGCTTAAATATATTTAAAACTGAAATTACAATCATCACCCTCACTCTTTCTGGAAATTTGTAAATTTCCAATCCCTGTAAGTCCTCTCCTCTCTCTGAATGATTTGGTTTGTATGTAGTTATGATGAAGGCTATTTAATACCTCAAAGAAAGAGATTTATTTGAGTCAGGTTTGAATGTAATATCTGAGACAAAACTTAAAAGTACATGAGGGCTTCCCTGGTGGCGCAGTGGTTGAGAGTCCGCCTGCCGATGCAGGGGACACGGGTTCGTGCCCCGGTCCGGGAGGATCCCACATGCCGCGGAGCGGCTGGGCCCGTGAGCTGCGGCCGCTGGGCCTGCGCGTCCGGAGCCTGTGCTCCGCAATGGGAGAGGCCACGGCAGTGAGAGGCCCGTGTACCGCAAAAAAAAAAAAAAAAAAAAAAAAAAAAAGTACATGAGAAGGTGTGAGGAATACCATAATTTCAGAAGATAATGTTTCTAATTGTTAGATGTCTTACCTTAGGACAAGTGAATAGATAATGAATAGAATTTATGACATGCTGGTAAGATCCTTAGGCAAATCTGGTATACGCTCCTTTGAGATCACACTACATATATTAATTCCAATTTTGTTGCTATAAAACATAGATTTAATCATTCTAAAAGCAACTACAACCTGCCTAAGGACTCAACCGTATATACCAGTATAATAACATATCTTATTATTCGCTTAAACGTGAGTTCTACCCTGGAAAACATTTATTACTTAAGGTCCTGGTGGAGGTCTACTCTAAAACACTGTATTTTCTATTTTATATCCTTCACTTAATTTTCAAATTTCCATCTTGCATCCACCATCTTTCCACACATGCTCAGTATGATTTTGAAGTAGCAATACATATCATTTTTATTTTCAGCAGGAAATAACACATTCAAATTTGGATAAATAGAGGAGGGCTTAATAAAAGAACTATATACATAGTTGTGGAGAGGGATACAAAAATCACAGGTGAAAGTAAAATATGCCAGGGCTAGCAAGGTTCCCATACCACCCTTAGGTATTTGGGGTGGAAAAAGGATTTGTTAGTAGGAAATTGAAGATGGAGATATGAAGTATGCCATCTTGTAGAAGCTGAGACCTTTCTGTTGGAAGGTCACAATTTGCAGCATAGCCAAAGGAAGAGAGTAGAGAGAATAAATGTCTAATTCCATTCCCTCCTTGCCTACCTTCCAACCATTAGCAATGGTCCCCAGTGATAGAACCCAGGAGGGAAGGGAGTCTGTTAGTGTAGTCAGTACAAGTTAGCCTCCAGGGACATGGAACTAGAGGGGGAAGCATGAAAAGTAGGTCTGGATGAAGTGAAAAAGTAAATATATCTAATGAACAAAAGAGTGTTCAACATGGTTTGTCCTTAAGGAAATGAAAATGTAAAACAAAATAACATTCTATAGACCTATTAGAATGTTTAAAAAGCAAAACAACAAAATAAAAAACTAATATGACCAGATATTGGTAAGGATATAGAGCAATCTAAACTGTAATATATTACTCTCCAGAGTGATATAATTTGGACGTATTTTGCCAAAACTAAATACAGCTTATGACCAGACTATTCCATTTCTGAATATATAGAAGTTCATTATTTTATGTACCAAAACACTGAACAAGAATATTAATAGCACTATAATAGTCAAAAGTAGAAACAACCCAAATATCCACCAATAGTGGAATAAATGGATAAATTATGATATATTCATATGATGTAATACAATATAGCAATGAAATAGAACATTCAACAACATAAGTAAAACTCACAAATAGTGATTAGTGAAAGAAACCAAACACTAAAGAAAACATGTAGTATGTTTCCATTTACATAATATTCAGAAAGAGGTAAGTTAATCTGTAGTGATAGAAATCAGAATCACGGTTACCAGGTATAGTTACTGGGAAGAGCTATAAGAAAGGCTTCTGGAGTGGTGATAATATTTCATATCTTGATTTGAGTGGTGGCTATGCAGATATAATACCTTTGTAGGTGTTCATCAGACTGAATACTTATCACTGGTTCCCTTTCATATATGTCTCTTATAATTGAATTTTTGAAAGATGATTTTCTTAAAAGAAAAAAATTAGGGGGCTTCCCTGGTGGCACAGTGGTTGAGAGTCTGCCTGCCGATGCAGGGGACAGGGGTTCGTGCCCCGGTCCGGGAAGATCCCACATGCCGCGGAGCAGCTGGGCCTGTGAGCCATGGCCGCTGAGCCTGCGCGTCCGGAGCCTGTGCTCCGTAAGGGGAGACACCACAGCAGTGAGAGGGCCGCGTACCGCAAAAAAAAAAAAAAAAAAAAAAAAAAATAGGGAAGTATGTCTGAAAGGTTAAATGAAGATATCTAGTACACCAAGGGGTAAGATATTTTCCCAAACTCTAGCTTTGTCCTGCACTTCTTGGAGAGGGATCTCCCCAATATGGTGAGCAATTTCTGATCTGGGCATTAGAGGTCATCATGTGGTAAATAAAATGTAATAGCTTCATATCCTTAGAATCAGGAAATCTTGCATTTAGCTGTAGTTACATCACAAACCACCTGTCTGTTAAGCTCTTCATGCCTCCTTTTTTCCAACTGTAAACTGATGGACTGAAAGAAATGATTATTAAGA
Source organism: Stenella coeruleoalba (assembly GCF_951394435.1). Lineage (NCBI taxonomy): Eukaryota > Metazoa > Chordata > Mammalia > Artiodactyla > Delphinidae > Stenella > Stenella coeruleoalba. Next base: position 107,037,968 of record NC_137150.1, on the reverse strand, counting down.
TTTCTCTTCAGTCAAATCTGTGACTTTCTTACCAATTAGATGGATAGATAGATAAATCAGTAATATGAGAAAGACAAGGTCTTTATGCTTTTACATACAAGTATGTCTTTGTAGATGTACTCAAGACACATCAATATGAAATTGTGATCAATAAAAATCCTGCAGCTGAAGTTCTAAAAAAAGCAAGCAAATATAACATAGACCAAAATGAAGTTCTAACTCTACCAATATTTTAAGTGTCAGAAGAAGCTGGACACATGAGTGTGTATGACAAAAAACAGTATATGTCTGCATACTATATTTCTGTAGTTTGATGGTCTAAATTTATCCCATCTGTAAGACTGGTCCTATATCTAAAGGAAAGTAATCAATAATTAAATAAAGAAGTACTTGCCTGCTTAGCAGATCCCATATTTTAAAATACAAATGAGATTTTCCTTTAAGAGAAAATATATTTTTATGATAGGAGATAAATTCTGTTATTTTTTAAACACTGCATCTGACTGTAATTAAGCCTCTATTAGGCCTGTTGTTTATTTTTAAGTTCAAATTTACTTAACAGCCATTAAAATCTCAGCATTTGCGTTTGCCTGTAGTGAGATTCTTCTGTGTGCTTCACTGTGGTTCACAGCAGGCAGTCAAGCCTAATAATAATGGCAAGTTAATATTAGAAGACTCTCCAAGTAGAGAAATTGAGATATGAAATGATGTTTAAACACTAATCTTTATTTTAAATGTATGATTTAAAAATCATTTTAGTTGCATAAATAGGTGAATTTTAATTTGTTTTATGTTCTTTAAAGATGTTCCATTTCTTTTGGGTTAGTTGGAATAAACTATCCACAGCTTAATAGGAAATGAATAGAGCCAAATTGAATGCAAAATAGAATGTGAAATGTGAGAACTTGGGCTGTGGAATCCAAAACATCTGTGTTCAGATGCTAAATAATAAAATAACATATTTTAAAAAAAGTTTATTTTCAAATTATCTCCACAGTACTCTAAAACACAGTGTGCCCCAAAAATTGAAATTAAGAAAAGCTAAACAGAATTTTTTAGGACTGTAACAAAATAAAAGAGTGTATATTCCTCGTATTAAGTATTTGGCAACAGGAGCTTTTCAGACAGGATATATTAAATGAAAATACAACAAATAAATTGAGGTGGTGCTTTTAGAGTATGCCAATAATATTGCCCTTTGTCTCTGCCCAAACACTGAACGAGTTGAGAAATAAGACAAAGTATTTGTCATATGGAGACCTGATAGAGTTGCTACTAAAGAATATACATGTGGGTGTATCTGCTCCCCAAAACTGAGATGCAGAATTAGGCTTACCACATGGCAACACTGGAACCAAATAGGCCCATTTCCAGAAGGAGCAATTAGAACTCAGACTTGTGCCTGCAGTTTGCTCACTATAAAGAAGGAGGGAGAGAAGGAGAATTGTGGGAATAGATGTCTCTCCAACTGAAAGAAAAATCAGGAGTGGGGAGTAAATGTCCCATTATATTTTTTAAAAATCTAAATGTTTAGCAGTTATAAAATGTGAAAGAAGCGTTTTACAAAAAAGAAAAGTGAAAAGTGGTCCCTGATACAAAAAAGCAGCATCAAAGGGACCCTATTTCACCAGTTAAGAAAAAAAAATAATTGGCACTTGCATGAAAAGCATAGAATCCAAACTGACACTGAGAAGACACCTATCACTTATCTGCAGTAACATTAACTTTTCAGCAGGCTTTTAATGAGGAAGGATTTGGAATACAATGTAGTATCTATAGTCTATTTGATAAAATCCTCCTAAATTAATTGATACATAAAGTTTTATTTTTGATGTGTGGATTTCTATAATAGAAAGCTTTTTTGTTATTGTTATGTTGTTGCTTTCCTTTTTTTTTTTTAATTGAAACATTTCTCCAAAATGCCTTTACAGACAGCTATTTTGCTAAATAGGACTCATTTGATCATTTTAGTCAATATCTACTGCTGGGTAGGTCAAACAACACATGTAGCATCTTTAAGGGATGAAGGCTTAAGAAACACTTTTTTTAAAAATCAGGGAGAGCTTTGAGACAATAATTTGATTGTTTCAAGTGTCTCCCCTAATACAAATAATTAACACCATGCCCACATTTTTAAATAGTAAATGAGATTGTAGCATCTTAGAAGTTTGTATATACAGTCTTGTCTTTTGAATTTGTCCTACTCAGTTGAAACCAAAATAGCTTCCTTTGTGTAGAATGGAGAAGATTAAAATTTTAGTAAGTATTGACTGTTATCTCTTATGGAAAAGTAGAATATTGGTATGTTGCTATAAATACTACCAGCAGTTTGCAGAAAGTGTATTTAAAATAAAGAGGTGAGAAGTTAAAATTGTGCTATTTATCCATTGCATTTGCTATAGATTGAAAGGGATTTGTAAGTCAGAAGGAGTGAAATGAAAGCAAGAAAAGGTCACAGAAAGTTACCAAGGTAGAATGCAGAAAAGTAAATGTACCCCACGGGAAAAACACAACAGGAAAGGCATAAAGATAATGGCACACATCTCGGTCTAGATGTATAGAATTCAGTGCCGGATTTAGTCTTTAAGCTGTTTTAAATAATTTGAATAGAGAATTTTCCACTGTGAATATGTATTTAAGTGCCTCTATTTTAGATAAGTGTTTTGTTTCATTGATTGTTGAGCCTAATAATGGTAGTATCTAAATGGCGTTTGCCTGGCACAATGCTCATATTACAAGTGAATGAGGTTCTGCCAGAGCTCTGATGCCTACATCACTGGAAACAGTTTTCTTTAAAGCTAGCTTAAGAGTGACAGAATGAAGAAAGTGAATTCAACAAAAAAAATCATGTTTTATGTCACAACTGGTATTCAGCAAGAATATCAAAAAGAATCGGAGAAGAGAAACCTTTTAGAGTTATGGAATTCATAATTTTCTACTTGCCTTATTTAAAGTGAGAGCAATCCTTCAACTAAGATCTATTATGTGCTATGTTATATTAATGTTATGTTTCCCCAACTTATGTCTATTTGCGCTTCCCAGATATATTTGTATCACACAAAGGTAGAGATGAATGCTATAATTACCATTACCAAGAAGTTTATTAATTCATGCAAAGCCCTTTTGCTGCTCAAAATCATTGTTTCTCCCTGTATTTCTCTGCTACTAGGGACTCAATGCTTCTTCTCATCTATTCATGCAAATTCCATTCATGTTAAATTGAAGTGCTAATAAGAGTGCTTTTCTGGACTATGTAGTAAACATAATTTGCCAAATTTATTATGGTATATAAATCTTTCCAGTATATTTTATGCTTTTCTAATCATTTGATAATAATAAATCTTATAACTGTCTCAGAAGTGATACCTTCAACTAATGATGAAAGTAAAGATTAATAAACTTATACCCATACAGCACTTTAGATGTTCAAAGTTGTATTATTTTCAAACTTCATTTAGCCTCTTACCACACAATGATATAGGTGAGCAGACAAGTAAAATTATGCCCTTTTAAAGACAAGAAATTTGAGCACCTTGACAAGTTAAGTGAAAAGTTTGACACTGGTGAATTGACACCAAAATACCTGTCTATTGCAAGTGTTGGGAAAATATAATAAAAAATGGAATCTTCTCCCAACCCAGGAATCCTCTCCACAATGGTAGTAGAAAAAGAAAGCACTTTTATTATCGATAATCATTAAACCAGAATGTGATGGCCATTACAGGAAATGCAATAAGAATTTGCAGACGCAGAAAGAAATCTTACTCCCTTGTATAGCCAAGCAGATACAACCCATCATATATGTGTTTTCAAGATAAATAATAACTAGTCCTCAAGTAAGAGGACTGGAAAACACCATTTGTCACACATAGTTCATTCAACTTTACCTCGTCATAGGCATGACCATCTGTGTTAGCTCATTAGTTTTATCCCAAGAAAAATAAACTTCTCATCTCTTTATGACAGGAAGTAGTTTTGTAACTTGAAGCAAGGTGCTGAAGCAGCCTGAAGTCAGGCTGCTACCCTCCCACAGAAACTGGGAGAACTGGACGCTATCCCCCATGATCTTTACAGTTCAAAAAGATGACTCCCCTGTTCTTAAAAAGGGCATTTCTGGATCATAAAGCTGACAAAAGGCCTATCTAGTCTTCAGAAGGATTTACATACATTTCAAGGACTTGAGAAAGTATTTACAATTAAAAGTGTTCTAAGGTAAGTGCTCTAAAAGAAAAAGGAAAGGGGAGAAATCTCTTCCCTAATTTTCAGCAAGGAGGGAGAATTAAGCCTCTTGTTTTTAATTTGTATTTGTCGTTACATGCCTAGCAAACTTCCAACTAGAGGGAGTAAGTTTGACCTAGGGTCCTAGCTACTGTTTTTTGGCCTCCCATAGCTGTCACCTGACAGTGACTGAGACCAAACAAGGATTCTAAAGGTCCATTCCTTCAGGTCCATTCCTTCAAGAAAGAGGAGTGCTTTGTTGGCTGACTTTGGATTAACCTTTCTTAAACAGCATGGCCGACTAGCACACCTCCACCCAATCTTTCCCTCTCTCTCTTTCACTGGGAGAAGACTTGCATTACTGTCTGAAGACGTGCTCAGCCTTACCTAGCCCCCTCTACTTTCAGACATTTACCTAAATAAAATCCTTTAATGTTTAATGTCATTGTTGACTAAAAAATAAATCAACAGTTGATCAAAAAATGAAATGGAGAGTTTCAAGCCAACCTGAAGATCATAACCTGGGAGACAGTCTTTCACAAAGCTCTGAGAACTGTTCCATCCATTAGAGGTTAAAGCACAGCCATATAAATTTTTGAGACAAAGGATTATATGTCAAATGACGTATTGACAGTTTACACAATCCAGATCTGTGCATACAAAATGAGTAGTGGGTCATCATGACACCTTACAAGATTAAGAAAGCAGGTTATCTCCTAAGTAGATCTGGTTAATAAAGGTGTACAGTACACACTAAAGGGGAGGGAGGAGGCACAAATGGGCAGAGAAAAATTTTATGGTTTAATTTTTCTTGTCTAGCCATAAAATATGAATTTTATTTCATCACCGTCTTGGCATTTGTTTCTTGGAAAACCTAGTTTAAGACACTGTGAACATACCAAGTAGTATAATCACTGTGGAGTGGCATCATTCAAATTTACTAATGTGCTTACTCTTTGGTCTGGCAATTCCACCTCTGAAAGTTTATCCTCTGGATGTGCCTGCACAAATCCAAAATGATATATGTACAAAGGTTATACATCATTACAGCTTGTTAACAGCACAAGATTGGAAACAACACAAGGGGATGATTTCAATGAAATATTGTGCATTCATAAAATGAAATGCTATGTACCTATACAAAAGATCAAGGTGGTTTTCAGTGCCAGTATAGGAAGATCTCCAGGATATATATATATATATATATATTTTTTTTTTTTTTTTTTTTTTTTTTTTTGCTGTACGCGGGCCTCTCACTGTTGTGGCCTCCCCCATTGTGGAGCACAGGCTCCGGACGCGCAGGCTCAGCGGCCATGGCTCACGGGCCCAGCCGCTCCGCGGCATGTGGGATCTTCCTAGACCGGGGCAGGAACCTGTGTCCCCTGCATCGGCAGGCGGACTCTCAACCACTGCGCCACCAGGGAAGCCCTCCAGGATATATTTTTAAGAGAAGAAAATAAAAGATAGAAGAGTGTTTACAGCATGTATAACATTTATGTAATTAAAAGGAGGAGGAAAATAAAAATATTTTTCATACCTGCTTATATTTGCATAATGAGACACTGAGACTACACAGTATATTAGAAGAGTAATTATTTTAGGAAGTAGAAGGGGAGAAATTTGGTAGAAAAAGAAATGGGTGCAATCAAGTTTTCTCAATGTATATATTTTACTTAAATTTGATCCATGTGAATATATTACCAAATAAAAAAATAAAATTTAATTTAATAAAAATTAAAAATCTTCTTGGAACCATGTGGCTACTTAAGCCTTCAGTAGGAGAAATTATATTACTTTTAAAACATTGTCTCTTGTCTTTCTCCCTCCTCTGTTCACTAACCTGTCATAATATCCATTTGTTGATTTAACAAATATTTATCAAGCATGTACCACTTATCAAACTCTATGATACACCCTGAGATAGGTGAATAGGACAGACAGGATTCCTATTCTCATGGAGCTTATAACCTAATTTCTAAAAAGAGAGGTAAAAATAGCAATTTCCAAGTGAGGTTAATTCACTGAAGGAGATATACAGTATGGGGGAAAATGAAGTGGGATTTCATTCAACTTTGGTGTTTAGTCAGGAAAGGAATCAGTTTTTATAACAGTTATATTTTAAGTTATTACTGTGTTACTGCTTATTTGAAAATTCTAAGCATGGGCAGTACATTAACTTGTATATAAATTACTGAGAATATCTGTATTAGGAAAGTTTACATAGAAAGGAGCAGAATGTCTTTGAAATCTACTTTAATCGTATTCCAGCTAAGCATGAGCCAAAATTTTTATTTCTTACGCTTAAATCTAAAGAGACTGGCACTTCCTTTTTATGATGTAATAAAAATGTATTTTCAGAACTTGCATAAATTAGTTTTCAAGTATATATATAAATTCTCATAGCTATGTAACATTTTATTATCCAGTATAATTAAATTGATATTTTGTATAAGTTAAATGTATAGATATTTTAGTTGCATTATATAATACTTTACATATAATTTATTGAATATTGAAAACAGTTTAAAAATAATTTTTACTATTTAAAGCATATGTATTAAAAAAAAAGTATAGGGGCTTCCCTGGTGGCTTAGTGGTTGAGAATATGCCTGCCAACGCAGGGGACACCGGTTCGAGCCCTGGTCTGGGAAGATCCCACATGCCATGGAGCAACTAGGCCCGTGAGCCACAACTACTGAGCCTGCGCATCTGGAGCCTGTGCTCCACAACAAGAGAGGCCGCGATAGTGAGAGGCCCCCACACCGCGATGAAGAGTGGCCCCCGCTTGCCACAACTAGAGAAAGCCCTCGCACAGAAACAAAGACCCAGCACAGCCAAAAATAAAAAAAAAATATAAAAATAAATAAAATTAAAATTGAAAAAAAGTATAAAGAACAAAGAACCATAATAAACTCTTATATACAAATTACCCTGTTTAAGGGACAAAGTAGTCTCATTGCCTTTAACACCTTCTTTGCACCCCTTTTTCCCTATCCCAGCTCCTTTCTTTCAGGAGGTACCTCTATCATGACCTTACGATTTATCTTTCATATGCTTTAGAAAAACGTTATCACTCATTTTGAGTTTTTAAACATTTCACTGTTTATTTCACATGCTTCTAAAATTTATTAAAATATAATTAAATTGTATATATTTATCAAAGACCTGCTTTTTTAGCTCAATTTGAGGTCCTTGAACTTCAGGTTTTCCCCTCTATGTTATTGCAGGCAGCTGAAGTTCACTCATTTGTATTACTATACAGTGTTACCTGTATAGATATAACACAATTTATTTATCAATCCTACTGCTGATGGACATTTCATCTCCTATGAAAATATATATATATGCCTCTTGGAGTAGGTATACAAAAGGATCTTCCAGATAAATATTGAGGGTTAGAATTTCTAGTCACTGGACATATATGTCATCAGTTTATTTTGATAATGCCAAATCGTTTTCCAAAGTGTTTGTACTAATTTACATTCCCTCCTGCCAGCAACATATGAAAGTTTTGCCATTTCACATCATCACCAATATTTGATATTTAAAGGCCATCAATTTTTATAGCAATGTGATAACATGTAAAATGGTACTGCATTTTGATTTTAGTTTGTATTTTCATATTGCTAATATATTTGAGCATATTTTTAATTGTTTTCATTATGGTTCAGATTTCCCCTTCTGTCAGTGCAATTTGAGTCTTGTTTGTTTTATAATTTTTATCTTTCTCTTATTTGTTGTTTGTTTTTTTTAATTCCACAATCTGAATTCTCTTCATTTATCATTTTTATGTGTTGAAATAATATTTCTTAATATGAGATTCTTATTTTCACTTTTTATGGACTTTTGATAAACAACAATTCATTTATATAGTCATATTAATATTCAACGTTTTGTTTATTTTTGTTTTATGCTTTTTTTTTTAACATCTTTATTGGGGTATAATTGCTTTACAATGGTGTGTTAGTTTCTGCTTTATAACAAAGTGAATCAGTCATACATAAACATGTTCCCATATGTCTTCCCTCTTGTGTCTCCCTCCCTCCCACCCTCCCTATCCCACCCCTCCAGGCTGTCACAAAGCACCGAGCCAATATCCCTGTGCCATGCGGCTGCTTCCCACTAGCTATATACCTTACTACGTTTGCTAGTGTGTATATGTCCATGACTCTCTCTCGCCCTGTCACAGCTCACCCTTCCCCCTCCCCATAACCTCGAGTCCGTTCTTTAGGAGGTCTGCGTCTTTATTCCTGCCTTACCCCTAGGTTCTTCATGACATTTTTTTTTCTTAAATTCCATATATATGTGTTAGCATACGGTATTTGTCTTTTTCTTTCTGACTTACTTCACTCTGTATGACAGACTCTAGGTCTATCCACCTCATTACAAATAGCTCAATTTCGTTTCTTTTTATGGCTGAGTAATATTCCATTGTATATATGTGCCACATGTTCTTTATCCATTCATCCGATGATGGGCACTTAGGTTGTTTCCATCTCCGGGCTATTGTAAATAGAGCTGCAATGAACATTTTGGTACATGACTCTTTTTGAATTTTGGTTTTCTCAGGGTATATGCCCAGTAGTGGGATTGCTGGGTCATATGGTAGTTCTATTTGTAGTTTTTTAAGGAACCTCCATACTGTTCTCCATAGTGGCTGAACCAATTCACATTCCCACCAGCAGTGCAAGAGTGTTCCCTTTTCTCCACACTGTTTTATGCTTTTGAGTCAATTTTTTTTTGCTATCTTCAGTTCATAAATATATTCTTCTGAAATAACTTCTAAATGTTTTATAATTTAATCTTTTACATTTGTCTTTATTCCTCCTGGAGTTGATTTTAGTTTATAGAGTAATGGTGGGGGCAGGGTCCAATTTCATTTGCTTCTTTTCCTCATTTGAATACCAAATTGACCAAATAATTTAATAATGGTTTAGGTTATTTTGGTGTAATCTTGCCTCTAAGGAACAAGTCAAAGTTCCAGAAGCCTCCTGCCTAGTAGATTTAATGGGTGTATTTTACTTCAGAATCTAACTTTTGAAACGTGGTTGCTATTTTTTTTTTTCTGTTTGCTTTTTACCCTCCAAAGCCTTTTATAGATTAATTTGGTTATTTTACATTTGATATTTTTTCTCTGTTATTGTATAAGTTATATCACCAATTTACTTTTTTAGTGGTTACCCTAGAAATTTTTATATACACACTTAATGCAATCTCTATTAATGTTATCTGTACCCTACTCCTGACCATTAGCAGGATTTAAGAATGCTTAAATCCCAATCACTCTCTCCCAATTTATTTGCTATTATCATCTACTTAGTTCAATCTTTCTTTTAACACCATAATTCTTTATCATTTTTTCCTAGACATAGTGTTTGATTTGCACACTTACTAATTTCTTAGCTCTTTATTTCTTCTGGCATATTAGACCATATAATGTGGGATTATTTTTCTTCTGCCTGAAGTTTAACTTTAGGATTGTGCATGTCTGGAGTCTTGGTGAGTCTTATCCTATTTGTTGATTCTTGGACTGTCACCCTTCTGTGCTTTTTTTCCTTGTGGATTTTATGACTTGTGGATTTCCTCATTTTTCTTCTTGGAAATTATTATTATTTTTTTAATAAATTTATTTATTTTTGGCTGCGTTGGGTCTTTGTTGCTGTGCGCAGTCTTTCTCTAGTTGCAGCAAGCAGGAGCTACTCTTTGTTGCGGTGCACGGGCTTCTCATTGTGGTGGCTTCTCTTGTTGTGGAACACGGGCTCTAGGTGGACGGGCTTCAGTAGTTGTGGCACATGGGCTTCAGTAGTTGTGGTTTGTGGGCTCTAGAGCGCAGGCTTAGTAGTTGTGGTGCACGGATTTAGTTGCTCCGTGGCATGTGGGATCTTCCCGGACCAGGGCTCGAACCTGTGTCCCCTGCGTTGGCAGGCAGATTCTTAACCACTACACCACCAGGAAAGTCCCTGGAAATTATTTTATCCTTGGAAAAGGATTCTTTCTAACAGTATTTTGTTTTGTTTTTATCAAGAAATTAGGTGCAGTAAAAGTCCTGAACCATTTTAAAATAGTTGCATTTTTTGTTTGTTTTTAATCAGCAGGTAGTGTTTTTTTGAATTTCATTCAATTGTGAGAGCTAGGGTGTGGTTATAAACTATTGAGGAAGAAGGCAGACTAAGTCCCACGCCAACATTCCTGCTTAAAAAATACTAACAAAGACAGAAACTGAAAATAATGGGTGACATATTTAAATGTAGTTATTCATTAAATGCATTCATGATATCATAGATAAGTATACAATAGCTATGTCAAAAACTAAGTGAAAATGAGAAGCCAATGCTGTAGGTGATCCCTGTAGCTATTTTTTTGCCCAAATAAGAGAGCTTCCACTTTGGTTTCCATATTTCATGTTTCTTACAGGACAGAAGATAAATGCAAGGCCTGCTGCCAGTTAGGATCCTCCTAGAAACACATGACTATAACACAACCAACTGTGAGAGATAAATAGGGGAAGGATTAGGAATAGGCAGGTAGAGTCTTCAGACAGCCCTGCAGGCCCAATGAATGTGAAAGGAGAGAGACAGATGAAAATTGGATAGTATGAGCTTCAGGTTGAGGTTCAGCTCAGAGAAAGTCTCTGCCAGTCCTAGGAGGAGCTCCAAGCTCCTTCCTGTTGGAATGGTCCTGCATCAGCCAAGGTGATTCTCCTATTTCCCTGTGCTTCATCATTGGCTGAAAGGAGCCCATGAATAGCAGTCTGTCATGAATACGTGGCTGATCTGAAGGTGTGGTAGCTGGAGGTTATCAGCTAAATACAGTCATTGCAGCAAGTTCTCCTTAAGTGATATCTGAGCAGGACACCTTCATGGTTACCACATCTAACCAAGGTGTAGTGGCTATGACATACTAAGAAATATATATTTAGTCTCTATCCCTAGTTCCTGACACAGATCTCCTAAAACCCTTATAATTTTCTGAGTAATGGGGTGATAGGAGTATCTTACACAAAACTCCTAAATCCCTTGGAATTTCCAGGGCAATAGGAACATCTTTTGTTCTAATGAGGCAACCCTTGGTGGACTCCTAGGATTGTTTCAGTAGTCATCAGAAAGACTAAGCCATGGTTAGAATCTTTGGACTATCAGCCCCATTGCCGCATCCCCTGGGAAGGGGAGAGAGACTGGAGATTGAGTTATTATCATGCCTATATGATGAAGTCTCCATAAAAATCCCTAAACTATGGAGTCTGGAGAACTTCCTTTTAAAGAACACATCCACATGCCTGAAGGGTAGTGTACCCCAATTATATGAGGATAGAAGTTCCTGCTCTTGGGACCCTTCTGAGCCTAACCCTGCATACTCTTCATCTGGCTGTTTGTTTATATCCTTTATCATATCCTTCATAATAAACTGGTAATAGTAAGTAAAATGTGTTTCCCTGAGTTCTGTTAGCCATTAAAACACATTATCAAACCTGAGGAGGGAGTCATGGGAGCTACTGATTTGTAGCCAATTCAGACAGAAGTGTGGGTAACCTGGACCCCCTAATTGTAATTGGCATCTGAAGTGGGGCAGTCTGAGCTCTTAACCTGAGGGGTCTGCATTAACTCCAGGTAGTTAGTATCAGAATTCAATTAAATTGTAAGACACCCAGTTGGTGTCTGCAAAAAGTTGGAAAATTGCTTAGTGTGTGTGAAAAACCCACAAATTTGCTGGCAGAAGTGTTGTTAGTTGAGAAAAAAATATAGAGTCAAAATATACCCCCATAAACCTGGGATTCCCCAGAAAATACATAGTCTCTCTAAGGATTAAATAGGAATTATATTCTACCCCACCCATGGAAATGAATAAATGACTGGATTATTGTCATTTACTGGAGGGCAGTAAATAATTCTAAAATAGACATAGTTCTTCACTATACTTATAATCAAATGTCATGTATATATATGTCATATATGTGTGTGCGTATAAATATATATATATATACATACATATATGTGTGTTTTGGAGACAGACATTATTCTTCTTCTAAGATTCCATAATAAGGTCATACATTATGGTTACATATTTGTTTTAAAAGGTTGTAAGCATTCAGGAAGCAGGGACAGTAGCATTGAATTTCTCTCATTATCTTGCCTGTTGCTGGGCCCAGAGCAGATGTGCAGTAAATGACTTAGGTGGAGAACATGGATCATTTATGCCAGAAGCAGCAGTACTGTTTGGGGAAAAGGTCATAGCTGAATGCCCTTGAGAATTTTGCTTGTCCTAAGCAAGGAATGCTGGAATAATTGTACAATGTGAAGAAAATCCTTAACACACTAGAAATTTGGGAGATTTTGTGAACAGAGATAGGTTTCCTGGTGGCTAAGGTGAAACTGGAGGAAAAGCATTGAATGTGGTTGAGGACAACAATTCCTCCTTCTTCTACAAGAGGAAATTGTGTTTGTTACCTGAGATTTCATAGCCAAGAAGGGAGTACTTTTGGAAAGTCTCTGAAGTATGTTAGATTTTCCTAGGTATTGTTCCTATCCAAAGATTCAAGGGTTTATAGGAAGTATATAATACAATTATAATGCTGTAGAGAAAACAAATAAACAACAACAAAATGATGACTCTGGATCCAGACTGCCTGGGTTCATTTCCCAACTCAACTCTAATTAGCTGCAAAACGTATAGCATATCATATGATGCCCCATTTCCTTATTTGGACAATGCGAATACTCAAAACTCTTACCTAATATAGTCATTGACAAAGTATATGAGTTAATATAAATAAAGTGTTTAGATCAGATATTGGTGCAATATTAACATACTAACATTACCTCTGCTCTCTCACTTAGACACCAAGAAATTGAAGGCAAGAAACTGTATTGCCATCTCTTAATGTTCCATAGCCCTAAAGGCTGTGACATAATAATAGTAACAATAACAATAAAGATAATAAACAAAATTTATTAACATCTTACTATATGTCAGTCACTGTGATTTTATAGTTATTATCTCTTCCCTCACCACAGTGAGGATAATAATATTAGTATGTCCATCTTACAGATGAAGAGACTGATGAGTAAAGAGGTTTATTAAAATGTAATAAGTAATGAAGCTAAAATTCCAGTTCAGTCTGAGTATTCCTTAAAAGCCACTTTGTTATGCTACCTTAAAAAGAGCATAATTTGGGCTTCCCTGGTGGCGCAGTGGTTGAGAGTCTGCCTGCTGATACAGGGCACACGGGTTCGTGCCCCGGTCCGGGAAGATCCCACATGCCGCGGAGTGGCTGGGCCCGTAAGCCATGGCCGCTGAGCCTGCGCGTCCGGAGCCTGTGCTCTGCAATGGGAGAGGCCACAGCAGCGAGAGGTCCGCATACCGCAAAAAAAAAAAAAAAAAAAAGAGCATAATTTGATAAAACATGCATTGAATGGATGAGGGAACAAATGAAGTTTCATCTATTTTCACAATAAATTTACTTTATGGATAGGTTTAGTGATGATAATGATGTTACATTCATTTTAGCGTTGGTAAATGTGTTTTTATCAATGCCTTTCACAGATGCTACAGAGCAATGGTCTCCATAAGGCAAAATGAAGTGTGGTGCCCTGGTATCTGTTTCTTTAATTGAGCTTTTAAAATATATATCATTTGAATGAAATTATAATGATTTCATTAACCTATTTTGCCCTTTCTCAAATATGATGACTATAAATGTGATAGAAAATTAAAATTGTCCATTGCTGGAGGAAAGCAATCAAGCTAGATTGACCAACATGCTTACATGCTTGTCTGGCACCGTCTGCCCCCTAGATAACAAAGCTGAAAGTAGAGGATCATTATAAGTCTCTATTTGTCTATCTATGAAGAAATTAAATCATGAAAACTCAGGCTCAGAAATCCAATGAATGAATTTTACAGAAGGAAATCTCAAATTTTTATTTCTTTGGGATTTCCAGTCTAATTGTAACAATAAAACGTCTGGCTTATTTTATTATATGAAAGGTAATGGATATAAATTCAGTGATTTTTGCTGGCAAGCTTAAAATGCATTCCCAAATACCAAATATTTTATAATGAAATGATTTTAAAATCTAGAGAAAAAAAAAGACTATTAAGCACTCACAGGTGTATAGGTTCGTTTGCTGGATGCCTTACAAGCCAGTTGCTGTAAGAGTTATGAGGACTTGCAGATTTAGTTATTTTGTCATCTTTAAAAATGAAGAGGTGTTAATAGATATGCTGGCATATAGATATCATAGGGAAAAAAGAAAACAAATGGGTAAGGTGATACTGGAAAGAAAGAAAATAAAATAGCAATCAAATGAAGGTCAGAGATGCACTGCATTGTTTGAGTACAACAAAATATTCTCCCCTCTCCCACCCCCTCCCCCCTCCTTCTGTCTCTCCCGCACACACACACCCATACACACACACACACACACACACACACACACACACACACACACACAGGATGGTGACTTGTGGCTCTGAAAACAAAGAACTCTGACCTAGCTTGAAGCTGGCACACACACCCCATTTACAGATGTAGATTTTATAGGGATAAGAATTACAGAGAATCGTACCTCACATAGTGAAATTTTTTTTTTCCAAAACAACACTGAAAGTTTTATTTACCCTATATAGTATATGACTATTTAACTCACCCTAAAGGCCACCTTCTCAAATAATTACTTACTTTGTCCTTGCTTTCCAGCATCATTCACTCGTTTTTATCCCATTTTATAAAAGTACTCACCAAGGAATCATTTCTCAAAACAACTGGAGCTAATGGCAAAGAAAGCAGTTAAAAAATTGAAATTGACTTACTTTTTGTGTTGAAATAATTTTAGGCTTGTTTGCAAATAGGTAATCTCTGCACATTTGTGTGAATGTGATCTTATTTAAATGATTAATTATTTTGTTAGTGCTGAAAAAAGAAATTACCTCTCTGTCTTATTCCAGTAAAAATAGTTATACCCTGAATTAGTATGGCGCCTCCTTTTCCAACCACACATAAATACTGGGAGACTCAAGTTTTTGGTGAAGAGGTATCCTGAGATCTGATGTATAAATAAGTGGTTTGCCCTCATTTTTTGTTCTTTCCTTGCACTGTGAATTCCCATTCTATTTTAGTATGCATTATATGCTAATTAGCAGTCTACCCCAAAGCCAGGGTGAAAATTTCTTGTTTATGTGAAGGGACTTTACATTGTTTTCTCTGTAACATCATTAATAACTAGAACTGCTGTTTGAAAATAGCAGGAACAGACAAAAATTTATCTGTTGATGTGATATTGGAAGACATCTTTCCATAGAATGATTATTATAAATGGTAGTTAGAGACACAGGCCTCTGTATTTTGAATGTTAGAAGGAGCTGTCCAGAACTTCAGGGAGGATGCTGTTTTCTCCTCATTTTCTTCCCTAGCAACAACCTTAGGCACAATATTGAAATACTGCATGTTAACCCTGGCAATGACAGTCCCAGTCTCCAATTCTCTTGCAAATGTTGGTGCGTTCCTTCCCTATATTCATTATATTTCTTTAGGTCCCTACTTTGGGAATAAGGAAGAACTCTGATATATCTATATAATCCATATTCAAAAGAATTACAAACTCAGATTGAATCACAATTTTGCTTTGTGAGGAGTACCTTACCTTATGTTTGTCAGGAAAAAAAGCAAAAGGCACAAACTTATTTGCATTAACACATGATTGATTAATCACCTCGAACTCTTTCTGTTTATTTATATTGGAAAATAGGGTACATGCTAACCATAATAAATTTTCTCTTGGTGAAATTCCAAGCACTGCTCTGTGATATAAATAGTGATATGCAAGCAGATGCAGGACTGTTTTTTCCTTCCCTTAGTTATATTTAAGTTCAGGGAGTTGTGCTCAGAAACGTATTTTCAATATTGCTTCCATCACAGCCACTTCACTACATTGGGTTATTCTCCAAATAACCCCTTTTCCTACAGAAATTTCCCTAGCAGCCACAAACCCTGTGGCTTCCAAATTTGCCACCTCCTAAAATTTTTCCAAAAGCCTTCCCAGGTTAGCCAGGATCATGCACTGTCTTCATCCCCAGCCATTCTTCCCATAAATACCTTCCACTCAATCTGCCAGAAAACTGTAGAAAAGTCTGGTGACCTGGAGTCACTGAAAGAAAGCCCAGAGCTCAGTACCTGGCACATAGTAGCTTAGATCTAGATCTCAATCTAGATATATACAGATATAGATACAGATATAGCTATAGATATGACTTCAAAGTTAAGAGCTAAGGGCTTAGATGGTTCACCAATGAGGAATGGATGAAGAATAGAATATATATACACACACATATATAGTATTAAATATATAGAGATAGAGATAGACATACAGAATAGAGATATACTATATTGAGAAATAACGATGATTGTGCCAGTAGAAATATATTTGAAAAGTATAAACAGGCATTCTCCTTTTAATTTTTATATTTTATTTTGGTTTTGTTTAGAACAATTTAATAATGCCCATTATTCACCAGGGTGTGAAAAAATGGGCACTCATTTCTAAGAGCTGGTCAGAAGAAAATTGTTCAAACTTTTCTGTAGTGCAATTTAGCAGTATAAATAGCAGTATAAATTAGAAGCCCCCAAACTGCAAAACATTAAATCTAACAATTAAAATTCTAGGGGGGCTTCCCTGGTGGCGCAGTGGTTGAGAGTCCGCCTGCCGATGCAGGGGACACGGGTTCGTGCCCCGGTCCGGGAAGATCCCACATGCCACGGAGCAGCTGGGCCCGTGAGCCATGGCTGCTGAGCCTGTGCGTCCGGAGCCTGTGCTCCGCAATGGGAGAGGCCACAACGGTGAGAGGCCCGCATAACGCAAACAAAACAAAAACAAAAACAAAACAAAACAAAACAAAATTCTAGGAATTCATCAGAAGAAACATTTACAGATATATTCATGTTTACCTCAAGTATACTTAACACAACATTTTCATAGTAGTGAAATGCTGACAGTGATGTAAATACCCAACAAAGAGAATGATTAAATTAATTATACACAGGAACACACACACATATCCACTGGAAAAATATGCAGGCATTAAAATGGCATTATAGAGGACTATTGAATGATTAGAAAATTGTTCATAATCTATAAAATGTTAAAAGGTACTTAAATTATATATACAAGATATATTTGTGTGTGTATATATACATGAATATATACATATGTGTATGTGTGTGCATATATATATATATATATATATATATATATATATATAAAGAATGAAAACTGGAATGAGGTATGCCAAAATGTTAACACAATTTTTCTCTGAGGTAATACAGATTTTATTCTTTTTTTGGTGAGAATATTTAAGTTCTTAGCAAATATCAATTACATAATACAGTGTTATTAACTGTAGTCACCATGTTTTATATTAGATCTTCGGACCTTATTCATATTACAGCTGAAGGTTTTAGCTTTTTACCAACCCCTCCCCATTTGCCTCACCCCGTAGCCCCTGACAGCCACTAGTCTGCTCTCTGTTGCCATGGGTTTGACTCTTCTTTTTTAGATTCCACATATAAGTGTAATTATACAGTATTTGCCTTTCTCTTTTTGGCTTATTTTACTTAGTGTAGTGTCCTCAAGATCATACATGTTGTTGCAAATGGCAGAATTTCCTTCATTTTCATAGCTGAATAATATCCCATTGTGTGTGTTTGTGTGTGTGTGTGTGTGTGTGTGTGTGTGTGTGTGTGTAAAATCTTCTTTATCCATTTATCCATTAAGGGACAGTTAGGTTATTACCATATCTTGGCTATTGTGAATAACGCGGCAATGAATATGGGATTGCAGATATCTTTTTTTTTTTTTTTTTTTTTTTTTTGCGGTATGCGGGCCTCTCACTGTTGTGGCCTCTCCCATTGTGGAGCACAGGCTCCGGATGCGCAGCCTCAGCGACCATGGCTCACGGGACCAGCCGCTCCGCGGCATGTGGGATCTTCCTGAACCGGGTCACGAACCCGTGTTCCCTGCATCGGCAGGCGGACTCTCAACCACTGCGCCACCAGGGAAGCCCGCAGATATCTCTTTGATATCTTGTTTTCATATCCTTTAGATATGTACCCATAAGTGGGATTGCTGGATCATATGGTAGTTCTATTTTTAATTTTTTGAGAAGCCTCCATACCGTTTTCTATAGTGACTGCAGATAATTTTTATAAGTGGACCTAATATTACTAAAGATACAAATTCTTTGTTGAACAAATGCATGAATTAATAAAAAAGTGATGGAATAATTCAATGTAAAATAAATATGCAGAGTCAGTCGTGGTTAAATCTTCTGGTCTGTGCATAATATTCTCTCCTCTGTATTCACTCCTGAATGCAGAGGTGATCTAATTGCTCCATGTCTCCCATGATGTTTGCCATGGTGCAGGGAAGGTATGACATGGAAAGGAGATGCCTGTTTGTAGGCTGGACCTTCCTGTACAATAAAAAGTTGTATGTATATTATACTTCTATTTTTCCACCAACAAATGTTAAAAATAACATCCATTGTCATATATTACATTTTCTCTAGTTTTCATTATTTTCCCATAATACTTTTCTAATTATTATTTTTTTCTTTTTATAATGTAGTTTACTTTTCTGGCTAGTCCTTCTCTTGATTCTGTTTCCTAAAACAGTGCTTTTCAACCTAGTGGTGGTAAAGAACCAATTTTGTTATATTTTCTGATTTATTTTCAAATGCAGATCAATAATTCCATAAAATACAATAAGAATTAATCACTAGGGAAAAACGTTTTTAAAAACACCAAATCCAAACTTTTACTATTTCATTCAAAAGGCATGAAATTTATTACAAAAAATATCAAATGTAAGAAAAAAGAAAATATAAGTTCTGTAAACTTTGTTCATTGCAAGAATCACTATTATACTTTTTGTACTTCAACTATAAAACAAAAGTTATGAATTAGGGATTCTGCATATTTTTCACACTTTGAACAAATACCTTACAGATCCACATATGAAGCTTTTAATGTCTCTATTTCTTACTTGTAGTCAAAATAACATTGATAACAAGGCACCAAATAAAGTGTAAAATATGCTTGGACTGTTTAAAGCTAAGGGAATGGGCTAGTATGTCTTTCTCCCAAAGATGATGGCCAGATATTCACATCTGTATCCAAAAGGGCATGGCAAATGTGGGTTCTATGAAAGTATGCAGTCTACTGGGTGACTAGCCATACCTATAGTCACTTATGTGACAGTGTTTTTGTTCTAAGTGCTCCATCTGGGTTAAAGAGATCCTAAACAGGAATTAAGGGATATACACCAGACCCAGTCCTCAAAATATAAGAAGCTATGGGTGACTTGATAAGGGAGCAGGAACCCAGCCAGGAAGGATCTAGTTTTTTTCAGAAACCTAGAGAGGCAATCACAATTAGTCCTGAGGACTACACCGACAGATTGATCAATATGGGAAAAGTTAGATGGATAGGCTACAGCTTCGTGGTTTGAGAAAGTACAGACATAGGGATCTTGATAGACTCACAGAGTTGATTAACCCAGGGGAAGAGGGAGGCTAGTCCACAGGTAGGCAAAGCTGTTGACAGTGAGGATTAATAGCTTTTTTCTTCGTGGAAATGTTGATAGATTTCTTTGAAACTCAGTATTTTCACCTGTAAGATGGGAATTACGATAACTGCTCTTTCAGACTGAAAGAGTATTATAAACAACAAAACTCATGTGAAAGAGTATGTAAGTAAATCACCAACATATATATATATATATATATATATATATACATGAATGTGTATGTATATATGTGTGTGTGACATTATTATGACTATTATTTTTATAATCTGAGCCAGCTGATTCTCAAATACTTCACAGTTATTTAGTATGTGTTCCTTGGTCTCCTCCTCTCCTGGTTCTTTTGGGCGGAACATTATACGTATTTTAGCCAGAAGTTTGCCTCATTCCAAAAAGATCTCTTTACTTTGGCCCAATTCTATTACTTCCCTTAGGTGTTTAGAAACCTTTTTTAATATCTTCATCCTCCAGATTATCAATTTTTGTTCTATACATATAGATCTCCTTTGATATTTCTAAGTGTGATACTTTCCTAGCTTTCCTTTTTAAGTCTCATGCTTTATACCCTACACTGTCATCTACTTCACCATAACCTTTTCATAATTTCCCCTTTTCTTCCTTCAAAAAATTTTACCTTCAGTAAAGCACTCCCATTCCCTCATTCCTCCACACGAGCAGATGGAATTTTAAGTTCGTTCCCTAAAGTGTTGTTATAGTTCACTTTGAAACATGGAGACACGATAATAAATTGTAGATTCCTCCTTTCAACAGGTATTTGACCCTCTGTTAAGTTATACCTGTTTCCAATGGAACCTGAAAAAGCCCCTGCCAGAAGAACCACATACCTATGGGGGGACCACAAAGAACTATGGCACAAAAAAAACTGTCACTGGAAGCTGTTTACTCAACCTTGCCCTATTTTCTAACAGTGGATTTACCCTTGATTTCTTCATTTACTTTCCTCTTCTATGTCTTATTTTATTTTACACCCTATTCCTCTTTATAAAGTACAGGACAATAAGTCTCCTTGAGCCAGTCTCCGCATTGTCACATTTCATAGCACCATTTTTGCATGTAGTACCACATTTGTGGTTTTGCTACTTTGATCTGTTTAATTGTACTTCCTACAGCTCTCTGGAGAACACTATTCATATTTTTCTACATCCCGTGCTCCTCCTATAACTCAAAGAGCAGTGTCATCTGCATGAAATAATATTCATTTCAGACTATATAGTAACATCCCACTTTCATGTGTGTATTTTACTTCCTTGGAAGTGCCTAAGAATCTCTTTGTAAAAGAGTCTTCAGACCATACACGCAGAGAGAAGCTAGAAAAGCAGTCTTGTCTCATTTCTCTGGCACCATGAATTATGCACCCTTCTCAAACACTCCCCACTGCTGCGTATGGGCTGCTGATGGTGTTACTGGGAAATGTCTTCACATATTTCAGCAATGTTCAGACAGATGGTTTTAGAGAGAAACTGTGTTGTTGTTGTTTTCCTGATCAAACATTTGCTTCATTGAAATAAAATTAATGTTCTTCCCACTTTCCTCTTAAAGCATGATATCTCTTCAGAGTCCTCAATCCAACAGCTTTTCCCTCTCCTACCATGGTGCCCATTGCTTCGAAAAATCTAAAACTCAGTATCCTAGTTTCATAGTCTCTGACTTTTAATACATATCTTTCAATGATTCTTAAAAAAAATTCTAACTTAAGATTCCCATCATGATGACCATTCTAAAATATTCTAGTAAGTAATTTCTAAAATTTGCTTAATTTAACTACAGTATTTCATTAGAGTACTTTCTTCCTTGAACTCACTTCTTGAACTGTGAGTTTCCAATAAACCACTTATTCTTTGCTGGCACCTTGCATCAGCTGAGATTTCCTTTTCTTTCTTGTTTCTGAAGTTTTTTAAGTAAAGATCACTCCCATAATTTAGAGAACACAAGCATCACCACTGTTTTTCTTCAGTGCCAGCTTAACCTGTCTGTGACATTTTTACTCTCCACTACTGTCTTATTGCCGTATCTAAATTAGCATCCTTCAGTTTGGTATTACAGATTGGCTTACACTTTTGATTTTATTGCCAAGTATTTTGGAGTTAGGAAGACCTCAAACTCTAGCCACTTATGAATTACATGATTCCATATCTCAATTTTCTTTTGGAGAAATAGAGATATTATTAACGGAGGTTTTTGTTTACTGTTGTTAATTGTGTTGTTCTTGTCACATGTCAAATGTATTTATTACATATGAGGCTTCTGGCAAGATACTTAAATCCCTGACCTTTAATTTCCTTATCTTTAAAATTAAAATAATAATACTTCCCTTGCAAAGATGCTGTATATATTAGCAATAATGATTGTAAAGTATCTGATACCCAGTAATAGGCAGTATTGGTGATGACGATGATTGCTATCATCATAACTTACCTCTTAAAGTTTCTACTTTCACTATAGCATCTTTCTCTGAGAGAAAGCTAAAATTGTCTCCTAGTTTCAGGGTTTTGTTTTTGGTTTTTTTTGTTTTTTTTATATGGTGAAAAGACATTATGTGCTTTAAAACATTTGTATTTGTTTTAAATGGGAAGTAAAGTTACTTTAATTTACAATGTTTGTTTTTCTCTCATCTCTAATCACACATTGTACCGTTTGAATGTCATGCTCTGCACATCCATAATATCCACTCTAACATGACAGACCAGTGCACAGAGCCCTGAGTACAGACCCTTAACCTCAGTACACCCCCTCTATGGATCCGATGTTGAGTTTTTGGAGGAATATATACAGTTTTTTAAATTCCAATCTCCACAAACTTTTATTCTTCTTTTATGTTACATTTACTGAGTACCTAAAAAGTGCCAGCCAATATGCTAGCCACTGGGAATACAAAGGTGAAGATAATGTCCTTTCTCAAATGATTTTACAAACTAGTGAGAGGTACACCCACATGAAACACATAATTACTATACAAAGTGATTTTATCGTATCTTTTGATGTTCTCTTTGATCTCCTAGTTTTCACTGTATCTTTAATTCTTCCCAAATCTATCTTTTAACTCCTTTTCAAGTCCTATGTTAATTCTAGCTTTCTTCCAGGATTGGATTAAAATTAAAAGGGGCCTTAGTCCTTCCCTCCTCTGCCCTGATTTAAGTTATAACAAAACTTTACTTTTTTCCCTGCGGGACATCTTTAAAAACTATTATAAAACTTTTCAAATAAAAAAACATAAAGAGTATGATGCAATAAATTCTCATATACACATAACAAAGATTCAATAATTATAATTATGTAGTCATATATGCATTTATTCTTCATTCATCTAAATCCCAGATATTAAAATAGTTTACCCTCAAATATACTATTTTGTATTTCCAACAAAAAATTAATTTTCAAAACCCAAATACTATTACCCAACTAAAAACTTAATAACCATTAATCATTCCAGTTATCTATTCTACATTAAAAAATCCATCTCAAACTCAGTAGTATTAAACACAGCCAAGTTTTATGCTCATCGATCTCTGTGTCAGGAAATTGGGCAGTGCTTGACGTGGTGATTCTCTTGCTCCATGTTGTTACTCAGTAGTACTCACCTGGTGATGAGCCAGTCTAGAGGATCCAAGACTATTTGACTCAGATGTCTCTTGCTTTAGCAGGAATGACCTGGATTGAGGAATGAAGTGCTTATATATATATATATATATATATATATATATATATATATACCCTCCAGTATGGCAGTTATCAAGTTGTTGGTCTTCCTACATAGAGGTTGGTTTCTCCTGAGTGACTAACCCAGTACTACCAGGCAGAAAACACATAGCTTTTTTATTACCTAACTTCAGAAGTCACAGAGTTACTTTTGATGCACTTTATTGGGCAAAGCAGCAATAAACCTGTCCAGATTCAGAGAGAGAGATCATATACCCTAACTCTCAATGATAGGAGTGTCAAATAAATTTGAGGTTAGGTTTTGAAACCACAGAAGACTTTAATATAGCATAATGTAATATAATATAATATAACATAACATAATATAGTATAATATAAAATACCAATTCCATATTTCAATTTTTCTCAGTTGTCTCAGAAATGTCTTTTTATGTTTGGTGTTCAAATCAGGCTCCATACCAGGTCTATACGTTGCATTTTTTTTTAGTAAAGAGAAAAATGAGAAAACTACTAGAGCTAATCAATGAATTTAGTAAAGTAACAGGATACAAAATTAATTCACAGAAATCTCTGGCATTCCTATATACTAATGATGAAAACTCTGAAAGTGAAATCAAGAAAACACTCCCATTTACCATTGCAACAAAAATAATAAAATATCTAGGAATAAACCTACCTAAGGAGACAAAAGACCTGCATGCAGAAAATTATAAGACACTGATGAAAGAAATTAAAGATGATACAAATAGATGGCAAGATATACTATGTTCATGGATTGGAAGAATCAACATTGTGAAAATGACTCTACTACCCAAAGCAATCTACAGATTCAATGCAATCCCTATCAAACTACCACTGGTATTTTTCACAGAACTAGAACAAAAAATTTCACAATTTGTATGGAAACAAAAAAGACCCCGAATAGCCAAAGCAATCTTGAGAACGAAAAACAGAGATGGAGGAATCAGGCTCCCTGACTTCAGACTATACTATGAAGCTACAATAATCAAGACAGTATGGTACTGGCACAAAAACAGAAAGATAGATCAATGGAACAGGATAGAAAGACCAGAGATAAACCCACGCACATATGGACACCTTATCTTTGATAAAGGTGGCAGGAATGTACAGTGGAGAAAGGACAGCCTCTTCAATAAATGGTGCTGGGAAAACTGGACAGGTACATGTAAAAGTATGAGATTAGATCACTCCCTAACACCATACACAAAAATAAGCTCAACATGGATTAAAGACCTAAATGTAAGGCCAGACACTATCAAACTCTTAGAGGAAAACATAGGCAGAACACTCCATGACATAAATCACAGCAAGATTCTTTTTGAACCACCTCCTAGAAAAATGGAAATAAAAACAAAAGTAAACAAATGGGACCTAATGAAACTTAAAAGCTTTTGCACAGCAAAGGAAATCATAAACAAGACCAAAAGACAACCCTCAGAATGGGAGAAAGTATTTGCAAATGAAGCAACTGACAAAGGATTAATCTCCAAAATTTACAAGCAGCTCATGCAGCTCAATATCAAAAATCAAACAACCCAATCCAAAAATGGGTAGAAGACCTAAACAGACATTTCTCCAAAGAAGATATACAGACTGCCAACAAACACATGAAAGAATGCTCAACATCATTAATCATTAGAGAAATGCAAATCAAAACTACAATGAGATATCATCTCACACCAGTCAGAATGGCCATCATCAAAAAATCTAGAAACAATAAATGCTGGAGAGGGTGTGGAGAAAAGGGAACATTCTGTCACTGCTGGTGGGAATGTGAATTGGTTCAGCCACTATGGAGAACAGTATGGAGGTTCCTTAAAAAACTAAAAATAGAACTACTGTATGACCCAGCAATCCCACTACTGGGCATATACCCTGAGAAAACGAAAATCCAAAAAGAGTCATGTACCAAAATGTTCACTGGAGCTCTATTTACAGTAGCCCGGAGATGGAAACAACCTAACTGCCCATCATCGGTTGAATGGATAAAGAAGATGTGGCACATATATACAATGGACTATTACTCAGCCATAAAAAGAAACGAAATTGAGCTATTTGTAATGAGGTGGATAGACCTAGAGTCTGTCATACAGAGTGAAGTAAGTCAGAAAGAGAAAGACAAATACCGTATGCTAACACGTATATATGGAATTTAAGAAAAAAAATGTCATGAAGAACCTAGGGGTAAGACAGGAATAAAGACACAGATCTACAGGAGAACGGACTTGAGGATATGGGGAGGGGGAAGGGTGAGCTATGACAGGGCGAGAGAGAGGCATGGACATATATACACTAACAAACGTAAGGTATATAGCTAGTGGGAAGCAGCCGCTTGGCACAGGGATATTGGCTCGGTGCTTTGTGACCTCCTGGAGGGGTGGGATAGGGAGGGTGGGAGGGAGGGAGTTGCAAGAGGGAAGAGATATGGGGACATATGTATATGTATAACTGATTCACTTTGTTATAAAGCAGAAACTAACACACGATTGTAAAGCAATTATACCCCAATAAAAATGTTAAAAAAATAAATTAAAAAAAAATTAAAAAAATAAAAATAAAGAGAAAAATGCCTCTTTTTTATGGTATTCACTTGTGATAAAACCTGATCAATTATCTTAAAAAATGATCCACATTACTTCTTTGTGGTGCCATTTAATTTTATTGCTCCAACTCCCAGTAAACTAGAAGTAATATCTAAAGGCTGATGAGATTTACATTCAGCATTTTGGCAAAAATATTTTCTTGGTGGTGCTCTGTGTAGTACACTGCATCCTGTCAGGAGACACATAATGTCTAGTTATTAGTGGTTGATCAGTTACTTCAGGAAGTGATAACTTGTTCTCTCCATTGCAAATTTATTATTTTTTTGTTTGTTTGTTTTTCATCTTGAAATCAGTAAATAACCCTTGGAGTGATACTTTTACTTTTTAAGAATACTCAAAACCTATCAACTCACAAAGTGTTTTAAAAATACTTTAAAGATTCCTTTTTTTTTTTTCCTTCCAGTTTGTTGAGATATAAATGACATACAGCACTGTATGGTTGGGGTGCACAGACTAATGATTTGACTTACATCCATCATGAAATGATTATCACAGTAAGTTTAGTGAAGTGCATCATCTAATATAGACAAAAAAATATAAAAGAGAAAAAGATTATTTTTCTTGTGATGAGAACTCTTAGGATTTATGCTCTTAACAACTTTTATACATAACATAAAGCAGTGTTAATTATATTCACCATGTTGTACATTACATCCCTAGTACTTATTTATCTTATAATTGGAAGTTTGTAACTTTTCACTGCCCTTATCCAATTTCCCCTCCCCCAAACTCCACCTCTGGAAACCACAAATCTGATCTCTTTTTCTATGAGTCTGTTTTTTTTTTTAAACATCTTTATTGGAGTATAATTGCTTTACAATGGTGTGTTAGTTTCTGCTTTATAACAAAGTGAATCAGTTATACATATACATATGTCCCCATATCTCTTCCCTCTTTCGTCTCACTCCCTACCACCCTCCCTATCCCACCCCTCTAGGTGGTCACAAAGCACTGAGCTGATCTCCCTGTGCTATGCGGCTGCTTCCCACTGGCTATCAATTTCACGTTTGTTAGTGTATATATGTCCATGCTACTCTCTCGCTTTTTCCCAGCTTACCCTTTCCCCTTCCCATATGCTCAAGTCCATTATCTAGTAGGTATGTGTCTTTATTCCCATCTTGCCCCTAGGTTCTTCATGACCTCTTTCTTTCTTCTTTTTTTCTTTTTAGATTCCCAATATACGTATTAACACACGATATTTGTTTTTCTCTTTCTGACTTACTTCAGTCTGTATGACAGACTCTAGGTCCATCCACCTCACTACAAATAACTCAATTTCGTTTCTTTTTATGGCTGAGTAATATTCCATCGTATATATGTGCCATAACTTCTTTATCCATTCATCTGGTGATGGCCACTTAAGTTGTTTCCATCTCTGGGCTACTGTAAATAGAGCTCCAGTGAACATTTTGGTACATAACTCTTTCTGAATTATGGTTTTCTCAGGGTATATGCCCAGTAGTGAGATTGCTGTGTCATATGGTAGTTCTATTTGTAGTTTTTTAAGGAACCTCCATACTGTTCTCCATAGGGGTTGTATCAATTTACTTTCCCACCAACAGTGCAAGAGTGTTCCCTTTTCTCCACACCCTCTCCAGCATTTATTGTTTCTAGATTTTTTGATGATGGCCATTCTGACTGGTGTGAGATGATATCTCATTGTAGTTTTGATTTGCATTTCTCTAATGATTAATGATGTTGAGCATTCTTTCATGTGTTTGTTGGCAGTCTGTATATCTTCTTTGGAGAAATGTCTGTTTAGGTCTTCTACCCATTTTTGGATTGGGTTGTTTGATTTTTGATATTGAGCTGCATGAGCTGCTTGTAAATTTTGGAGATTAATCCTTTGTCAGTTGCTTCATTTGCAAATACTTTCTCCCATTCTGAGGGTTGTCTTTTGGTCTTGTTTATGATTTCCTTTGCTGTGCAAAAGCTTTTAAGTTTCATTAGGTCCCATTTGTTTATTTTTGTTTTTATTTCCATTTTTCTAGGAGGTGGTTCAAAAAGGATCTTGCTGTGATTTATGTCATAGAGTGTTCTGCCAATGTTTTCTTCTTCTAAGAGTTTGATAGTGTCTGGCCTTACATTTAGGTCTTTAATCCATGTTGAGCTTATTTTTGTGTATGGTGTTAGGGAGTGTTCTAATTTCATTCTTTTACATGTAGCTGTCCAGTTTTCCAAGCACCACTTATTGAAGAGGCTGTCTTTCTCCACTGTATATTCTTGCCTCCTTTATCAAAGATAAGGTGACCATATGTGCATGTGTTTATCTCTGGGCTTTCTATCCTGGTCCATAGAGCTATATTTCTGTTTTTGTGCCAGTACCATACTGTCTTGATTACTGTAGCTTTGTAGTATAGTCTGAAGACAGGGAGCCTGATTCCTCCAGCTCCGTTTTTGTTTCTCAAGATTTCTTTGACTATTCGGGGTCTTTTGTGTTTCCATACAAATTGTGAAATTTTTGTTCCAGTTTTGTGAAAAATGCCAGTGCTGGTTTGATAGGGACTGCATTGAATCTGTAGATTGCTTTGGGTAGTATAGTCATTTTCACAATGTTGATTCTTCCAATCCAAGAACATAGTATATCTCGCCATCTATTTGTATCATCTTTAATTTCTTTCATCATTGTCATAATTTTCTGCATACAGGTCTTCTGTCTCCTTAGGTAGATTTATTCCTAGATATTTTATTATTTTTGTTGCAATGGTAAATGGGAGTGTTTTCTTGATTTTACTTTCAGATTTTTCCTCATTAGTATATAGGAATGCCAGAGATTTCTGTGAATTAATTTTGTATCCTGCTACTTTACCAAATTCATTGAGTAGCCTTAGTAGTTTTCTGGTAGCATCTTTAGGATTCTCTATGTATAGTATCATGTCATCTGCAAACAGTGACAGCTTTACTTCTTCTTTTCTGATTTGCATTCCTTTTATTTCATTTTGTTCTCTGATTGCTGTGGCTAAAACTTCCAAAACTATGTTGAATAATAGTGGTGAGTGTGGGAAACCTTGTCTTGTTCCTGACCTTAGTGGAAATGGTTTCACTTTTTCACCATTGAGGACGAGGTTGGCTGTGGGTTTGTCATACATGGCCTTTATTATTTTGAGAAAAGTTCACTCTATGCCTACTTTCTCGAGGGTTTTTATCATAAATTGTGTTGAATTTTGTTGAAAGCTTTCTCTGCATCTATTTAGATGATCGTATGTTTTTTCTCCTTCAATTTGTTAATATGGTGTATCACATTGTATGATTTGCGTATATTGAAGAATCATTGCATTCCTGCGATAAACCCCACTTGATCATTGTGTATGATTCTTTTAATGTGCTGTTGGATTCTGTTTGCTAGTATTTTGTTGAGGATTTTTGCATCTATGTTCATCAGTGATATTGGCCTGTAGTTTTCTTTCTTTGTGACATCTTTGTCTGCTTTTGGTATCAGGGTGATGGTGGCCTCGTAGAATGAGTTTGGGAGTGTTCCTCCCTCTGCTATATTTTGGAAGAGTTTGAGAAGGATAGGTGTTAGTTTTTCTCTAAATGTTTCATAGAAGTTGCCTGTGAAGCCATCTGGTCCTGTGCTTTTTTTGTTGTAAGATTTTTAATCTCAGTTTCAATTTCAGTGCTTGTGTTTTTTCTGTTCATACTTTCTATTTCTTCCTGGTTCAATCTCGGAAAGTTGTGCATTTCTAAGAATTTGTACATTTCTTCCAGCTTGTCCATTTTATTGACATATAGTTGCATGTAGTAATCTCTCATGATCCTTTGTATTTCTGCAGTGTCAGTTTTTACTTCTCCTTTTTCATTTCTAATTCTATTGATCTCAGTCTTCTCTCTTTTTTCTTGATGAGTCTGGCTAACAGTTTATCAATTTTGTTTATCTTCTCAAAGAACCATCTTTTAGTTTTATTGATCTTTGCTATTGATTCCTTTATTTCTTTTTCATTTGTTTCTGAGCTGATCTTTATGATTTCTTTCCTTCTGCTAACTTTGGGGTTTTTTTGCTCTTCTTTCTCTAATTACTTTAGGTGTAAGGTTAGGTTGTTTGTTTGACGTGTTTCTTGTTTCTTGAGGTAGGGTTGTATTGCTATAAACTTCCCTCTTAGAACTGCTTTTGCTGCATCCCATAGGTTTTGGGTTGTCATGTTTTCATTGTGATTTGTTTCTAGGCATTTTTTGATTTCCTCTTTGATTTCTTTAGTGATCTCTTGATTATTAAGTAGTGTATTCTTTAGTCTCCATGTGTTTATATTTTTTACAGAGTTTTTCCTGTAATTGATATTTAGTGTCATAGCGTTGTGGTCCGAAAAGATACTTGATACGATTTCAGTTTTCTTAAATTTACCAAGGCTTGATTTGTGACACAAGATACGATCTACCCTGGAGGATGTTCCATGAGCACTTGAGAAGCATGTGTGTTCTATTGGTTTTGGATGGAATGTCTTATAAATATCAACTAAGTCCATCTTGTTTAATGTATCATTTATAACTTGTGTTTCCTTATATATTTTCATTTTGGATGATCTGTCCATTGTTGAAAGTGGGGTGTTAAAGTCCCCTACTATGATTTTGTTACTGTCGATTTCCCCTTTTATGGCTGTTAGTATTTGCCTTATGTATTGAGGTGCTCCTATGTTGGGTGCATAAATATTTACAATTGTTATATCTTCATCTTGGAATGAACCCTTGATCATTATGTAGTGTCCTTCATTGTCTCTTGTAATAGTCTTTGTTTTAAAGTCTATTTTGTCTGATATGACAATTGCTACTCCACCTTTCTTTTGATTTCCATTTGCATGGAATATCTTTTTCCTTCCCCTCACTTTCAGTCTGTATATGTCCCTAGGTCTGAAGTGTGTTTCTTGTAGACAGCATATATATGGGTCTTGTTTTTGTACCCATTCAGCCAGTCTATGTCTTTTGGTTTGAGCATTTCATCTATTTACATTTAAGGTAATTATCGGTATGTATGTTCCTATTCCCATTTTCTTAATTGTTTTGGGTTTCTTATTGTAGATCTTTTCCTTCGCTTGTGTTTCCTGCCTAGAGAAGTTCCTTTAGCATTGGTTGTAATGCTGGTTTGGTTGTGCTGAATTCTCTTAGCTTTTGCTTGTCTGTAAAGGTTTTAATTTCTCCATCAATTCTGAATGAGATCCTTGGTGCGTAATCTTGGTTGTAGGATTTTCTCCTTCCTCACTTTAAATATGTCCTTCCACTCCCTTCTGGCTTGCAGAGCTTCTGCTGAAAGATCAGCTGTTAACCTTATGGGGACACCCTTGTGTGTTATTTGTTGTTTTTCCCTTGCTGCTTTTCATATTTTTTCTTTGTATATAATTTTTGATAATTTGATTAATATGTGTCTTGCCATGTTTCTCCTTGGATTTATCCTGTATGGGACTCTCTGTACTTCCTGGACTTGATTAACTATTTCCTTTCCCATATTAGGGACCTTTTCAACTATAATCTCTTCAAATATTTTCTCAGTCCCTTTCTTTTTCTCTTCTTCTTCTGGGACCCCTATAATTCGAATGTTGGTGTGTTTAATGTTGTCCCAGAGGTCTCTGAGACTGTCCTCAATTCTTTTTTCCTTATTCTACTCTGCAGTAGTTATTTAGACTACTTCATCTTCCAGGTCACTTATCCGTTCTTCTGTCTCAATTAATCTGCTACTGATCCCTTCTAGAGAATTTTTAATTTCAGTTATTGTGTTGTTCATCACTGTTTGTTTGCTCTTTAGTTATTCTAGATCCCTGTTAAATGTTTCTTGTATTTTGTCCATTCTTTTTCCATGATTTTGGATCATCTTTACTATCAATATTCTGAATTCTTTTTCAGGTAGACTGCCTATTTCCTCTTCATTTGTTAGGTCTGGTGGTTTTTTGCATTGCTCCTTCATTTGCTGCGTGTTTCTCTGTCTTCTCATTTAGCTTAACTTACTGTGTTTGGGGTCTCCTTTTCACAGGCTGTGGGTTCGTAGTTCCCATTGTTTTTGGTGTCTCTCCCCAGTGGCTAAATTTGGTTCAGTGGGTTGTGTAGGCTTCCTGGTGGTGGGGACTACTGACTGTGTTCTGGTGGATGAGGCTGGATCTTGTCTTTCTGGTGGGCAGGTCCATGTCTGGTGGTGTGTTTTGGGGTGTCTGTGGCCTTATTATGATTTTAGGCAGCCTCTCTGCTAATGGGGACAAATGGTAAAAGCAAAGCTATACAGACAAAATCACACACAGAAGCATACACATACACACTCACAAAAAGGGAAAAAATATATATATATTTTTGTTCCCAAAGTCCCCCTCCTCAACCTGGGATGATTCGTTGTCTATTCATGTATTCCACAGATGCAGGGCACATCAAGTTGATTGTAGAGATTTAATCTGCTGCTCCTGAGGCTGCTGGGAGAGATTTCCCTTTCTCTCCTTTGTTCGCACAGTTCCTGGGATTCGGCTTTGGATTTGGACCCGCCTCTGCGTGTAGGTCGCCTGAGGGCGTCTGTTCTTCACTCAGACAGAACGGGGTTAAAGGAGCAGCTGATTTGGTGGCTCTGGCTCACTCAGGCCTGGGGGAAGGAGGGGTACAGAAGTGCGGGGCGAACCTGCAGCAGCAGAGGCTGGTGTGACGTTGCAACAGCCTGAGGTGCACCGCAGGCTCCTGGGGAAATTGTCCCTGGATCACGGGACCCTGGCAGTGGCGGGCTGCACAGGCTCCTGGGAGGGGAGGTGTGGATAGTGACCTGTGCTTGCACACAGGTTTCTTGGTGGCTGCAGCTGCAGCCTTAGCAACTCATGCCTGTCTCTGGGGTCCGTGCTGATAGCCGTGGCTCACGCCCGTCTCTGGAGCTCCTTTAAGTGGCGCTGTTAATCTCCTCTCCTCGTGCACCAGTAAACAAAGAGGCAAGAAAAAGTCTCTTGTCTCTTCGGCAGCTCCAGACTTTTTCCCGGCCTCCCTCCAGGCTATCTGTGGCACACTATCCCCCTTCAGGCTGTGTTCATGCAGCCAACCCCAGTCCTCTCCCTGGGATCCGACCTTTGAAGCCCGAGCCTCACCTCCCAACCCCCTCCCGCCCCAGCGGGTGAGCCGACAAGCCTCTCAGGCTGGTGAGTGCTGGTAGGCACCGATCCTCCGTGTGGGCATCTCTCCGCTTTGCCCTCCGCCCTCTCCTCTGTGGCTCCGAAGCTTCCCCCCTCTGCCACCCGCAGTCTCCGCCCACGAGGGGGCTTCCTAGTGTGTGGAAACCTTTTCTCCTTCACAGCTCCCTCCCACTGGTGCAGGTCCCACCCCTATTCTTTTGTCTCTGTTTTTTTCTTTTTTCTTTTGCCCTACCCAAGTGCGTGGGGAGTTTCTTGCCTTTTGGGAGGTCTAAGGTCTTCTGCCAGCGTTCAGTAGGTGTTCTGTAGGAGTTGTTCCACATGTAGAAGTGTTTCTAATGTATTTGTGGGGGGGAAGGTGATCTCCACGTCTTACTCTTCCGCCACCTTGAAGCTCCCGAGTCTGTTTGTTTCTGAAGTATAACAACTGATCTACAACTCTGTTAATTCCTGTTATTCAACACGGTCATCTGATATTTCTATACATTTCAAAATGATTACCATGGTATTTAGTTATGATATGTTACCATGCAAATATATTACATAATTATTGACTGTATTCCCTACAGTATATATTTCATACCTGTGACTTTTATTTTGCAACTGAAAGTTTATATCCTTAATCTCCCTCACCTATTTTTTTCCTTCCCCCACACCCCTCCCCTCTGGAAACCACCTGTTCATTCTCTGTATCTATAACTCTATTCCTATTTTATTATGTTTGTTCATTTGTTTCATTTTTTAGATTCCACATATAAGTAAAAGTATACAATATTTGTCTTTCTCTGTGTGACATATCACTTAGCATAATGCCCTCTATGTCCATCCATGTTGTTGCAAAGAACAAGACTTCATTCTTTTTTATGTCTGAGTAGTATTCCATTGTGTATATATATACCGTATCTTCTCCATTCATTTATCTATTGATGGACACTTAGGTTTCTTCCATATCTTGGGTATTGTAAATAATGCTGCAGTGAACACAGGGGTTCATGCATATTTTCTAATTAGTGTTTTCAGATAAATATCCTGAAGTGGAATTGCTGGATCTTATGGTAGTTCTATTTTTCATTTTTTGAGTTCTACTTTTAATTTTTCTCCATACTGTTTTCCACAGTGGCTACACCAAATTACATTCCTACCAACAGTGCATGAGGGTTCCCTTTTCTCCACATCCTCATCAACACTTGTTATTTGTTGTCTTTTTGATAATAACCATTCTGACATGTTATGGTTTTAATAAGCATTTCCCTGGTAATTAGTGATGTTGAGCACATTTTCATGTGCCTGTTGGCCATCTGTATGCCTTCTTTGGAAAAACATCTATTCAGAAACTCTGCTCATTTTTTAACTAAACTGTTTTTTTGGTGTTGAGTTCTATGAGTTCTTTATACATTTTGTATAGTATCCCCTTATTGATTATATTGTTTGTGAAAATATTCTCTCATCCAGTGGTTTCCTTAGCTGTGCAAAATCTTTTTAGTTTGATGTAGTCCTACTTGTTTATTTTTTTCTTTTTTTCCCTTGCCTGAGGAGAAATATCCAAGAAAATACTCTGACTGATGTCAAACAGTGTACTGCCTATGTTTTCTACTAGAGATTTTTTTGTTTCAGGTCTTACATTTAAGTCTTCAGTCAATTTTGAATTTATTTTTGTGCATGGTGTGAGAGAGTAGTCCAGTTTTATTCTTTCACATGTAGTTGTCCAGTCTCCCAACATTGTTTATTGAAGAGACTGTCTTTCCCCTATTGTACATTCTTGCCTCCTTTGTCATAGAGTAATTGCCCATGTAAGTGTGGGTTCATTTCTGGCCTCTTTATTCTGTCCCATTGATTCACATGTCTGTTTTTTTTTTTGTTCCAGTACCATACTGTTTTGATTACTGTAGCTGTATAGTGTAGTTTGAAATCAGGGCGTATGGTACCTCCAATTTTGTTCTTCTTCCTCAAGATTGTTTTGGCTATTTGGGCTCTTTATTTCCAGAGAGAACACACCTCAATATAATAAAGTCCATAAATGACAAGCCCACAGCTAACACCATACTCAAGGATGGAAAGCTGAAAGTGTTTCCTCTAAGATCAGGAACAAGACAAAAATGCCTACTCTTGCCACTTTTATTCAACATACTATTGTGAATCTTAGCCACAGCAATCAGACAAGAATAAATAAATAAATAAATGGAATCCAAATTGGAAAGAAAGATGTGAACTCTCTCTGTTTGCAGATGGCATACTACTACACATAGAAAATCCTAAAGACACCACCAAAAAACTATTAGATCTCATCAATGAATTTGGTAAAATTGCAGGATACAAAGTTAATATACAATAATCAGTTGTGTTTCTGTATACTAACAATGAACTATCAGAAAGAGAATTAAGGAAAAATAACATTTACAATTGCATCAAAACAAAAACAAAAACAAAACCTAGGAATAAATCTACCTAAGGAGGTAAAAGGCCTGTACTTAGAAAACTGTAAAACACTCATAAAAAGAATTGAAGAGGACACAAACAGTTGGAAAGATATACCATGTTCATGGATTGGAAGAATTAATATTGTTAAAATGACCATAATATCCAAGGCAATCTACACATGCAATGCAATCCATGTCAAAATATTAATGACACTTTTCACAGAACTAGAACAAATAATAATTCTTGCTTGATATAATCTTTACAGTAGTGATTGCAAAATGGTGAATTTCTAATTCTATCTTTCCTTCATATATATCAACTGAAATTCACATATAAAGAACTTTTTCTTATTAACCAGGTTTATTTAGTAATCTACATTTCCTAGAAAAAGGAAAGAAAATGCTTAATTTTTTTTTCTTTTATGACTGATTTTCTGAGTAAATAATTGGTGTTCTTGAAATCTTTTACAATGATAAAGAAGGTTTTCCTTGTTTTGACTTTCTATCTGTTTGAGAGCAAATTTTAACAGTATGAATATAAAATGTATGTTTAATATTTTAAGTTAATTGCAGTTATTTTTCATGTTCTTAAATAATCCCTTCATGGACAGTGGGATCTCCTTAAGGTTGTCAACTGTTATTTTTTGACATGACCACATTAGCCTTTGATACATTCCTTTATTTCTAGCATAGTAACTCTTCTATGTTCTTTTTGTACATTTCCTGACCTAAACCTGAACAAGCTATTTTTCTAAGAATTCCTGATAACTTTTAGTGAGAATAATATTTAGACACCATGACATATGCATGTGGGAGCTTAGAGACATTGGGTTGATATAGCTTCTTGGCATTTTTAGTGGACAGAGCTGGGGAAATTTATTTTAAACAAAGCATACTATGAGTTTATATTTAACATCAAAATCACTATTGTATAATTT
The DNA here is from genome assembly GCF_951394435.1 of Stenella coeruleoalba. Lineage (NCBI taxonomy): Eukaryota > Metazoa > Chordata > Mammalia > Artiodactyla > Delphinidae > Stenella > Stenella coeruleoalba. Next base: position 107,001,442 of record NC_137150.1, on the reverse strand, counting down.
TTACCTTTTTGAAATTTTTATACTTTATATATCTCCTCTTTTACATTGAAAATTATAAAATTACTAACTTTTTATTACTTTATTCTGTAACATATGTAAGCATATTTTAAATAATCATAGTGATATCCTAACTAGAGCAATAAAACTAAGTAAAATTAAAGTATCTTAGGTTTTCTTTGTTTGTAATCATTACATTTAATGATGTATAGACAAAATACGATATTATTAATCTTGTTGAAATGAATTTTTTTGTCAGTGTGGTTATGTCACCAACATGATATGTTCATTTGTTTTAGATTGTCCTCAGTTTTTAAGAATTATATTTTAATGTAAATTTATTTGCTTGTTTGTAGAATTTTTTATAAATGTAAATACAAGTATTACTATATTATAATGCAATATGCTGCTTGTTTTTTCCTCTGTGGACTCTAGACAAAAGCTGTACATTTATTCATTCCAGAAATCTTTGTTAAAACTTAATATTATTCATTTTCAGAAGAAACAGAAGATACAAAAATAAATCATGGTTAATAGAATCACAAATTTAGTAAGTTTAAAACAGAAGTTACTTGATGTTGTAACTGAGAATAATGGGTGGTCATGATACTTCAATAAGATGTTCAGGGAAGTTGCCTATGGAGAAATGACATTAATCCTGTAAACTGAAGGGTGAGAAGAATCCAATTGCATGAGAAGCAGGGAGAAGGATAACTTTGGCGCATTCTAGAAACTGAAAACAGACCAGTGAATTTTAAAATTAGTAACAAGAAGAAAAGAACTTAAGTTGGAGGTTGGAAAAATAGAAAGAGGACTTGTATGCCAAGAAAATAAATTTTTGTTTTATTTAAAACACAGTGGGAAGCCACAGAATGGTTAGAGCAGAGAAGTGACATGATCTCACTGATTATTTAAAATAATCACTTTGACTGCTGTTTGGAGATAAAATGGAAGAAAACAAAAATTTAAACTGTCTTCTGATATTACTTCTCCCAAGCTCCCTTCAATCCCATTATTTACTTATTTCTGTATTTTCCTAGCAAGGTTGATTTGCCAGCACAGTGCTACGAAAGCATTTTAGTCCTCTGTCCTATGAATGCATCAATCTCTTTGAAACCTTTTCTGATATAAAGGTACAGTTGATCTCTCCTTTCACGTGTCTCCACTTCACATTACTTACAATTATTATGACACCTACATTTTCCTCTTGTAATTGTGGGTTTATATGCCAGTTATTCTATTAATACATGAGTAATCTGAGAGGATAATATAGTATTTATCACTGAATCCACAATGGCTAGCAGATGCATAACACATTTGGTGCTCTATGGAAGTTTTTAAAATAAATAAATAGATGAAGTCCAAATAAAAACATTCAGTTTTTACAATTGTATTTTTTAACATCTTTATTGGAGTGTAATTTCTTTACAATTGTGTGTTAGTTTCTGCTTTATAACAAAGTGAATCAGCTATACATATACATATATCCCCATATCTCCTCCCTCTTGCATCTCCCTCCCACCCTCCCTATCCCACTCCTGTAGGTGGTCACAAAGTACTAAGCTGATCTCCCTGTGCTATGTGGCTTCTTCCCACTATCTATTTTACATTTGGTAGTGTATATATGTCCATGCCACTCTCTCACTTCATCCCAGCTTACCGTTCCCCCTCCCCATGTCCTCAATACCACCCTGAATGTGCCCGATCTCATCAATTGTATTTTTAATATTGTATTCTTATATTTAATGGAAGGTAATGCAGTTCTTTTGGCTTCTGTACTCTGTCTTTTCACCAAATTCTAATTAACTTTCAGATTTTACATGACATCAACCCACCTTCATGAAATAATCTTGAAAACCGTTATTGCTTTGGCTTCTATAGCATTTTGTTGGAACAATTTTTATTCCATTTTACCTTATTGTATAGTTATTGGTGTGTGTGTGTGTGTGATAGTCCCTACTAACAAACAAATCCCCTGAAGACAAAAAACACTTCTCCTTCATCCTATTGTATTTTACTATGCATGAAAAAAAAAAAAAAAAAAAAAAAAACAATGAGCCTGTTCCTCTCTTTAGCCCCTATCCTTTTCCTAGATTTCTTCTATTCTGTCTGTATTAATCAAATTAACCCTATCATATGACCAAGTTGGCCTTAATATAGCCCTCATCTTGACTAAACTTTAGATAGGTTTCTCCCTGACTACAGGCTTCTGACTTCCCATTTCTTAGAGTATTTACTTGAGAAAACTTTCAGTTGTAAATTCTACCTCTGCCCCTTTGAGACCTAAATCTTCTCCCAGTTTTAAAACCCAGGAACATCTTTACAGGGGCCTAGAATCTGTCCTTTTGAAATGTAATCATCAAGAAAGAAAGCACTCCTATCTCCCTGTCTCTGTGGGAGGGTAGGTGCCTAACTTCCACAAACACAGATCATACTGACCAATCTCCCCACTAAAGTCCTCCAGTGCTCTTCCACTAGATCATCCCAATGCTTGAAACTCACCTGCCTTTTGTTTCATTGGAGTTGAGTTCAGTCTCTCACTCCTATTGCAATAGTCTTGAATAATGTCTTCCTTGCCTGTTTAACTCTGATGCAATTTTTCTTTGGCATGTTGCTCTTCTAAATGTCCACTTGCGAACGACTACCTTTTTCTCAGTTACTGATGCTGGGATAGGCAGAAGTAGTGAGGGACAAAACTGGATCCAGTGTATTCAAAATCCTAAAAGTATCCTATTCTTTCTTTAGTTCTTCAAGTTTATGTGATCAAACAGGTTTTGAATAATTTGTGTCTATATCATGGGTATAATGGTTCCTTTCCCTCTTCCACTTATGCTTTTGACAGTTTGACTGAAGTCCATATGGCCACCAGATTTTGCCAACAAATGTGTGCTACACAATGGGTAAAATGGTGTCCCTTTCCTCTTGTACTTGTCTACTTAACACCTTAAATCTGGGTCATCTACTGTGGTACAGTGGAAATTTCTGGTGGCCATTTGGACTCCATTCTGGATGTACCACACTCTTCTATGAGATGTTTATACAAAACTAAGATAGGGATGTCAAGTTTTATATATTCATTTAGCAGATGAGGATGTAGTAAAAATAATCAAAGTGACTTGGTCAAAGTAGAACCAAGATTAACTTCATGTGTATTGTTCTATACCTTTAAACCACAGTAATTCTCTGTTCTTTCTGATAGTCATTATTAAGGAGAGAGCTCACTACCGCTTAATATGGTTTCAGAAAAAAAACTTGTTCAAATTTCTTCAGGAAAAACAAATTTCTAAGACTGATTGAAAACACTATAATGATATTGATGCAAATGACTGACTTTTTAGTTCTAATGTATAAACTTTAAAATACTGAAAATCAGGATAACTTTGAAATGAATCTATCATTTACTTAATCCTTAATGAAAACTAAATATAACACAGTGGAAGAAAAATAATGCAAAATTGCCTGAAAACTGCAGGGTGTCTCCATTGTTCTGCTTTGTTTTTAATTGCAAGTAGAACAGGAGCAAACAAATGCAAATTTGAGCATTAGAACAATGTGCAACCACAAAAACATGAAATAAATAAATGACCTCTCCCCACAAAAACAGGCTGGAAACTATTTTCATAATAAATTATATGCTAAAAATATGACAAAAATCATTCTTTCACTGTGTATTATTAAGAATAAATTCCCTGTATAAGATTAGAGTAAGATAATAGTGGGTCTTCAAAATTAAAATCCCCTCTTTTTTTACTTCCTCCTCCAGTCATCTTAGCTACTTAGATAATCTCTACATATGATAAGCTTGTCAAATGTTGTCAAATATTGTGCTTTTCTCATCTCTATAGAAAAACTAAATGAGGAATCTTTATTCTGACACTTCTACTCTCAGGTACTTCTCCCTCCTGTGGTTAGACTAAAGACACACTCTTTCATACCCTTTGCTGTTGTTGTGTCTGCAACAAGATTATATATATAATGCATTCACAGACATGGTAGAGGAGATAATTTTTAGACTACTGATCATTGCTTTCCCTACCTGCATAAGAGTAGAGGTATCCTTCTCCTCTCCATTGATGCTGGTTTTGGCCATGTAACTTTATTTGGTTTCACAGTGAGCGGACTGTATGTCTCTTCCCTAGATTTTAGGCTTGGTCATGTCAAATGCTTTAACCAATGGAATATTAACTGTGTGACAGAAGCAAAGACTTGAAACATGCCTGCATGGTGAGATATTTATTCTTGTGCTTTTGACATCATCATGGGCAGAAAATGTTTTAGATAGCCCACTCACCCAAGAAGGATAAGAGATATATGGAATATACCTGGACCCAACCTGCAGCTTAGACTCAAGCTCAATTCAGCCAAGCCTAGATCAACTGAAATTCAGCCAATCCACAGGTACCTGAAAACAGAATAAATGATAACTGTATAAAGCTGTTAAGTTTCGAGTGGCTTATATGCAGCTGAGACAAAAACGTACAAAAACCAAAAGCTTCAGTGAAAAGTAATTCTCCTTACTACCTGTTCTCTTTGAAAGTAAACATTATGGTGGATATACAGGAGTTCACTCTAAACTTCTTTCAATTGTACAGTAGTTTTTTCATAGTAAAATGTTAGGGGAAACAAATGAAGAAATGAAAGTAAACATTATTATCAATTGCTTACATAGCCTTCAAGCTCTCCTATGCATATATAAGAAATGATGTATTTACAGACAGACATAATACATTTCAAAAAAGATCACTTTTATATATACTACTCTATATCTTGACTTTTTGCACTTAATATGCCTTCAGGATCCTTCCATATCTGTACATAAAAGATTTGCCTCATTCTTTTTTTTGTTTGTTTGTTTTTTGCGGTACATGGGCCTTTCGCTGTTGTGGCCTCTCCCGTTGTGGAGCACAGGCTCCGGACACACAGGCTCAGTGGCCATGGCTCACAGGCCCAGCTGCTCCACGGCATGTGGGATCTTCCCAGACCGGTGCACAAACCCGTGTCCCCTGCATCAGCAGGCGGACTCTCAACCACTGTGTCACCAGGGAAGCTCCTGCCTCATTCTTTTTAATGCCCCAATTATATCTCATATATAAAATTGTCACAACATATTGAAGTATCCTTCATTTCTGGACAATATAAATTATTTATAAACATTCTATTCTGCCCAATTTTGAATAATCTCCATCCTAGCGTGAGTCCTTCATTTGAAAGTTTTATCTCCTATTATTACTATTTCAACAATAATACGAGTTAATAATTTTTGGTCTTCTGGCAAGGTTTGCATACTTACACTATCTCATTTAATCCTCATAATAATCTTCTGAGGTAAGTATGACCATTATTTTTCAATTTCATTGAGGCAAAAAAAGTTGAGTTCAAACCAACTGGTAAATAATATGACTAGAACTCAAACTCAGGCTCTCTATTACACAATATTGCCTGACCCAGTGTGAACTTTTTGAAAATACTGAGAGTCCAATGCTTGCTAACTCAAATTCCATTCCAAGTCAAATCTATGAGGCTTCTCTTTCTAAATGAAGACAGAAGTGAAAGTTAAATAAAAAAGGAAATAAAATATTTAAGTTTTCATTCATTTACTCAATATGTATTTATTGCACATTTATTACCTACAAAGCACTGTAGCTAGCCTTGAATATACATTCCAAAATAAAGAATTTCTTTTGTATTTTGTGTATCCCTCCAGTTTCTCTATGGATTGTTCAAATAGTGGTGTACAACATAAGACTCAGTGGAAAAGGAAAGCAAATAAACTGCTTTGCTAATGGGCTTGGAAACTTTAGTTGAGTGAAACTCAGAATAAAATTTCCAACAGTAATAAAAAATTCATAAAACAATTCTAACTCCTAGAGAGAGAAAGAAGAAATTTAAAGGAAATTATTAACATGAGATGTCATAAATAACAATAATGGGTTACCATTTATAGAGTGCCTGTGATGTACCAAGAGATTTTCATGGATTATGTATTTAATATGAATAATAATTTTATGAGATTTTATTATACTCATTTTACAGTTAACAAAATCAGGTCCACAAACATTTTTACAGTTTTCAAGTTTACTTAATAAACAACAGAATCAAGAACTGAACCCTGATCTGGCAGATCTCAAATCCTTGCATTTTATCATTTAAACACTAGTTCTAGAACTAAGGACAAAGTGGGAAGATAAAGATTGCTAAATGAAATATAAAGATCTTTTTTATTTGTTTGTTTTCTTCATATCAAAAGTAGGTTATTCAGGTGTCCTGCATTTTGGTGTATGAAGTAACCTGATTTTAGGTCTAGGTATGGCAATATGATGAAATATTGGACTCGTTTGTGTCTACAGCAAATGACTCTTTTCCCTGAATATGTAAAATTGTTTTCTGTGGAGTTGAAGGACAAACCTCCACCTCCTCCTTTTTTTTGTCACTGCACTTGTACAGATTCACCAAATATCATTGTGTGAAATGTTAATTTAATGATATATGTATTTGTGGTCAAAACATATACATACACAATTATAAAATATTCAGGTGTTACAGAGTCTAAAATTGCTACTGAGTTAGATATGATAAAATAAATATATTTGTGCCCAAACTTTAACAATAAAAAATGTAAAAAAAAAAAAAAAGAGTTACTAGTCAAGAAAAATAGTTTTACTATTCTATAAAATAAACCTTTAAAAAATTTTCAAACTCTTTTTATTTTCCAAATAAACAACTTCTGTTTGCTTTCAAATTTTAAATATTGCCAAGTCACATCAACTGGGAGAAGGAGATTTAGATCCAGGCACGTTTATATAATCTGTGCATAAATAATTAACAAAACAGAAGATAAGCTAACAAAACACAAAGACCAGATATAATGTGGCAACACTATGGGATAAACTGATATTTTTAAAACAATACAGTTTGAAGGTATTCTAAAATATATGCAAACATATTAGGCTAAGTAAACTTAAAACACAATTAAAAATACTGTCTAAATCCACCTCCCCCAGAGTGAAGATTTTATAACAATTGCTTAATTACATATGCACTCACAACTTATTAATATTTCTAAAATATTTTAAAACATATTTTTTAAAACTTAAAAAGTTTTAAAAATTCATGAAAAACTGGGTAGAAAAATTTTCCTAAGAAGTAAATATTTAATAATTATATATTAAATTCATTAGAGTTCCACATAATTATGGGATTTATTTATGCCTTTAAAACTAATATAAAAACTTTATTCTTGGGAAAGCAGTATGAAGTGTCCTCAAAAAATTTAAAATATGATATAACAATTTCACTTCTGGATACATATCCAAAGGAAATGAAATCACTATCTTGAAGAGATATCTGCACCCTTATGTTCACTTTAGCATTATTTACAATAGCCAAGACATGGAAACAACCTAAGTGTCCACCAATAGATGAACAAAGAAAATGTGGTATACATATACAATGGAATATTATTCAGCCATAAAAACTAAGGAAATCCTGCCATTTGCAGCAACATGGATGAAACTTGAATGTATTATGCTAAGTGAAATATATCAGACAGAGAAAGACAAACACTGTATGATCTCACTGACATGTGGAATCTTAAAAAAAACCAAACACATAGAAACAAAGAACAGATTGGTAGTTGCCAGGGGTAAGGGGTGAGGGATGGGGGAAATGGCTGAATGTGGTCGACAGGTATATACATTGCCAGTTATAAAGTGAATAAGTTCCGGGGATGTAATATACAACATGATGACTATAGTTAATAATACTGTATTGTATATTTGAAAATTGCTAAAAGAGTAGATTTTTTAAGTTTCCAACACACAAACACACACAAATTATAACTATGTGAGGTGATGGATGTGTTAACTAAACTTATTACGGAAATGATTTTGCAATTTATACATATATAAAATCACGATGTGCACCATAAACTTACACAATGTCATACATCAATTATATCTCAAAGCTGGGTAAAATTTTCTTTCTTGAATATCCTCTCTGAGACTTGGGAGATAAATCAAATTTTGTTCAAACCAACAAACTGAAAATGAATGTATACACTGTAATAGGTTCAGGGAAATTCAAATGTTAAAAACTTTTTAAATGATACAAAGGAAGTAACATTTTAAAAATTGACTCTAATATATGTAATCCAAATGTCAGCTGAAGCAATCCTGCCATTAATGTCTATAAAATGTCTAAAATATCTATGCCACTCTTTATGGAAAGTCCAATGCTTTCACAATATTTTATAAATTCACAGCTAACTTAGGTTCTCATTGTCATGATTGCCTTAGAGTTCACTCTTCTAAATCGGTTCACTTTATAAATTGGCTCACCTTCATTTATGTGTGATTCCTTTTTCATGGCATATCTAAGTAGATATGGCACTTAGTCACTTCTCCTGATTTGCATACCTTAATACACTGCCCATGATCTTGCATACATGAACTTCAAGTATGTGAATGACTGAATTTTTGAGACAAATGGGTCTAATATCATACTGATATATGCCTAAATGGAAAATTAAACATAAAATTCAGTCCACCCCTCTCTTTTTATTGCTCACCCTGATACACTGCATCTAGCAACTTTACCAACCCCCCAAATGGTGCAATTTTATTTTAAAATATTTTAGGTATTTAATGTTTTCCAACTCCTGCTAATGATCCTTTCCCAATAGAGCTGATATCATTTTAGATGGTAAAGAAAAAAATGTTACATAGTAACAAGCTAAAGCATTGACGAGCATTAAATCCCATTATGAGAAATGTATTTCTTTCAATATATCTCTGAAGTCAAGAGGAAATGATCAGTTTGTGGTTATTATGTCTTTAACATTTTCTACCATTAGCTGATAACATTAAAAAAAAAAAATGAAATAAACGAGCCTCAGACTAGGGCTCCTGAAGGCAAATGCATCTAGTAAAAAGTGAAACTTTTTATTGTTTTTGTTTGTATTTCTTCCCATTTAGGGCAATTAAAATTTTGTTCTCAAATAAAATTACTTTAAAAAGAGTCAGTTTACAAACTGTTAGATAAAAATATAGGATGAATAAGTCCATGGTAGAAATTGCAAAGGTTCATGAAATATTAACTTTTGGGGAACATTTGCCTAGAACAAAGACAGCTTTTTTTAGAGAAATTCTGCTTCCAACTGCTAAGTTAATTTTTTCATCCAGCTACACTTATATGATGTGATTAAAAATTAAGATTTACTTTGGGATTTTTAAAAACTGAATAAGAAAACATGATGGATTATGAAATACTCATCATTTGGAAGGAGGAAATGTATTGTTTCACTGGGGGTTTGAAACTGCAACTTCTGCTAGTTCTAAAAACCCTTCATTGCATTATTCCTTTTGAAATGGCTTTAGATTACATAATATATGATACCTTCAATGACATATTGACATAAATAATGGTATTTCATGTGGATTTCTAAATGTCAGCTCAATAGAAGTGGGAGACATATTATGAACACAATTGTTTCAAGCCAAAATATGAGGGAGATAAACTAATGAGGTTAAAAAATGTAACTATTTAAACCTACACCTTAATACATGATATAGTGTACAAAACATAGAAGTGAGTTAATAAATAAATAATCTCAAATATCAGTTGTCTTAATGGGGTCTTTTCCAGAAACTGGAATTAATTGAGTCCTTGGTGTTCCACTGCAGACATGGTATAGTATTCACTGAAGGGAATATACACATTCATAATCAATGAAAGTAAGATGGTTTTGAAAATAAAAGAGACAAATATGTATAGTTAGTTTCTTGACTAAATGGGCATCATGGCAGTACTACACAAACTCAGTTTCAGGATCCTGCAGAGAATATAAAACATTTAACAAGTGGGAAAAATATCTGTTCTAGACCTCACATTACTGAGTCATAAATCATGGAAGAGATGGTTTGGGCCTAGGAAGCACTAAGGGCTGCTAGTAATAGTAGGCTTCTAATAGTAAGAGAAAAAATTAAAAAAAATAAGTTCACCCTATTACATGCCCCTTTGGATTTGTCATATTTAATGAAACATGGCCATGTGATAAGTCCACAAAAGGGAGTCAGATGCAAAATATATCTTCAAGAATGAATTGACTTTCTAAATATAACCATTCAATATTGTGTATTTGGAAACTGCCCAAAACAATGATTTAGTTTTTGATATAGATGGTGTCAACTTGAGAGCAAGAATGTAAAAAATAGAATTTTACCTTGCAAGTAGACAATTTGTTTCTTGGTATTCCTAGTACCTCCTAAGTAACTAAATCTAGACACCATCAAGCAAATTTGCTTAATTCAGTTATATATCTGAGCAAACTCAAGATTCACAACATAGTTCCAGTCTAGCCTGTAAACATATCTAATATTTTTTTGGTTCAAGCACAGCTTCAGGTCCTTCATAAGTGCAGATATTTGAAGGTAACTAGGGATGGGGAAAAGTCAGTTCACATAATGGGGCCCCTGTTGAAGATGAAGAACCAGAAAATAGAGCCCAATTTGTGTCCTTGTTGGCTTCATCTGCTGATGTCCTCCTGATCCATTCTCTTGGCACAGGTCATTCCTAGTGGTAGTTCTGATGGCAGTACATTTGCCTATGTTCTTATATGGAATGGATGGTAACATGGAAATATAGCTTTACTTTTTTTACCATGGCTGAACATTTTTACCCTCCCAAGTGGCCACCTGATTCTTCCCTGACTTTCATTATTCAAGTTATCCATGAATAGTGTTTCTCTGAACATCATAAACTTGTAGATACTTTTCATAATTCACTAGGCCATTGGATTCTTGGTGAGCTCAAGGGCTCCTCTTGTTTCTAAGTGCCTTGTGCCAGGAGCAATTTTGCTCAGATATTTGCACCCATGAGAGATATGAAGTAGCAGTTAAAACAAAAAAAGCTTAGATTTTATTTGCAAATTGAACTAGAAATTATTTGTGAATATTGAATTTATCTAACATAAGTAATTAAATTGACGTGAATTGATACAAATTTATTTGAAAATATCTAGATTAAATTATCTGTGCTCGAATTAGTAGAAGTTCAAAAACATAAAAATAGATTTGGTTGAAAAAAATCTACTTTTCTGGGCTTCCCTGGTGGCGCAGTGGTTGAGAGTCCGCCTGCTGATGCAGGGGACACGGGTTCATGCCCCGGTCCAGGAAGATCCCACATGCCGCGGAGCAGCTGGGCCTGTGAGCCGTGGCCGCTGAGCCTGTGCGTCCGGAGCCTGTGCTCCGCAACGGGAGAGGCCACAACAGTAAGAGGCCCTCATACTGCAAAAAAAAAAAAAAAAAAAAAAATCTACTTTTCCAATTCATGAATAGAGTGTATCATTCCATTGGTTTCGGTTATCTGCAACTCTTTTTCATCAATGTCATATAGTTTTCCTCCTTAAGTAGGATTATTCCTAGGTATTTTATTCTTTTTGGTGTGATTGTAAATGGATTGTTTCCTTAATTTCACTTTCTGATAGTTCATTGTTTATAGAAATGTGACAAAGTTCTGTATATATTAATTTTGTATCCTGAATTTTACTGAATTCATTGATAAGCTTTAGTAGTTTTTTGGTGGTGTTTTTAGGATTTTCTATGTATAGCATCATGTCATCTGCAAACAGTGACTGTTTTACTTCTTCTTTCTAATTTGGATTCCTTTTATTTCTTTTTCTTCTCTGATTGCTATGTCTAGGACTTCCAAAACTGTGTTGAATCAAAGTGGCAAGAGTGGACATCCTTGTCTTGTTCCTGATCTTAGAGGAAATGCTTTCAGCTTTTCACCATTGAGAATGATGTGGGTTTGTCATATATGGGCATTATTATGTTGAGGTATGTTCCCTTTATGTAGACTTTCTGGAGAGCTTTTATCATAAATGGGTGTTGAATTTTGTCAAAAACTTTTTCTGCATCTATTGAGATGATCATATGGTTTTTATTCTTCAGCTTGTTAATGTGGTGTATCACATTGATTGATTTATGTATATCGATGAATCCTTGCATTCCTGGGATAAATCCCACTTGATCATGGTGTATGATCCTTTTAATGTGTTGTTGGATTCTGTTTGCTAGTATTTTGTTGAGGATTTTTATGTCTATGTTCAACAGTGATATTGACCTGTAATTTTCTTTTTTGTGTGTGATATCTTTGTCTGGTTTTGGTATCAGGGTGAAGGTGGCCTCATAGAATGAGCTTGGGAGTGTTCCTTCCTCTGAAGTTTTTTGGAACAGTTTGAGAAGGATAGGTGTTAAGTCTTCTCTAAGTGTTTGATAGAATTCACATGTGAAGCCATCTGGTCCTGGACTTCTGTTTGTTAAAAGATTTTTAATCGCAGTTTCAATTTCAGTACTTGTGATTGGTCTATTCATATATTGTATTTCTTCTTGGTTCAGTCTTGGAAGGTTGTACCATTCTAAGAATTTGTCCATTTCTTCTAGGTTGTCCATTTTATTGGCATAGAGTTGCTTGTAGTAGTCACTTATGATCCTTTGTATTTCTGTGGTGTCCATTGTAACTTCTCCTTTTTCATTTCTAATTTTATTGCTTTGAGTCCTCTCCATTTTTTTCTTGATGAGTCTGGCTAAAGGTTTATCAATTTTGTTTATTTTCTCAAAGAACCAGCTTTAGCAATAGTTTCATTGATCTTTGCTATTGTTTTCTTCTTTATTTCATTTATTTCTGCTCTGATCTTTATGATTTTTTTCCTTCTACTTTTGTTTGTTCGTATTTCTCTAGTTGCTATAGGTATAGGGTTAGGTTGTTTACTTGAGATTTTTCTTGCTTCTTGAGGTAAGATTGTATTGCTGTAAACTTCCCTCTTAAAACAGCTTTTACTCTGTCCCATAGGTTTTGGGTCATTGTGTTTTCATTGTCATTTGTCTCTAGATATTTTTTTTTTATTTCCTCTTTGATTTTTTCATTGATTCATTGGTTGTTTAGTAACATATTTTTTAGCCTCCATGTGTTTGTGTTTTTTACAGGTTTTTTTTTTCCTGTAGTTAATTTCTAATCTCATAGTCTTGTGGCTGGAAAAGATGCTTGATATGATTTCAAGTTTCTTAAATTTATTGAGGCTTGATTCATAGACCAAGATGTGATCTATACTGGAGAAAGTTCCATGTGCACTTGAGCAAAAGTGTATTCTGCTTCTTTTGGATGGAATGTCCTATAGAAATCACTAAGTCTATCTGGTTTAATGTGTCATCTAAGGTTTGTGTTTCCTTATTAATTTTTTGTCTGGATGATCCGTCCATTGGTGTAAGTGAGGTGTTAAAGTCTCCCACTATTATTGTGTTACTGTTGACTTCCCCTTTTATAGCTGTTAGCATTTGCCTTATATATTGAGGTGCTTCTATGTTGCATGTATATATATTTACAATTGTTATATCTTCTTCTTGGATTGATCCCTTGATCATTATGTAGTGTCCTTCCTTGTCTCTTGTAACAGTCTATTTTAAAGTCTATTTTGTCTGATATGAGTATTGCTACTCCAGCTTTCTTCTGATTTCCATTTGCATGGAATATCTTTTTCCATCTCCTTACTTTCCATCTATATGTGTCCCTAGGTCTGAAGTGGGTCTCTTGTAGACAGCATATATAACAGATCTTGTTTTTGTATCCATTCAGCCAGTCTATGCCTTTTGATTGGAGCATTTAATCTATTTACATTTAAGGTAATTATCGATATGTATGTTCCTATTGCCATTTTCTTAATTGTTTTTGTAGGTCTTTTTCTTTCCTTCTTTTGTTCTCTTGTGGTTTGATGACCATATTTAGTGTCGTGTTTGGGTTGCTTTTTCTTTTTTATGTGTGTATCTATTGTATTTTTTGGGTTTGCTGTTCCCATGAGGTTTTGATATAGCAGTTTATATATGTACAATATTGTTTTAAGTTGCTAGTCTCTTTCCCGCCTAGAGGAGTTTCTTTAGCATTTCTTGCAAACCTGGTCTGGTGGTGCTGAATTCTCTTAGCCTTTTCTTGTCTATAATTCTTTTTATTTCTCCCTCAAATCTGAATGAGAGCCTTGCTGGCTAGAAGGTTCTTGGTTGTAGGTTTTTCCATTTCATCACTTGAAATATATTGTGCCACTCCCTTCTGGCCTGCAGAGTTTCTTCCGAAAAATCAGCAATAACCCTATGGGGATTCCCTTGTATGTTATGTATTTCTTTTCCCTTGTTGTTTTTAATGTTTTTTCTTTGTCTTTAATTTTTGTGAGCTTGATTAATATGTGTCTTGGAATGTTCCTCCTTGGGTTCATCCTGTATGGCACTCTCTGTGCTTCCTGGACTTGAGTGAGTGTTTCTTTTCTCATGTTAGGGAAGTTTTTGGCTATAATATCTTCAAATATTTTCTCAGGTCCTTTCTCTCTCTCTTCTCCTTCTGGGACCCCTATAATGCAAATGTTTCTGCTTTAATGTTGTCCCAGAGGTCTCTGAGACTGTCCTCATTTCTTTTCATTCTTTTTTTCTGTTCTGCGGCAGTTATTTCTACCACTCTGGCTTCCAGCACACTTATTCGTTCTCCTGACTCAGTTATTCTGCTACTGATTCCTTCTAGTGTATTTTTCATCTCTATTTGTTCGTTCTTTAAATCTTCTAGATCCTTGTTAAACATTTCTTGTATCTTCTCCATCTGTGCCTCCATTCTTTTTCCAAGATTTTGGATCATCTTTACTGTCATTACTCTGAATTCTTTTTCAGGTAGATTGCCCATCTTCTCTTCATTTATTTGTTCTTGTGTTTTTTTTTTTCTTATTCCTTCGTTTGCAACATATTTCTCTGTCATCTCATTTTGTCTAACTTTCTGTGTTTGTGGTCTCCTTTCCACAGGCTGCAAGATCATAGTTTCTCTTGCTTCTGGTGTCTGCCCCCTGGTGGGTGTGGTTGGTCCAGGGACTTGTGCAGGCTTCCTGCTGGGAGGGACTGGTGCCTGCCCTCTGGTGGGTGGAGCTGGGTCATGTCTCTTTGATGGGCAGGACCATGTCAAGGTGTGCATTTTGAGGTGGCTGTGAGCTCAGTACGACTTTAGGCAGCCTGTCTGCTGATGGGTGGGACTATGTTCCTATCTTGTTGGGTTTTTGGCCTGAGCCTTTCCAGCACTGGAGCGTGCAGGTTGCTGGGTGGGGCTGGGTCTTAGTGCCAAAATGTGGACCTCCAAGAGAGCTCACTCTGATCAATATTCCCTGGGCTTCTGCCACCAGTGTCCTTGCCCCCACAATGAGCTATAGTCGACCTTCACTTCCCCAGGACACCCCTTAATACTCCTGAGTAGGTGTAGCCCAGGTTCCTATGGAGGTACTGCTTTGTGCTGGGTCCCAGTGCACATGAGACCTTGTGTGCACCCTCTAAGAGTAGAGTCTCTGTTTCCTCCAGCCCTGTGGTTCTCCAGCACTGCTGGTCTTCAAAGCTAAATGCTCTGGGGATTCTTCCTCGTGATGCCAGACCTTCAGACTCTCTTGGAGGGCTATTGTTATGTGGGAAAGTAGTTCTGTAGCCTGCGAGGGTTTAATATTTTTTGGTGAGAAGGCTGTTTCTTGTATAGATGTCTTCCACCTCTTTCCTCAGTGTATGCTAGCTGCTATCCCCTTGATAGGAGACATGAATGATATTGTGGTGACCAGAGCCTGCACCGGATATTGAGCAGAGCCTCCTATTTGCTCTGTGTTTGTCACTCCCTGTCAGAGCTGGGGTCTGCTCCCTAGTTGTTGGAGCAGAGGTTCCAAGATCTGTTTCTTAGCTGTGTTTCTGTTCTGCAGTGCAAGGTAGGTGGGATTGGAGCATTCCCACTAGGAGGGAAGCCACTGAGTATTCCTTCTCTGGAACTGTTCAACTGTCGGTGTACTCTGTTGTGTCACCTTTTACCTGTTGTGTGAGCTCTCAGATCACACTGTTGTTGGCACTGCTCTCAGCCCCACCTTAACTGTGGGTATGCCAACAGTTGGCCTTGGTGTGTCTCAGATGTTTCACCAGGCCACCAGCATAGATCCACTGAAGTCAGATCCCAGAATTGCAGTAATCATGGATCTGGACCTACTATTGGCTCTATGGGGGCAGCTCAGACTCTGACCTGGCCCAACCCCCATGTGTATGTGCCCACAAAGTCTGCAGGTGCTAAAGCTAGACTTGTCTTGGCTTCAGGAGCACTCATCCATTCAGATGTTCTGTAGGCACTGAGTTTACAAAGCCGGTCATGGGGATGTCAATTCGTTGTGTAGCTGCTAGGAGAGATTTCAGCTTTTCTTCCTTAGTTGCACAGCCCCTGGCACTCAGCTGTGGTTTCAGTTCCACCTCTGCATGTGGACCACCTACAGGGGTCTGCTCCCACAGCTGCCCCAGAGCACATGAATCTGTCCCAGTGAGGAGGAAGTGTGGAGGCAGCAGTGGCTGGGGTCACGAGAGTGCCTGCCACAGTGGGGACAGGGCGCGGAGGAGAAGGCAGCAACTGCCAAGGTCACAGGAGTGCCTGCTGCAGCAGGGATGGGGCACATGGGGGAGCCGGAGTCTGTGGGCACAAGAGAGCGGCCTAAATGGGGGCATTTCCTAGTGCCCAGGGAGGCAGGGGCCAGCACATGGGGAGAGAGGCTGTAATGGTGGCCCTGCCCCTTGCACATCACTCAACAGTGGTGCTTCACTTCTATGGAAGTCCTGGTTTCTCCCACAAGCATTCCTGTTTGCGGATTTCCTCACTCACCTCCCCTCACGCTGTCTCATCACAGCCAACAGCAGTCCTCTCCCTGGGTTTGATCTACAAACCCCACATTCCAGCACCTAGCCCCCATCTGCACCAGTGGACACACGTCTCAGACTGGGGCATGCAGGGCTGTGGCATAGGCCATCTGTGTAGGTCTCACTCTGTCCTGCCTACCACAGACAGGTTGCTGAGCTCTCATCCAATAACCCCTAAAGCTCCCCTTCTATCCCAACTTATCTCCCTACCTTTGAGGGGCCTTCTCCAGATGTGGGAACCTCTCCTCTCCTTCAGCACCACTTCCAGGGGTGCAGGTCCCATCCTGCTTCCTCTCCTCTTTCTTTTCCCTTCTTCTTTCTTTCATCCTACCCAGTTATGTGGGACTCTTTCTTGTATTTTTAGGTGTCCGAGGTCCTCTGATAGTGTTCAGCTGGTGCTCTATGAGAATTGTTCCATTTGTAGATGTATTCTTGTTGCATTTGTGGGGAGAGGTGAACTCCAAGTCCTCCTACTCCTCCAGCATCTTGACTCCTCTCCATCTAAAATTTCATATTTTGAATTAAAAAATTTTATTCTCAGAAAAACAGAAGATATAAAGATGTAAAATGCATTATTAGGGCTTCCCTGGTGGTGCACTGGTTGAGAGTCCGCCTGCCGATGCAGGGGACACGGGTTCGTGCCCTGGTCCGGGAAGATGCCACATGCTGCGGAGCGGCTAGGTCCATGAGCCATGGCTGCTGAGCCTGCGCGTCCAGAGCCTGTGCTCCACAACAAGAGAGGCCACAGCAGTGAGAGGCCTGCGTACAGCAAAAAAAAAAAAAAAAAAAAAAAAAAAAAAAGCATTATTAAATAAGTTTACTTACTATTAAATAAGTCACAGGGAAAATATCTAGCATATCATCTAAGTAATTTATTTGTTACTCATAACATTTTTTCTAAATATTTTAGTGCCTTAAATAAGTTTCAATAGTCTTTGTAATGGAAATAATATTAAGTGAAAAATATCATGTAGAATATTGTCCCATGTCTATGGAAGGTATTCTTTAAAATAATCAACCTTAAATCAATAAAAGTAATATGTTCTACTGCAAAATACCTTAGAGAAGTTAACTAATCATCAAAACAAATCCATGAAGTAGGCTTTGTAACATCCATTTTATAGATGGTGAAAATTGTAAGAAATAAATTAATTCAAGTTTCCAAAATCATAAAGGTAATCTGTATCAAAGATAGGATTTTATGAGCCAATACATTATAGCTTTAAAAGAGCATAGACTAAAGTGTAAAATGGTAATTGCAAACATTAGTTTTTCTATATAGCACTTATATGGATAGATTTAATGCCATCTTTTGTATACATAACATTTAATATTTGTAGTGAAATAACATATATGTAATATCTTAGTGTATATCTTCATGTATATGGTGTGTGTATAAATAATTTAACCCAGAATTTCACTTTTATAAATAAAACACAAATGAAAATATTTAGAGATTATGCATTATATGCAGGTATTAAATTATTAACCACACTGCAATCATAATAAAGGTAAATCAGTAACCAACTAAATGTCCCTCACCAATAGATTATAGAGCAGAATATGGTATATCCATATGCAGCTTTGGGAATTAAATTTTGGAAGAATTTTTAATGACTGAAAACTAATTATGCAAAATTAAATATACTGGATTCAAATATTTACAATCAATATATTCATTCACTTGTTAATTATTTTGATGATCACTGTTTATCAGGTACTATTCTAATAAAAGATGGAAATATAATGGTCACTAAAACAAATGAAATCCCTGCCTTTATGAATGTCTATCTATCATCCACCTATTCATCTACCTGCCTACTTAAATACCTATACAGCTTCATCAGTCAGCTGTCACTGTGTAACAAATGACTCTAAAACTCAGTGACATAAAACAACTACTTGCCATCAGATTATTGCTCACATATCTGGGGGTCACCTAGAAGTTAGCTAATCTAGGCAGGGCTCTTCTAGACAGCTACAGATCTAGCTATAGTGGAGATTAGAGGTGACTAGAAGTATAGAGGAGGAAGAAGGGACTTCCTTCCCTATGAATGTCCCCAGCAATACTTCATTAACTTTGTAGTAACAAAGTTGACACCATATTGGAGTTTTCTTAAATTCTTAAAATTAACCTCTCTGTGCCCCTTCAGAGCCACCAGCAACAGCTAATCAAGTCCCATCCTCAGAAGTCTATGTTCCATTTCCAGTGAGTCCTTCTTTTGAAATCCTAAGGCATCATTATCGGGTAAGTATTGCCCATTAAGGTTTGTATCCAAGCTCTCCAGAGTCCATTATCAGAAGTGCTAAGGTACCAGAACCAATCTTCTTGGTAGTATGGACTCCACATTCATAAAGTCTTTCTTTTAAACTTTTTTTCTTTTTTAGCAATCTCAATGTCTTCCCCTTTCATTCTCAGCCTTGGGGGTGGTAACTGCTTTCCCACAGCTATTATCTCCATGATAAAGTAATATTTCCTTTTGCTTTTTAAACAGTTTGCCTCTAATAGCTATTTATTAAGATTAATTGACATTAAATTATATGTTAAAATATTTATAATTTGTGTGGTTTATGTTTTCTAACTAGATTCTGATTCACACCCCATTGGCCAGAGTAAATCACATTGCAAACAAAGCTCAATATCTGTGGAGTGGGACTATACACTCTTTTTCTTTTAAGGAATTCAAACTATCACATTATCTATCTACCAATCTATTTTCTTCTAGTCTCATTTTTTTCATCTTTGTGTATCCTGAGAAGAAAATAATTAAAGTTATGTTTTGTATTGTTGAAGGAAATAATTTAACATATCCACAGGTTTTTACCAGGTTTTTATATTTTCTGTTTTCCATTTGTGTGAACTTATTATGATAGTAACAATAGCTTACATTTATTAAAAGTTTACCAGCGGCAGGCACTGATGTCTAATCCTTATAACAATCTTATGAAGTAGGTACTCTTATTACTCCTATTTTAAAAATAAGAAAACTGAATTTGAGAGTTGTTAATTAGCCCAAGGTCCTACATTTTTTAATGTGGTATAGCCAGTATTCCGAAACAATGATCTGTTGGCAAAGCCCATATGCTTCACCACTGCAAAACACTGTTCCAAAATGAAACTCTACTGGAAGTAGCAGTCACTTGGTTTTAAAAATCCATCTAATCCTCCAGGTAATTATACATTTTTGCATATTTAGAAATGCTACTTTTTTATAAAAATCATTTGTGTTGAGACCACTTGTTTTCCTGTGTACCAGAGAGTATAGGGTAACATGCATTGACTTATTTACTGAATGCTCATAGTGAGCGATATATACATGTTTGCAGTGTGTGTGTGTGTGTGTGTGTGTGTGTGAATGTGTGTGTGTGTGTTTGTGTGTGTGCAGCTAATCACCTTATAATGGAGTCTTTCAAGTATGAACTGTTAAGAAAGATCTTTGAAAGTCACAAGATGTTTCTCATCATTATGATTTTAGACAAATTTTGGAAAGTTTCAACCTAGACAATATTCAAAATATAAATATGTTGTAAATTTCCATGTGCTAAAATAATCATGACACAAAATCAATTCAAGAAAATTTTGTGTGGAGGGAAAGGGAATTAAATGAATTGTAAGCTTTATTAAACATACTGATCAATGATTCTCTTTTTCTTTATACTGCATTAAGTGTTTACTTTTATTTTTCCTTCCCAACTGAGGTCAATATGTTTTGATTATCACTGTGTGTGTGTGTGTGTGTGTGTGTGTGTGTATGTGTATGTGCATGTTTGTTGCATGCACGTGTGTGTGTGTGTATGTGTGTGATCACCGATGGTTTGCTTTTTGTCATTTTGCAATGTCAGGTGAAAGGAAAATGACAGTAGCAGACAAACTATTATATGTGTACCAGAGAGTACACAGGAACTAGCATCGACTTATTCACTGAATCCTCACAGTGAGCGACATAAATCAAAACTCCCCATGACAGTAGAGAAAGGACAGTAAGTTTGGGCAGAAAAATGATATAGGTATGGCTTTCAGAGAACACGAGGAGCTTCTTTCCATGGTGTCATCTACAGTAATAGCAAGGAGCTTGCAAGTCTGATGTTCCATAATGAGAGTTTCTTATAAGTTATAGGGACCTCCTACAATGCTAATAGAGTTGATGGGAGCTGAATATTTAGGATGGACTGATGAATAGATTGGTCTACATAGACCTTTTATGAATAGAATAAATAGATGTGATGTAATTTTTACTGTAATTAATGATTGCTGTTCCCAAGTATGCATGATAATGTTTCTTAAGGGAAAGGAAAATAAAACCAGTCCCTTCTCCAAAATAGAGTATTTTCCTATTAATTAGTGTAAATGAAACTTATACTGTGGGCCTATTATGTACAGAGCATCATGCATAATGTGTTGCAGAAGATACTATTGTAAATAAGACATAATCTTTCCCTCCTGGTTAAAAAAAATTTTTTTTTTAAGTATTATAAAACTGTATAGAGTAGATAAGAATCCTAAACAAGCATGATGTAATTCTGGATAAAATTTTCTGTCTCTATTTGGGTACATAAAGGCAAATAGAAATAGCATAGTTGTGTCTGACAGGATATTACACCATTACTGGTCTTTAGTCAGTCTAAGCAACTTTATACACGGGTAATTGCGGTATTATGGATCCCAGTGCACATTTCAGCAGCATGCACTTATAGCGTTATCAGGTAACTCACACTTATTTCAAGTCATTCTTGTATAATATCTGACAATAAAGAACACTAAGTATTAAATTTTTAGGTAAGTTTGAATGGATGAGTTCTAGGAACTTTTAGAAAACTTTAGTAAATTACAGTTCATTCTCTTTTATTTTATGCTGAGATTCCTATGCAGTCTCCTAGAAATCTTGTAGGAGTTTCAGAATCACTCTAATTACTCAGAAAGGACTCTAGTCCCCAAAAGTAACTTCAACTCCAAATTGACTTGCTGCTGTAGTTTTAGCTGGTGCCATCTACCCAAAACCACACTGCTGGATCCGTCTGGTTTATGGTAGTTTTCTAGCATAACAATCTATACCATACTAGTTTTCTACCATAGCAACCTAGGTAATGCTAAACAAAGTAGCTATTGAAATATAAATAAAAAATAAATGAAGAAAAAAATATTGAAAATACATACTTTGGCTACTTCAGTCCATATTCTATTCTTTTGGAATTGAACACTATGTGCACCTGGTTGAAAGAGTGGGTCTGAGAGCACTGTCATACCTCATGATCATTTCTCTACAGTCATAGCTATTGTTTCAAATGTGACCATGTGATCCAAGGGAAATTCTTTAATTGTTGATCAACAACCAATACATTTACCTCTTTTGAGAAGTTGAACTAAATAGTACTAACACACCAAGTTAGTAAATTGTAAGCTAAGTTCTCATTAGTAACGAAACGTCACAATGAAATCTAATAATTTCTTTTGCCAAAACTCTCACAGTTGCCCTGTATCGCACTTTTCCTGAGGCTTGTTTTTGTGTTTTTATTTATAATAAATTTCCCCCTTTTTGAGTTAGTTTGGCACCATTATCCTGAAAACAAATTCATCATAGTAAAAATAATCAAGTGAAGAAAATAGCTTCAGCTGTAAAATTAGAAAGTTCTAGTTTATTATTTCCTTGATTCTTAGCAGCTGTATATATTAAATTTGTTGGATTAAGGTTGAAATATCAAAAGTAGTTATAAGCACAGGTATCTCTTGAAATAAAGGATAAAGAAATGTGTAATTTTATATATACATATAATTTTATATGTGTGTGTTTAATGTTCTTATGCTATTTGAATGTCAGATTTTAATGTAATAATAATCTCTCATCTCTAGTGGAATATAGGATACTGGTAGTCCCTGGAATGTCACAGAAAATGTTTCATTAGCTGGTAGCAGCCTGGAATAAGGTGCCTATGGAAGAAAATGGATTAAGTCACCAAATAACTGCTGTACTATGTTTCTGTGGTAGGAATGATGATTATACATACACTAAATTTTTCTTCCAACTGCACTAGAAAATTAACAACATTAAAATGACAATTTAGGCCTTAAAATACTCAGTTCATGGCACAAAGAACATGCTTGTATGGTTTATCTGAAAGCATATTTTATGTCATAACAAAAGAGCCAGTGTTTCTCAAACCATATCCAAAGTTTGATTCTGCAAGATAGAATTACAAACAAGTTGAATTCAGATCTGTCAAGATTTTCTGTTGATTGGGAAATAGTAATATCCTGAAGATCATACTGGGGGCATTTGGGAGGATTTGGATGAATCTGAGTACATTGAATACCCAAATCTTACTGATTCTTCCTTACCAGTTCATTTTCTTCTAAGGAGACTGTACTCATTTTATTTGGAGATCCTGTATTGTCTTCACCTGAAACAATCCCTGTCCTTCACAATATCCATTTTAGCAATTATTATCACTTCCAAAACTGTAATTAGAATTAGATTCAAGAATTTCTGAAGGGAATGAGTCCAAAATATGAACTTGGAGGAGAGATCAGGTGCACAAAGAGCAAGGTTTTGATACTTTCTATCAGCCAAAATATGGTCCAATATGTATGGAAATTAATTCCTAAGATCCAAAAACGTTCAAGGAGAAAAATTAATTTAAAGTGGGTTGAATTTAACAGTATTTGTCCACTTACTTGAAATTCTGGATTAAATGTGTTAGTTGGCTAACTGTGCTTGAATACGTAATCAAAACCTAACCTAAATGGTGTCCTATTTTAAATGAATTTGAAGTGCTGTAACTTTTTTGATATAATGTCCATGAATAAATCTAAAAGATATAAGGACATCATAATGGATTTATCTTTTGTGATATCTCTTGGGAAGTCCTCAGGGGACATTCATACATTTATGTCACCACAGCATTGAAAACTTATTTGTGAAGGGAGCACCAGGGTTCCTGAAGAGTTCTGCATTAGATGTCTTCTTCAAGCAGTGGATAACAAGGGAAAAATAGACTCCTTGTTATTAACAAGCATGCCAGTATTCCAGATTAGGAGAAGCCAAACCATAATCCTTAATTGTCAGTGATTTAACAGCCAGTGTGGTTAATGATAATATGCAGTGAAGCTTGTACAGTAATAATAATAATAATTTTCACTTTCGGTACTTCTGGTAGAAGCATATTGATCATGGAGATTCTAGCACTGAAATAAATGAGCACCATACTGAAATGTTATGTCATATTTTAAAAATGAAGATAAAACAGAAAAACCTCTACCTGAAGACTTTATTGAATTATCATATTGGAAAGGGAAGTTCTTTTGGTCATAGACACAGATTCCTTAAATACAGAGTAGGCTGAATCCCTAGATAAAAGACCCTGCAACACTGCTACAAGTCTATATTATAACTTATCTTTCTAGTTGTTAGCAAAAAGTATATTGCTCTGTAGTTTTTAAAAAGTACACTGCTGTGATCTGTTCTGTAAGGTTGCTAGTTTTGACTTGAGTGCAGAACAAAATAAGGCTGAATGGGTAGCTGCTCCTCTACTTGGCCTGTGATTCAGTCAGTCTAACAATACATAAAATGTCTGTACAAATAGGGATACTCAATGAACCCTCTAATAATTCATACAAGGAGAGAAAAACAAACTTCTAAGAGCAAACTCATGCCTCTTTTTCTGCAAATAATTACTCTCAGATTTGAAAAGACCTCCAACTTTTCTAAGGAAACTTAGTAGAGACTAAGTGAGACATCTGACCTAATAACCATATGGTCTCAGCTATGCAACATGATTAGCTTTTATCAGATCCACAAATCCCCAGAGTGAGGCTTTTACAGATTCTGATACCATGAATAAGTTACATGATCAGGTAGCTCAGACTCTCATGGGACCTAGTTCTGCTTAATTGCCACCTCTCCTCCAATTCATACCTATAGCCTGATAGGGAATTTCATAGAAACAACTGACTGGGAGAAAAAAATTATATATATATATATATATATATATATATATATACACACATATATATATATATACACACATACATATATATATATACACACACACACATATATATACATATGTGTATATATATATACATATATATACACACACACATACATATATATATATATACACACACACACATATATATACATATGTATATATATATATATATACACACATATATATATACACACATGTATAAAGATATTTATTGATTTTTATAAGGAATTCTCTCATGTGATTATGGAAGCCAAGAAGACCCAAGATCTGCAGTCAGCAAACAGGAGATCCAGAAGCACCAATGGTATAGTTCCAGTCTGAGAGCCAGTAAGCTTGAGACCCAAGAAGACCTGAGGTTTCAGTTTGAGTCTGAAGGCAGGAAAATATTGATGTTCCTGCTCAATCAGTCAGGCAGGAGGAGTTTCACTTATTCATGAAAGGATCAGACTTTTTGTTCTATTCAGGCCTTTAATGGATTGAATGAGACCCACCCACACTAGGAAGGGCAATCTGCTTTACTCAGTCTACTGATTCTAATGTTAATCTCATCCACAAGCACCCTCACAGAAACACTCAGAATAATGTTTGACCAAATATCTGGGTACCCCTCAGCCCAGTAAAGTTGACACATAAAATTAATCACTATAAAATTAATCACCATAAAATTAATCACCAGGCCTAAAGGATAAGTGAAGGAAAATCCTCTTGGGGGCAGAATGTTGAGCATGGCATCTATCTGGTTGTTCACTCTGCTTGGAAAAAGAATTGGCTGGAAGTACAGATATAAATCAGTTCTTGGAGATTAGCAATAAGGTGCACTGACTAATGATTTATCCAGTGGCAAAAACCTTAGAAGTAGTGAAATTTAAAAATTAGGGAAAGATTTAGTTGAGAAGATTAAGGATGAACTTCTAAGAATTGGCAAAGAATATAAAGATATTTGTTACCTATGTCAATGTTTTCAAAAGAATAATTTTGTGAAAGAGACTTGCAATAATCAGGTAAGATAAGATTTCTCATTCTGGGGATGTCAATCAGCCTCCTTACCTGTCACCTAGTGCTTATTTAGTAGGCTCATTAACAAACTGAAAACAAACGCTGGTTTAGAATTGACTTAGCCTCAAATACATAGGTGTCTCCTCACCATAGTATATCTGGCTGCCTTCCCTGCTTAATAACAAGATTCCTACAGTGAAGTTCAACTAGGAACTCTACATATACCATATGTTTCTGGAAGGAAGAGTGGCAGTAAGTTCTGGTGGAAGTTTAATGAGTTTTTACCCTTTGGATCACAGAGGGGGCAGCAATTTCCCCCCGTTGGTATTGTACCTACTCTAGATAAGCATTTTCATTCTCTTCCTCTAATTTTCTTCCCTCATTATCATCCATGGATCTACAGAATGCATTATTTACTGCCATGATATCCCATACTATGTTCCTCCTGATCAAGGCATTCACTTTATAGAAAAGGAGTGAAGCAATAGACTCATACCCAAGGGAATCACTCACCTTACTGTGTACCTCATCACCCAGAAGCAGTTGGCCCAGTAATATAGTGGAGTGGCTTATATAAGACTTAATTATGATGTTTTGTACATAACAATACTTGGTGAGATTGAAGAAATGTTCTAAAATTTTTAGGTTATGCTCTGATGACCATAAATGATGCTTTTACTATTTAGTCAGAAAACAGATTAGAGAATCAATGGTGGAAAATGAGAGTGACTCCTTTCATTATAATCCTTGAGAATCCCCTCAAAAATTTTTGTTTCCCCTGCTTATTATTTACTGCTTCAATAGTTTAGAAGTCTTAGTTCCCAATGGAGAAATACTTTTACAAGGACACAGTGATGGTTTCAATGAATTAGAAATTGAGAAAACTATCTTACTCTTAGTGTAACAGAACTAATAGGTAAAGGCCAACTGTCTGCAGTTATAATCCTAATTGTTGAAGGAGCAGAAATTATAGAATTTCTGCTACACAAGGGGGACAGAGAGGATTTTGTCAACCAGTAGATTCTCTAAAGGCTTCTTAATATTTCCACATCTAATGGTAAACAAAAAGAAAAGACTACAGCAATGAAATACAGGCAAGATCAGACACTTTTGGAATAAAGATTTGAATCACCATACAAAGCAAAATTTTGCAAACTTTTGAGGTGCTGAGGACAAATGGAACATACAGTGGAAAGTGAAAGAAAGAAGTTTTAAATAGCAACTAAATACCAGTTGTAAAGTGAATACTAAAGAAATATGCATATTTTCTTCATTGTTTTGCATCTTATCAATTGCCTTTTTTAAAGCCTTTCTCTTCTTTGAGCAACTTTATATAAAGTATGTTTATATATGTGACTTTTATTATTCAGTCTTCAGTTTATAGGACATAGAAGGGGATCTATGATTGAATTAGAAAAGGAATAAACACCATCTAATGCTGCATATAGGGCTTGATGGGAATTTGAGGAAAGAACAAACACATTTTTGTTAGTCACATCATGTTAGGCAGTCATTTGATCTTGTTGCCATTGTTGTTTGGGAGATAAACTTGAGTAGAGGCCTATGTATTGGTACTGAGCAACCGAAGAGGATGATTGTGCCAGACTGATCGTTGGTACTCAAAACCATTCTCACCACCTTCTGTGCTCCCGCCCATAGCTTAGAAGCTGATGTCCAGGAAACAAATTTCCTAGAATGCTTTGTGGCAGGGCTTTGGTTTAGATTATAACATGAATGCCTCTTGTTAGATCTGGAAGGCAGAAGTGAAGCATAGCCCTATTCTTCCTCTTGTAAGAGCAAGCAAAAGCATGGATATGGAGGATGTGAAATTTTTTAGTGTCTGCTGACCATTGCCCTTAAGAAATATTTTCTTTGGTGCTGCAGCCAGCACTGCAGTAATCATCAGCAGTGATTTCCTGTAACTTTTGTGCTGGGTTGGAAATAGAAATTTCATAATTCTCCCAAAGCTAGCAGCAAACCTGAGATCTATTAGTGGCTTTCCCTGACCTTTACTCCTCAGTCCTTTCAACAGATTTGTAAGCACTTAATTTGCCGTGCTGAACTCCATACTGCTTGCAAGGTTTAAAGAGGTGTATGTTATTCTGCTGGAACCATCAATGATAAATGGTTTTAATTTCAGCGAATGAGGATTTATAAAGGTATATAAAGTGATACTACATGGGGTTCTATGCCTATTTAAATATGATTATGCATATGACAAAATAGTTGCTAATATATATGTACATATATAGTCTCAATATCAACAAATAAAAAGACAAACATCTAAAGAGAAAACGGCAAAAGATATTAAGAAGTAGTACTTAAGAATTACATATGGCCATTGTTGTCTCCTACTATTTTCTTCTCATAAAACCTAACTCAAAGAAAATATATGCAAAAAAAGAGGAACAGACAAAGTATCCACATACATTACTGTAAGAAATTATGTTTGGGGAGTAGGGGGAAAGCAAAACTTCCCTACAGAAAAATAACACATGGAAGAAAACTGAGACCTAGAAGCAGATAAAAATTTTAACCCAACATTCCAACATTAATGCAAAAACAGTAAGGATTTAATCATAACTTTTAAGAAAATCAGTTAAGAACTCAGGGAAAAAATGGTCAGTAGAGAGGAGGATAAATAGGAAGAAAGGAAACCAAAGAACAGAGCTCACAGAGGAGTGAAATAGAAATTATCAAAAGGAAGCCAAGTTAAAATAGAGAATAGCTAGTAATAAAGAAGACAGGAACCAAAGATACAATATATGCAAAGTTGAAATTGTGAAGGAGAAAACCAAAGTAATAGAACACAGATACACTGAAAAGTATCATAGTATAGTTATTGGATTTATAATGAAAGAGTCTGTTTGGCTTCTAGGTGAAAAATATCATGTCACTTATAAAGGAAAGGAAATCAGATAGGAAGATTAAAAATGAAGGTTCAGATAATCAGTTTGGCTATAATATTCATTGCTAGAAGACAATAGATCAACACTTACAGAAGACTGAAGAGAAAAATGTTGTACTAGGATCTTATATCCAGCAAAGTTGTCTCCTGACTATAAAGAATATAGACATAACAGTATTGACTGTAAAATAACAACATATATTTTTCATATGAATGCTTCTTGAAGAAAAGCTACAGTCAGCTAAGGAGTGTTTAGGAAAACCCTGGCAAAGGATTAGTAGTGAGAATTTAATATATTCAATTAAAAATCAAATTGATAAAAGAATATATAGACATATAAAGAATATAGACATAACAGTATTGACTGTAAAATAACAACATATATTTTTCATATGAATGCTTCTTGAAGAAAAGCTACAGTCAGCTAAGGAGTGTTTAGAAAAACCCTGGCAAAGGATTAGTAGTGAGAATTTAATATATTCAATTAAAAATCAAATTGATAAAAGCCAAGGCAGGAATAAGAATAAGAGGATAGGCTATAAATATTATATATCCTGATAATGTCAAAATGAGTAAGTGAAAAAATAAAAAGAGAAATTAAGTTGGGTATTGAAATAATCCTCTTTATTGTCTTATGTGCAATAGCTTGTAGTCAAAGGGCATCTTTTATGACAAATTCAGTGATAACAGTATACAGATTTCATATAAAGATAAAAGCAACGAAAGTAATACTATTGATTAAAACTGAGCTGTGGAGAAGAGGGAGGGAATGAGGAAGAGGATGCAAGATTCCTTTTTTTGCTAATAATGAGTAACTAAAAAAGAGAGGTCTGAGTGTTTTATACAGAAGTCTTACTACAAAGATAAATACTTTAAAAACTTTCTGAAATATCAGAAGATCCACCATGAAACCAAAGAAAAATACCACATAAAGTTAAACATATATATATATTTAAACACACACAAATATATACACAAACATAAGCACAAATATGTACAAAATCTAACATAGAATACATATCACATTAGAGTCAAGAAAAAGATAGAGAAGGAGGTGGAGGGGCAGGAGGATGAGAAAGAGGAAAGATTAGTTCCATAAATATAATTTACTATACTTGGGCTTTGATGAATAGTAGGAAACAGTTCAACACTGCATTCACTTTCCAGGACTTTACAGGGCAGGTTTGCTTTGTTGTAAATACTGTTAAATGTATCCCCAGGCAAGTACAGTATCTGATACAGAATTATAGATATAATGCAAGTGAACAGTGAGGGATATGTATCAATGATGTGTTTGAGGAATTGAACATACTTTACCTTAATATATTCCCTCTAAATTTAAGTATTTAATAAGTACTTTATTATTATCATAAAGAAGAGTTATCAGATTGAGAAGGGCAGGGAAGGCAATTAATTGTCTAAGATTACTAAAAAGAGTGGTGGTTATGTTTAGAGGCCTATTTTATTTTAATTATTTTAACATATCTGACTACAGAATCTATAATCTTGTTAATGGCTTAAAATGCACTAGAATATTAGTTGCTCTATAAAGGCAGGGTTTTTGATTGCTTGTGTGTTTTGTTTTTATAGTGCTTTATTCCTAGCACCTAACACCGTACCTGATGTGTGGTAGGTGCTTATTAATAGTTGCTGAATGAAAGATTGTTTTGAAGAAGGACATGGACAGGCCTGTACCAGTTCTTGTTCTCAAGCAAAAGGGAAAGAAAATATCAGGTTAAAAACTGTTTGTTTGTTACTGATAATTTTTTTCCATCAAATTAAAATACAGGCTGTTGTGAAATAAGCATGAACAAGCACTTCACAATGGATAAAATATACAGCCATAGATTTTTGGAAAAATTATGATCATTGTTTATACACATGTTAAAAATTAACACTAAATGAGTAACATTTGCCAAAAAGATTGGAGAAAATTGTTGGACCTTGGGTACAACAAATTGTTGCTTACCATAGTCAAAAACTGGGGGCAATATCTATATTTTCTCATATTCTTAAGGTTTTTGATATGTGTTTCTAAGTTGCCTATTAATCTATTTATATGCCTATAGCAGTAAATGACAGGGCCTGCCTTAGCACATGCATTCCCTGGGCAACTGTTAATTGTGCATTTAAAAAAGTCATTTTCAGGGTTTCCCCGGTGGCGCAGTGGTTGAGAGTCTGCCTGCCGATGCAGGGGACACGGGTTTGTGCCCCCATCCAGGAAGATCCCATATGCCGCGGAGCGGCTAGGCCCGTAAGCCATGGCCGCTGAGCCTGCGCATCTGGAGCCTGTGCTCCGCAACAGGAAAGGCCACAACAGTGACAGGCCCACATACCGCAAAAAAAAAAAAAAATCATTTTCAGCAGATACAGTTATGTAAATGGTATTTGGTAATCGATTGATTATAATTAATATTAGACTTCTTAAATGTAAGTATTAATTATTTGTATTTACTCCTTTGGAAGTTTCTAGGCATAATTCTTTTTTTTTTCTGTTTCTCTACTAATATTTTCTCCAACAGACATTTTATCTCTTTGTATTTTAAGGATATCAACATTTTTCTGTCACCATTATTTGAAAAATTATATTTTCTTACAGTTTTTGCCTTAGTCTTTTGCTTATAAATTTTATGATTTTTTTGACATACAGAGCTCTTGTTTCATTTTCTTAAGCTAGTCTATTTCTTTATATGTGGGCTTTCTCACACACCCCTCAAAAACTGAAATGTATTTTCTAGTTATTACAATACTTCATTAAAATTAAATCTTTAATTTTATCTTATTTTAATATATGTTGTGAGATAAACATAGTTTGTATATGTTTTTAATAGTCAATTAATTCCTCCAGCATCATAATTGAAACAAAGTGTTCCTTTACACACAGATGTCAGAGGCTGAATATTTCCTTTAACTTGGATATTTTTTGGAGCTTTCTTTAGTGTTCCAAGATCCATTTTGTTGGGAGTATTTAATCCAATCAACTTCATTCTTCTTATTTCATAGTTTTTTCTGATTTAAAAATAAAAATATTCAATTGTTATTTGTTAAATAAATGGTTATTATGTGCAATGGTTCAAAATTAAAGTGATTTAAAAGGTGTACATTTAGAGCTTACTTCCATTCTATCCTTTTTCACCTTGTGACAATCACACTTTTATTATTTCAATGTTTCTTCATACAAAGAAGCAAATAAGAATGTACACTTATAGTTATCCCTTTCTTACAGAAACGGGTGCATACTAGAAAGAGTGTTTTTCAGGTAACTTATCAGTATAGTCTGCAATTTTTCTGTATCTGTGTGTTTAAGCCAGAGTTTATTTAACTTGTTCCTATTTATGGAAGCTTTAGTATCGACAGTTTCTTGTATTCTGCTATTGATGATACAACAGAGAAAAAACTTCACAAATGGACTTCTTTCTCGTGAAGATATTTCTTTAGTATATAATATGCAAAGTTGTACCGGTCTGTAAATTTTTTTATTGTTTAGTCAAATGTTCCTTATGTTTTGTAACCCACAGGTCTCCATGGTTTTACCTAAGAAAGTTTTGAAAGCTGATTTTGGTAGGGTAACCCTTCTCCACCAGGTAGCTATGTCATTTCCCTCAGAGTCCATTGGCTAGAATCAAGCACATGCCTGACAACCCAACATTAAAGAGGTAGGTTGAAAAATATATTAAAGTACTTGGATATGCAAAATTTGATGATGGTTACTTTCTCTAGCTTAGTTAAACCTACTAGCACAGTATAACCCTTTGTTTATTTTGTCCAATGCATTCAACACTGCCAAAGAGCAGTAAATTAAATCTTCATCTTGTCATTAGACCCAAGTAAAGTCCAGTATACTGGTCAGAGAACTAGGAAAAACTGGTGGCACACTCAAAAAGAAGTAATTGAAAAATATGTAATTAAAGAGAGTTATACAAGGTGGTATTTACAAAGGAGTTGGCAGGATTAAGGGAAGCCTAAGCAAATGGTGAAGCACCCTGAACTTGAAGCAGTAGGAAACAATTAACAGCCCTGGGTCTCAAGGGGTAAGGGAGGGAGTAGATATCAAAACACTTTTAAAAGTACTATTGTATCAAGCTTGACCGAAGCTGTGGACACTAGTCGAGAAACATACATATTTTTGTTTTTGTTTTTTTGCAGTATGTGGGCCTCTCACTGTTGTGGCTTCTCCCATTGTGGAGCACAGGCTCCAGACATGCAGGCCTAGCGGCCATGGCTCATGGGCCCAGCCGCTCCGCGGCATGTGAGATCTTCCCGGACCGGGGCACAAACCCATGTCCCCTGCATCGGCAGGCAGACTCTCAACCACTGTGCCACCAGGGAAGCCCAAAACATACATGTTTAAAAAAATTCTCAGTCTAGCAGAGAGGAACATAGAGGAATAAGAAACCTGATTATCTCTCTCTCCTCACTTCCTCTAATTTCTGACCTGTGACTTCCACTGGCTGAACACAACTAGCAGGCAGAAGGCAAGAAAACCAGACTGATCAAATCCATAGATGTCCTTTGAGTCCAGAGATCAATGGACTAAAATGACAAAGCATCTGTTCACCATCTTTTCATAAACATATACAGAAGATATACCGTGGTAGAACAAAGAAGGATAACCACATTCAGAAAGGCAAATATGAACAAATACATCAGGCACTGTGCACAGAAATTCTGAAATTCCTGCTAAGAAGATGTAGTGAAGTTGCTGTATCCTGGGGGAGCTCTATCAGCTCCCCAGCAAAAGTGGTGGAAATTATGTGAAACAAACAAATACCCCAACAAACACTACAGTTCTCTGTGTAGTGTAAGTTCCTGATATTAAGCTTTTTGATTGTAGTGTAAGTGGCTGACATTAATCTTTTGATTGCCAAACATTCATATTAAAAGACATTCATCTTGAATAAGCATTTTGCCAGCTACATGACACAGCTACTAGCAAAACAACCAGATACGGAATTAGGCCACCCAAACCCATGAAGTTCCCTCTTTCAGAAAGCCCTTGTTAACGAAGATAACCAACGCCTTGAGTGACCTTGCTTCTCCCTTTGTGCTATAATTACTGCTTTTAGGTTTTAAATTAGCCAATAAAAAGTGAACCCAAAGGGGCTTCCCTGGTGGTGCAGTGGTTGAGAGTCTGCCTGCCAATGCAGGGGACACGGGTTCGTGCCCCGGTCTGGGAAGATACCACATGTCACGGAGCGGCTGGGCCTGTGAGCCATGGCCGCTGAGCCTGCACGTCCAGAGCCTGTGCTCTGCAACGGGAGAGGCCACAACAGTGAGAGGCCCGCATACTGAAAAAAAAAAAAAAATGAACCCATAAAACTTTTGACATTCCACCCTTGGCCCCTGATAAAGGCAGAACCCCAAGTTTAGGCTCTCTCCCTCTCACTCTGACTCTCTTTCCTCTTTCTCCCCACAACCTGGCTGTGTGACCCTTGAGCAGGACATGTTCCTCCAGCACCTGTGAGTAATAAATCTTGTTCCTCAAAGTTCCCTGAGGGTTTCTGGCTAAAATGAGCCCTGTGATCATAGTAAGAACTACATGGGCTACTCTACCCACAGCATTGGACCCAATGGGAGCTCACTACAGGTAGTATGGGACCAGGCACATGCTGCAGGCATTTCTCGCCCATAGCATTACTATCAACAGGCTGGGACCAACACAACACTCTGGAAACAGTCCTAAGGGCCTATGAAAAAATATCTATGTAGGTTCAGTAAGAAGAGCAAGAGTCTGGTAGTTTAAGCAATATGGCTACAAGTTATCTAGCATAACAAGTTAATGTATGAGGTAGCTGTACCCAGGATTTCCCTTGATTAAGCCCTTGTGTTTGCTTCTTGAGAGACCTTACCTCTCAATCTATTTTTCATAGGTTCCTAGCTCCACCCTGTGGAAGGTTTTTCCTGTTCCATTAGCCTTTCTGGCCACATCTGATGAGGACATGGGGGAATATGCCCTCCTTGGTGGCTGCAGAGATTTCTCTGCCTGTTTCTGGCCTTTGAAATATTAAGAATTAAATGTTGTTTTTACATCTGAAGCAGTCACATGCTTCTTAGATTAAAGCTTTCATTAGCAATATGAATTTCTAATTTGTTTCACCTTTATTGAGTTTATTATATTTTATGTTTATTGTTTTTTTTTATTGTTGTAAGAATACTTCACATGTGGTCTGCCCTCTTAACAAATTTTTAAGAATACAGTGAAGTATTGATAGCTATAGGTACAATGTTGTGCACCAGATCTCTAGAACTTATTTGTCTTATATAACTGAAATTTATACCCATTAAACAACAACTACCCATTTTACCTCGCTCCCCATCTGGCAACCATCACTTTACTCTCTGCCCCCAGTTGCTGGCAACCATCACTTTACTCTCTGTTTCTATGAGTTTAACTATATTAGATATCTAAGTGGAACCATGCAGTATTTGTCCTTCTGTGACTGGCTTATTTCACTTAGCATAATATCAGCCATGTTGTCAAATGTGGCAAGCTTTCCTTTTTAAAATCTGAATAATATTACAGTATATGTATATACCAAAATTTTCTTTATCCATTCATCTGTCAGTGGATAATTAGATTATTTTCCTATCTGTCCTGTTATGAATAATGTTCCAAAGAACATGGGAGTACAAGTATCTCTTCAAGATCCTATTTTCAATTCTTTGGGATGTAGATCCAGAAGTGGGATTGCTGGATCATATGATAGTTCTATTTTTAATTTTTGAGGAACCTCCGTATTGTTCTTCATATCAGGTGCACCAATTGACATTCCTACCAACAGTGTACAAGGGTTCCAGTGTCTCCACACTGGAGACACTAAAGGGTGTAAGGTTTGCATCTAGGTTTATGTTTTTGCAAGTGGATATCCAGTTTTCTGCATCATTTGTTGTAGAAATTATCTTGTTCCTTTGTCAAAGATCAGTTGATTCTATATATAAGTGTCTATTTCTAGGATCTCTATTCTGTTCTATTGATTAATTTGTCTGTTCTTTTGCCAATACCACACTGTCTTGATTACTATAGCTTTGTAATAAGTCTTGAAGTCAGTTAGCATCAGTCCTCCAAATTTATTCTCCTTCAATATTATGTTGGATATTCTGGGGCTTTTGCCTCTCCATGTAAACTTTAGAATCAGTTTTTCAATATTCATAAAACAACCAGCTGGCATTTTGATTGTTATTGCATTGAATATAGATATGCATTTAGAAAGAATTGATATCTTGACAATATTGAGTCTTCCTATTCATGAACATAGAATATCTCTCCATTTAGTTAGTTCTTTTTTATTGTTGTTAATCAGTTTGTAGATTTCCTCATATAGATATTGTACATATTTGTTAGCTTTATACTTATTTCAATTTTTGAGTACTACTATAAATGATATTATGTTTTTAATTTCAAATTCCACTTGTTCATTGCTGATATATAGGAAAGGAATTGACTTTTGTATATTAACTTTGTATCCTGTAGCCTTACTATAATCACTTAGTTCCAGGTATCATTTTGTTGATTCTTTCAGATTTTTTATATAGACGATCATCACATCATCTTCAAACAAGACAGTTTTATATCTTCCTTCCTAATAAATGTACATTTACTTCCTTTTCTTGCCATATTGCATTAGCAAAGACTTCCTGTATAATTTTGAAAAGGAGTGGTAGGAGAGGACTTGCTTGACTTGTACCTGATCTTACAGGGAAAGCTTCAAGTTTCTCACCACTAAGTATGATGTTAAATGTATGTTTTTATAGATAGTCTTTTGCAAGTTGAGAAAATTATTCTCTATTCCTAGTTTACTGAGAGTTCTTATCATAAATGGGTGTTAGATTTTGTCAAATGATTTTTCAACATCTATTGTTATGATCATGTGATTTTTTTTGTCTATTGTTGTGTTGGATTACATTAATTGATTTTCAAATGTTGAATTATCCTTGCATACTTGACATAAATCCCAGTTGGTCATGGTGTATAATTTTTTCTACATTGTTGGATTCAATTTGCTAATATTTTGTTAAGGATTTTTATATCTATGTTTGTGAGAGACATTGGCCTATAGTTTTCTTGTAATGTCTTTGTCCATTTTTGCTATCACGGTAATGTTGACATCATAGAATGAGTTAGGAAGTATTCCCTCAGCTTCTATCCTCTAAAAGAGATTGTAGAGAATTTTTAAAATTACTTCATTAAATGTTTGGGAGAATTCACCAATGAACCCATTTGGGCCTGATGCTTTGTTTTGGAAGGTTTTAAGTTATTGATTCAATTTCTTTAATATACATGGGCTTATTCTTTGTGTCTGTTTCTTCTTGTGTGAGTTTTGGCAGGCTGTGTCTTTCAAGAATTTAGTTCATTTTCTCTACTTTGTCAAATGTGTGGATATAGAATTTTCTATAATATTATTTTATCTTTTAAGTTTCCATAGGATCTATAATGATGTACCCTTCTTTCATTTCTGATAGTAGTAATTTATGTCCTCTTTCTTTTTTTCTTAGCCTAGCTATTTAGAATTATTGCTTTTATTATCTTTTCAAAGAACCAGCTTTTGGTTTTGTTGATTTTCTCTGTTGATTTCCTGTTTTTGATTTCATTGATTTCTGCTCTAATTCTTATTTATTTTCTTCTGCTTACTTTGGATTTAATTTATTCTTTCTTTTTCTAGTTTCCTAAGGTGGAAACTTAGATTATTAATTTTAGATCTTTCTTCTTTTCTAGTATATGTATTCATGCATGCATGTATTCATGTGCAATGATGTAAACGTCTCTGTAAACACTGTTTTCTCTTCATCCCACATAGTTTGATAAGTTGTGTTTTCATTGTCACTTAGTTAAAATTATTCTTAATATCCACTGAAATTTTTTTGACACATGTGTTATTTAGAAGTACATTGCTTAATCTCTCTGTATTTTGGTACTTTCCAGTCATCTTTCTGTTGGTGATTTCTTGTTTTATTCCATTGAGGTCTGAGAGCAGAAATTATGATTCCTTTCCTTTAAATTTGTTATGGTGTGTTTTATGGCCCAGAATGTTGTCTATTTTGGTGAACAGCTTGAGAAAAATGCGTATTCTGCTGTGGTTAGGTTAAGTAGTCTATAGACGTTGTCAATTATATCTAGTTGTTTGATGGTGCTGTTGAGTTCAAATATGTATTTACTGATATTCTGTCAGCTGGAACTGTCCATTTCTGAGAAGGGGGCATTGAAGTCTCCAACTATGATAGTGAATTCCCCTATTTCTTCTTGCAATTCTATCAGTATTTGCCTCATGCAGTTTAGTGCTCTGGTGTTAGGTGTATATGCATTAAGAATTGTTATGTCTTCTTAAAGAACTAACACATTTATTATTATGTAATTCCTATTTTTACACCTGATAACTTTCCTTACTTTTCAGTCTTTTCTATATGAAATTCATATAGCTACTCCTATTTCCTTTTGATTAGCATTAGCATGGTATATATTTTTTCCATTTATTTACTTTTAATCTTTATGTGTCTTTTTATTTAAATTGGGTTTCTTGTAGATGACATATAGTTTTGTGTTTTGACCACTTTGACAATCTCTGTCTTTTAATTGGTATGTTTTAGACTATTAATATTAAAAGTGATTGTCAACATAGTTAGATTAATATCTACCATATTCCTGTTTTCTATTTGTTGCCCTTGTTCCTTTGTTTCTATTTTTGTCACATGTACATTTTGTTCTGTCTTTTGTTTAAACAAAGCACTTTATATGATGTAATTTTCTCTCCTTTCTTAACATATCAGTTATACTTTTTTAGTGGTTGCCCTAGAGATTGCAATATATATTTACAACTAATCCAAGTCCCCTTTCAAATAACATATACCACTTCACATGTAGTGTGGGTACCTTATAATGAGAAAACAATTCTAATTTCTTTTCTCCCATTGCTTATGTCATTGCTGTCATTCATTTCACTTATATATAAGCATACCAAATATATATATAAAATATACACATAAGCATACATAATCAAATGTGTGGTTTCTATTATTATTTTGAACAAACTGTTATCTCTTAGATCAATTAAGAATAAACAAATTAGAGGATTAAGATGGTGGAGTAGAAGGATGCTGAACTCACCTTCCCCCGTGAACACATGTACAACTACACGTGGAGAAACTCTTACTGAAAACAACCTGAAGGCTAGCAGAAAGGCTCTTCTTCAATGAAGACTGTAAAGAAAGCTTCACATGGAGTCTGGTAGGAAAAGAAGAGAGGCAGTCTGGTCAGGACCCAAACCCCTGGTGGGGGACCCAGAAGAGGAGGAGGATATCATAGGCTCAGGTATCTGTCCCAAGAAGCGAGGGGTTCAAACCACATATTAGGCACTCTAGTCTTGGCGTCTGATGCTGGGAGTCTTCTTAGCTGGTTCAAAAACTGGTGAGGCTTATCAAAGGACCATAAGAAACCAAGACTGCCCTTGAACAGTGGGCACACACACTCGCTTATTCACAGTCATAGTGCAGAGGCAACAGACTGAAAACTGCATGGGGCTCTGGCTGGCTTGCTGGAAGCCTGCTCCAGCACCTCTTGCCCTGGCACTGCTCTCCACTAGACTGGAGGCTGCCATTGCTAATAAGAGTGCACATAATTAGAGAGAATGGAACCAGCTTGAACCCAAACCTGCCTCTGACAATGATGGAAGTAGCCATTGCCAGAGTGCATGTTTTCTGCCCACATTTGGAGGAACAAAACTAGCTCTAGGGCAGAGACTGACATTATCACCAAGAGCGAAACCAGCTCAGTAGTGTGGCATCAACCCCTCTGGCCCCAACCTAGCCTCTAACCAAGGCTCACACAATGGAAAAAAGTGAAATTGGCACTAAAGTGCAATCCCACTCCCTCAGGCCCCTGCCACTATCCCAACCAAGGCAGGGTCTACCATCAAACACAGAAGAAAACCAAATCCCTCAGGGCTTCTTTTCCAGATACTTGGGCCCTGATCTCAGCCCTGAGAATGTGGCAGCTGCCATTTAGCATAGAAGAAGCCTTGTCTTACACCTAGCTCTAGCTCCTCCATCTCCAGCCCTAATTCCCAACAAGATGGTGGCTAACAGCACACCCTAGGGGAAGACATGACCCATGCTCACTTCAAACACAGCTCTTCCACCAAAGCTACTGGGTATACACAGACTACATAGGAACTCTCCCACACTAGAACACCCCTTCAAGACTGGGATAGGTAACTGGTTTACCTAATTTAATAGGGACAGAGAAAGTTAAACAAAATAAGACAGAAGAATATGTTTCAAATGAAAAAATAAGAAAAAAAAAAACAGAGAAAAACCCTAATGAAAGAGGTAAATAATTTACCAGACAAAGATTTCAAAGCAATAGTAATAGAATGCTAACCAAATTTGGGAAAAGAATAGATGAACACAGTGAAAATTTTAACAAAGAAATAAAATTTTAAAAAGTCAGTGTGACTTGAAGAATACAACAACTGAAATGAAAAATACACAAGATGGAATAAACAGCAGATTAGGTAACACAGAAGAACAACATAAACCACCTGGAAGATAGAGTAATGGAAACTAACCAATCAGAACAGCAAAAAGAAAAACAAAGTTTAAGAAATGAAAATAGTTTAAAAGACCATTGGGACAACATCAAGCATCCTAACATTCACAATATAGGAGTCTAAGGAGAAGAGAGAGAAAGGGTAGAAAATGTATCTGATGGAATTTGACTGAAAACTACCCAAAACTGAAGAAGAAAACAGATTTCCAGGTACATGAAACAAAGAGAGTCCCAAACAAGATGAATCCAGAAATACCCACATAAGACATATCATAATTAAAATGGTAAAAGTTAAAGAGAGAATTTTAAAGGCAGCAAGAGAAAAAAAAAGAGTCACATATAAGGTAACCACATAAGGCTATCAGTTGATTTTTCTGCAGAAACTTTTCAGGCCATAAGGGAGTGGCATGATATATTTAAAGTGCTGAAAGGGAAAAAACTAAAATCTAGTATACTTTCCAGCAATGTTATCATTCAGAATTGAGGGAGAGATAAATAACTTCTCAGACAAGCAAAAACTAAATAAGTCCATTAATACTAAACCACCTTACAATAAGTGTTGAAGGGTTTCTTCAAGTGAAAAGAAAAGGCTACCAAAATAATAATAATAAATTATAGGAAAGGGAAAATCCCACTAGTAAAGAAAATATATGGTAAAGGCTATGGATCAGCCACTTTTAAATAAGCTAATGCAAAGATTAAAAACAAAAATTTTTAAATCAACTAAACTACAATAAACAGTTAAAGGGTAGACATAAAGATGTAAAATACGACATCAAAAACACAAAATGTGGGGGAGAGGAGTAATATAATGTTTGCACTTAAATCACTATTATTTAAAACAAGTAGATATAGTTATAGGTTAACATATATGAACTCCATGGAAACTATAAATCAAAACCCTACAATAGATACACAGAAACTAGAGATAAAGGAACACAAGCATAACAGTAAAAATATTCATCAAACCACAAGGGAAGAGACTTAAAGAAGAAGAGAAGAACTACAGAAACAACTGGAAAACAAGTAACGAAATGGCAATAAGTACCTACCTATCAATGATCACTTTAAATGTCAGTGGACTAAGTGCTCCAATCAAAAGACATAGAATGGCTTTTGGATTAAAACAAAAACAAGACCAATCTATATGCTGCCTGTGAGAGACTCACTTCAGAGCTAAATAAATACACAGACTGAAAGTGAGGGGATGGAAAAATATATTTCATGCAAATGGAAATGAAAAGAAAGCTGGGGTAGCAATACTCACATCAGAAAAGATAGACTTTAAAAGAAAGTCTACAAGACAAAGAAGGGTATTATATGATGATTTTTTTTCTATAATGATAAATACAAGAAGATGATA
Organism: Stenella coeruleoalba; assembly: GCF_951394435.1. Taxonomy (NCBI): domain Eukaryota; kingdom Metazoa; phylum Chordata; class Mammalia; order Artiodactyla; family Delphinidae; genus Stenella; species Stenella coeruleoalba. Next base: position 106,959,926 of record NC_137150.1, on the reverse strand, counting down.
AAACATTCATACACATATATGTACCTAATATAGAAGCATCTAAATATATAAAGCAAATATTAACAAACAGAAAAGGTGAAATTGACAGTAAGGCAATAATAGTCAAAGACTTTAACACCACTTACATAGAGGGACAGATTATCCAGTTAGACAATCAGTAAGGAAGCAGTGGCTTTGAATAATGCATTAGGCCAGTTAGACTTAATAGATATCTACAGGACATTCCATCCAAAAGCAGCAGAAAACACATTTTTTTCAAGTGCACATGAAATGTTCTCCAGGATGGATTACATGCAAGGCCATAAAACAAGTCTCAACAAATTTAGAAGGATAGAAATTATATCAAGCATCTATTCCAACAATGGAATAAAACTAGAAATCAATTACAGGAAGAAAAATGGGAAAAACACAAATATGTGGATAATGAACATAATGCTGCTAAAAAAGGGGGTCAATGAAGAAATCAAAGAGGAAATCAGAAGATACCTTGAAACGAATGAAAATAAAAACAAAACTTTCCAAAATCTAGAGGACACAGCAAAAGCAGTTCTAAGACAGAATTTTATAGTGTTAAATGACTACCTCAGGAAACCAGAAAAATCTGAAATTAACAACCTAACCTACCCTCTAAAGGAATTAGAAAAAGAGGAATAGGAGAGGACCTTCACGATGGTGGAGGAGTAAGACATGGAGATCACCTTCCTTCCCACAAATACATAAAAAATACATCTACATGTGGAAAAAGTCCTACAGAACACCTACTGAACTCTGGCAGAAGACCTCAGACTTCCCAAAAGGCAAGAAACTCCCCATGTATCTGTGTAGGGCAAAAGAAGAAACAGAGACAAAAGATTAGGGACAGGACCTGCACCTCTGGGAGGGAGCTGTGAAGGAGAAGTTTCCACAAACTAGTAAGACCCTTCACTGGTGGAAATGGCAGATGAGTGGGGGGAAAGCTTTGGATCCACAGAGGAGAGCACGGCAACAGGGGTGCAGAGGGTAAAGTGGAGAGATTCCCAACACAGAGGATTGGTGCCAGCCAGCACTCACCAGCCTAAAAGGATTGTCTGCTCACCTGCTGCAGCAGGTGGGGGCTGGGAGCTGAGGCTTAGGCTTTGGAGTTCAGATCCCAGTGAGAGGACTGGGGCTGAGCACAGCCTGAAGGGGGCTAGTGTGCCACAGCTAACCAGGAGGGAGTCCGGGAAAAAGTCTGGAACTGCCTAAGAGGCAAGAGACCGTCATCTCAGGATGCGAGAGGAGAGGAGATTCAGAACACCACCTAAATGAGCTTCAAAGATGGGCACAAGCCATGGCTATCAGTGAGGACACCAGACACAGGCATGAAACTCTAAGGCAGCTGCTGAAGCCACCAAGAATCCTGTGTGCAAGCACAGGTCACTACCCACACCTCCCCTCCCAGGAGCCTGTGTAGCCCACCACTGCCAGGATCTCATGATCCAGGGACAACCTCACCAGGTAAACACACGGCATGCCTCAGGCTGTTGAAATGTCACATCAGGCTCTGCCACTGCAGGCTCACCCTGCACTCCATAACCCTCCCTCCCCCTGGCCTGAGTGAGCCAGAGCTCCTTAATCAGCCGCTCCTTTAACCCCTCCTGCCTGGGTGAAGAACAGATGCCAGAGGGGGATCTACACACAGAGGTGGAGCCAAAACAAAAGCTGAACCCCAGGAGTTGTGTGAACAAAGAAGAGAAAGGGAAATTTCTCCATGTAGCCTCAGGAGCAGCAGATTAAATCTCCACAATTAAATTGATGTACACTGCATCTGTGGAATACCTGAATAGACAACATATCATCCCAAAATTGAAGCAGTGGCTTTAGGAGCAACTTTAGACTTGGGGTGTGCTATATGCCACTGACTAGTCTCAGATTTTTATGTTTATCTTAGTATAGTTTATAGTGCTTGTTATCATTGGTGTAACTGTCTATTGGTTTGTTTGCTGTCTTATATTATTACTTTTAAAATTTTTATTTTAATAACTTTTATTTTAATAACTTTAGTTATTTTATTTTTTCTTTCTTTCTTTCTTTCTTTCTTTCTTTCTTTCTTTCTTTCTTTCTTTCCTTCTTTCTTTCTTTCTTTCTTTCTTTCTTTCTTTCCTTCTTTCTTTCTTTCTTTTTTTCCCTCACTTTTCTTCTGAGCCATGTGGCTGACAGGGTCTGGGTGGTCCAGCAGGGTGTCAGGCCTGAGCCTTGGAGATGGGAGAGCTGAGTTCAGGACAATGGACGACCAGAGACCTCCCAGCCCCATGTAATATCAATTGGCGAGAGATCTCCAGAGATCTCCGTTTCAATGCTAAGACACAGCTCCACTCAATGACCAACAAGCTCCAGTGCTAAACACCCCATGCCAAACAACTAGCAAGACAGGAGCACAACCCCACCCATTACCAGAGAAGCTGCCAAAAATCATAAGTTCACACAAACCCGAGCACAACACCAGATACACTCCTGCCCACCAGAAAGACAAGATCCAGCTTCATCCACCAGAACACAGGCACCAGTCCCCTCCACGAAGAAGCTTACACAACCCACTGAACCAACCTTACCCACTGGGGACAGACATCAAAAACAATAGGAACTATGAACTTGCAGCCTGCAAAAAGGAGACCACAAACACAGTAAATTAAGTAAAATGAGAAGACATAGAAATACACAGCAGATGAAGGACCAAAGTAAAAATCCACCAGACCAAACAAATGAAGAGGAAATAGGCAATCTATCTGAAAAAGAATTTGCTTAACTTACTAACCCAAACACAATAAGTTAAGCAAAATGAGGAGACATAGAAATACACATCAGATGAAGGAGAAAAGTAAAAATCCACCAGACCAAACAAATGAAGAGGAAATAGGCAGTCTATCTGAAAAAGAATTCAGAGTAACGATAGTAAAGATGATTCTAAATCTTGGAACTAGAATGGAGAAAATACAAGAAACGTTTAACAAGGACCTAGAAGAACTAAAGAGCAAACAAAAAATGATGAACAACACAATACATGAAATTAAAAATTCTCTAGAAGGAATCAATAGCAGAATAACTGAGACAGAAGAATGAATATGTGACCTGGAAGATAAAATAGTGGAAATAGCTACCACAGAGCAGAATAAAGAAAAAGCAATGAAAAGAATTGAAGACAGTCTGAGACCTCTGGGACAATATTAAATACATCAACATTCGAATTATAGAGGTCCCAGGAGAAGAAGAGAAAAAGAAAGGGACTGAGAAAATATTTGAAGAAATTATAGTTGAAAACTTCCTTAATATGGGAAAGGAAATAGTCAATCAAGTCCAGGAAGCACAGAGTCCCATACAGTATAAATCCAAGGAGAAAGACACCAAGACACATATTAATCAAACTATCAAAAGTTAAATACAAAGAAAAAATATTTAAAGCAGCGAGGGAAAAGCAACAAATAAAATACAAGAGAATTCCTGTAAGGTAAACAGCTGACCTTTCAGCAGAAACTCTGCAGGCCAGAAGGGAATGGCAGGACATATTTAGAGTGATGAAAGAGAAAAACCTACAACCAAGATAACTCTACCCAGCAAGGATATCATTCAGATTTGATGGAGATAATGAAACCTTTACAGACAAGAAAAAGCTAAGAGAATTAAGCACCACCAAACCAGCTTTACAACAAATGCTAAGGAACTTTTCTAGACAGGAAACACAAGAGAAGGAAAAGACCTACAAAAACAAACCCAAAACAATTAAGAAAATGGTAATAGGAACATACATATTGATAATTACCTTAAATGTAAATGGATTAAATGCTCCCACCAAAAGACATAGACTTGGTGAAAGGATACAAAAAAAAAAAAAAAAAGACCCATATATATGCTATCTACAAGTGACCCACTTCAAACCTAGGGACAATACAGACTGAAAGTGAGAGGATGGAAAAAGATATTTCATGCAAATGGAAATCAAAAGAGCTGGAGTAGAAATTCTTATATCAGACAAAACAGACTTTAAGATAAAGACTGGGCTTCCCTGGTGGCTCAGTGGTTGAGAGTCCGCCTGCCAATGCAGGGGACACAGGTTCATGCCCCGGTCCAGGAAGATCCCACATGCTGCAGAGCAGCTGGGCCCGTGAGCCATGGCCGCTGAGCCTGCATGTCTGGAGCCTGTGCTCTGCAACAGGAGAGGCCACAACAGTGAGAGGCCCGCGTACCACAAAAAAATAAATAAATAAAATAAAATAAAGACTATTACAAAGACAAAGAAGGACACTACATAATGACCAAGGGATCCATCCAAGAAAAGACATAACAGTTGTAAATATTTATGCACCAAACATAGGAGCACCACAATACATGAGGCAAATGCTACCAGCCATAAAAGGGGAAATCAACAGTAACATAATAATAGTAGGGGAATTTAACACCCCACTATCAACAATGGACAGATCAATCAAAATGAAAATAAATAAGGAAACACAAGCTTTAAATAACACATTAAACAAGATAGATTTAATTGATATTTATAGGCCATTCCATCCAAAAACAACAGAATACACTTTCTTCTCTAGGGCTCATGGAACATTCTGCAGGATAGGTCTTATCTTGGATCACAAATCAAGCCTTGGTAAATTTAAGAAAATTGAAATTGTACCAAGTATCTTTTCTGACCACAATGCTATGAGAATCGAAATCAATTATAGGAAAAAAACTATAAAAAATACAAACACATGGAGGTTAAACAATATGCTACTAAATAACCAAGAGGTTACTGAAGAACTCAAAGAGGAAATATACCTAGAAACAAATGACAATGAAAACATGACCCAAAACCTATGGGATGCAGCAAAAGCAGTTCTAAGAGGGAAGTCTATAGCAATACAATCCTATCTCAAGAAACAAGAACAATCTCAAATAAACAAGCTAATCTTAAACCTAAAGCAATTAGAGAAAGAAGAACCAAAAAAAACCCAAAGATAGCAGAAGGAAAGAAATCATAAAGATCAGATCAGAAATAAATGGAAAAGAAATGAAGGAAATGATAGAAAAGATCAATAAAACTAAAAGCTTGTTCTTTGAGAAGATAAACAAAATTGATAAAACATTAGCTAGACTCATCAAGAAAAAAAGGGAGAAAACTCAGATCAACAGAATTAGAAATGAAAAAGGAGAAGTAACAACTGACACTGCAGAAATACAAAGGATCATGAGAAATTACTACAAGCAACAATATGCCAATAGAATGGACAACCTGGAAAAATGAAGAAATTCTTAGAAAAGCACAACCTTCTGAAACTGAACTGGGAAGAAATAGAAAATATAAACAGACCAATCACAAGCACTGAAATTGAGATGGTGATGAAAAATCTTCCTACAAACAAAAGCCTAGGACCAGATGGCTTCACAGGCGAATTCTGTCAAACATTTAGAGAGGAGCTAACACCTTTCCTTCTCAAATTCTTCCAAAATATAGCAGAGGGAGGAACACACCCAAACTCATTCTACAAGGCCAACATCACCCTGATACCAAAATCAGACAAAGATGTTACAGAGAAAGAAAACTACAGGCCAATATTACTGATGAACATAGACACAAAAATCCTCAACAAAATACTAGAGAACAGAATCCAACAGCACATTAAAAGTGTTATACACCATGAACAAGTGGGGTTTATCCCAGGAATGCAAGGATTCTTGAATATATGCAAATCAATAAATGTGATACACCATATAACAAATTGAAGGATAAAAACCATATGGTAGCCTCAATAAATGCCGAAAAAGCTTTCAACAAAATTCAACACCCATTTATGATAAAAATCCTCCAGAAAGTAGGTGTAGAGGGAACTTACCTCAACATAATAAAAGCCATATATGACAAACCTACAGCCAGCATTGTTCTCAATGGTGAAAAACTGAAACCATTTCCTCTACGATCAGAAACAAGATGAGGTTGCCCACTCTCAACACTGTTATTCAGCATAGTTTTGGAAGTTTTAGCCACAGCAATCAGAGAAGGAAAAGAAATAAAAGGAACCCAAATTGGAAAAGAAGAAGTAAAATTGTCACTGTTTGCCAATGACATGATACTATACATAGAGAATCCCAAAGATGCTACCAGAAAACTACTAGAGCTAATCAATGAATTTGGTAAAGTAGCAGGATACGAAATTAATGCACAGAAATCTCCTGCATTCCTATACAGTAATGATGAAAAATCTGAAAGAGAAATTAAGGAAACACTCCCATTTACCATTGAAACAAAAAGAATGAAATACTTAGGAATAAACCTACCTAAGGAGACAAAAGACCTATATTCAGAAAACTATAAGACACTGATGAAAGAAATTAAAGATGATACAAACAGTTGGAGAGATATATCATTTTCTTGGATTGGAAGAATCAATATTGTGAAAATGACTATACTACCCAAAGCAATCTACAGATTCAATGCAATCCCTGTCAAACTACCAATGGCATTTTTCACAGAACTAGAACAAAAAGTTTCACAATTTGTGTGGAAACACGAAAGATACCGAATAGGGACTCTCCTGGTGGTCCAGCGGTTAAGACACTGCCCTTCCACTGCACAGGGTACAGTTTCGATTCCTGGTCAGGAAACTAAGATCCCACATGCTGCATGGTGCTGCCAAAAAGTAAAAAAAAAGATCCCGAATAGCCAAAGCAATCTTGAGAAAGAAAAATGGAGCTGGAGGAATCAGGCTACCTGACTTCTGACTATACTACGAAGGTACAGTAATCAAGACAGTATGGTACTGGCACAAAAACAGAAATATAGATCAATGGACCAGGATAGAAAGCCCAGAGATAAACCCACACACATGTGGTCACCTTAACTTTGATAAAGGAAGCAAGAATACACAATGGAGAAAAGACAGCCTCTTCAATAAGTGGTGCTGTGAAAACTGGACAGCTACATGTAAAAGAATGAAATTAGAACACTCCCTAACACCATACTCAAAAATAAACTCAAAATGGATTAAAGACCTAAATATAAGTCCAAACACTATACAACTCTTATAGGAAAACAGAGGCAGAACACTCTATGACATTAATAACAGCAAGACCCTTTTAGAACCACCTCCTAGAGAAATGAAATAAAAACAAATATAAACGAAAGAGACCTAATGAAACTTAAAATCTTCTGCACAGCAAAGGAAACCATAAACAAGACGAAACGACAACCTCAGAATGGCGGAAAATATTTGCAAATGAAGCAACTGATAAAGGATTAATCTTCAAAATATACAAGTAGCTCATGTAGCTCAATATCAAAAAAACAAAAACCCCAATCCAAAAACGGGCAGAAGACCTAAATAGACATTTCTCCAAAGAAGATATACAGATTGCCAACAAACACATGAATGGATGTTCAACATCACTAATCATTAGAGAAATGTAAATCAAAAGTACAATGAGGTATCACCTCACACTGGTCTGAATGGCCATCATCAAAAAATCTACAAACAATAAATGCTGGAGATGGCGTGGAGAAAAGGGAACAGTCTTGCACTGCTGGTGGGAATGTAAATTGATATGGCCACTATGGAGAACGGTATGGAGATTCCTTAAAAAACTAAAAATAGAACTACCATATGACCCAGCCATCCCACTACTGGGCATATACCCTGAGAAAACCATAATTCAAAGAGGCATGTACCATAATGTTCATTGTAGCACTATTTACAATAGCCAGGACATGGAAGCAACCTAAGTGTCCATCAACAGATGAATGGTTAAAGAAGATGTGGCACATGTATACAATGGAATAGTAGTCAGCCATAAAAGGAAACAAAATTGAGTTACCTGTAGAGGTGGATGGACCTAGAGTCTGTCACAGGGTGAAGTAAGTCAAAAAGAGAAAAAACAAATACCATATGCTAACACATATTTATGAAATCTAAAAACAAAAAAAAAAACATTGTTCTGAAGAACCTAGGGGCAGGACAGGAATAAAGACACAGAAGTAGAGAATGGACTTGAGGACATGGGGAGGGGTATGGGTAAGCTTGGACAAAGCGTGTGAGTGGCATTGACATATATACATTACCAAAATAACATAAATAGCTAGTGGGAAGCAGCCGCATAGCACAGGGAGATCAGCTCACTGCTTTGTTACCACCTAGAGGGATGTGATATGGATTGTGGGAGGGAGATGCAAGAGGAAGAGGAAATGGGTATATATGTATACTTATAGCTGATTCATTTTGTTATACAGCAGAAACTAACACATTTTAAAGCAATTATACTTCAATAAAGATGTTTAAAAAAAAAAGAAAAAAGGATAAAGAAACCCCAAAGTCAACAGAATGAAGGAAATAATAAAGATCATAGAGGAAATTAATAAAATAGGGACCAAAAAAAAAAAAGAAAATATCAATGTAAACAACAGGTTTTTTTTTTTTGAAAAGATAAACAACACTGATAAACCTTTAGCCAGGCTGACCAAGAAGAAAATAGGAGGACCCAAGTAACCAGAATATGAAAGAGGAGAAATTTCAACCAATATCACAGAGATACAAACAATCATAAGAGAATACTACAAACAGTTATAGGCCAACAAATTGGACAACCTACAAGAAATGAACAAATTTCTAGAAATATATAATTTTCTAAAACTGAATCAGGAATAGATTATCTGAACAGACTGCTGACTAGTATTAAAATTGAATAAGTAATCAAAAAACTCCCCCAAACCAAAATTCCAACACTAGACTGCCTCTCAGTGCAACTCTGTGAAACATAGAAAGAGGTAATATGATCCTTCTCAAACTATTACAAAAAATTAAAGAGTAGTAGATACTCCAAAATTTATTCTATGAGGCCACCATTACCTAATACCAAAACCATACAAAGACACTACAAGTAAAAGAAAATTATAGGGAATGTGATATACCACATTAAGAAAATGAAGTATGGAAGTCACACGAACATCTCAATATATGCAGAAAAAAGCATCTGACGTTTTGTTGACATTCAAAATCCATTCATGATTTAAAAAATAAAACAAACTCCCACCAAAGTTGGTAATAGAGGGAACATATTTCAACATAATAAAGTCCACTTATGACAAACCCACAGCTAACAACATACTGAATAAAGAAAGTCTGAAAGCTTCTCTTAAAAGATCAGGAAGAAGAGAAGGATGCCCAGTCTCATTAACTGTATTTAACATAGGTTTGGCAGTCCTAGCCACAACAATCAGACAAGAAAAAGAGATAAAAGACATCCAAATTGAAAAGGAAGAAGTAAAATTGTTGCTGTTTGCAGATGACATGATATATATTTCAATACATAGAAAACCCTAAAGTCTCCACCAGAATAACTATTAGAACTAATTGAATACAATAGAGCTGTAGAATAAAAGATTAATATACAGAAATTTGTTGCTTTTCCCCACATTGAATCACTATGTTGTACACCCAAAACTAATATAATATTGTAAATCAACTATACTTCAAAGAAAAAAGAATAAGAAAAATGAAATATTTTCTTTTATCTTCACTTATTCCTTTTCCAGTACTCTTCCTTTCTCTGTATAGATCTGACTTTCTAACCTATATTATTTATTTTCTCTCTACATAATTTCCTTTAAACATTTCTTACAAAGCAAGTCTATTGGCGATAAATTCCCTTAATTTTTGTTTGAGAAAATCTTTTTTTCTCCATTTTGAAGAATAATTTCACAGGATGCAGAATTCTAATTTGGTATTTTTTTTGTTTTTTTTCCTCAATGCTTCAAATATTTCGCTCCATTCTCTTTTTGCTTACATTGTTTCTGAGTAGTCAAATGTAGTTCTTATCTCTGTTCTATTATGGGTAAGGTATGTTTTCCCTCTGGCTTCTTTCAGAATTTTTTGTTTATTTTTATTTTCTATAATTTGAATGCCCAAGTGTAGGTTTTTTGTTTTTTTTTGTTTTTTTTTTTTGTTTTTGCGGTATGCGGGCCTCTCACTGTTGTGGCCTCTCCCGTTGCGGAGCACAGGCTCCGTACGCGCAGGCTCAGTGGCCATGGCTCACGGGCCCAGCCACTCCGCGGCATGTGGGATCTTCCCAGACCGGGGCATGAACCCGTGTCCCCTGCATCGGCAGGCGGACTCTCAACCACTGCTCCACCAGGGAAGCCCGGTTTTTTGTTTTTTTGAGGGCGTTTTGTTTGTTTGTTTGCATTTATCTGGCTTGGTGTTATTTGAGCTTCCTGGATCTGTGGTTTGGTTTGGGGAAATTCTCCATCATAATTGTTTCAATTTTTTTTTTTTTCCTTTCTCTCCTTCCTATCCTCTGGAATTCCCATTATGCTTATGTTATATCTTTTGTAGTTGTTCCACAGTCCTCGAATAATCTGGGTTTGTTTGTTTGTTTTTCCAGTCTTTGTTCTCTTTGCTTTCCAGTTTTGCTGGTTTTTATTGAGAGATACTCAAGCTCAGAAATTCTTTCCTCAACTGTGTCCAATCTACTAATAAGCCCATCAAAGGCATTCTTCATTTCTGTTACAGTGTTTTTTTTTTTTTATTTCTAGCATCTCTTTTTTTTTCCCTAACATTTTCATTCTCTGCTTACACAGCACGTCCGTATTGCGTGGTGTCTACTTTATCCATCACAACACTTAGCATATTAATCATATTTGCTTTAAATTTCTGGTCCTATAATGTCAACATCCTTGCCTTCGGTTCTGATGTTTGCTCTGTCTCTTCAAATTACATTTGTTGTCTTTTGGTATGCCTTGTAATTTTTTCTTGATAGCCAGTACTATATGCTGGTTAAAAAAAAAGACTGCTGGAAATAGGTCTTTAGTAATGTAGTAGTGAGTTGTAGAGGGGGAGGAGAAGTACTCCATTGTTCTGTGTTTAGGTCTAAGTCTTTTAGTGGGCCTATGCCTCTGCACTATGAACGTCACAAGACTTTCTCTGAGGGACAGGATGGCTACTGTGAGCTGAAATAGAGTATTTTCTTTCCTCAGTTGAGTTTGGCTCTGATAATATCCCAGCAGATTAGACTTTGGTTAACTAGTTTCTCCTGAGGTCAAGCCTTGTTAAGAAGAACAGATGGCTGTGACGTGCCTCAAAATGGTTTCTTTTTCCCTCTCCCTGCTGGAAGCCCCAGGAGACTTTTTTTCCCTGATACTTACTGTGGGAATCTGGTGGAGCTCCTGGAGGTAAATTAACAATATCGAGGGGGCCACCATATGACTCTCAGAATTGTTTACACTGAGCCTCCAACAATTCAACAATTACAGTTCAAGTTTTCCTACTCCAGCACTGGTTTCCACAGGGGTTTCCACTTGTTCCACTTGTGAGTGTCTGCTCCAGGTAAGTCATGGGTCCCTACATTCATTTGCCTGTCTCTCTAGTCTTGGGGGTTGTGGTTTGCACTGTGTCCTCCTCTCTCTATGGATTTGAGAAGAGTTGTTGATTTTTCAGTCTGTTTGGTTTTTACTTGTTGTTAGGGCAGAGTATTGACTTCCAAGCTCCTTACATGTAGAACTAGAAACCACAAATCTTGGACTTCGCTTTGAAGTGATGAAAATATTATAAAAGTTTTGTGATGGATGCACATGTCTGTGAATAGAATAAAGCAATTGAATTGTACAATTTAAATGGGTGATTTGTATAGCATGTGAGGTATATTTCAATAAAGTTGTTTAAAAATCTATGGATTCTAACCAATAAAATTGTTTTTTCATGCCTGTGTCTTGAACCAGTCTGTCTAGAGTATGTACAAGCAATGTGACTTATGGTGAACACTCACCTTTCTTCTGATTATCTGAAGCTTCAGTAATTGGGCAGGCAGGCACTATACACCTGCATGATGGACCCCCAATAAAAGCCCTGGAATCTTAGGCTCAGGTGACTTCTTTGGTAAATAATACTTCATACATATTTCCTCATTTTGTTGCTGGAGATGTTAACTACGTCCTGTGATACTCCACTGGGAGAGAAATTTTAGAAGCTTACATCTAGTTTCCTCCAGACTTTACCCCATGTGCAATTTTTCCTTTGATGATTTTGCTTTTTATCCATTTGCTGTAATAAACCATAATTATGAGTCCAATGACCTCTGAGCCCTGTGTCTTCCAGCAAATCACCAAATCTGGTGATAGTCTTGGGAACCCTTGACACAGTTTCTCAGGTAAAGTCTTATGTAGAGATCAGCAGTCCTCTTCCTTCTTATCTGGAACATGTGAGCCCCCAAATTGTAAAAGTATGGAAAAGGAGTGTGTAGAAAATTCATACATATCTTTAACTCCTTATTGAAAGTGATAAAGAGGTTGAAAAAGTTGTATGATCCCTAACTGCTGGATGGAGTGTCTTGGCAATGTAGGGTAGAACATGGACTTTTTGGTGTCTGATGCTGTCAGAAAGAGTAAGTTCTTTTGTTTTAAAACAACATTGAAGTACATGTTCTGAAATATATGACATGTAAAATACATGTAAAAAATCTTAGAGGAAAAACCAAACTGCTTGTAATAATCAGAAAACTAGTAGAAAAGTAAAACAAGTTTTGAGTAGAACTTTATCATGAGAAGTTAAATAGACCACATCCAGTTTGCAACTTATAGCACAATCTGATGTCAGTGCAAGGGTTTATGCCAAGTATCTTTTATATAAACTTTCTTAGAAATCCAAATGCTGGATATGGTTGAAAGCTTAATTAGGAAGAGAGACTGAAAAAAGATAAAAAAGACATGTTTGAGCTTTGCAATTTCACTGAAAGAAACAATGGAAATATTTTTAAATGTAGATTCATCAAGTGTTTTAATAACTAGAACTAAAATTATTATGTGGAAAACATGTTATTTCTAGTATGCATTTACAAGTAGGAATTTCAAAAGTTCTGTAGTCTTCCAAAATCAACATAACATTTTTTAAAAAAGAAAAATTAACACATATAATTTTTTTTTGCTTTCCTTACAGATAATACATATTAAATTCTGGATTTTGAGGTATTTCAATTTTTCAACCCTCATTCACTGATTTAATCACAATTAATCCAGTTAACAGAAACACAATATATTTCAGCGGAGACTATTTTTACTTAGTTTTTTCTTCTGTAGCCCAGAATTTCCTAAGCACATTGCCTCTGAAGAAAGCTGTAAATAAACAATGTTTGAGATAGAATATATATATATGTATATACATAGAGAGAGAGAGAGAGAGAGAGAGAGAGAGAGAGAGAGAGAGATCCTCAAGTTTCTATAAAGAGACCTAACAAGAAATTAAGCATGTGGTGTTAACAAAGATACTTTCTCATAGAAGCATACTAAAGTGGAGCAATTTTGAAAGAGAAGTAAAATAATAATTAAAGAAAAAGCATAGTCAGAACTTAATGATGAAGCAAGGGAAAGATGTACTACACAATATCATGGGAGGAAGGAGAGAAAAAGGACTTCAAAACTTTAAAAAAATGCACGCAGTAAGGGGAGTACAGGCAATATAGCAATAGGAAGTTAATAAATAAATGTAGATATGTATATATATACATATGTCCAGATATAAAATTACATATTATATATTATATATTACATATATATACACATATATATTAAGATTATGGTTAACTCCTAAGCAAAAGGAAGAATTTGAGAAAAAAGCATGCATCAATTTTACAAACAGAGTTGGTTCTTATCACAGCTAAAGGAAGCAGAAAGAAAATTAATGATTTAAGCTTAAGTAACTTTAATAAAATGCTGAGTAAGAATGTAGGAAATGGTTGAAAATTGTTACAAATGTCTTAACTGCTATTTTAAAGAAATGAAGATACAATTATATAGTTCTTTAATTTCAAAGAGAATAATCGGGAAAATAAAAATTGAAGAAATTTCTGATAAAACAAATTGCAAATCAGCAAGGCTCCCTAAAAAGCCATTTGCTGTGAAATGTTACAACTTTGAAATGAGCATAATGATCATTAAAGCTTAACAATTTAAAGAAACCCATTTTTTTCCTAATCCAGAGCTTATAACAGAAAGTAAAAGCTTAATGGAAGCTATGTAAAAATAAATGTCAACTCAAATTTAGGAACTTTAAGAATAAAACATTGTAAGATAAACTCAAATATAAGATTCACCAAAACAGTTCATATTATATTTAAAAATTATTATCATTTTAATGAGTTGGCTTTTCCATTCAGGGTATAGTGTGTGTGCAGGGTGGGAGGGGAGAAGGTGTTTGAGCATATGCGCACTGCAAGTTCTGATATATTCTTTCAAGTAAGCATAATTATAATTAAGGTTAATTTTATTTGTACATAAGTCACAAAATACAAGTGAGAGTATTCCTGCTCATTGCAATGAACTTCAAATAAAACAAAACAGAAACCATTCTATCATAATTTCCGACAAATGTGTCATCTATCTATCTATCTATCTATCTATCTATTCTATTCTATATAAATACCTTTGTCTATCATCAGATATATATTTTTCTATGTCCTGCAGTCAATGGAGATTGGCAGTAGGTATTCAGTGTTAAGCTATCTGTTCAGTAACAAAAGTGAAAATAAGTTAACATATATTTTTTTAAGTTTTGTTTAGTGTTTTGTAAATTTAAGTTGTTAAAGATAAATCATGTCTAATAAAATTTTCCTTAATATGGGACTGGAATTTTCCCTTTCAGAGAAGTTTATATGACAAAATCATGAAAGCAGAATTGGACTTTCATTCATGGAAATTGTTTGTCATTAAAGATGCTTTGGTGAGTACATTAAAAGATGCATTTTAACTACTACACCAAAGTTGTAGTTAAGTAGAAATTTAGACAACTCAGAATCTGAATGATAGAATGTTTCGTTTACCATTTTTTTTTAGACATATCAGGTACTAACCTAATTTGCAAAACACCTGGTAATACCACACAAATTTTAAAAGCTGTTGCAATGTTGCCATCTGATATAATTGCTATAATGGCTGATATAAAATTTTCTTTTATAAATGGTCTGAAAAAATATTCTTTATATATATATATATATTTTATTAGATCATCCTGGACAAAATTTAATGTTATAGAATGAAATTTAATAGACATATTTTGTTGCAGTCATAACATCCGTTTCTGGTAAGTAAATGAATTGCCCAACAAAATAACATAAGAACCTCTTTCATTTTCTGCTATAAATTCCTCCACCTCAAATCCCCTCCATATTGAAAACATTGTTGACTGTATTTTTCCAATGTGGTGACTAACTCAGGAGATAGTGACAGGTAAAGAAGATGATGGAAATACTGGAAGAGTGCCTTTCATACTTGCTTTTCTTTGAAACCAGCATCCAGATATTCAATAACTCTCTAGTAACTCCACAATCCACCAGCACTCCACAATCCACCATATTTATTCCCCTCCACGAACACCCTTGTATCCTCTCTGCCTGATTTATTCCCTATCTTATCAACTCATCATTCCCTCATTACCCTAGAATCACCACATGAGTCTCAACTCCTATCCCCAGAGCCACTGCTTCCCCCTCCCACCTTACATACTATTTATAAGAGAACCAGACCTCAGGCAGAGGTTTTATGAACAGTTGCTCAAAGCTTGGGGGAGCCCCACCAGAATTAGAGCCACAATAAGGAAAAATGGATTTTGTGGTATCCAAATCATTTCAGAATGCATTACTTTTAAGGACAATTATTGCATATGATAGTTTCTCTAGGCCTTCCAATTACCCTATTGTGCTTCAGGTACATTTTTTTGCTTAAAATAGTTTAAATGGACCAACCTGGGAGATTAACCATTAATTACGTATAACACTTTTTGTACAAAACAATGTCTACATTACAGAAAAATATTTTAAAATTCTTTGTTTTTAGGATGGTATGCTTCTACTGCATTCCAGATGTGTCCTTGCTGTTGACAGATCTCAATTACTATGTCGCTTATGGCATTTTCTACCCCTTTCCTTCCTCCACTTCAGTGGAATTTTGGGAGAATAAGTTGGACATGTTCAACTGTCTCAAATCATTAAAAAATAATTTTGCATAGAGATGGCTTCAGCATGCTGCTTCTTTATGTACTAAGTAGTAGCTGGTCATATCCTCCTCTCTACACACACACACACACACACACACACACACACACACACACACACACTCCTAATCAAGCTACCTCTTCAACTGATGTCTTATTAGTATTCAGGTTACTATTTTTGCTTCCACTTTACCAGTTATCTTATTTCTCAATAAGTAGTTTAAAATAAATAGAATGAATAAATAATAATAAATAGAAATATGTAGAATAAATAAATAGTTTAGAATCAAGCTGAGAAAAAAACAGTGATAAATATTGAGTCCCTCAATGACCCCAGAAATAGGTTCAGAGTTAAGGGACTCTAAGATACAAAACAAAAGATGAGAATTTGGGGGAAAATACACAGAGGGTGGATTTGATAAAGCTAGAACGTTTGGCTTTGAGTCTTGTGTGCTAGAGCATTTTGACCTTAGTGTGTGTAGGGGCTAATTTGGGGCTAGAGGGCATTTACTGTGGTACTCTTGGCTTTTAACTTTTATGGACTGGGCAAGAGGCTTCAGAGTACAGGCTCTCTTGGCAGATGACAGCTGCAAGGGAGGATTAGCAAGATAAGACATGAGCCACATGGGCCTCAGCAAAAGCATAGGTGGTCTTGGCGAAATACAGGGGACTTTAGGATGCAGGCTGCTACAGCTTGATCTTAAACTACACTTAGAGCATATATGCTGGCAGCCAGGGCTCTACCAGATACCTTGGCAGATGTTGGCAAATCACAGAGACCTTAGTAAGCAGGCAGCACTGAGGCAAATATACAATTATAGGAAAAGAGTGTCTTCACATGCCGTTCAGTCACTGGTTGGCTGAACAATATTTGCTACTTTAAAACTATGGAGCAGCTGTGTTCCACATGTGCTAGTAGCACTAGGGAGGTTCTAGCTTTAAACTGTGAGTTCCAGACCTGAGAAGGTAGTGCTGGATGGGCTCCCCTATTTCATTTGAGTCTTCTAGAATAGATGAACAAAATGAGATCATGGGAAAACACAAAAAAGCCAAACAAGAACCAAAATACCAGACACTTAGCCCACTACTGCAAAGAATGCAGCAAAAATGCTATTCAAAGTTTGTAACATTAAAGCAAAGGAAAGACATGTTGATTTTTTATTAGCCCCCTAGGGGCTTGGCTTCAAAAACACTAACAGCAGCTTCAGCTGCAGAGTATGCCTTTTTAGCTGAAACCAAAGTGGGAAAGTAAACATTTTCTAGAAGGTAGCTTTCTTAGGCTTAGGAGAATCCACTGAAAGAAATAGTGGAAATGACTCAGAAATGAAAATGCCTGGTTCTATGAGGACATGGTCTCTATGTCACCTGATGGAACCTATACTCAAATCAGTATTGAAGTACCAGAAACACAGGACTTGAAGAGGGAAATGACAATCAATGTGGTAACTACAGCTCCATGATTAATCACTTGATAGGAATGAATTTTAGTTCAGAAGATTTTGGAGACATGACACGGAATGAGTTATTTCCAGGTCATTCTAGCAAGATTTATTACATCCTCCCTCCTTTACTCAGTCAACGCCAAACCTCCACTCTGATCTCTACAGCAAGAAAAAATGAGTTCTGTGAAAAAAATTTTGCTAGGGCTAAGCTGTTCTAGATGTGAAGGAGAAACTTCTGTTCTACATTTGGTGAGCTTGGGTCCTGTGTTTTGAAATATTATGTGTTCTTTGGACTCTATAAAAGTAAGGCACATCATAGACTTGGCATTAAGATAGTACAACTCCAAAGGCTCTAAGACACACATTCATTTCCAAGAGAGATAGTTCTGGTTATAGGTACTGAAGGAATAAAACTCAGGTATTAAGATCCATCTAATACCTGAGATTGAATAAAATATAAAGGGAAGATTGACATTTTACATTAATTTATTTGAAATATAGTATTGCAAGGACAAAGAGAATTTTATTTTGGACTTCAGTTTCTCTGAGTTTTAGCATTTTAGGTTTTTAATTTGTGAGAGGATTTAATCTTCGAGATTTTAATTTTCCTTTGGAAATTCATAATAGAGAAATTATATTCAAATTTGGGTCATCTCTTTGTTGCTGCCATTTTATTGCAGTAGCTATGTATTTTGTTTTTGGCATATGCTGCCATCAATTTCATGGTAGGGCTTAGATGGGCTATTATTGGACTAAGTGAATGTACAATATTTGCAGTGGGAAATAGAATAAGGAATGGCTATTTAGTCTTAATATAGTGAGGATTTGGAGTTGATTCAATTAATGTGTTTTTATCTGCTTGCATCCTTCGGTGATCCCAGGCAGATAACAAAAGTGTAATGGTTTCGATTGGGAGCCCGACATCATAAAGGTGGGAGCAGAATTGTCCTAAGGTACTGTCCATCTTCTCCCCAAAGGAAGATAGCCAGAAACCTGCTTTGCTGTAGATTTAATGCTGATGCTCAGCTAGTTAAAAGAACAATAGCAATAAAAGCAAACAACACTGTGTCATATTAGGGTATGACATCAGTGGGAACACAACTTCTCTTAGCCAAGGTTTTCTTCCTGTGTAGGGGCATCAATAACTGTGAAATTCTTGGCCTCTGTCTATTTCAATGGAGATGTCATGACTATTTGATGAGTAACTTTTGAAATAATAATTTTGACATAATGAGCTTGTCCCTTTTTCATTTTAGAAGTGAAATTCTCACAAGGAAAAGACATTCCATTTTGCTGAGGATTTTGATTTCAGTGTCATAAATCTAATTTAGGCTGACCACTATTTCTCCCCTTCACCTAAACTTCCCCCCCAAGTCCTGTTTTAGAAGGACCAGCCCCTGATACCACAGTGCATTTGATGGCATAGATAAGTCTGTGAAAATCTGGGGTTTAGCCCCCCTTGACTGTGAGACTAACAGAAATGCCCCAATTTATCATTTACCAACTATAAAGCTAATATTCAGACCTCTAATGCCTTATTCTTTGTCTTTTTATCAAACTTTTCAGAACCTAAGTTGCGATAAAAAGTATTATTTGTTAGTTCCCTTTAAAAATGCAAATAAACTTTTATAATACAAGACATTATTAAGTTTAGGTTGCTAAAAATCACCTCTAATTTGACAGTTCTTTCTATATGTAAAGGAAGCAGAAAAGGCAACTTTAGCTGTGGGCTGTTTCTTCCAAAACACATGGTAGCTGTGAGCAAAATTCACTCTCATTTAAATCAGTGTACCTCAGAATCTAGAGAATGATGTGATCAGAATTATGCAGACATGGAAAAAATATTAGTCCATATTTAAGTAGATACAAATAATTCTGATTTTAGATACTAACTTATACTGACACTAGTACTGTTTTTATTCATGTTGAACAAAGAAAGGTAGCCACTTTCATGGAGGAAGTATTGGTTAGAAATATCAAATCAGAATTTTTGGTTGAATATGTTATCTGCAAGTTGTTTATGTAATTATGTAAGACATAGAGTTTTTTTTTTACTGTTATTGAATGGTGTTTTGGAAAGTCCGAAGAAGGAGTGTGAAACATTTTTTTAAGTTTTTCTTTTTAAATGATGCAAAGTGGAATATGCGGTAAGGATAAAATCCCTCTAGGGTTTTTGGGATGCAGACCAGTAATGAAAGCATGGAGCTTAGTTTATGAGTTAGAAGGATAATATGTACCATGGAAATAATAGGAGCACAAGTGGGAAAATGAAAAATATAGAAGCCTTGTGTGCCTAAGGAAAGGCATTGACATTTTCAAATGATATTTGATAATGCCATTTCTGTAAATATGTTTTAAGTACAGAAACCTTTTGCATGAGAAACCTGTGGAAAGTTTTTCTTGGGAAGTCTTTAGAGACAACTAAGAAATCTTTAAAAAATAATGCTGATTTTCACTTTATGGTATGGATATCCAAATATTCTAATGTATGCTGAGGCAAAATACCACTTTGTGCTCAAGTAACTTCTACACTTTTCCATCTTTTTCTTATTCTCCAACAGGACTCAAGTTTTTATTTTTTATTTTTGGGGTATGAATCTGACCATGGTGCTAAATTCTTTCCCAGTAGGACTTCCACATTATGGACTCTGTGTACATGGAACAAAGCATATTTTGTAGTAACAATCTTATATCTCTCTTTTCTTGTGGTTGATAAAGGACAAAAAAAAAAAATTAATGGAGATTCCCAAGGTTTAAAGTTAAATTGGTCTGGCATTTACTTCCTTTGTAACTTGATTAAGTTATTTAAACTTTCTGAGTTCAGATTTATCATTTATGAAATGATAGTCATACTGATATATTTTAAAGTGTTGTTAAGGATTATATCTGGCATCTCACATAAAATGTATGTCAAAAAATATTGGATCTCTTTCTCCTGCCCCATAATCCTTTACTGAAAAAAGTGTCTAATTCATTACCAACTTGTAGAGTTCTAGATGACTTCATTCTTATGATGCCATTTGCTAAGACAGTCAATCATATAAACTTGATTATTGTAAGTGGGCCATTTTTAGACAATAATTTTAAAAACTGTCTAAATGTATTGCTGTAAGATACCAATGTGATCTTTCAATTTCCAGGTAGATTTCACATAATAGAGACATTTTTGGAGATAAGTAATTTACCATTTTTGCCAAAACTATCCAGTGAGTATCAAAACACCTGATGAGACTGTGAGAAAGATGCTGTGGAAATACACTATCTTTAACTTTTGGCTGTGTATCAAGAACCATTTTGCACTATTATTCTCTTTCTATTTAAAAAGCTCAATGACCTTAGACAAGTCATTAATCTCTTTATGTGTAATTTGTAATATATTGTATCTTTTTATTCCATAAAAGTGGTTGGTTAAAATAACCTATGTACATTCATTTAGCTCAAACACAGAACAAGATGAAATAGCCACAATAAATATTTAAGCATAGATCTGGAATCTCCTAGATCTCAAACCCTGTTTTCCTCATTCTGGGCAGTAGTACCTAATGCCTCCACCTGAGTGCTCAGGATCACCCAAATTCTGAAAATAATTTTTTTCCTCACTCTGAGCAAGAAGCAAACTGGGAATCCATAGATGAAATTTATTTGGTTCATTGTCGAGTTCTCACGCTTTTGTCTTGAACTTGGGATATTTTTCTAAGCATTGTATTCTCAAATTTCTATCTTCATGTTGCTCAGAACTTCTTTTTGGGTCTTCAAGTTTGCATTTCATTTTCTCTGATACTGGTTTTAGAATCCTGGTCATCCTACGCTTTTGCCTATATAATACCATTGACATAGTATATATCTGCCTGCCTTCCTGAACTGATTTTTTTTTCCTGCAAGAAATGCCACACGATGTAGAGAGCTTTCGAGTTAGCTCCATTTTACCCAACTCTTAACTCTAAATTGCTGTTCATATCCTTAAAATTAATCATCTCTTTCTGTAGTACCAAATAGTATAAGTAGTATAGTTCATGAATAGGATTCACATGATGTGTGTTGGGGGGGGGGAGGAGGGGATATGTGGTAAAGACTTAGATAATGGACTTAAGAGCACATCCAATGTGATATTGAGTTGGGTCAAGCTGATCTGATCTTAGAAGCCTAAACTAGAATTTAGGATGACCTTGACAAATTAGAGAAGTCATCCATCAAAAACAGTGTGAAATATAATAGCGACAAGTGCAGAGTGGTACATAGGGGAAATCGACTAAGGATGCATGCAAGAGGTACAGGAGTAACTCTAAACAAGTCTGAAAAAAATTTGTGGAAACTATAGGGGAGAAAAGCTGGAAATTAATCAGCATTAAACTGTTGTTAATTTTCAAGAGCTGATATGACACTTAGATACACAGTATTATGAGCTATCATAGCAAAGCAGAGAAGTAATCTTTTGGCTCTGTAAAATCTGAGGATAATCCTCTTCTAAATGTTGCCAGTAGTGAGAACTTTATTACTGAAACATGTTTATTTGTTCTCATAACTATTGACTGAGACCCTACTGTTTAGAGTGTGAAATGCTACAGACTATCATTTGATACTTCCTTCTAATTACCATAGGCAAGAAAACAACATCCTTGTAAAGGTAAATGTCTCCTGTGTCACATTCTATAATTTTATTGTATTCTGTATTGGACATATGTTACATTTTGTCTGTCCTGCATCTCTTTATTTTAGGAATTGTCCTCTCCATTTTGGTGGGATTGCTTAATTAGTCACCCATTCACACCTTCATTGTCACTGCACAATCAGGAAGAGTGAGTGACTGAAGGATGGGCATGTAATCAAACATGGACTGTTACCAAGTCATACAGAGCTCTTGTCAGGGTTATGAATAAAGAGCTCTTCTCTTTTCTCTGGAACCCTTCAATAAAATTACAGGATAAACCTAGGAATGTGTTGACCCTCTTGGCTTCACTGTGTGGAAAATCAGCTTAAGCTTTACTTAATATTAAGGAAAAAAGAGTTCAACCTTGGATAAAATGAAACACAATTCTAACGATATCACTTAAGCATTTGGATCAAAGTAGGCTGAAATAACCCCCAACTATGGACTTTTAAGTTAAATTAACTAGTAGTTTTTTGATGTTTTGCTTTTCATTTAAGTGAAATTGATTTGGATCTATGTCACTTGCAACCAAAGAGTTCAGACTAATACCTATTCATCCTTGATTATCTTAGTAGAGACATAATGTAAGATAATCCTCTGGTTGTGAGCGTCTCCCCATCTCTTCACCACCAAAAGAATGGATGGTTTTACTATCCATGTTATGGGAAAGAGGCAGATCTATAGCAAAATAAACAAAATATATTAGGAAGGACCTTGGCATATCTGAGAGGTTAATCTTATTTACTTTGGATTTGAATGTCTGGGCTGTAGACCTAGAGTTGTGAAAATATCATAGTGGTGACAATGAATGCCAACATGATATTTATCAAATGAAAAGTGTGATGGTTAATTTTATGTGTCAACTTGCCTGGGACACAGGGTGCTGAGATATTTGGGTAAATATTATTTCTGGGTATGACTGGAAGGGTGTTTGGGGGTGAGATTAACATTTTAATCAGCAGATTGAGTAAAGTAGATTCCCCTCTGTGATGGTTAATTTTGTATGTCAACTTGACAAGCCATGGGGTGCCCAGATTAAATACTATGTCTGGGTGTGTCTATGATGGTGTTTCCAGATGAGATTAGCATTTGAATCAGTGGATTCTGTAAAGTAGACAGCCCTCCCCAGTGTGGGCAGGCATTGTTCAATCCCTTGAGGGCCTAAAGAGAACCAAAAGCAGAAGAGGGGAAACTACTTCCTCTTTCTGCCTGCCTGATTGAGCTGAGACAACTGTCTTTTCCTGTCTTTGGACTGGGATTAATATCATCAGCTCCTCAGTTCCCAAGCCTTCAGACTTGAACTGGAATTATATCACTGGTTTTCCTTAGTCTCCAGCTTGCAAAGAGCATATTGTGGGACTTTTCATCCTCCATAATTGCATAATAAGTCAGTCTCTGTCTGTCTGTCTGTCTCAGGAGAATCCTAATACACTCTCCTACATGTAAGTGGACATCACCAATTCTGTTGAAAGCCTGAATAGAACACAAGTTAGAGTAAGAAAGAATTTTCTCTCTCTGTCTGACTGTTTTTAATCTGGACATTAGCCTTTTAATGCCTCCTGGGCTTGGGTTGGAACTTACACCATTGGCTCTCCTGCTTTAGGCCTTTGGTCTCAGACTGGAACTCTACCCTCAGATCTTCTGGGTCTCCAGCTTGCTGACTGCAGATCTTGGGACTTATTTGCCTTAACTGCATGAGCCAATTCCTTACAATAAATCACTATCTATATCTATCTATTCTATTCTATTCTATTGATTCTATTTCTCTAGAGAGCCTATACTAATACAAATTTTGGTAGCAAGGACAGAACTATCCAGTAGAACTTTCTGTGATGATGCAAATGTTGTCAACCTGTGTTGTCCAATAGAGTAGTCACTAGTCACATGTGGCTATTGAGTACTTAAA
Organism: Stenella coeruleoalba; assembly: GCF_951394435.1. Taxonomy (NCBI): domain Eukaryota; kingdom Metazoa; phylum Chordata; class Mammalia; order Artiodactyla; family Delphinidae; genus Stenella; species Stenella coeruleoalba. The sequence continues at coordinate 106,935,962 of NC_137150.1, read as the reverse complement.
ATGTGAGTAGTATGACTAAGATGCATAGTTTAAAATTTTATTTTATTTTACTTAATTTAAACTTAAATAGTCATAAAGTGTTAGTGTCAACAGCTCTAGGAATAAGCCGTAGTTTTAAAGCCATGCTATTCTTTGTATTTTACTTTCCAAACTTATTTCCTTCTATTCTACCCTGTCCTTTTAGTATTTGTTTGTTTTGCTACTTCAAGATGCCTTATTATTCTGATTATTTTTATTTTATTAAGGAACAAATTAGATGTTCCCTAGAGATGTAGATCAACTTGGTTGTTCAATCATTGGAATTATAAGCTAGCTTAATTTATCCTGGATTCACCAGGAATCAAGTAATATCATAGAGTTCTCCACAATTCTTTATCTCAGCTATTTAGTATCCAACATAGCTCCTTTTATTTGGTCAATCTGGATCAAAAACTGGGTCCTCAGTTGGTTTCCGTATTGTTAGTCTGACCTGGCTCATTCCATAGAACAATGTAATATTCCTAACATAAATTATATTAAATACTAGTACAAATACTAAGAACCTTCTAAGACAAGGGACTACAAATGTGCCTAAAAAACAGTTGTGTACACTTTAATAGGTAGACTGTAATCATTTCTATCTATTTATTCCAAACATTTTGCTGTTGAAAAAAAATCAAGGATAGTTAACAATGGTCAACAGTGGTTATGTATAGGGAGTAAACTCACTAAAGTAACTTTCACTGGGTGTCTGTTTTATTTATTTTATTTTATTTATTCCTACATAGTTTGTATTTTCCCAACTTATATGTATTTCTTTTGTAAATAAAATATAAATCTAATTTTTTATAAGTGCTGAATTTTTAGTTTGAATGGTTGCACTTAATAATACTTAGAATTATTTATAAAAGAAAATAATGCCTAAAAAGAAGATACAAAGAGGGAAGATAACTGAATCTGTCTTTATACAAGTTAAACCAGAAGGTAGTCAGATTTGCATGGATGCACTAATTCCCTCAGCAAATATATGTTGAATGATTAATATATTTCAGCTCTTTTCCAGTTGCTGAAAATTCAATCAACAAGTCAAAGTCCCTGCATTTTTGCAGCTTACATTCTAGTTGGGGAGAAAACAAATATACAAGTAAACAACTGAATTAAATAGTATATAAGGTCAAGTTTATAAAGGTCATAAAAAAAAGGTAGATGTATAAAGAGTGACTAGATGGATTGGGGGTGGAGAAGCAGAGGAGAGTCAGTAAATGACTCTCTGGGAATGGCACATTTGAGCAGACTCCTTGGTAAAGTAAGGAAATGACTTACACGTTGATCTTGAAAAGGAGTGTTCCAAGTATTAAACACTCCACATACAAAAACAGTACGGCAGGTATGAAATTGACTTGAATGAATATAATGTCATTTTCTTCAGAGAGTTTTTGTTTATTTTGTTTTGTTTTTTAATAGAGCCCATTTTCAATATCAGTGTCCACGAGTTGGGCGTTATCTCCAGAATATTTCCACTTACCTTTGGTCATTTCTAAACTACTATTTTACATATTAGCTAATATTAAACTCTAGGATCATACAATCTTATATAAAGTAGGATGAATGTTTGCTTGTTTGTGGGGAAATGGAGGAAAAGGAATTATCCCCTTTGACGAGTTTAAGAAGGTGTGATGGCCACATATCTTAGATCATTTAGATTCAATCATTGTAGAGATAGAATTTATAATACCTAACATCACAAGGTCATTTTTACTCTATATATTGTAACTGCATATATTAAAATGAGATAACGTATAGATGTTTGTCATATTGCCACTTGGTTTATTCATGTAAAAATGAAGAAACAGCTAATATTGAGATTGTAAATTTCTGAATGTCTGTGAATTTCTTTTCAACATTTATATACCATCATCAATATAAGTTAAAATTCTAGCTATAAAGTATTTGAGACGGGGTGGGGTAAAATAATAGGTCATAACTCTGAAGGACATTGAATGTTTTGTAAGCAGTAGCAAAATGCTAAGTTAAAAATGTATATAAAGGCAGTTAATATTGCTATATACTATCATATGTATGATATATACACACACACATATATATAAATAATACTATATACTATGTATTATACTAAATATAATATATACCAAACCCAAGGATTCTTAACATCTCTGCAACACAGGCAGCTGACCTCATATTTAATATACTGGTGAGCATGGTGAATGACAATCAATGCTTCCAGTACTCAGTAAAGCCAATTTTTTTTCACAGTGGTCTACATTTTCACCAGGCCATGAAATTTCTTTTTCTAGGTCAATTTACTGCAAGACTCAATTTACTATGAGAGTCAATTTAGCATGGATTTTTAGATTTTTAGTCCTGGGTATCTATAATGACTGTATATTTCAAGTGTTTATATATTTCACTTAAATTTAATATTTTAAAAGAGAAATATAAATATTTCCATTAATCATGTGAAATCCTACTAAATTTATCCATAGTTGGAAAAAATTGACACAATAATTTTCCCATTCATATTTCAAAAACTTTTGTCACAATTAAAACTGGTTTTAGGGCTTCCCTGGTGGCGTAGTGGTTGAGAGTCCGCCTGCTGAGGCAGGGGACGTGGGTTCGTGCCCCGGTTCGGGAAGATCCCACATGCCGCAGAGCAGCTGGGCCCGTGAGCCATGGCCGCTGAGCCTGCGCTTCCGGAGCCTGTGCTCCGCAACGGGAGAGGCCACAACAGTGAGAGGCTGGCGTACCAAAAAAAAAAAAAAAAAAAAAAAAACTGGTTTTAAAATTGTTATTTTCTTTTTCAGCTTTGAGGTATAATTGACAAATTTGTAATATATTTAAAGTGATGATTTAATATATGTATATATTGTGAAAAGATTTTCCCTATCTAGTTAATTATCACATCCATCACCTTAAAACTGTTGACAAAGTACTTTGCTCCTAGTCGAATAAAAAAGGCATAAACATCACATTCATGATAAGTACCAATTATTTCAAATTGTTGAAAAAAATCATAAAGTACAAACTAACTGTGGTCTCCTCTGTGAAATGTATCTTAAAAGAACTATAATATCTAGGGTACTACTGCAGGAGAATGAGGCTGTCATCCTATTTTGTGGACAGTACAAGCAAAGAGAACCATCATTCCCAAGGCAGGAAAAAAGTATGTGCTATCTTTATATAACTTGTAAAATGAGTATTAAGTGAATGACTTACATTTAAAACATTAATTTACCTTCATTTAAAAATTTACTTCAGGGCTTCCCTAGTGGTGCAGTGGTTGAGAGTCCACCTGCCGATGCAGGGGACACGGGTTCGTGCCCCCGTCTGGGAAGATCCCACATGCCTCGGAGCAGCTGGACCCGTGGGCTATGGCCGCTGGGCCTGTGCATCCGGAGTCTGTGCACCACAACGGGAGGGGACGCAGCGGTGAGAGGCCCGTGTACTGCAAAAAAAAAAAAAAAAAAAAATTTACTTTAAAATATGAAATATTGAACAATATTTTACCATGAAGAGAAGGAGAATACAAGCCTTAATGATAAAAAAAGTAAAGAAAATATTCCAAACAGGTTTAATATTTTAGACTCTTGCATATAGGGATTCATGGATAGATGCCATCTTTTGGCAATTTATAAAATTAATTCATTGCCTGATGGTTCATAAGAGGTCACTTTATACATTTACTGAGACACTGATAATATATGTAGACAATGATAGCCTTAAAACTATGAAATGAAGATATTTAAAGATATTTAATTGCATTCTAAGAAATGTTTCAAGTTTAGAAATGAATTTATTCATACAATGACAACTCTAGAACATATTGACTCGCCTCATTTTAAAACGTTGAGAGATCTTACAACCATTGGGCATTTGATATTTTTTAAGTTAATTGATTAATAGCATCTAAGAATAGACTATTTACAAAGTAGAGCATTATCTATTCTTTGTACTTGAAGATAACATTATTTATCCAAATGGCCAGAGCTAATGTTTTGAGTGTTTTTCCCCCCCAGGACTGAAATAAATGCAAACTTACTTCCAGTCCCCTGGGTGTGTGGGCTAAAGAGAGCTCTTAATCACATTAAAGTTTATGACTCTCATCACAATCAAACTTGCAGCCATTCTTAAACTATCTAATTAAATTACTCAATTTGTTCTATGGTTTACAAGAAGAGTTACTTTTGTGTTATGATGGCAGGGAGACTCCTGGGTTTCCTGAAAATAACAATTTAACAAAAATCCTCCGGGCTTTTTAGTCTCCTCCATTTCATAGAACACCCACAAAATTCTCCCTGAGGTTGAGAGTGCAGTAAAGCACTGTTAAAAACTAGAACTTCTCAATCTTGGTGTACATATAAATCACCCTGGAATCTTTAATCTTACTCTGTAGGTATGGGGCAGGGCCTGAAATTTTGCAGTTCTAACAAGTTCCCAGGTGATGGTGGTGATGCTGGTCTGAGATCACATACAGCATTGTAAACCTATAGACTATTTCAGTATAGGAATCCTAACTGCTCTGGTAGTTATCAACAAGAACAAAAACACAATTTGCTTCTGAGTATTGATCACAAATGTTGAGATACTCATGTTCAAATGTTCAGTTGGGGCATTTTCTTGAACATAACAATCTTAGAGTAATAATTTTTTTTTTTTTTTTTAGCTCAGTGAGACTTTAGCAGTCATCAAATACAGCTTCCTCATACTATAGTTGAGGAAATTGAGGGTCAGGGAAGTTAAGTATATGCCCAAGGTCATACAGCTGGCACTAGAACCCAGGAACCCTAACTACTGTGTCGATAAAGAAACCCTAACTTCTTTGGCATTTCCATTTTTATTTATACTCCCTGACACAAAACCTAAGCATGAGTCAATAATGATTAGAATTTCACCTTCTGATGCTCACAATAATTTAAATGATAGCAGTATCCTTGGACTTAGATTCCTAACAGCTAAAACTCACAGTAGGCAACTATCTGCTACAATAACAAGAGTATTCACATACCCTCTTTCTTGCAGTTTTGTTATGGACATGTGGCTTCTTAATTTTGAGAACCTGGGGAGAAAGGTGGAGAGAGAAATGAATGGGTCATTAGTTAAAAGGCAGGGGTTGAAGTTGTAAAAGGTTGTGGCAAAGTAAGCAGCAAATGAGAAAGAGCTAAGGGCCTCAGTATTGATCCTGCCTCTCATCTTTCCCTCTGTCTCCTTGCTTGCAGGTTTCTATTGTGTAGTCGCTCAAACAAAATGGACTTTATTTATGGTGTGACTGATTTAACACTACCGAACTAGTCCATCGTCTGCTAATTTGGTCCAATTAAAAACTGGTCATAGGGAAAAGCCTGGGAATTAAGCTCGTTTGGAAACACAACTTCTGATTATTTTATGTCCTGTTCATTTATATCTCGTCTTCTAAAGGGCACATTCAGGGTGCTGATTTATAGAGATGGTTCTTTCCAGATTCCTGAATTCCTTTCCATGATCACCTTTGGTTAAGCCCTTGAAGAAAGCACAGTTATGCTTTTTCTCCCTTCCTTATGGTTGCTGTTAAGACATTTATGGAGGATTGCCCAAGATTTCTTGCTATACCGAATTAGAAGAATCCCACTAAACAGCTTAAAGCCGCCATTTATAAAGCATTTACACATTGCTTGGCCCTGTACTAACAGGTTTGCATTCTCACTTAATCCTTACAACTCCAAGAGTTAAGTACTATTATTATCCCTATTTTGCAGTTGAGGAGGCTTCAGATTTAAACGTTCAAGTAAAATCATCAAACACTGTGAAGCAAAAAGTGACAGCTATGGGGTTTGAACCTGGATCTACCTGATCTCAGTACTGACCGATGTGATACTGTCACCTGCTAAGCTCTACTGAAATTTACGTCTAGATTAAGTCAAATTCTCAAGAACAGCAACAACAAATTAATTTCCTCCACCCCTAACTCTTCCTCCGTCACACAAGTTCTTGTAGGCAGGTAGGTGTTCCCTATACTTAGCCTCTCCCACGCCCTCTGCAATCTTTCCCTTTTGCTTCTGGGAGCTTCAGAGAATGCTACTGCAGCTGGTGAGTGGGCAGGTGCAGCCACCATCTGCTCTAGGAGTCCAACTGCGCACAAGAACTTAGCACCCAGACCTGGCCCAGCCACCACGGGTTCCAGAACCTGCTGGGGACACGGCTAACCCCGCCCCCTCGCGGTGGCGATTGGCTAAACCCTTCCCGAAGGCTAGGCACTGATTAATGGAGGTGCTGTCTCCTCAGAAAGTTAGGGCGAGACTCTCTAAGGAGGTGAGAACAGCCGGGGGTGTGTGAATGGGGGATTCAGTTCTTCCTGCCCGAAGGGTCCTTGAGAAGCCTGTTTGTTTTTCCCGGCGCCTGTCTCCACCCATCCCTTTCTCTCATTGGCCAGGCATGGTGGGCGGGTGTGTTTCCATTGGCCGGGGGGCGGTGTCTGTCCCTGGCCAGGGTGGGGGCGGGGCCTCCACCGCGCTGAGCTTGCCCTTGTGTCTGGTGCTCTGTAGAGCTGCCGCCGCTGCTGCCGCCGCCGCCGCCGCCGCCGCCGCCGCCGCCGCCGCCACCGCTGCCACTGCTGCTGCTGCAGCCGAAGCATCCGGGAGCCGCCGCCGCTGCCGCCGCTACCGCCTCTAGCGCCGCTTCCACCTCTAGCACAGCTTCCACCTCCACTCCCAGGACCCCGAGACACCCCTAGCGCGAGCGGCGGCTGCTGCTTGCTTGCTCCCCCTCTTCCCCGCCTCTCCCTTCTGTGACCTACCCACTCCTTGCAACCCTCGTCCGCCCCTTCTCCGACACCCCGGCATCCCTGCACCACCTGCTCGGACAGCCCCGGCGGGTGCTGGGACTTGCTGCGCGCGCGGAGAGGAAGGCAAGCTCCGAACCCGTGCCTGGCAGACGGACTGTCGCGGCTGCACCACCATCAGGAGGAGGAGGAGAAGAAACTATTTTGCCCACCGAAACCCCATTCTGCGGGTGCTTCGCCGTTGCCGCTTCTGCTGCTGCTGATCAGCGTCCGCGGGTTCGAACACCGCAGCGGCGAGGACCCTGGGTCCAGAGGGCTCCGCGAGGAAGACACCGGCGGAGCCCCGCACTCTGGTGCTCCGCTCACCAGCATCTCTTTGCCCCCCTCGTTCCATTCCAAACCCTCCACAGAAGGGACCATGATTTGGAAACGCAGCGCCGTTCTCCGCTTTTACAGTGTCTGCGGGCTCCTGCTACAAGGTAATCCCCGCCCCGCCGCGGGGAGCATCAACTTCATGCCCGTTCCCCGTCATCCTCACTCCACCCCATATTTCCACTCTCCCCCTTACAGTCAGTCCCCCAGTCCCTGGCGATTTCCACCCCCTCCCCCTACACCCCGGTGCGGCAGGGGCCAGTGGCAGTTTGCTCCAGCCCCTCGAATCTCTAGCGCTGTCTCAACCCTGCTCTCTCGGCAGTCAGCCCCTTAACGGGCACCTTTCGCCTTTTCATTCACCTGAGCTTCCTACATCTCTCACTCTCCATCATCGCCAGCACCAACCCCCCCCACACACACTCCCACGCCTTTTGGCTGGCAACTTGTGCCTTCTCTGAACATTACACGCTCCCACCAACCCCCACCAGCCACCTCCCACATCACAATCCTGACCGACCCTCTCCATCTCTTGTCACCTCTTTAACCTCCCCCTTTTCGGGTCGTCTTTCTCTTTCCCTTTCCTCCCACCATCATCATATCCGTGTGCCTTTAAAAAGTGTGTGAGAGCCTGGGAGCGAGCTACCGAGACGGCGAGAACAGCAGCAGCGGCAGCACTGTGTGCATTGCAATAACATCCCCGGTGAAGGGGGCGGGGGGAATGTGTTGTGAGACATGTCATTCACCTAGGAAGAGAGAGGAGACTGTCTGAGGTTAAAAGAGAGAGAGAGAAGGAAGAACGAAAAGAAAAAGAAAAAAAAAAAAAAAGGAGTAAACGGAAAAAGAAAGAATGCATAAATAAACCAAGAAATAAAAAGAGAGGGCCGGGAAAGGGAAGAATTAAAAGACCAAAAGCCACTTTATCAACAAACTGACTTTTTATTATTCAGTCTGTGTGGTTTTCTTTTTCTTTTTTTCTTAAGACAAGAAACATATGCACCCTAGCAGTTACTTTACTGCTAAGGGATTTTCGCTTAGATTCCCTACCTCTCCATCCGCTCTCTGCCGCTTCTTTTCCGTAATTAATATTATCCTTTCACGTGAAATGTAGGACCCCCTGTGACCGCAGCGGAGGGAAACCGCACAAAACACTGTTATTATGCAAATCACTGGTTTTGGATGCAGACTGGCTAGGGAACTGGGGTACACTTTTCCTCAGACCCTCTCTTTTGAAGGAGAGAGGAGGGGGCTGTGTGGAATGGGAGGACGATGTGATTATGAAATAAATGGAGTAGGAGTGCATAGGAAGAGCACCCTTTGGGTGGTAGTGGAGGCAGAGGCGGCATGCTAGGGCTGAGTGGGCAGGGGCTGTAAGGCGGAAGATTGTTGCTTTGAAGAGAGTGGTGTAGGGATGTGGCTTGAGTGTGAGATACAGGGAGGATGGATGTGAAATTATGGTCCATATGATATTTTTTAAGCTACGTGACTCTTGATTTCTTGATAAACCTTTGCCCACCTCTATCCCCTCTGTCATCATTTGTGTATTTGTAGGAAAGATAAGTTGATCAAATTTATTCGTCCCTGGGTAAAAGGAATCTGAAAGTAAGACACATAGAACCACAGGCGTGCAAAACCCAATTGGCCTTTGGAGGATTTAAATGAGGTCAATGAACCATCTTTCAGCAAGTTCTTGGAATGCATCCTCTCTCCTAGCCTCCTCCGGTAGACCGGGATCATATATTTTTTAATGCATATTTATGAATGTGAAAGAAGAGATAGTGGACAGAATTTTCCTGAATTAACTAACTGAACTTGCAGATATATGTGTTAGAATATTTTGTGGTAACTTTGTGTATTTTATGTTTGATGTAAATTTTAGATATATCATGTGCCAGAATCCCTGAGAAGGCAGACAGCCTGTTCTTCTTTCTTATGCCGCCTGGTCCCATTTCCCACCGCTTATACCGCCACCCTCACACAAGTAATCCGGTGGCTGACACATTACTTAGGTTTCTAATCCGTCCTGAAACATCCTCCTAGAGACCCCACTTCACCTCTCAGTAACTTGCATTTCTCAGCTCTGCTGTGTGTGTATGTGTCTGTGTGTGTGTCCGCACACGCCACGCTGAGTAAGGGGAGTGTGATGTGGGGAAATCAGTTAATTTGGTGATTGCGATGAAAATTCGACACCACTGGATGTGTTTTCCCTGCTATTCTGTGTATGCTGGCCCCGGCACGTCACTGCACACACTACTGGGCTGGTGCGAGAAGATTATTTATTATAGAGCATGTGGGCAATGGACTGCACTTGGGGGTCGCGTCCTCTCTGCCTTCAACATTTCCCTGTGAATTGTCTATTCAGTGCACTGCAAAATAACTGTCTGCTGGTGCCTCTTTCTCTCTCTCTCTCAGCCTGAAGGAGGATTTACTCTTTCTCTACCCTGAGAGATTCCATCAGCTGCATTCTTTTTTATTAAGGGCATGGGCCTCTTTTATTAAGTATGTAAACCAAGTATTGAAACAGTGCTGCCTTTCACAGCAGACTGGGGAAGAGGGGTGGAAAGTATACTAGAGAAAATGTACCACTGCAACCAGCAGCAGGTCCAAATAAATAAATAAATAGGTGTCCTATACAGCAACCAGGGAAAGAGCACCAGCTCAAGGATGTATGTGTACTTCTGAGCATCTTAGATCAGGGCATATTAATACACCAAAAGAGAGAAGAAGATTTAAAGAAAAAAAAAAAAAACTAGAAGCGGGAGGAGGCACAAAGCCCCATTGGACTGTCTTCTCATGTTTATGGCTGCCTCACATTTATCAAACACTGCTCCACAGACACATCACACTTTGTTGATATTGTCAGTTCCTGCTCAAACAAATTGCTCATGCCTTCCTGTCTTGGTCTTGGCTGAAAACATTGCTTCAGGGTCCAGGTTTATGTTTCTCCCACTACTCTACTGTTTTATTAGGGCTTGGTTAGATTGTAAAATGAAAGCTTTATTTCATGGACACAGATTAAATACTTAGCAGGTCTTTCCTTTCTATGCACAGGGAAGGATGGGTGGCGGGGGAACTAGCGAGCAACTGATTTTGGCCAGAGGTAGTCTGCTCTGCCTGTTAGTAGTTATGACTAGGCAAATACTATACGCAGTCTGCAGCTTCTTATTATTAGCGTTATCAACACTATAGTGGTATATTCACTTAAGACATACTAATCAATTTATTTATCCTTTGTATTATTATCCCATTTCTTGTGGTACGCATTATTTTAGACAAGAAGGCTCATTTGAACACATCTTCCCTGTGGTTTCACTGTGTTTTACCTTGTCAACAATTTTTTACTTTTCTTGGGAAGCAACCTCAATCTTTTGGCTTGTTAATATGTAGAGTGATAAGCCAGTGGTGAGATTCAAGATAATGATAAAATGAGTTTTTAAAAAAAGGCTTAAATAGTTCTATTCTACAACATCTACTACTTCATCCTCACTGGGTCTTTAGGAAATGCATAGTTAGATAGAAAATAAACGTTTCTGACCAAAGTATAACTTGGAATGTAGACTACTTAGGTAATAAAATTTGATTCAGTATTAAGCTATACAGCACCCTTTTTTATTTTCCTCCATCATAGAGGGAGAACCTGGGGCAAGGGCAGGGGACACATTAAAGAAATGAATTTCTGTAGAATGAGGAGTATAAAAGCTTACCACCTGCAACTAAGACCTCTTCTTGGCTACAGAGTAGATCCAGTTCAATTGCTGACCCTCCCTGAAGCTGTATCCTTTTCCATGCCTGAGGAGACACTGCAAAGATGGAGACTGTCTTGTTTAGCACAGCAAACAATTCTAGAAAGGGCAAAAAGGAAGGAAGGGCAAATGTAACCACAAAATAGAGACGCATAGATTCTAATTTTGTTGAGAACTTTATTTCCTTTTTAGAGTTAGCCTTACACAAAAACATACCCAACACTAATATTGGGGCTTTAGGGGTTTTGTGTGTGTGTGTGGCTATGGGACGGACGTTCTAGTAAATAATTTGTTATACTTAGAAAGATCTTCAAGTTAAAGGTCTGTTGAACATACATATTACTTGCCTCAGTGTGTGTCATGCACCTCCCCTTACATTTTTAGAAAACACATTGTAATGCAAAATACATTTATATATACTTAATAAAATATTGACAACTTAATACTTCCTAAAAATAAGTCTCTCCCACTCTTTTCCCTCTACATGTAGTAGCCTTAGCCATGTTGAGCTCATTTCTTATGCTGAATGCAGTTTCTAAGATACAGCTCACTCCTTCCTTTTTTTGATTAACAGCTGAAACTTTGAAAAGTAGACTTTGTACACAAGAGTCAATGACTATGACTTAAACAGCAAACACCAGACAGTAATTACGATAATCTCCCTGCAAATATGAGGAGTTCCTAGACTAATTTAGTATCAAGATATGGAAGCTTACTTCATTGTCTTTTCCCCTATTTCTACAGCTAGTAGAATTCTGGGAACATAATATGACAAAGATAAGCATCAACTGAGATGGCCTCTTCCTCCCTTTTCCACCAGAAGATCAAATATGTGAAAAATATTTGCCCCCCATTTAAATAGTGAGATAGTCATTTTTCTTAAAGAAAAACTTACTTAAATCACTTAAACAGCAAATGGATGTGCAAAAATGTTGGAAGACATCCTAAGCATGCATTTTAAAGTGGCCTGAAATCAACAACAAGTGATAATCAATTTTCTTTTGAAAATAGAGGGTCTATGGGGTAAAAAATGGTTAAGACAAGTAAAATTTATCTATTATGAAGTATTTGGGGGTACATTAATAATATAACATAGGTGTTTCATATTATTGTTTTATTTGATCATGCTGACATGCATTCTATGAGATTTATTGATAGAGACTCCTTGTTTTAATAGACTTCATTAAACTTCCTTGGCAAAATCCCCCATTGTGTGGCAGCTAGCTGAGTAGGTTGAGGAGGCAGTGAGAAGGGAAATAACAAATCAAGGAAGTGGAAATCACAAACTGAAGTCAGAAGTCCCTTGTGGAATTGTCAGATACAGGTTTGTTTACCCTCTTAAAACAGCTCTATTGCCTGGTTTTTATTAAACTTAAGCTTCCTGAGGGCAAGCCCTGAGCTTTACTTATCTGTGCAATCTTCTTATTCTCCGTTTCGTAAATGCCTAATAGTTTTGAGTTGAATAATAGGTATGTCCTAATTAGTCATGATGGAGTTAAATGGTCCCTTCTCCTCATAATATATCAGCCCTCTTACTTTGCTAAATAATACATATGAGTTAACTTTAACATTTTGTAGGTCGTATTGGTTTAGAAAACTGTTTTCCTATCAAAAATTATCATAGCAATAGCTGTTGATATACATCTTTAGATGAATACAGTTTGATCAGCTGTTCTTTGGCATGAGGTTTCCCTACCCATTTTTTTTCTTTTCCAGAATTAAAAATCACAAATATTTTGCATAAGATTACAAACTCAATTCATGAAAAAAAAAAAAAAATGAGGGGCATGACTTAAATTTACTGATTTAACCTAAAATATTTAAAAAGACAAGTTCATTGCCAACATTTTATTTGAAAATGTCAAGCATTTTTGGAGTGCAGTTCTGTAGTATCAAAAAAAGACATCTGCAAATTCCTCGCGTAAAGAGGTGGGTGAAGATTAACCTAGAGCTGTGGCAGCTGAAGCCCCCTGCTGTGTGATGTTGCAAATGGCATCTCAGGCCTAATGTGCTCTGCAGCCGCAGGCGAACACGCAGGAAAGCAGTCATGTGGCATGAGTGAAATGGGAAGTCTTTTCATATTTCATAGCTTGTAGTGGACATGAACCATCCTTCAGCTTTTCATAACTAGAAACAATTCAGAGAGTATTTCTAATCATGTGAGGTCATGGCAAAGCAAAAGAGAACACATATTTTGCTTAGAGATTAATGTAGTAAAAAAATCCTAATAAAATTATCAACATTTTCATCAAATGAATGGTACAAACTTGCAACTATCTTGCAAACTATCAGGACCACGGGTCAGTTTAATGAAAATAAATAGCAAAGTTAAAATAGGATTCTTATGCAGTTATTTACATGTGTTGGACCTAATCAATGTTGAGCTGGCAAATACTCTTTTATCCTTCTCTTCCTTTAGTGAGTAAGGACTCAGTCCCTTGATTTTTTCCTTATTACAGCACTTCCTGTTTTGCGAGAATACAGTAGTTTTAAAAGGAATAGGAATTAATTGTTCAATGTTTGTTCACACAGTTTATTTAGTGTCATAAATTGGAATTTGTGTTAACATCAAACTAGTAGAGAATATTTCCTTTCTGTCTGAACAATTTTATTTATCCCACAGGCAAAATCATCAAATACGTTCCTTAATAAATGTAAGAGTTGTGGACCTTATGGGCAACCTATCATGGAAGCCTATCAGATAACAGTAACTAATGTAGCATTTTTTATTTTGATTCCATTTGCTACAGAACAAAGTAATTGAACATATTATGCATATTGATTTTTATTGTAGAAATGAGGCCAGTTGGTCCTGTTTATGTGTTCAGTAGGTTTCTTTAAACAGATATGAAATTATTTTTATCTTAGCAATATGTAATATATATAAAAATTAGGAAAGTAAATATTCTGCTTAATTAGGTATGAGTTAAATATTAATGCCCAAATCAAAGATGTAATTACTGAGAAAGGAAATATTCCTCAATCATTTATCTATATATATGCACATACAAGCCTAAAATTTAGTTATTTTTAACTGTAAAGATGTTTGAAGGACGTGTTTATAATTTTGTACATAATTAGAGCTTGGGGCTCTCAGGGATGAAGTGTGAGGAAAAAGGAAAAGTTTATTTTGTTTGCACTTATTATTTTCTTTTACCCTTTTTATGAAGGTTAAAAAAGGTATTATTTGAATACATTTTCTTAGGCTGCGGCAATGATTAACTTTTCCACTTAAAAACACATACACGCAAGGTTTACAGTTTCTGAATTTGCAATAGAGCTCAGCATTTATTCTGGATCTTCTTTGGTGCTTATAAAACTGAGTGATGAGAACCTACTGCTACCTGAATAGAGACAGGGCTGAGGTTGTAAGGAAACCTGCCATGGAGAGAGCCAGCCATTAATTATTCACATTCTATTTTAGAGGTCTTTGAAGTAAATATTAAGACAGTCATTATTCAACACTGGGGATAACTCTTTCTGAGTCAGCAAATAGTTTTCACTTGAATATTTAAATTATTTTTCAGCCATCTGAATGATGAAGGGGAAGCCCCTGTTTAGTCACAGTTAAGCAGTTATTCTGGGGGCTAGATACTGACGTCATTAGGGATGTTTAGAACACAAAAATAAGCATTCATTTGCTTTGAAGAACAGAAAATCTTAAAGCTAAGTGTGATCAAATAGTGTAAATAATTTCACATAAGCGTACAAAAGTCCATTTATAGGTTAAATTGACCCCCCCTAATAATTTTATAGATTTGATGATGGCTTATTTACAGTGACAGTGCATTATCTATCTAAAGTCATCTTTGGGAGCACAGTGAGAAAGCACCTTTCCTGACAAGGACGTGCTGCCAACTGCTAAGTGTATAGCTGTTATATTGATTCAGTATAATTTATAAAACCAATTAATTTGTTCTTGTAAAGAAATCTTTTTAGCTTCTTTGCTAAAATTGTTTGCATTTAGAGATACAAGTGCCTCCCATAATGCTAACTTAAACATCAAAGCCTAAAATTTATGGTGCATAAAATATGTTTCTACTTTCATAATAAATTCATATTTTACATTAGCTTGTCCTATATCCCTGCTGGAGAAAATGTCCCTGACATCTATACCTTCCATTCCCTCTCATACTTTATATGTCCTCTGCTTTCAATTTTAAGTAGTAGACTTAGGCTGAAATGAGAGATGATTAGAATATTTGTATTGAACAGCAAATAAAATGCACAATAAGCTTCTGATTTGTCATTCCTTTATTGCAATCTGTTTTATGGTCTGATATCTGAATAGTAACTCAGCTTCATTTATATTCTCTAGCAATATAATATCCACCAACTCCACACCGTTCTACCCACCTGAAGGACCCATTAAAAGAAATTAACGGGGGATGAAGTTTAGTTAAAGGGAGTTTTGCTAAACCTATGTACTGAATATGTCCAGATTGGGTGTTTTTTCTTTGAACTTCCAAGGCTTGTACCCCAGTGTTTTAGCAAGGATAAAACACGTACAGTGTGCATTTAGTTGTTTTTGTTATTGTTATCATTGCATTTCGTGAGAGTTCAACCTTCTTAGTCTCATAATAAAAATGGCAAAAAGAGGAGGGAAGGAATGTGAGTCAGCCAGCCAAACACACAGAAACGCCTGGCAAAGCTGACTAAATTAGCATATGCTAGGCTGTGTATTTCCCTCTGTTGTTACATAACTCTTTTCTAATAGGAAATCACTTCTCCTACTTAACCCTTTCAGGAGGTTTGGAATTCTCCCACTGTTATCCTTTTATTTTGCTTCATTTATTTTCTCAAGAATTGTGTAAATCATCTATTGAAGGGCTTTTATGCCAAATTCTTTTTTTTTCCCCCTTCAGTCTTTCTGTATACAAATGTTCCATTCTGTGCCCAACTTCAGGATTCAGGAATCAACTTTTCTATAGCTTTCACTGAGAGGACCTAATTAGCATTTTAGGCTCTCTTTACTCATGTGCAGCTTTCTTTAGAAAATGTATTAGTTCTATGAGGTTCCCCTAAGGATTCATAATACTCTAGTTTGTTACATGTACTGTGATATTCAGTGTGCCTTATTTATGCACGTGTCCTCATTTCAAAGCCTTTTCAGGGATCATGTGGATAGAACAAGGGGTCTGGCTGTAAGTTCACTGTCATGTATTAATGTGTAGGTGGTATTCAGAGAAGGATGTTTCTGAAGGCAATTATATATCTATGACTCCAGTATAGCAAGCAGTTACTCACATTCTACACTTACTAGTTACCCTGCCAAGGCAGAATGAAATTCACCATTGTGATGCAGAATACAGTATCTGTTATTTCTAAATAGTTCTTTGCTCTGGGAATGAAATAAAATAATGAGTGAAAATGTGTATCCCCTGTCCTGAATAGGGATTGTTCCTTTCACTCTCCCAAACAAAAAGAAGAATCAGAAATTGTTCCTGAATCAATACTCTATTCCTTAACTAGTCCATTAACACATTTTGCTATGGTGGGATCTTGAAGTTATGCTGGTTATTATTTGAGGCTATAGATTTTTAGAGAGTATTAATTGCCTGCAGTCTTCATGGGCTGCTAAATGTCAGTACATTGCCAAATTTAAGACATATTTTGAGTTTTTGATTTGGATGCAATGTGGACAACTGTGCAAATATATAGGAATATTGAACGAGAGAGAGAAAGAGAGGGAGAAAGAAACACTTTTTTTTTTTTTTTTAGAGAGAGACTATATTTGTGGAGGAATAGCTGCAAATAATTTGCTCATTTTAGTACATGTCACCATTTATAAAAAGGATATGTTCCTACATTACATGAGTTTGAGAGTATACTTATATTAATTGTACCCCTTGACTTACTTGTATTCCTGGGTTATATATCATCAAAAAATTTGAGTTTAATTTGTAAATACAACTGTTCTTTCTTTTTTTATGACTATTGCAGTAAAAAGCATTTTATAAGTTGATATACTGACACTTTTAACGAATTTTTGTTTCATTATTTTACACAACTGAATGATTTTCCAAGCCTTATCATTATTAATGGTAGCTAAAAAATGCTAATGTCCAGGAACCCGTGAGAGTTTTTTATGAGAAGTTTTGACCAGAATCTGATGTGGTTTTTTTAGTAGACAAAAGAGTGCCATCTGCCCTTTATTGATTATTTTAAGCATTTATGTTTTCTTAGTTTATGAGAGAACTAAGCATTTTATTTTGCCTATGTTATGATCTATATAACCCCTACATATATTTTTATTATAGCATTTTGAATGTTAGGTATTTATCTGTCTGTCTCCTCTAGTGGACTATAAGCCCCTAGAGTGCAGGGTCTTAGTCTTCATTTTATTTCAACTGCCTAATGGAATGTCTATTTTTAAATGTTTTCATTCCACTGATTGATTAGTTCTCTTCCAATCCATTTAATCATGACGCATCTCTTTAATTGGATCCAAATAATATTTAAGTATTTATAATTGCCAAAATGCCAATACAGTGTTCTGAATAGAATAAATGTTTGCAATCAATTTTCATTTGTATGTAAAGTACAGGGAGAAGACAAAAATGAATACTAAGAAATATAATTCTAAATAATGACATACTTCACGAAAAATGTAGAATCACTCCTTTCAGTTAAGGTAGTCAGTTCAAATTTGCCCTGAAAACATTTGTCTCATAGCTTTGAATCTCCCTGATTTCTCTGGGCATTGTAACCCTTTGTCTTTCTTTATGTATCCCTGGCCCCCAAAATATTCCTGATGATGACTTCGGATAAACATGAAGCCAAATCATCTTACTGTTCTATTTAGAGTAGCTGGTATTTCTGGATAAATGTATAAACAAAGAGGAATTACAAACTGACCTTGATCTGCCAGATTATCAGTGAGGACTGACCTGCTTTTGTTATTGCCAAGCTGTAGAGATGAGGTGCTCTGAGTAGTCCTTGAAGTACAGATTCAGGGTATATTCTTCTCAGTTTAACTCGGGGAGTTTCCATTTGTTTTATTTAAAAGGGCTTTTACAGAAAATTCTAAAAAAAATATATATATATATATATATTTAATGCTAAGTCATACTTCTACAATTGAGGACACATGTTTGCTATGGTTGAATTTGATTTAGTTTTCTTTTTGCATTTGGAAAGACAGTGAGAGATAGAATGGGAATATTAACTGCTTTTTGAAGAGAATTTAAATATAGTTACTGGGAGCTGAACTCCAACAGTGAAAAGACTTTCTACAATTTGTAGTGACTCTATTTCCACATAAAGTGTTTTAAGAATTCTTTTTCTAAAATGTCCCAGAGAAATGTAGTTTTTCTTAAAAGTTATATAGTTTTTCTTCAAATTAAAAAAAATAATTTCCCCATTGTCTTTCAGATTTTTGACTGTTTCATGACTCTTGGCATTTGAAAGGATATTATTAAGTAGGCTAAGTTAAGATTTACTTGAAGCCAAATCACTGTATCATCTGCCTGTTAGAAATATGCATTCAGTTAACAGATATTCAAAGTAGATTAAACTATCTCAATTTACTGAGGGTTATTGCCACTTTATGAAGTTAATATTAGAATTATATTCCCCCATAGCTTCTGTTAGTACCGAAAATCTTGCTTTATGTGAAGATGTGAGTGTCAGTATGATGCAACAGCCAGGTAAGAATAATCTCATCTTTAACATGGCTTTTGTTTAGCCCCAGCTGATCCACTTTCCAGAGCCTAGTGAAAAAAAGGGAAGATAGTTTGGGAATCAATTTTGTTGACTATATCACTGTTTTGATGAAAAGTTATTTTAATATGTTACTGAATTTTATTCATTATATTGAGATATCCTATAAATCTATGGTTAGAAGTGACATATTTAAAATTTTTTATGTGTAATCATATAGTATGTGAAACACTGGAAATGTGTGGAAGAATCACACCTTTATATTTCTCAACATTTTTGTCATAATGGCCCACTCAGAAATTGAATTTTCAGTTTGATATGAGAAGGAAGTACCTTTATCTATTACTTTAAATGCTAAAGCATTTCAGACCAACATTCTTGTTGAGAGTGGCCAAATTAACAACAACATCCATAATATTCACCAAAAGTATATTGTACTAAGTGCATTGTCTTTATAAAAAGATTTGATGGTAACTAGCACGAAAAATAAGTGTGTTTGATAATATTTACGAATATATTTTTAAAGGTCAAGAAACATTTATAGAGGATAGTTTCATGTCCACTGGCTTGCTTCATACATATATATGTGTGTGTATATATATATATATGTATATATAACAGAAATGCTGTGGGTGAGGTAAGACTGATGGTGTTGTGAACTTCAATTCTCCATATCCTTTCACTTCTGTGGGATAGCTAAGTTAAAGATATTGGTAGAGATAAGTTCATAGTTTTTTAGAGGTCTGATAGAGGTCATTAAAGTTAGGTTTACTTTAACTTTTTGCTTTGCTTTACCCAATTTTATTGACTATACAGATACAGACTACCAACAAAGCAGAACATCTTTGAAGGATGTGACAGCATAAAAGTACATTTTATAATACAACAACTATGTTTGACAGATGGGTATGGACAGGTTGGGAAGACTGATAATCTTTTTATCATTTAATAATGATCTTACTATAAGGTAGCAGTAAACATGTTCAGGCATTAGAAATATTTCCTTCTGAGATCTTCACATCATCTTGGTGTACGCAGATGGAGAATGGGAGTGACTTGGTGATAGAGGAAGAGGCAATAATAGATACTCATGATCCTTGAGTGGAATACAAGGAGCTGCCATATCAAAATACAGTTAGTGTGGGAGTGGTAGTGAGGTTGACCTGCTGAATGTCTTTTATTTTGTAGTGAGAGTTCTCTATTCTATAGAGGGAGGAGATACCACTGAACTAATTTAGACTTTGATTTTTGGAAGTGCCCTGCAGCATCAAGATGTAATGGTAGGAATCAAGGGACCCAAGTTCTCATCAAAGCTATGCCACTATTTTAGATATGAGTGAGTTACTTCTCTTGCAGCTTAGTTTTTTCATCTGTGAATTGAGAGATTGGAACCACATCCATTCTTTGGCAATATGTTGTAGAAGGATCTTATGGATGATAGCAAACTGCAGAAATGCTGTTTTTCTTTTAACTTTCCACCTAAAAATCTTTTATAACACAGTCACTATAACATTAACTGTGTGCCCTTAAATACCTTTTACTAAAATTTAATTTTTTATATCTACTCATGCATTATTCAGTATTTAACATTTTTACACATGTTAAGTGATTGTTATTCTGATATGTGTCTGTATAAATTTCAGAACTTTTTCCCCTCTGTCAATGACTTTTATAAATTAATTTTGTAGCCATCAGCCTGAGTTTGGGTTGTACAGTTTTTTCTAATGAAATTACATCCATAGATCAATTTTGAAAATTAGTAAACTGTTGCTCTGTTAGTCATTTTTATTAGGGAGTGGATTGAATTGTTTTAATTTTGACTTCATCTTTGTATTTCTATGCATTTAATATGTGTGTATGTAAAGATCTCTACAATCATTTTATTTTTCATAGCCATTGATTTTCTTAAACATAACTTATTCATTTATTGATTCATTTTTTCAAGAAATATGTACTTGAAGGCAGCATTGTAAATGTTGGTTATACAAGTAGACAAGATGGAAATAGTTTCTGCTCTTATGGAGCTCGCATTCTAGTAACTGAGATACAGAATAAACAAATCAAAATATTACAATGCCTTAATTCTTTTTTCTCTGAAATAAAAATATTTTATTTTTATGTTAATATCTTTTCCATAGCAACAAAATGCGGATATATCAATGAGGATATGAAATCACTGATTTAGCAACAATATTATAAACCTCACTGGGCTTTTAACATTTTTATTTAAGGTTGGACTAAAGGGCTCTCATTTCCTCCAGTTGTTTATCATGAAAACATTCTCAGTATGATGCCAGTTTCTTTCTTTATTTTATTAATACAAGTTGAAAGAAGCTGACAAGTGAACAGAAATATTCAAGCCTGTTCTATTCTAACTGATTTGTTCAAGAGGATGATTCATTTAATTTCATAAAGGTTCAGTGGGCCAGAACTGTAGATGACCAGGTCAGCAGAGGGAATGTAGGGGAGAAGAGGTCTGTGAGAAGGATCTATGTAACAAGCAACAATATTTAGTTTTTTAGAGCTGAAGTTCTGCTTGAGCAATTCTGATGTTACCAGCAACAGTCATTTAAAGAGCTGCTGATGCCTCAGGGAAAACATTTTTAAAGTGTCCTATCTAGAAACAGTGTTCCTTGTACTGTGTCATATATATTAAAATGCCGTCCCTTGCTTATATTACAGTACATCGTGCCTGATTAAAACCTGTACTTCTGTAATATGGCCTTTTGATAGTGCCGATTAAATGTCGCTCCTGAAATATTTCCTCCTACTGAATCTCTATGAATATGATTGAAATATTAATTAGTATGATATGAAATATTAATCAACTGGTAAACAAAACTGGCAAATTGATGAGGATACAATTAATTTTTTTTTAAATAAAGTGAATTTTTTATACAATTATTTTAAATGTTAGAGAAAAAATACAATATCATATGAACGGGCTGCAAATATTCTTGACGTCTTTATATTACTTCCTTTAATACTTAACTTTCATGACCTCAATATGCAAATGATGTCATATTTCTAAGACATTATATGGTATTTTTGAATAGTATACCTCATTGGCCAGTGTGATCCCTGGAGTAGATGATATATACCTTATAATAGATAAAATAAAAAAATTGATATATGCTCTAGAAATCATAATGGTGGTCGTCTAGCATGCATAGTTACTCTATTTAGAGACTTATTTATCTGGATTTCACTCAACAGTACATTGCACAGCTAGGAAAACCTCAGCCTAACGGTAATCTTTAATTTCGCTTTCTTTATATTTTAAAGGAAACTTTAAAATTAAAGCAATTCCAGTAAATGCTCTGTTGTAGGTGATAATTTGCAAGAGTGTAGTTTTATACTAAATGATTTATTTTGAAAGTATATTCAGTTTTCCAAAGTAAGTCAGAGATGCATACGTAATTGGAAACTTTTCTAGAGGGAACTAGGTGGTGCTGTTCTGTCATCTTTGTGTCTTAGTGACTTCTTTGGTTCTTTTCTAAATTCATTAAAACACTTTCATATAATAGGTGCATTCGGTAAGATACAGTTTTGGTTTATAGTGGCATTATTTTTATTAAACAAGTAAATTTATGTTGATCTTGCATCTTTGTTTTCAGCAGTATTTTCATACAGCAGATAAAAATTTTCTTCCTAAGCAGTGTCACAGTTTACAATGTCTCATTTCTTCATCATTTAAGATAATGTATAAAATTCTGAAATCTTCAGGTATTTATGTTATTATGTGTTTTTAAATGCTTTGGCTCTTTTACTTGCCAAACAACTTACTATTAATTTAATCAAAATTTAAAGTGGTAAAATTTTTGTACAGAGTTGATTTAATATAAAAATGCCACAAAATGCATAAGCTCAAGGAAAACTTATTTACATTATTTGAAATACTAAAAAAATTTCAATTAAACCTTTCAACAAAGAAAAAGAGAAAACCTTTCCCTTGAAAAGGAGTTGTTTGCTTAATTTACTTCCTTATAAGAAAAGTAACCTCAATCAAGCCATCAGTAATCTTTTCATTTTTCTAGATATCGTTAATTGTGTGTTCCAATGATCTTGGTGGTACTTGATAGTCCGAAATAAAATAGCAAACCTATTTCAGAGTAAACAACAACAAACAAAGTTACCCCACTGTCCCTGTATATTTAGTACACTGGTATTTCTGGGGTATATTTTCTTGGTAAGAATTATGACTTCTTTCAGATATCGTTAGGTTTAGAGAATCAGATAAGAGAAAATTTTAAAGGGTTGCAGTTTTTTCCATCAAAAATCATCTTGTAAGTTGTTTCTTAATGATTTTTCAATACCTTTGGAGAAGAGTATATCATGCAATTTATTCTCTAATGTAAATCTGGATATAAAATAAGGATGAAGTACTTCAAGAGTTCTACCCATGTGTTTTCTTGTAGAATTGTAGTTCTATCATTTTGAATGGGGACAAAAATAATCTATATCCTTCTTTTTTCTGATAGGATAAATCCTCCTAGCTATTATGTCATAAAACATTTAAGTTTTACCTTAATAGAAAAGTGAATGTTATACAGAAAACTTTTTGTGTTTTCTGTTATCTCCCAAATCTTTTATCTTTAGAAGACAGAATCAATATGGAATTTCAGGATGGTTCCGTGGCATGTCATTTTACAATGCAGAGAGATAATCTCTGAGATGAACATCTTCTAGGCTAATAAGCCTAAGTGAAAGTGCTGCTATACTTCTGTGCTCATGTCTTGTCTCGAATAAAATGGAAGTCACAGTATTAGGATGAATGCCAGTGGTTAAACATTTGTCAAATAAGAGTTCAGATTGGGGAAACTGCATAAGGGAATTGAGATTATTCATTAACAAGAATGCCTTCATTTTCTATCAAATGAAAAATTTTTTAAGAAGGATTAGGTAACTCCCATTTTATATTGCCATAACCTTAAAGTGTGAAGAAATCTAATAATATAAACACTTTGGGATTAGATCAAAAGTCAGTGTTTTGGGTGTTAATTTTTTGTATTGCAAAAATACTTTCTAACTTTTAGATACTATCATTATGAAAGTAAAGCTTGGATTAGACAAAGAAATTATGAAAGGTATTCATAGATTTGCTCAAAAATATGCAGTGTGTTTATGATTTCTACTTTTTGAAAGTTGACATTTTGACAGCAGTACTAATAAAAAAATACTCAACTTTAACATAGTAAATGCCAGATTTATATTATGGAAAGTTAAATGGCACTGTCATCAGGACCAATCCTTTATATAATAGATAGTCTGTTTTTTTAAAATACATCATACTTTAAATAAAGCATGATATTTGGTGAAAAAAACATCTAAATTATAAGTGAATATATTTTAAGATCATTTTTCCTCCCAGAATATAGAAAGTGTACAGGTTATTTCATTTCTTAAGTGTCAAAAATACAAAAACCTATATTGTAACTCAGGTAACTGCTTATTGTTTTAGAAGTAAATTGGAAGGGAAGAGACTAAAACACATCTCTGGCAATATGCTTTCTTCTTGGACTCAGGCTCCAGAATTAACACCAAAAATAATGCATGATTTCTTCATAATTTATTCTGGTTATTTATTTGAGACCTAGTGTTAGAATAAAAAGAGGCTTTCTTCACAATTATTTTTGATGAAGATTAATATCAAGCAATATAGCATAAGGCATTGACTGTTAGTAATCAGTGGCAGCAAGTAGATTACATGGAATGTCATTTTCTCGGAAGAGCTTCATTTTTCCAAATGCTCCTTTGGAAACTTCTGATGAGGATCCTTTTCATCTTGCCATATTTTATCAATGATGAAAGATTTATATCTCATCGATCTAAAGGTGTTTTTCACTTTAAAAAGTAGACTAAAGAAAGAAAACAACAATAAGTAAGAGATTTCTGGATTTCCTTTGAAATCAGAGTCAGATAGCAGAATAGGTGAAAAAGTCAGTAAAGGGACTGGTGATAATTAAGAGAATAAAAGCAACAGTATCATGGAGAGGATGGATGTAAATCTTTGTACCTTTAAGTATATTTTTCCTTATTAGGCTGATAGAAAATAGAATCTCCAAATGAGTCTTGATATAAAATTACAGTGTACGTTAACAAATCAAATTTTGGTGGACCCAATAGCTAGAGACATTGTACATGGTGAAGGAGGTTAGCATATAACTAAATAAGAATTTTGGATGATCTTTGGTGCAGCATGTCTAGAACCTAATTGTAGTGAGACAGCACGAGTAATGAAGAATTCTAACGCTGTTATAGATAAGTGTAATTAATATTAGTCACATATGACCAAGAATAACACAATGGATAACCCTTGGGGAAAATGTTATATCATAAACTTAATATACTTTCATATACAACTTAACAAACAGAGGGCTTTCTAAATATATCTCCCCTAGTTGGCTTTGATTGTGTCAAGATCTAATTTGTCTTAAAATTTGATGAACCCAGTCTTCCTATGTTGGCATTAATGTGAGTGGAAGAGATGGAATACAATAATTAGGAAGTAATTGTATATTGAAGGTCAATCTCAGGAGAAGGTCTTCATATTATGGCTTTGCAGTTTACAAATTGTCAACTTTTCAAAAAGTATTGTTACCCGAAAAACTGGGTTCACCTCTTGGTGGGTGTCTAGCCAAAAGACACAACCAAGCTAAAGATCAGGAGAAGAAAGGATTTTATTACTTGCAGCAGTAAGGTAAACACTGGGGATCTTTCCCAAAGCAGTGTTTCCCCAACAACAAAACTGGGGAAGTTTTAGGTTAAGGGTATATACATATTCATGAAGGGGCTTGAGCAGAGGAGAATTAAGCATAGAATTGGGGCAAAGGTCTGTAGAGTCCAAGTTTAGTTTACTGAAGTCAGGAGTGTCAGAAAATGTCAACATCATCATCCCTTAGGTTCTAGTTGATCTGATGGTTGAGTGTTTCAGGCTAATCTTACCAAACGAAACTGGGAGTCTTTACAACTGATACATTATCTTTGCTGTTGTTACTTCTCTTCCTGATAACAGTAGTTTGTTCCTGCATTCTTTTGTACCCTTAAGATCATTAATTACTGAGACCTGTTCAAGGACAAGCATTAGTGTCCAGGCTTAGATCACAAAATGGTTTAGGGGAAAAATGGCTTCTCCTATGTCCAGAAAGCCATGCCTGGTTCTCTTTCTCTGGCAACCCCTACCCTAGCTGCTTACAGCATCTTATTATTGGCTACATATGTTCAGTTGTAAAACTGGGAAAAACAGCACAGCAGAACAGCTCCTAAAAACAGACCAATGGTTTAATCATTGGTTTGTTTCATGAGAGAGTGACTTCACAACAAAATAAAACAAAACAAAACTTACAAAGACAGCCTCTGCATTTAATTCCTAATGTGTCAATCAGCAGGTGCTTCAAAGGGAACATTGCTTGTTTGAAACTAAATTTTTAAAAATTATTGAGAACTTGACATTTTAGGGAGCCATCTTCTTTATCCAAAAGTCTAAAAATAAATAAAAACTTTTAAAAGAGAATTAAGGCATTACAAAAAGTTTGTCTTCTCATTTCACTTAAAAATATATTGTAAATTAGAGAAATGTGACATTTAGAAATAAAATAGTTATATTGGCTAATGTAAACATCAAGAAATTAATCTAAATGTACTAGTAACCTAAAGTAGTCCCCTGATATTATCTAAGACATTAGCATCATTGTCAGAAATTATCTTGTTGTTTTACTAACTTGTTCATATTTTCTGCCTTTTCTCTGTAGACCCTAAGCTCTGTGAGTGCAAGGATATTGTTTACGGTTTTTATCTTCTACTTTTGGAATATTATCTGGCACACAGCTATTCAGTAAAAGTTCTAACATGAATTAATATGATGCTCTTGATTTATTTTTTTAAATAAAAGACTTTACTTTTTGAGTGACTTCCTATAGTGAACAGAAACCAAATTAACACTTATATTTAAAACATACCTACTTAAGATTACTTATTATGTAGTAAAGTTCTTTAAGTCCTTTTTTTTAGACACATCATGTCTCACATTTGATTATAGACCATTTGTTATTTGAGAACATTTGTAATTGTGTTTATTGCAATAGACTTGAAATAAAGCACAACGCTGCTGTTGCTCATTTAAAACAATAAATGAACATAGAGCAGGGGAATTTCTTTGTTGAAATGCCATAAGAACAGTTTTCAAAGTATTAATATATTCTCCATATTAGCTCTTTATCATTGCTAGTATATAGTTCAGGGTGTGTGTGTGTGTGTGTGTGTGTGTGTGCATTCTTTATATCAGAAATTTTTCTAAAATCATGGCATTATAACTGCATTATGTGAAAAAAATAAAACCAAAGATCATAATAGGCCATAGGGGAAATTCTACATAAGAAACATGTTATAGTAAAATTGGATGGAAGTTTAAAATAAGCTCTGCTGTACTTTAGATTTAAACATGATCTCATTTCAACTCTATTTAAATCTTATTTCAGAGGCAGCATAGTGTAAGTGGAAAGTACAAGGGATAGGGCATCAAGAATTAAAGTTTTGATGATGACTGTGCCATTGGCTCTGTCACATGGGGAAACAGCTCATCTCTCTAGGGGTCAGTTACTCGGGGGTATTAGACTTGGATCATCTCCAGGCTCTCTTTCAACTTGAAGGTTGACCCGAAGTCCACAATTAAAATAAAATAAATAGGTATAGTTTGCAAAGGTTAGGATATGATTATGTCTTCATCATTAAATGAAAAGTTTTAATTAAATATAAGTGTTTTAAAATGATGAAATCAATTATTAGCTGTGTTTATAAAATTCTACTGATATACAATTAATGTGTTTTAAAAATGCATGTCCATTATGTATATATATTCATATATGTATTGTTATATTGGCATACTATAGATATATCAGTATATAAACCAATAACCTTATTATGATGTCATTTGTTTTAATGTGTACATAATAATTTATTGCATTTCTGACTTTTCACCCTATTCTCTGATAAGAAAGGCTAGAAGAATAACTAGAAGAGGGATCATTGAAGAAATATTCATTTCGTAAAACACTTGCAAGAAAAATCTTAAACTATTAGAAATTATTAGCCTAAAAAGGATAAAATAAAAAAGCTTGATGATTCCAGGAGTAGACTTCAATAAACGAAGATTATTTTGCACTAAGTGCCATAAACAACTGTTTTTTTTATATTCATAAGGGTCAAAATAATGTCCTTAAACTACTCCAAGAGTACTTTAGACTTTAGTTAAGAAATAATTTCCAGACTAGAAAGTGGTGAAATGCTTTCTTGGTGTCTGAAAGGGTAGATGGTTTTTTGTTTTGTTTTTTTTCATTTATTGAATGATTTAAAAGTGTGCCCTCTTAGAGATAAAGAGAAATGAAGGGCCTCAAATCATGAGATAGCTCTTCATGAAACCAGTTTGCACAAGTTCTAATAAATCCAAAATTTCACTCTTATCAAACAGAATCTGTTCTTTAGAAAGCCAAACGCTTATTTCCTTTGTAAGTATGTCATTAAAGGTTACATTGATTAATTTAGAGAGGATTTCATAATAACCTCTAATCATAATCGTACAAAGAGTTAAATTCCCTTCATTATGGAGCAAGGCAAACGCAGAGTGTTTATAGGCCATCTAGAAGGTCAGTACTCAGACTAATTCACCGACAGCCCCAGATGCCCGGTTAAGCTGCCAACACAGTTGCTTTCCGAGTCTGCCAGAAAGTCAGCTGCAGCTGCAGGGAACATTCTTTTTTTTCCCACCCATTGCTAAGCCTGTGGATTTTACAATTGCCACGGAAAGAACAGAATTAGGAAATGTAATTCAGGGTGATGATCACCTCACTTACCCTATTAATGGGTTTCAAAGTAATTTATTATGAACAGCAAAATATAAACAGATAAGAGTTTATGCACATGTTCATGTTCTTTAATAACACATTTAGTCACAGTTTGGAAAGTAACCTGGTGAGAGTATCTTCCAGGCTCAGTCCCTCTTTACTCATTTTTGGTATTCCTAGTAATAATAATAAACAGTAACCATTTTATGTTGTACTGTTATCTGCAGTTACAGAAACATAACCACAGGTGCAGAGGGTGGTAGTATGTTGTGCTTTTGAAATTACTCCAGACTGACCTCTGATCTTGCTTTGCTGTGTGACTTTGAGCAAGTGATTTTACCTCTCTGAGCCTAAGGTATTTCACCTGAAAAATAAACACTGTGATAGCTATCTCACAGGTAATTGTGAGGGTTATTTAATTAACATAGTAAAATACCTGATTGT
The DNA here is from genome assembly GCF_951394435.1 of Stenella coeruleoalba. Lineage (NCBI taxonomy): Eukaryota > Metazoa > Chordata > Mammalia > Artiodactyla > Delphinidae > Stenella > Stenella coeruleoalba. The sequence goes on along the minus strand of NC_137150.1, from coordinate 106,907,154 downwards.
GAGAGCAATAAATTGTGAGAGCAGATTTTTAAAATTGTTAAATCAGAAGTTTGCATTAGGTCCTCAGAATTTTGAATGCACATTGTTCGATGGCATTTCATAAAATATTTTAAAGAGAATATTATAGGAATTAAAAGGTAATCGAATGAGAAAGATTGGAGAACCCTGAAAATAATCACAGAAAATTTTAAAAGGATATAACATTATATTCTTTCATTTCATAATGTAAAGTTGTTCAGGAGCAGTAGAGAAAGGAGGAATATAGAAGGAAGAAAAAGGGAGGATGCAATGTTTATAAATCTATATATAAGTATTGGGAGAAAAGTGGCCATAAAATGTTTTAAAAGGAGTATACTTTAAAGCTAAGTAACTTACATTTTAGATATTCTACAGCTATAGAAACAGCTTGAAGATCACTTCTGTATTTGAGTTGTAGACAGCTTCTACTTGACTTTTTTCCCTTCCTTCCTCTCTTCCTCCATTCCTCCTTTCCTTCCTTTCTTCCTTCCTTCCTTCCTGCTTTCCTTCCGGTAAATCAGAATGTATTGGAGAGAGTCCTTTTCTTTGTTGAAAGTATTAAATGCATTCCTGGAAAGAGTCATCTTACTTTTGTATGGATGGATTTCCGAACCTAAATGAAATCAAATATCAACAACACAGGCAAAAAGTGTACTACCCAAGTGGGCGCTGTTGCCAAGTTCTATGAGGTGATTGCATTCTCTTGCTTTTCTGATTTCAAGTACAATTATATTTCAGTAGAAGACATTATTTTAAACCACATGAGAATTCCTACTCACGTTGTCTTTGACCTTCTCTTTTAAGTAAGATTTACAGAAAATTCACAACTTTTAAATGGTTTCATTTAAATAATCTAATCAAGTTTTAAATAGCCATCCTGGAACTTTGTAGTTGACCTTCTGTGCACACATTTGGGATACCAAAATTTGATATCTCCCTTCACTCACTGACTTTTAGTTGAATTAAGTGTAGTGTGGATTTGTTTGTCCTTCTGATGTTGTGCTAAAGGGACACGTTCTCAGTGAGAAAATATCTTTTTAAGGATTCATCATTTTTAAGGTCATAGAATATGCACATTGGCCAGTCTTCTTTTACTAAATGAAATAAATATTCATTTGTGTTTCTTGATGTAGATGTAGCTGTAAAATGGAATCCATTTTTAAAATTTCAAAATTAATATAGAACATAAATTTTAAAATAGTGTTTTAAATACATATAACTATTTTTTATGATGATTTATGTAGATAGTCTGTATTACCATGAGCTAAATATCTGGATATAACGCTAAAATCCAGGATTGGTATTTTTACCAAGCATACAAGTGAACTGAATTTTTATTGTGATACAAACCCACACATCATTTTTAATTGAGTGAATATCATGGAAAAGACAGAGAGGCATGGGTTTATACTGAGGAAAAGATTAGGATTGGAGTTTCTCTGGTTATATGTGTGAGTACTATACATATAAGAAGAATATCATCTTTGTTCTTTCAGAGAATTCTTTAGAACTTGAGCTGGGATTTTAAAAAATAACAGTAGTGTGAAGCTATGAGACTAATTAATAGACAATGCAAAATTACTTTTCTCGTATAAAATAATAATTCAGCACAAAAAGTATATCAAACAGTAAAATATGAAAGGTTAATATATTGTCCTGAAATATAGATAAAAATTACGAGCATACAGTTTTTCAAAATGTTACTTCAGTTGAGGTGGCTCCTTACGGTACCCCTTTTGAAATGGAATAGTTACACTTGCATACATTCTATTTGAATATCAAAGTTTTTATATTTTATTTTTGATGTATTATTTTTGTGCTATAACTGTGAGACCACTAAAATGGATATTAATATGTCTTTCATCAGTTTCTTATTTTGTACAAATACTTTGGAGATCCTATCTTCTCTGTAAGTGTGATGCTAAAAACAAATCCTTATAAAATCGGGTTGTTTCTTCTCTTGGACAGTTCCTGACTACATCTATTTTTTGTTCATTGAACATACAGATTTTCTTATTCCTGTGTAGTCATTTGGAATTTTACTCTATGTCTGGAATTACACAGATGTCAATTTCTAATAAAACAAAAATTTTACAAGAAATAATTTTTAAGAGAATGTTGATGAAATGATTCTTGTGCATTGCAAAGAAAGCTTTTTTCTGTGCAAAGTTTTTTAGAGGTCTCAGAAATCACTGTCTACCTCCCTTTCTTTCTACGGAGAGCCAAGCAGGGAATTAGGAAATGAAGAGAAGTGCTCTGCACACAATGGCCTTCAGTGAATATTATTGATGACTGGACACCTGCTAGGATGTAAAGGCATTTAATCCATATTATTTTGCCTTTTAACTTGTCAACTCAGACATGGCAGCCAGAGGTGTTTTCTGTCAAACATTAGCCTTTGCATTGCATTACGATTTTTATTTTTCATTCTTTCAATTTCAATATAAAATGCAATTAGATCTTTAAATAATATAAATATTTTAGCTGTATGAATGCAAACTGGAAAAAAATGTGTTCTCTGAATATCAAAACATCCAGAGAGTGTGATATGCATAGGTGCAATTATCAACTTCTAAAAATTATTTTTTTTAGAAAAATTGCTCAAGATTTTAAATCACCTTTGTATTTTCTATCTTTACAGATGCTTTCTTCATTGTGGTTAATCATTACATGCTATTAATGCAACATTAAGAGTTTATTTTGTTTATCAATTTATTTGGAAGGATATTTTAAAAGGGAGGAAATGCAATATTTTTTTCCAGCAATTAGACTGAATGAAGAATTCCGGGAGATGGAGACAGTGGGTTCCTGCAATGCGGGAATCTTTGTGTGTACCGTGCCTAGGTCAGTGTTCTAACACATAGGGAGCTCCCAACTGTACAACCTGAGAAATCAGTTCACTCAGATATGTTTCAGTTTTCATCTAAGTTTTCTACTTATAATAGGAATATAAACACCATATTTCGACTTTTGATCTTAGAGTACCATAATGTAACCAGCATCTTGGGAGAATGTTTTATGACAGATAAAAGCTTTATAGGCACCTGGAAAATTTTTTTTACCAAGTTTGATGGAAAACTTCCTTTACTATACTATTTCTTCTTTTGTGGAAAATGTGAAAAGTAATTTAACCTTTTCTCAATGTCTCAGTGACTTATCATCTAGTACTCTTCTATACTACACAACAGAGTTCTACAAATGTTTTTGAGCTTCTCATGCCTCTCTGCTAATCATGCATTATGCTTACATTTTACAGTCATGTCCTTGACTTCTCTTCACAACTTGATGTTAAGAATGCAGATCAAAAAGAAAGAAAAAGTGTTAAAATCCACTTAAATAATATACTGATTGACTGATTTAATAAGACACAAATAAGTGCCTGAGGCCTAGTGCTGACTAATCCAACAAATCTAGCTATCCAGGCCGGAACTGTTTCCCATGTAACAACCCCTTATTTTTAACTGCTTCCTGGATATCTTTACCAAAATATGTGTGGGCACATAAAAACATAGCAGGTCCAAAGACTGAACTCATTATCTTTTCCATTCAGCTTCCCCCTCTCAGCCCTCTGCATCTCTGGAATGCCCTATCTCAGTTAATGCCATCATAGCTGCCCTAACAGCTATGCTAAAACAAAACACTTGATGTTGTCCTTATCTTCTCCATCTTCCTGACTTTCCACTAACTTAGTCCCCAATCCCTAACATGTGGCCTCTCCTTTTCACCTGCATCATCAGGACCTTCTTTGAATTCTTACTATCTTTCATCTGTACTATTGCTGCATTCTCTCATCAATTTGTCCTCATACCCTCCCACCCTGTGCACTGTCTCCAGGGTTATATTCCTGGGGAAAAAAAAAAGGTCTGGTTGCTTTTTCTCTTCTATGTAAATCTCACTATAGGCTCTCTTTTCTCAGCACTAATTACAACACTAAGAACAGACTGTTAAGCATGACAGAAAAGGCGTTCTCATTCTACCCCCAAATGCCACTTACTGCTAACCACCCCACTCACTCTCTGAGTCCTATTCCCATTGAACTTACAGCATTTCCCAAAGCACATACATGATAACATGACTTTATGCCTTTCGCATGCCAAACATTAACAGGTAAGAGAATGTACTAATCAATTCATGTGGAACTTGAAGTGATCTTGAAAATAAGCCATATTTGATGCCCAGAGCTTTATGAGAAAATATTTCTAATAGTAAAATTTAGTAGGTAATAAATTTGTGAATCCAGTTCTCTATAGCTATCAAAAGAAGGAAACAAAATAAAATAAAAGGAAAATAAATAAAGAAATAAATTAATTAATTAAATTAAATTAAAGGAAATAGATTTGGGGGGGTTTGTCCTTGTGGGTTCATGCTTTAGTTTCAGGAATTATTGTTCTAAGTGTGATCATTTTTTTATTTAATTATCTAACTCCAGTACTTAAAGCCAAAGTTGTGAATTTTTATAGGTCTGTGTATAGTCATTTAGTTTTAATATCCTAATATTTAGCTGATAGCATTCTTTTATAACCTTATGAAATATATCATAATTATAATTCAGTGTTTGAAGTAAACATATTTAAAAAGGCAAGGCACTTCTGGTCAGCAGATATTTTAATTCTTAATTAAACTTACAAAGTATGAGTCAAAATAAGGTTCATTAAAACTATTTAGGAATAACACAAGGTTTTAAAAATATAATTTTTATTAAGCTAATAGAATACTAAGAGTTTTAGTTTGTACTTTGTCATAGAGATTTAAATAACTCTAGAAATTAATTTTTAATCATGGCTCATTAATAATAATTATGATGAGTGGAGAAGAAAAATACATGTTCACTGATGTTTGCTTCTGTGATATAAAATGATTATACACATTTCATTTAAGATATTTTGATATATTTTTTACCCTTCCAGATGTATGGGAAGTAAGCCATAATGTCACTAAAAGCAAACTATTCTATAACATTTTTTTGCTCTTTAATAAAAGCAGCTATTTTAGCAGCAGTGCTGACCTGATAATTGCTAGTGGTCTAAATTGGATGTACTTCAGTTAATGCATCAGTAAGTGATGTACCTTCAATGCAATTAAAAGACTCTAATCTAACCTAAGGAAAGATCTTTTTCATATTGACCACTTTAAATTCAGAGTATGATTTCATATTTTCAAAGTTGTCCATGGCTTTGCTGACCCCATTAGTGAGATACGACTTTCCTATGGCACAGACAATTGCTGCTGAGTAAGCACTTCTGAAAGCCTTTGAATGAACTTCATCAGACAACTACCGTTGCTTAACCTCAGAGAAGGGAACACTGAATAAAAAACAATCAAGATATTTAACATGGAGACTGAGGAAACACTAGATTGAAATGAGGGATAATAATTTATCAAGTAACAATAGTTATTCCATTTGAAATAAGCTTGATCTCAACCTTTTTATTTGATATTAACTATTTTCTGCAAGGTGTTAATTCAGATTTTCTCAGACATTAGTGATGTGACTTGCAGAGTGATCCAAATGTTTTAGTTTCCCTCTTGTAATTATTTTAGTGATTGGTACTTTTGTGTATGTAATTTGTAGGGCAGGGCAGTGGCCCCACTCCATCTCCCACTACTATTACTAGTATTAGAGTGCAATTCTTAAATGAATGTAGAAAGGAAAGTATTAATAGTGTGCCAAATAAGTACACCTATGGGTTAGAAAGGTGCTTCTGATCTTCAGTTTGGAATCGACCTTGCATTTCTAAATCAGAGAGCAGATATTTGAAGAAGGACGATGGACTTCCTACTCACCTTAAGAAGTGTGTGGTTGGGTCACTAGGTGCATTTGGATTCCAGATTCATTGGGTTTGTTTGGAGTAGAACAATATTCCTTGATTCTAGCAATGGGTATGTGTATCATAGCTTGGCTCACCCACCAGATGCCCTCACTGAAGTTGTCTTCTCTTGATGTTTGTACTGGGAAGCTGGGAAACAGAACGAGGAACTCTGGCAGCCAGATGCCACTTTAAACTGCTAGTCTCTGCTTTTTTGTGCAATGCAAGGTAATTTGCGGAGTATAAAGGATTTTCTCTACTAGCTGTGAAGGAGAACTAAAGTTCAGCTTGAATTCTCTTTCAAGAAGTTTTCTCAGACACCCTGAATTCTCTCCTAGAGGACTCTGAGTAGACTTAACCATAGTCTTCTTCGTTATCAAGTGAATGTCTTGCCCATCAGCTGACAGACCTTCTAAAGGCTAGCTTGCCAGTTTCACTCCTCTTCTATTACATAATCTACATGAACTTCGTAGGCTTTCTGTAAGTGGTGTGATTTGAATTAAAATTGGCTAATCTGGCCTGACTGTGTTGATTATGTAACCACAATAGAATTAACTGTGATTATTAATGTGTGTTTATTAAAAGTCATGGAGTCTATAGAACTTTCCAAGCAGTCAGAAGCTCATATTTGTTTATGCCTAGCCCAGCTGTCTCCCCAACTCCCTAGACCACGTAGTGCCTTGCCATCTACTAATGTACCACAACTGTTCTGTGATGCATCTGTTTTCCTAATTGCTGGAACTGATAAGGATAAATGAGCCCAATTCCCCCCCATGGGGGGGTGTGTGCTGCCATAAACTCACTGAACATAGCCCTTATCTGGGGGTAAAAACATAAGAATTATCTCTAGGGAGGGTCCTGATTTGGAGCTGTGACCACAAAAGAAGACAATACGCGAGTTGCTTTAGTGATTCTCCTATACTCCCCACCCACTTACTGACAACCACACAGCTAGAGCTGGGATGGATGCTGCTTTCGGATCTTCTGCCTGCCTGTTTCAGTTTCTGAGAAATACAGAGAAAGAAGCATTTCCTTCTCCTAGAGGACATTTTAGTTAGATGCCCGATCTCAGTCCTTTGATTTGGTACCAACATCCATGGTATATATTTTATCTACTACCTCTATTTCTTTTTCCTTTATAGCATCCTTGGTACATTGGCCTTAGGCCAATGTACCAAGGATGCCAATTCTAGCCAGTGCTCACCTGTGTTATTTTTGCAAATTCTTAGTTATAGAACACTTGTCTTTTTATAATCCCATTAAGGACCAGGGTTTTTAGCTGTTTTGTTTATTGCTCCATCCTTAACACCTTGCACAGTCCCAACATTTAGTACATTTTCAGTAAAATTTTGTTTTCATCATATAAATTTAACTCTTTTCACTTTGATTACATTCTTAGGATCACACAGTATTATTTTACAGTTTGCCTTAGGTTCTTTTGTTTTAAAATCCTCATTTGCCGTCTTTGAACACCTACTTTTCTTTAGCTTTTGTCTTATTTATCTCTCCATTACTCTCAGTCAAATTTATGTTCAACTGAATTAATTTGAACACATAACTCCTTTGATTCAACATTTTAATAAGCTTTGAACATGTTGGTTATGCTATTTTTAACTCAGTAACCCTTTCGTCCATCTTTAAATTCAATCTTGAAATCCTATATTATCTATAAATTGTTCTCTTACTTAAATAAAGGTTGCAGTTAGTTTATCTCTCCATCTACTGCACTGAGCTGTACTATGCTTAAACTGTTGTACCTCAAATATTTGTGATTTTTAAAAAGTAATTAATTTAGAAAATGTGTATTGAACACCTGCTAGGTTCTAGATATAGTTCTAGGTTTGGGGATATAGACAGGAACAAAAGACAAAGTAGAGGCAGTACAGTGTCTTGGTTAAGGTGCCATTCCTGGCTAATGTAGAATTCCTATTTACACAAGCTTGGAGGCCAAATGTAGTTTCTTCATGTGAAAAAGAAGTAGATCTATTGTACCATATCTGAAGTCTCTTGTGGCTTTAACATTTAGTTATCTCTGTTAAATTTTTAAATATAGTTATCTCTGTGTAGATTTTTTAAATAATTTATTCTTAATAATTTGAAACGTAATTGGTCAAAATATTCCATAGAATTTTCACCTAGAATTTAAATCCCTTCAGTTGGTTTGCCTTTTGGGACAGGCTTCATTATAGTTGACTTTAAGCCTGCATTAGTTTTCTAATGCAGGTTCACATTTTAAAATATGTATTTGTTTAAATAGATAAGTCACTAACAATTAATCAATTAATAACAATTAAAATTAATATAGTCTGCAAACAATTGGTAGCTGTTTGATGCGTTTGTAATGGGCAAACTATCTCTGTTGTTGGTAATGGATAGATGACTTAAAGTTTCATCTTGTGTTCTAGGAAAGTATGTTTTCTTTTTAAGCTTTTCTGTAGTGTTTATTTTCATGTATTTACAAATACTTGTTTAGCTAATGTATATTATAAAAACTCATATCTTCTTAATTGTCAATTTCCAAATTTTAGTCAAAATTAAATCTCCTAATAGCTTAGCTGCTTCCCACTAAATTGCATGAGATTTTGTGTATATATCTTAGTTTCTTCATCTTTAATGTTGTGAGGTTGGGTTTAATAGGACTCTCTACCTCATAGCGTTAACGTGAGAACTAACTGAAATAATTTTTTTAACTTAGCACCATGCCTGTCGCATAGTAAGATTTCTATAAATTTTAAGTATTATGACTATTTTCTTCCCTAAGCCATTCATCATTTCTACACCTACCTGTTTTTAAAGAAACACTATAAAAGGGCAATAAAAGAAAGAAGAAAGCTTAGTTATTTAAAAATAGAAGAAATAAATTAAGAACAAAATTTAATAGGGTTACAGATTCTTATAAAGACAGTTGATGAGTACTTAAGTGCAATACTTAATTCACTGAATATTATATATTCTTACAATATTCTATTGGAGGAAGTATTCAATATTTAATAATCTCATTATATTTAATAAAACATGAGAGGGTATGGATTTCAAGAATATAGTTCTATCCACTAACAGGAAGATTTCAAGTAAATGAGTATCTGTATAATTGTCCCTAAAGACTAAGCACATTTATAATATATTAAAGTGACCTCTAAAAGTCTTGTCTGACTTTCTTGGTATTTTAGGTAATTAAATAAAACATTTTACTGAAATGATTTATATATTATTTTTATTTGAGCACTTCATCCAATACAATTTTATAGAATTATTATTATTATTTTTTTACTTTGGAAGTGCTGTTTTGATTAATTCTAAAGTAGCTACAATACTGGAATATAACAAAATTTATAATATATTTCAACATTAAAGTATAAAACATTGATTTTAAAATAATTAAAAAATTGATTTCTTTCCTGCATTAAAAAAAATCAATTTATGATTTTAATTGGCTTATTCCTGTAGTAGTATTAAAAAAAAAAGTGCCTTCATTTTGCCCTTGAATGATAAAGAAGCTACATGCTTCGTTCATTTATTAAAATTATTTTTTCAATATTAAAGATAAATTTTATAATTTTTGATTATATGTTTAATGAAAATGAATTGGAGGAGGTATCTCTTCGGAGGTATCTCTTCATAGGTATCAAAGCGGTTTGTAATTTACTCTTAGTCTAACATGCCTTATACGGTTACTTTTCCAACTTGATTCTCTGTTCAAAGAGAAAAATCAAATGCCGAAAAAAATCACCCATTAACTTATATAAGCTTACAGATTCTCAGCTCTGTCTTATTAGACAGCTAATCACAAAGATGAAAAGCATCTGACACTGTACTGATTAGGTATTTTATTTTATTTTATTTTATTTATTTTTGGCTGTGCGGCTTGTGGGATCTTAGTTCCCTGACCAGGGATTGAACCTGGGCCCACGGCAGTGAAACCAGTGAGTCCTAACTACAGGACCACTAAAGAATTCCCTGATTAGGTATTTTATAAATGCTGTTTGATTTCTTTTTATTGTTTTATTTGAGAAATAAGGTAAAATAATATATAGACATGTGTAATGGGTTACAACTCTTTAACTTCCCGTTTTGGTAAATGCCAAAAGGAACACATTAGACCTATTTTTTACTGACTTTCACCCTGTTCGATGAGTCAAAATGAATTATTCCAAGATAATCCCTGGCCCACCAGGTTTGTTCATTTTATTTCTAAACTGTTTTGTAGTTTTGCATCTACGTTAGCCTCATGGCCTATGCTCTCCAGTATTTCAGATCTCTACAGAGATCTTTCAGGGTCTGTTTTTTACTTAAGAAATTATAACTCTATGTGGGGCTGTGAATTGTAGTGAAATATTCACTGGACCACAGGGCCTTTCTGGAACCTGACCCATATTCTAGATCTAATACTTCCTATGTTGCAACCTACATATAGGCTTATCCTGCAAATGAGCTGGAGGCAAAATTGTGAAATGGCAGAGTGTATTTCTGGTATTTTTTAACTCTCTGGATGGCTCTTTGTTTCTTCAAAGATTTCATGATCTCTCTTAATATACAAAGCAATTTGATTAAAAAATATCAATCACAAATTGTAGGAAAAAATAATAGTCTTAATATTTTAGATTAATTTATAGAATTTACATTAAAAATGAAGTCTTTAGAAAATGCTGCTTAACATACAGAAAGGATCTTTAGTAAAATTATTAGTCTCTTTGGTTTCTGGATTGAGCCACATAATTAGGGACTTTTTGTACTTCAGATCATATTATAAAGGCAGCTGCTAATCAGTAAGACTAACTCTGCTGTTAGAGACCCACAATCCCAATACAGTGGTCACTAATATTTCAAAAGTGGCAAAGCAAAATAAAAACAAAAACTAAAAACCTACACTCACAGGGTTAGTGAATATGAGAATTTGTGCAAGAGGTGGAGGTAGAGAGAAGCAGCTTTTTCAGGTAGTGAATTTCATGCCCCAACATTAAGGTTGATTCCCATATTTAGATTAGATGTTGAATGTTGTAACCCTTGATGTATGGTTTAGTAATCTAAGTAACTAGTAATTTCAGCTCTTACAAAACCGAAAACAAACCAGCTTCAGAGAGAAGACAGGAACTGGCACATAAAGCTAGGGAGTCTTATCATTAGGCCAGGCTGGTTCAATATTCTACCACTACTTCTAGCCCCAGCAGGAATGCAGAGTTGGAGAAGATATTTCCAAAAGAAGGTGGGGACAGTTGTTACCGAAAGAGAGATAGGAATGTGCCTGTCTACCAGTAATCTTCAGGATCTCAAGTAGTAACTAATATTTTGACACCCAGTGGTATGATCAGGTAACAGGAGCCACCTTAATGATTAAAGCACTGCTGGCTCCCAAATCATTTGGAGTAGTTTTCTGGACAAGGAAAAAGGAACACTGGGAGAAAAGAGATAGTACTGACTGTGGGAGAAAAAGTGGTGGTAATAGTTAAGATCAACTTACTGCAGGTCCTAGTTGTGACTGTCACAGTGTCAGCTTTAAAGGGTAGGTTTTGAACTGCACACTGATGGTCAGTAGTTCACCATTTAGTGAAGGAAGAGCAAAAATTCATAAAGGTGTGGGTTTTCCACAGAAAATACCTTGACTCCAACTTCCTGAAGTGAAAATCTGAAAGCCATTAGCAGAAGCACACTGGCTGATGTGAACTCTCATTCTCCTTTCAGCAATGTTCTAAAAGAAGTTAGGTGGTTTTATTTGCTCATTCCATGCTTGGAAGCCTTAGGAACCAGAACAAAGAATGAACTATGACCCTTGTTTCCTGCTATTATCTCTAAATGCACCTTAATATGACACTAAATATTAATGTTGTAATAGGAATTACACAAAAGTAACAAAATTTAGGTTACAGTTCTTTTTCTTCTGTTAAAATCATATTTCGTTTTTTATACTCCCACCATATAGAACCTATTCTTTGAAATTGTTATATTTGTTCAAAACCTTGCAAATTAGTGTAAGTTTGGGACCTGCTGAACATCCTTTCAGCATTATGAGATTCCAGAAAATGTGAATAGGATGTTTCAGTTGTTATGTAATTTTCCAGATGTCTTTTGTTGTGCTCAGATAATTCAGATGGCTTCCCTTCAACACCTCAGGCTTGTCATGCACACTATATTAGAGTATGTAATATTTTTGAAGGAACTTGGTACAGACATCACATTTCCACTTTAACTCTCTAAGTTTGAAGAATGCCTGCCAAGATCAGTATAAATACATCGTAATAAATATATTTTCGCCAATTTTCAAAGTTCGCTTATTTCAAATGTCAATATTGTACATGTTATAACAAGAGTAGTTTAATTAGTTATGGGTTTTGCTGATATTTTGAATAAATACATTTAGGCTGTATTTATACAAACCTCAACATTTGCAAATGATAAAGACAGCATTGATTCATATGTGATCACTCATTAAGATCCACATATAAAAGCTTGATTTCAGTTAATATTTCTGTCTTTATATAAGTAGGAAGGTAGTTAAAATTCCCCTAAACCCTATAACTTAGACAGAAAATTTAGAGCATTTCCTTTCAGTCTTTTTTTAACTGCTTTTTGGTCTTGTTGAGATCATATATTACATACAATATGATGTCCTGTTTTCTTCCCTTAACATTAGCATAACATCAAAATGTGTAGAGAATGATTTAATAAACTATTTTAAAATAAGTTTTATTATTGCTGGATATATCAAAAACTAGTTTTAACTAATTTAGAATATATAAGGGTTAGTCCATCCCCAAACATTCATTCCCTTGAGACATTTAAAAGAATCTTTCTATGTAAGGAAAGCAAACAACTATTAGAAGCTAATTTTATCTAAAATAGTTGAGGCAGCATGATATGTGGGTTGGTGACATTCTATAGGAGTGCTTTGTTGCTGAAGACCTGCTATAATTTCAAACTAATATAATTTCAAACTGATCCCTTTGGAGGATAGCAAATACATTTGTTAACCAGCTAATGTGGAAATAGCAATCACAGCTTATGATTAATTGATTTAGTCTACCAACTTTGAGATTATGTGATTCTTATCAAGTTTTATAATTTCTGGAATTAATATAATTTCAAAATATGTGAATTAAGAGAATTTGCAATAGTTGAGATTTACTTAATTCAGATGTGACTGCACTGTAGTAGAAAGAAACTTAAATTTGGTTTAGAGGACACCTGAGTTTGAATCCTACCTATGGGTAAATTTAGGGAAGTTGCTTAATCTTTCCAAACCTCAGTTTCTTCATCTATAAAAGGGGATAATAATACATTCTGCAAGCAATTGTTGGGGATTATACCTAACACTTATCTACATACTTGGTCCATAAAAGAGATTAATATACTATTTCCTTCCGTGATTGAGAATTTTGACCATTTCTCTGGCTTCTTGTTTCCACAACTGACTTTTAAGCATGTGTGGGAATTCATTTCTCCATAGAAGAACCTAGATTATTTAAAGTTGGTCAAAGATTGCTGAAAGTTCAGAGGTGTGGAGAACAAATGCCTAATTATTAATCCTGGTTTATTCTATGATGAGAGTTCTGATTTTTGGTATTTGTCCTTGGACTGATCAAGTGATGGGTTTTTCGTCACTTGGAGGAAATTGAGAAAACTGATAAAAACCCCAGTGACATAAGAGTCTGTAACCTATTGTCTCAGTTAACTATTAGAGATGTGAGCAGATACATGTACAGGATCTTTCCGCTCAAGCAAAATCTGATGTGTCTACCTTCCCAGACCTGCTCCCTGGTGATATTGTTCACTTTATGTGTCCAAGGTTTCAGAGGAATTGTGGATAACACCAAATTTATTTAAATTAAAAAATAATACAGGTTTGAAAAAAAAGTGAAGCATCTTTGTACTCAAAATATAAATTGGGTACAAAACTTGTTTTGTACTCATTAGAGTAATAGTAAATTACAGGTTTTTAAAATTAAGTTAAATTACCTCATTAATGTTTAAAGTATGGTTATGAGGAAATAATGATGCAACTCACAAATATTACTGTGCTTAATTCCCATAATCCACGCTTTACCTTACAGTTAATTTACCTGTATAAAAAGGACTTTATTATAGTACATACATACTATCTTTTCAACTATTCTGGACTGGTCTTAATTAGACTGACTGAAAAAAACAGTATTTTTGACAGCTTTATTTATTTACATTGCTTTACTTTTTTGTATTTTTAAAAAATCTAGATCACTCATTCAATTGCTTTAATGGTAAAAACTATTATTCATTTCCCCTTATTAATTAAAACCATGCTTTGTGTATTTTATCCATGTCTTGTATGCTTTGCATTTTGTATAGCTTTCTTTTCCTTTGTCCAGGAATTTTACAATATAACCTACTTGTCTGTTATCACTCTTTAATCACTCTTTTAAATCGACAACGTAATTTACAAAGTCAGCATCATTGAAAATACTCTAGTGATGTCCTTTGGATCAGTTTCACTCCAAAGTTTGAATAAACCTATGGTGCTCAAGGATTTCTTACAAATATATTGAACTGAGATGGAAAGAAAATAGAGGGGAACAATTAACTTCAAGAAAATGTTTACATGATACTCTTATTAAAAGACATTGAAAAAAGTATTATTAACTGTTTTTCAACCTCTACATCTCCTACAGACAGTGAGTGGTTGTCATAAGCATCATTTGGATCACAGCCTGATTCTGTTTCATAACTATGTAGCAGAACTCTACCTTGCCTCAGAATCGGATTTTAAAAATGGCATTTAAAAATTCTCTTTATCTCAACAGTACTTAGAAAATACTTTATATCAGTTATCTTCTCTTGTCCAAGAAAACTGGAAATTATTTTACTGCCTCCTGGAAAGGGCTTCCACATCTTGTACTGAGTTGAAACATATGTGCTCATGTTTGGAATCATTTTCTGTGTTAAACAATGTCACACTCATTGTCATCCCAAGATTCATGTGATGCATTTTTGGATGAGTGTGACTCTAAATCTTGCTGAATTAATAAATATCTTAAATTTTGGACTGATTTTCCCATTAGTTTCTATATTATCTGAAATACAAAGAATTGTCTGTTTCTTTTTAGAATTTATTTAAAAGCCAGAGAGAGAATTTTACAATGTAAAAAACATAAACTTATTTTTCTCATTGCTTGTGAATTTAGAGAAAAATATTGACTATTTCTTAAGAAAAGGGAAGATAAAGTAAAAATGATTTTAAATAAGTGTTTTTCTCTTCCATATGTTGTTTTGATTTTATACTAATTTTATATATTTGTTTGGTAATATCTGGAGGTTAATGACATTTATTCTTGTATTTATTTCCTTTTATGGTTTTAAATGCTATCAAATTTATATATATATATATTTCATTTCAACATATCAACTTGGACTTGATATATATATATATATATATATATATATAGTTGCAATACTCAAAACTTACTGTAAGTTTTGTGTATATATATATATATATATATATATACACGTGTGTATATATATATATATATATATACACATACATGTATATAAAACTCTCCAGGTTGATACATTGAAATGAAAATTAAAAAAAAACAAACCCAGGCTTCCCTGGTGGCGCAGTGGTTGAGAGTCCGCCTGCCGATGCAGGGGACACGGGTTCGTGTCCCGGTCCGGGAAGATCCCACATGCCGCGGAGCCGCTGAGCCTGCGCGTCCGGAGCCTGTGCTCCACAACGGGAGAGGCCACAGCAGTGAGAGGCCCGCGTACCGCAAAAATAAAAAAAAAAAACCCAAACCAACAACATGGTTCTCTTAGATTATAATGAAATGGGTGATACTGGGTTCATTTTCGTTTGATAATCCAAGAAAAGTTTAAAGTTAGTGGCACTCTCAATATGAGAAAGCTGTTGCTGATTATTGAGGAAAGAATATTCTGAAACTCATTTTCTTGCTTGTCATCCTGATGAAACTCATGTTATTTGACTGTGAAGTTAATTTTTCCTCATGTAAAATTGCAAGGGGTCCTTTCACTTGATTTTTTGGGTGCTCTGTGTCTTTGCAAGTGGGCTGTATCTTCTTAATTTGTGCTTGATAGGAAAAGGCAATATGTAGATTTCACAATAAAAACTGCATCTAACTAAGCCTTCCTTATCTGTTGTTTTTCATGAAAGTTTATTTTCAATCTACTTCAGGTACAGTAAGATATTTTTTATGAGGCTCAGATAATCAAATGAAGGAAATTACTTTGTGAAAACTGGTCACATAGCATGATCTTCCAAAAGTTATCTTTCTATTAGAATATCTTTAGAAACTTAAAGATAATCTTGTGTTCATATTTTCAACTCCTAGTTTAAATTAATAAAAGATTTTGCTTCCAGTTTTACTATAGCAAATATGTTTTCTGGAACCATAATTTTAAGATCATGGTGTCCCCTTTTTAATACTTGAAGTACAGGACTGAAGGAAAATGTTTAACAACAGGGACAGATACTGAGGAACAAATCTCAGAAGTTATACAACTATCGATCTAATTGCAAACTGTGAAATTTTATTTTTTAATGTTGTTTATAATTGAGCAAGAGTGTGGATTGGACTAGCTTGCAGCTCTGTAAGTATTTACAGTAAGTTTTGAGCAACTTAATAACTCTAAGAGTTGTTTAGCAATTCTTTGGATTTCTCAGCCTTCATAACAGCCATGTAAAAAGTTTGGCTTGGAGGTTTCCAGGAACAGAACAGAGCAGTGCATGTTTTCCTCTGTGATCAGGGGCAGGCAGCCAGAGGCTCAGATTTACTGATCTCAATTTGGCACTAATAAATAGCCACCTGGTTGACTGATGGTTATAGCTTTCACTATAAAGATGTAAATGCTAAAAGAAAATACATGTTACAACAATGTCTCTAGTTCCCCAGATATTTGATCTCATATTGTGAGAGTGAGGATGAGACATAGAAAGGTACATGTATACCTGGAGTATGGCAAGATTTTACATCACAGAGCTAGCAAACTTTCCCTAAAGGTGATTACATTTACCACTGGTTCACAAAGTATGCACTAGGAATACCGAGCCATAAGGTATTCATTTGTGAAGCTAATTTTAACATAGATGATTTCCACTTCCTAACTGCAAACACCTTTGGAGAGATTTATATGTTCAATATTAGCTTCATGTAGGGAAATAGTCTATTCTCATTATTCACAGTAGTTGTGTTCTCTGACGTATCTGGAACGCCGATTTAGTGAACGCTGAACCCTTGCTACTTGGAAAAATTCGGGGCAATTCCTGTGAGTCTCTTGTCACAACATTTTTGTCAATGGATCAATACATAACCTCGTTTATGTGTATTTCTGTTTGAAGACACTACATTTAATATATATTGTTGATTCATTGACGTTAAACTCATGGCCAACAGCTCCACAACTCATGCCTCAACAAAGCTTACCTAACACGTATTTTTTTTCCTAAGGCACATCCCCACCTTCTTGTGCTTAGGAACCTAGATAGCACTTCAGGACAGTGCTTGAGGCCATTTTAAAGAATGAAAAAACAAAAATGCAAAAGTGGCACTAAATAGACCTTGAAAAGGACAGTTTTTAGAGTATGAAAGCTAAAACCAGAAGGCAACCTCAGCTGGGAACATGTGAGGCAACTGATTTTTTTTGTTGTTCTGCACATGTCCACAAATGACCCTTAAAGCATTGCAAGTATCAATTTTACGGTTACAAATACATTTTAGGGAGTGGGTAAATTTGCAAATTATGGAATCTGGGTATAATGAGGATCTACTGTACCATATGTTGTCAATCAGAATGGTTTTTTGAAATGTATTTGTGTCTGTAATGAATTCCAGAACATAATTATAACATTTTTAAGTTGGAAGTAATCTTTGGAGTTAACTAGTTCAAACTGCCATAGCATGTAGAAATTTCCTGTAAACTATCTCTGAAGAATCAATATCAGATTTAAGCTCTAACATTTACCACGATTGGGACCCTATAAATTACACAGGCACTGATTATGACTTTTGATTGTTTTAATATAACCTGTACCAGTTGCTTCTACTTCTCATCTTTTAAAGCTATAGAGCGTAAGTCCTTTTCTTTGTTCACATAAAAAATATTTTAGAAATTCAAGTTTGCTAATATGCTGATGTTTTTCTAAGTGAACTGTCTCCTAAAGATTTCTTAATACTTGTTTTGTTTTCTGTGCCTTCGTTCAAATTGTTGAATATGAGAATAAAAACTAAACAGCAGAGTCTAAAGCACAAAGTTTCAATGCTTTCTACCGTGGGTGAATATGACTTTTGGTTCAATATTCAAAAAATAAATTTACTGATACTAATTCAGTTTTTGTATCTATCTTCAATTACTTTGTCCAAATGCTTTTTTTGAAAACACACACACACACACACACACACACACACACACACACGATTACACACAAAAAGGTGTGTGTAACTGTATGTGTTCATACTACATACATATATATTTATATACATATATATGTATATAAGTATATATACACTGTACCATAGTTAGCCATTCTGATGACATTACCAACAGGGAAACAAAGTAAGTGCCTTCACTAATAAAATTTGGTCTTACAAAGGATTAACTTCATACCATTGTGCAATTTTTCATGGTCAATGCACTTTTCTCTACCTTCTGCCCACAGAATAGGTGTTGTGGATATTCTTATTGTTACAATCATATTAATTTAGGTAATCTGCCCTTGGACTTTTAAAATTTAATGAACAAATTGAGGTGGATAAAAAAAGAACTCTCTAGGATCTATTTGGATTTATATGTCTTGTAATAATCACACCACCATTCATGAGGGCTTTACCCTGATGACCTAATCACCCTAATCCCAAAGGCCCAAACTGTAAATACCATCACTTTGGGATTAGGTTACAACACATAAATTTTAGGAGCACAACCTTTCAGTCTGTAGCAGCCACTTTCCCCTAGACAGATATACCCCAATTTGAAATAGTTAAATACTTTCAAATATCTTATAACATTGGCAGAAACACTCAGCTGAATCAAAACTGTTAAATATTTTGCTGGTACTATAATCTAATCAAGAGAATTAAGGTGACTTCTTTGATTAATAAGTATTTGTTAGGTAAACCAATACTCTTAAAATTTCATTCTGCATTAGGAGTGTACATTCCGTTGTTAGGATCATAAGTTCTTTTTCCTTAGCATGCTTTGCTCAATCTGATATTTATATTAATCTAATTTCATTTATAAATATTTTTGGTGAACTTCTGCCCTAATAATTATATCTATCAATGGTATCTTTTCTGGCCATGTTCTTTGCCCTGTTTTCCTCTGTCTCTGCTATACATGTATTCTGTTCTTCCCCCCAGGGATACTTGTCCTTTACTTCTGTGGTGCTTTACTGTTATGTCCCTTGGTGTTTTTCAAGGTTGCACCGCCTGCTGTGCAGTATTACATACATTTCTGTCAGTGAGTGACAGCAAAGAGGAATATCCTAGGCTCTTGATCATGTTAAAGTCAGTGTTACAAAGATCAGAATTAGAGTCTGTTTCATTTTACTGTCCTTCACAACCAGAAGCAAACATATTGTGAAAGCATATGGATTCATTCAAAAGAAGCAGAGACTGACCAATTTTCAGATATCTTTTTTAAAACTCCTGTGTTTTTAGAACTACAGGTTATTTAGAGAACAATTTTCTGGAGTATATACTTCCCATTTTTGTTTTTGCTTTTTCTTCGTTTACAACTTTGGTGTTCAAACAATGAGCCAGTGAACAGGTTGAAGTTCAAAGTGTCTGTTTGCAGAGTCATTTAGCAGAATTTCTAAGAAATGCCTTTTATCTGGTTTTCCTTGGAGAATCTTCACCATAAGAAAGGTGTACCTGTTATAACTCTTAGTGGCTAGAAATTAAAAGGCCATATATTGAAAAGGCTATTCTAATTTTTCATTAAAACGATTCTTCCCAGTCCCAGTTCATCTTTATTCTCATTTTATTTGGTATAGAATGACATGACTTCTAAGTTAAGAAAAACTTGTTTTAGATCATTCCTTGTTAAGAAGTAAATAATATGCTTTGCCACAATGATCTATTGTTACTTGATTGTTTCCAAAGATGGGATGCTTTTTTCAAAGGTGTTACAACTTATGTGGCTAGAAATTCTGTGGAAAAGCTAGAAAAGTAACTGGAAGCATTAAAAATATTAGATGGCTAAGATACAGAATTCACCATATTTGGCGAAAGATACTGATCAGACAGCAAAATGGAATCTATTTTTGGAAGCAAAGTCTTTTGTTGTAATCTGTTAGGCTGTTAGAGTGAGCAAGTTTTACTATTAACAGTCTGTTATAAATGTGACTACTTAGACTAAAAAAATTGGTTTTTGTGATTTTTCTGCTGTACACATTTCTTACAGAGTGTTGTGCAATAATAAAGGACTCCCAGGGAATTCTTTGGTGTATTGTTATACAAATAGCTCTTACCTTACTGTTGAAAACTTTATAAAGAAACTATGATAACTAAAATCCTAATTTTGAGCATTAGGCCTGGAAAGGAGATGAGAATTTATGCATTTAAAATTTTATTACTTACCTTATGGCCTTGAAAAAGATGGTTTAATTTACCTGTGTATGTATGTTTCCTCATCTGTAAAATGTAGATAATAAGCTAATTTGAATGTGTAAACTGTAATTATAGCTTCTAAGTTATAAAAGTAGAGCTCTCTAGTACCCATATTAATAATATTTTCAGGTAGGATAATTTTTTTTTTTCACTTCATAAACATTTTAAGAAGTGAAGTTGCCAGTTGCCCTTTTTCCACAAAATAGTGTTGTGGTAACACCATATCTTATATAATTGAATTATTGATTGCTGATAATATGAAAAAGTTAGGATTATTTTTTTCAGGTGGTCATTGTTTTATTCACATTTAAAACAAAAAAAGGCCCAAACTATTTAGAGTTTTGGTTTTAGATGAGGGAAGCCAAAGAAGCTTTTGTTAATTAGCACACATATCACAAAAATAGCTTTTTCTCATTCTACATATCCTTTGCTAGAATTATTTTACACTAGGCTCTTGTGTCTCACCAAAGCAGACTCAGTACTCTCTGCTCATTCAATATTCAAGAAGTACTTTTTTTTGTTGTTTTAAGAACTCAGAAACTGGAAATTAAAATAAAATAAGGACCTGCCCTTAAGAAGCTTACCTTTTAGGTACATCATTGAAAAAAGTAAATAAAATGATTCCAGTGTAAGTTTATACTAGCATGACAGGGTTGATAAGCGCTTCTGAGCACATATGTGGGATGCCTAATCTAGGTTGGGGTCAGGGTAAATTTAGTACATTTTCTGGTAGAATAATATCTGAGCTGGCGCTTTGATTGAGCCTTTAGCCAGACAAAGGTTGAGAAAATGGGCTACTACTTGAAGGCCCTGAAGCACGAGAGGAATTTCAGGTAGCAAGTTTGTTAATAAGTTGGATCCAAGATTTGATCCATCTCATGAAGATTATTTTAAGCCATGTTAAGTAGTTTGATTTTGTTTTAAAATATATGGGATGGTGCTTGCAGATTTTAAGCAGTTGTAAGACATTCATGTCAATTTTGTCTCGTCGGAGTTTTCTGTGGCAGCAATTTGGAGGAATGACTAGAGGATGGTTAAGATTAATGTCTGGGAAGAGGAAGAGAATTTGATGACTTGGTATGTCCAAGCTGAAATGAACAGTGGGCAGTTAAGTGCTGTGGTCTCAAGCTCAGAAAAGGTGTCAGTCTAATGTCATAAGAAACAACATTCTGTGTCAGTGTTAAATTTATAGTCCCAGGAATAAATATCTGGACTACTTTAACTTCCAGTGACCTTGGTTAATCAGAGAGCAGAACTTTTGGTCTGAGCCCATTGTCTCAGATTCCAATGTTCTGGAAAAGCAGTTTTCAAACTTTTCCTCAAGGGATCTTTAGGCTTCCTGGCCTTACGGTCTCTGCTGAAACTACCCAACATGGCTGTTGTAGCCAGAAAGTAGCCATAGACAAATGTATGGCTGATGGAATTAAAATCACAATACTTTAGCTTCACTACATTCAGTGGACAGAGTAGACCTTTGACTTCACTATATACACTGTTGGGAAAATTTGTTCCCCTAGTTTTTTTTTTAATGTCATCTGTTTACACCATGGTCACAGACAGGAAGACAAAACTTTGGGGAGATAAATCAGGACAAATCCACTGGATAATTAGAATAACAGCATTTTATGTATTTATCATGGTGAGGCAGCAGCATCCTCTAGGAATATGAAGTCCAGAGATCGTATAATGTGAGTTATTTTACCAAGAAGTAGATGATTCTGAGTTCTAATAAACATTTTATTGTGTGTGTATCTATCAAGCTATCTAGCTATCTAACTATCTGATATTCATTGATCTGATTTGGATTAGGACCTGTATGTGGGTACTATTGTTATGTCTTTCTTAATGGAATTATATGTTTTGTTTTTCAGTTGCCAACTCTGAGTGGTTAAGCCACAAATCTTTAATTTGTCAACTTAAAATGGGATACATTTATGACTCTGCCATTAATTTTTTTCTGATGGCATTTTCACTGAGTAGGAGTCTAATATTAATTCTAATTGCTGCTCTATTAATAAATACCAAAGAGAATGCTCTCCTACTAGTATGTATAGACGTATGACCAGCAGAAGTAATTGCAAACAGTCACAGGAAGAGAAATGCTTTTAAGTCTTACTTAAACACAGATACAAACAATGTGGCATAGCTGGATAGCTGAGAAATCAAAGCAGCCAGCAGATCAACCTCGCATGCAGCTTTAAGGAATTCTCTTTGCTTAAAACAAACATAGAGTTGACTGAGCCCAAAAGAGTTATGAGCAGAAACAGGTCTTAGAGAAGGAGGCTGAAGATTACAATCAAAGAACATATTTTGTGTGTGCCTAGTGGAGAAAGCACTTTGGGTACTACACTGGCTGTTTGAGCCGTACAACCTTAGATCACATTCACTGTCAGAGACATTTGTCTGCAAACCTGGAGGAAAACATGAAAAAAGTCCCTTTTTCTTCCCTGAGTTATATGTGAAAAAAGAAAAAAGAGATATGGTTGGAAATTTTTTTTAATCACAATTAAATTTATGATTTATTCTAGTTTGGAGGAAAATTGAAATTACTGAAAGTGTAACTTTTTGGAATGCAATTCCTGTACCTCTGTATCTGAATGTATCTTCATGATAAATGCCAGGAACATAGTCAAGGATGGAAAAGCATGCCTGGTTTGGTTAACCTCAGTTTGATTAACGTTTGTGTGGGATAGCAGTAATATTTCCTGAATGCCAAGCTAATATATATACACTGAGAAACATAATCTCATCTTCACCACTATATTTGAAGGTCAGTATTGAAGGATTATTAATACTTCTAGAGAAGCCATTATAATAATATTTTGAAAATTATATGATAAAATATAAAAAAGAAGTCACTAATGCCACTATTTTTATTTGTCTACTTTGTTTGAATATGTATGTTCTCCAGTGTTTCTGAAATTGACAACCTAATATATCTTACTTCATCTTGACCATCACATATTCCTGTTTTGAATACCCCTTCAGGTATTTTTCATCTGTCAATTAGTGTTTAATAACATATTACTTAGATTTGACAGCTTAATCAAATTTATTTTTCTACATATTTGTTATGTACGTAATTAATGCCAACTGTATACTAGGGTTACTGGAATCATTTAATTTCTCCAACAGAATTACTTCTTCTGTAGATGAGAGGGGCTTAAATAAAATACTAAGAAATATGGAAAAAGATCCAGAAAAATCCACCCATTCATTCAACAAATACTTTTATCCCCTACTCAGATATTATGCAAGCTTGTGGATATACAAAGATGGACGTGGCACAGGATATCATATTTAAGAATTTCCATTCTAGTGCAGAGGTCAGCAAGCTTTTTCTGTATAGGGACAGATAGTGATTATTTTAAGATTATATTATATCTCTGTGGTAACTATTTAATTTTGCATTATTATACAAGAGAGGCTATAGACAATATGTAAACAAATGAGTGTGACTATGATAATATAAAACTTTATTTACAAAAACAGAGCATCATATATGTACCACTGTCCAAAGTTTCTCAACCAGCCCCTGGTCTAATGGGTAATAGAGACATTAAATAAATTATTAAACTTAAATGAGTACTAGAAGGGAGGTGTTCAAGAGATGCAGTTTAAATTTTTCTCAGGGAATGCTTTACACAGAATTTGGCATTTTATTTTATTCATTATTTACTTTTTATTGAAGTATACTTGATTCACAATATTATACTACTTTTGGGTGTACAATATAGTGATTCAATATTTTTATAGATTATACTCCATTTAAAGTTATTATAAAATAATGACTATTTCCCTGTGCTGTACAATGTATGCTTGTTTTTTATTTATTTTATACACAGTAGTTTGTACCTCTTAATCCCCTACCCCTAGCTTGCCCCTCCCCTCTTCCCTCTCTCCACTCTCCTCTATATCTGTGAGTCTGTTTCTGTTTTGTTTAATTCATTTGTTTGTTTTTTTTTTTAGATTGCATATATAAGTAATAACAGAGTATTTTTCTTTCTCTATTTCACTAAGTATAATAACCTATAGATCCATCCATGTTGTTGCATATGGTAGGATTTCATTCTTTTTTATGGATGAGTAATATTCCATGTGTGTGTATATATATACATATATATATATGATAGTCCATCGTGGGGTGTGTGTGTATGTATATATGTATATATATATGTATATATATATATATATATATATATATATATATATATATATAATCACATCATCTGTTGATGGACACTTAAGTTGCTTCCATATCTTGGCTATTGTGAATAATGATGCTATGAATATTGGGGTGCATGTATCTTTTTGAATTCATATTTTTGTTTTCTTTGGATATATACCCAGGAGTGAAATTAGTGGATTATATGGTAGCTCTATTTTTACTTTTTTTTTTTTTTTTTTTTTTGTGGTACGCGGTCCTCTTGCTGTCGTGGCCTCTCCCGTTGCAGAGCACAGGCTCCGGACGCAGAGCACAGGCTCCGGACATGCAGGCTCTGTGGCCATGGCTCACGGGCCCAGCCGCTCCGCAGCACGTGGGATCCTCCCAGACCGGGGCACGAACCCGCGTCCCCTGCATTGGCAGGCGGACTCTCAACCACTGCGCCACCAGGGAAGCCCCTATTTTTACTTTTTTGAGGAACCTCTGTACTGTTTTCCATAGTGGCTGCACCAATTTACATTTCCACTAACAGTGTACAAGTGTTCCTTTCTCTCCACATCCTCACCAACACTTGCTGTTTCTAGACTTTTTGCTGGTAGCTATTCTGACATGTGTGAGGTGATATCTCACTGTGGTTTTGATTTGCATTTCTCTGATATTAGTGATGTTGAGCATTTTTTCAGATGTCTGTTCGTCATCTATATATCATCTTTGGAAAAAGGTCTATTCAATTCTTCTGCCTATTTTAATTTTTTTTTTTTGATATTGTGTTGTATGAGATCTTTATATATTTTGGATATTAACCCCTTGTCAATCATATTATGTGCAAATATTTTCAGTAGGTTGTCCTTTTGTTTTTTTGATGATTTCCTTTGCTCTGCAAAATCTTTTAAGTTTAATGACATCCCATTTGTTTATTTTTGCTTTTGTTTCTTTTGCCTTGGGACAGATCCAAAAAATATTGCTATGGTTTATGTCAAAGAGTGTTCTGCCTGTGTTTTCTTCTAGGAGTTTTATGGTTTCTGGTCTTAAATTTAGGTCTTTAGTCAATTTTGATTTTATTTTTCTATGTGGTATGAAAAAATGTTCTAATTTCATTCTTTTACATGTAGCCATCCAGTTTCCCAGCACCATTTTTTGAAAAGACTGTCTTTTCTTCATTGTATATTCTTGCCTCCTTTGTCTTAGATTAGTTAACCATAGGTTTGTGGATTTACTTCTGGGCTCTTTATTCTGTTCCATTGATCTGTGTGTCTGTTTTTGTGCCAGTACCATATTGTTTTGATTACTGTAACTTTGTATTATAATCTGAAGTCAGGGAACATGATACCTCCAGCTTTATTCTTTTTACTCAAGATTGCTTTTGCAGAATTTGGCATTTTAAATGGATATTAAAATAATGGGTGGAAATTAACTAGCTAGAAAAAATAGAGAATAGCAAGTGAAAAGTCCTGAACACAAGCACACACACAGAAGACATAATGTATTTAAACAGTTCTTAAATCTGGCATTGCAACATAGCATGTGTACCTGGGGATAAGGCTGGAATTTGGTGTTTATCAAGTACCTATCAATGATGTTAACATCAAGGGAGTGAAATGACAGTTCTGTGTTAGAAAAAATACTTCTGGTAAGAAGTGGAAAAGAAAGGGCCTAGTGACAGTCACTGGCCTAGCTGGCTTTGTCAGAAGAACTAATGGGGATGCAGAATTTCTCAGAATGTGGGAGTAAGGTTGGATATTCCAGGAGATTTCACAATGGATAAATATTCCTATGTAGCTGTCTAAAGGACTGAGTCTGTCAAATATCAGTTCCTCTGAGATCAGCTGATTGAGCTATCTAAGATGTTGTCATTGCCCCATGCAAAATATGTTTGCAGACGGCACCAACTCCAGAGTTTACTTCTGTTAGTTTTCAAATGATGGAATGAGATAGGGGACCACTTAACTAATTCCTAGCTAAGTATTTGTGTGTGAACTTTTCTATTACTTGTTGTATATATTATAAAAAATGTATTTTATTTTATTTTGAAAATTTTGATGTGAAAGAAGAGCATATACACTTTTCTTCTCAGTCACATATGACCTCATTTGAGGGCAAATATACCCATTCAAGTTTCAGTTCAATGTTGAATTACCTTACATTTTACATTTAACTTTCCATGACTTGGTACTAACTGTCAGGGTGCTTCTTGTTAAGTTACATACTGGGCCTACTTATTCTCAGAGTCTTATTGCCTGACAAGGTTTTAAACTTCATTTGGAAGTCTTGCAGGGAGGGTCTATTTTTTTTTTTTTTATATCAGTGAGGAGAAAAAATATAGGGAATTGGGAGTAGAGAAGAGACAGATATAAAAATCATAGAAAGAAAAAAGAAGGACATACATAAAAATAGAGACAATAATTGACTACAGAGTTTGAAAAAGGAAGCAGAAGGAATTAAAGAAGATTAAAGCCTGTGTGTGTGTATATATATATATATATACAGAAAGTGTCCTATGGCCTTACCCATATGTCATTCTGGTTATTTTTCTCTCAAAGATTTCAAGAAAAGTAGGTTTGGGGCTCATGTTTTCTACCTCTGTACTTGTAGAATGGAGATAAGCCTGGATGAGGTATAACCAATGAAATCTTTAGTCTGCATTTTATTGAAACAGTAGAAAGAAAAAAGATCAAGGAAGATAGTATAGGAAGGATCAGAGGAAAAGAGAATACAAAGTTGTTGAAATTTGTTGTTGGGATACCCAAAATTCTGATTTTCATTGCTTGTATGAAATTTCCTAGGGTATCTACTTGAAGGAATCAACCTAGGTGTTAGGAACGTTTTAGGACAGGTCTTATTCTCACATTGTGGATCACTGGGAGAGGTTGAGAAGAAGTGGACCTAAACTTTCTCTCCCAACATGTGGCATGTCTTCCCAGTATTCAGGGCTTATCTTCTCTGATATTTTTAATCTCTCCCTGCAGACTCAGACACCTAGAGATGGAAGTGGCTTCAAAAGATTAATAGAGAAAAATATAAAAGAGTTACCTGTGGGTGATAGGATCTGACTGAAAGATGGATTTTATCTGAAGAGTGGACCTACTTAAGTCACAGCTCAAAAGGAGAAAGAAGTCTTGGGTTCTCATTTCAGAATTGCAACTACCTCATTGTGTAGCTTTGGATAGGTCACCTCACCTCTTATCTTCATGTGTAAAAGAGGACTGGACCAGATGACATTGATTCCAGTCATTTTATTTAGTTAATTTTTGAGTAAATACCAATTATTGGGCCTTGGTAATATCTAATTTTAATTTCAAAAATATAAAATTCACTATCATGTAAATAATATGAAAATATATTATATTCATTATTTCAGCCCCCTAAAAGTCACAGAGCGAGCTGTTGACTGTTAACAAAAGAAAACTAACTTAGAGTTACATTTTTTACAAGAGCACCTCATCATGTTGTTAAATAGAGAGTGTCCCAACAGGGATTTTGAAGAAAATAATTGAAAACTCTTTTTAAAATGTAAAAATCTCTAAAGAGTGTTTAGGTGCTTGGAAAAGTTGAATAATGAGTACAACTTTTATTAAAATAACCCAATATGCCAATATATTACCACATTAGAGTTGTAATGATTCCCCCCACCCCCGCCAAAAAGAACATATTATAAAACATATGAAAATAGCACAAAAACTGAGGTTAAACCAACCTAAGATAGCTGAAATATAACAGGATATTTGACACAGTAACTAGAATGTAAAGTCCTGTATTTTATTATACACAGAGGCTGGCACTACAAAAGAAAAAGAATAACCTAAGCCATCTCACATCATGTTAAGGGCTAAGAGTACTTTTACGTCTAACACTTAGTGATTCTATTACTGACACTGAAGGCAAAATAAAATAATCTTCTAATTCCTGATTCCAAGCATTTAGGACTCTATCAATTCTTGGCATTAAATTTACCTTTAGGATGGAAAGAAAAAATCTTTAGTACACCTTAAAGATTCCTTCACTAGGCTTGACTTTGACCTGTCCTTGTTTCTCCCTTCCTGTGGTGGTTATTTAAAGACTCTCATATATGTGTCTTAGGGTACATAAATGTACTATCTAATTCATATTGCCATGGACATTGAAAAATAATTTAAGGATTTTCTTGTAAGCTTCCTGAAACTTTTTTCTTTTTCAGTTTTCCAAAATCACTGTGTTTATATCATATTTGGCACTCATATTCTGACCTGCAGTATTTGGTTTATCTATCTTTGGTTTATCTACCTATCTATCTATTTGGTTTATCCACCTTTATAGTCTGTAAAGTGTGTGCATCTACTCATCTCTTTGTTTCCTGCACCATGTAACAGGGTGTTTTATTAAAATAATATATTTTTATTTACTTAGGTAGGCTATCCAGCTCTGATTTGCTTGTAGGCAGGACTGTGATAGGAATTTTTACTGCACAAACTTCAGAATTAATTATGGAATAAGATTAAGCTTCTATAGTATGAAATCACATATAGCATCATAAAAATAATTGTATAACTTTAAAAAATGAGTGTATGAATTTCTTGTAGCCTGTTGTAGAATATAGTGATTTGTTTTTGAAGTAAGATAAGTAAAAAGCAAATAAAAATAAACATTATGTTTGTTTTCCAAAGATCAGTAGAATCTAGCGTCTTCTGACTACCAGAAAGTGAGGACAGTGAATTTTTAAAAGTACAGAAGCCTGACATGTGCTTGTTGTTTTGAGCAGAAATACTGTTTACACATAAAATGTATTCAGCTATAAAATATTAAATTATAAATTCAACTCTTGATTTAAATTCTATAGAAGAAAAGAGTTTAGCAATTAAGATATAGTGGCAGATCTGCTTTTCTTGATATTTTAAAGGGAAAAATATAAAAATCATTTTTCAGACGTGACTTAATTAAGAGTAGTTCAGACGCAGATCATGAAAACATTGTTATGTCTACCTTTGTTACAGTCAACTTTTAAAAATAATGGTGGTTGATTGGGTACTTTGGCTCTGGCAACATTAATGGTGTATCTCCTGTAGTAAATGTGAAGACTTTTCCAGTTTTTTCATACTTTGTTCAATTCTTTTCAAAGGTCTATTTTCTTCCAATATTGCCTAACGTTTATTTCCAAAATGTTTACCTTATTATTATTAATTCATAGTTTTAACTGTTTAAGACTTTCATTTCTTACAATACAAAATAACATATATGAAGTTTAAATATGTGTATATCTTTATAATATATTCTTTATTTACAACCTACAAGAGATCCATGTTTAATTAATTAAAATAAATTAGGTCATAACCTGAAATACTCTACTATAGTTAAAGAATTCACTTTGTTTTCATATTCAGTAATAAGAAAGTATACAACTGTTTAAACATTTTATCTGCATTTACAAAAATATGAAAAGATACAAAACCCCCAACTTTCTTCTCATGAAGATATGCCATATTTATAAAAATGAAATAATATTGTATATAATGAATTCAGTTAAAATTTATTTCTAAATTATACAAATTATAAATCATCCGATATTCACCTTATTAATAAAATCCCAGTATCATAGTATCATTTAGATTGATGGAGCCAATTATCTGCATTGCTGCAGGACACAAAAAGGTACCAAGACTCATTTATTTGATATATAGTATACATTTGTTCTCTTTTCCATTGGTGTTTTACTAGCAAGAATATACAATTTTGGAGGTACCAAAAAAAGTCAATATTAAAATTAAATTAAAAGTGCTTTTAAAATTTCTAAGCAATATTTTTAAGATAAAGCCTTGGCATAATGATGGATATACCATAATATTAATTTATATATAAAAATATTAATAATGATTTTTTTTCTATCTATGATCTGACCCCCTCTGAGGATTCCTATAACAGCACTGGAAATTAAAAAAAATTATATGATTCATTGAATTATGGAGAAGAAAAATCTGTGGTCTGTCTTTGGCCTGCAGCAAATCTAAAAACTGGTTTCAAGAAAACACAAGAAAGGGATCTGGGAAGCAGAATCTATTTTATCTTTTTTCATATGACCTGTGGCTCTTTCCTGCCATGCCCAAACAGCTGTTGAAAATTCTATATTTCTGATCTTCACGTAGACACTGAAACTTACCTGGGATCCTTATTTTTAGAAATACTAGAGTAAATAGGAATCCTTAAAACATTTTATTTTAAAGAAAAGGAAAAAAAACCCACAGTTGTTATGGTTTTATGAGACCCCAGAAGTCAAATATTTAAAAGTAAGGGGTTGTAATCACTTTTATTAAATGGAGTCTAAATTCTTATAATATAAATGTTTATTTTCAGGACATTTCATTAATGTGGTTAATAAAATCATCATAGTCAACAAAATCTTTTTTAAGATACATATTATTAATTTTATATAAATAGGCTTAATGGCAAAGTTTCTATGTATCTATGTAGTTACTATTGCTGCATGACAAAGTATCCCTCAATGTAGCAGCTTAAAAATAACACCTACTGATTTTCTCACAGAGTTTCTGAGGGTTAGTGATCTGGGTGCAGGTTTGTTGACTTTGACTCAGGGTCCCTCCCAAGGTTACAGAGGCTACATTTACCTCAAGGCTCAAGTGGTGCTTCCAAGCCTACTCACACAGGTGATGGCAGGCTTCAGTTTGTCATATGCCTTATTTCCTCAGTGGCTTTTGACCAGAAGCTTCAATTCCTAGCCATGAAGGCTTGGCCCAGGACTGCTGACAACATTGCAGCTTGCTCTCCCAGAGCAAGGGTGAGAGAGAGCATGAGAGAATGTGAGTATCTAAATGGAAACCATTGTCTTCTATAACTTAATCTAGGAAATGACATACCATCACTTCTGCTATATGCTTTGGTCACACTGAACAACTTTAGTACAATTTGGGAAGAGATTACATAAAGGTATGAATACCAGAAGGTGGGAGATATTTTGGAGCCTGCTTAGGATCTTCTATTCCTTTTTACATTCACTTCTTAGAAACACAAAATCATCTTCTGATTAATTTGAAGAGAAAGTTTTACAATTTGATAGTATACTTTCTTTATGTTTTAAAAGTCCAAACTGCCAACACTTTTACATTTTAACAGGATATTCCATTTTTATGTTATACCATATATATACATACATACATATGTAAATATATATATATAGAGAGATATGTAATAGCTTTCTATTGTTTTACCTAAACCAGAAAAAATATCTAGAAGTTAGTTTCTATGGTTGAACTGTGCATTGGAAATCCATGGCACTTTTGAAAGATAAGTTGACAGTTACAGTTTTACTTCCATATTTTTTCACTAGATAAAAACTTGTTAATCATCACATGATACTTACTCAGAATGAATTTGCCTCATGATTATCTAACTTCATTCAAGTTTTACTGCACCCCAATCAGCTCTATTTATACTCTCAAGCATGTATATTTAGACAATTTGGTATTTCAATTGTTTCTAAAATAATGCCTTACATTGAATGCTTTTCCATATAGATGAACCTCTTTTTAGGAAGTACGATGTGTAATATGTGTAAAATATGCTAAGCACTTGAGGAATGCAAAGATCATTGTTATAATGACTGCACATAAGAAATTTTGAATCATCTTTGGGAAAAACAAATTCACAGGAGATTCCATTATTTGAGATAAGGTAAATATCCCAAGTGAAGTACAAAGAAAGTGCTTTGCAGGTTCAAGGAAGAGGTTGTCTAATGGCCTTTGGTAAAGAGAAAAATAAAACTTTCGTGGATTTTTTTAGTTAGTTCTTAAATGGTGGTAAAGGTTTCAAAAGGTCAACTAGAATAGAATTTCCTAGGTGGAGAGTTTAGAACTAGCAGAAGTGGGGAGCCTATTTGGGGAATGGAAAATAATCTTGCTTGGCTGAAACAATAAGTAGGTGTTATGTGGTTATAAAGGCACTTCTAAGGAATATTGAGAAAGCTTCTAGTTTGAGGTGTTAATTCTTAATTTGGGAGGAAATGGAGATCCACTTTGAGCAAGAGAGACACGGGAGCAGATATGTGCTTAGATTAGTCTAGGAGCATATATCTGAATGAATTATTATGGGAAAAAAATGGATGAAAATTCATTAGGCAAAGAGAGAAGTCCACAAGGATGTAAAATAACTGTAAGTAAAGCAGATTCATTCCTATACTATATGCATAGTTCAATGAGGGCCTCCACTGGCGTGTTCACAGTGAGAATGGGAAGAAGGAAGCTGAATGAGAAACGTGGAGGGACTAATTATATGAAATACTGTTTTGTTTTGTTTTTAAATAAGCAAAGAAAAGTAACAAATATTGTAAACAAGTTAAAACAATTGGAACAATCAAAACAAGGGGAAATAAGGAGAGAAGATGGTTTATGGGACATAATTATGAGTTTGAACGTAGCCCAATGAAATTTGGATTCAGGACATCCTCCTCTGCACATTTTAACTCAAGTAAACACCTGTCAATCTGTATTTCAAGAAAAACTTGGGGAGGAATTGGGAGACTGGGATTGACACATATACATTATCAATACTATGTATAAAAAGACAACTGATGGGAACATAGTATAGCACAGGGAACTCTACCTAATGCACTGTGGTAAACTAAATGAGAGGGAAGTCCAAAAGGTAGGGGATATCTGTATGTGTACGGCTGATTCATTTTATCGCGCAGTGGAGGCTAACACAACATTGTAAAGCAACCATACTCCAATAAAAAATGAGAAAAAAATTAAAATGGAAATAGCAGGGGAAAAAACAAAACAAAACTTGGAACTTGAGCCAAAAACCACAGCTTGGAATAGAGGTAAAATGAGGGTAAGTAAGAGTGGATGTAGATAAAATATTTGAGTGAAAGGGCACTAGAGAGTGAAAAGCAGTCTCAAGGGCCATCTATATCATGAGGATGGTGGAAGTAAATGAGACCCACCAAAGAGTGTGATCGAGCATTTGGAGAAATACCTAATACTTTTATGCTATAACTAAGATTCAAAGCATTTGAAGGAGCAGATAGTCAGCAATTTCTGATGCTACAGAGAATTTTAGAAGGTGGTTGAAATCTTTTAAAAAGACACAATATCTAATTTGGAAGCAGTTGAGAAGAATTAATGGAGGAAGATAGAGTGTGTGGTTTAAGGAAAGAGCCACTAGTAAATGGAATTAGTGGAAATATACCACTCTTTCAAGAAGTAAGAATAAAAGGAAGAGGGAATGTGACAGTACAGGGAGATATTAAAATTGAAATTACTTTGGATTTCTTTGGAGGCTGCAAACAAATTAAGTATTGGAGGAAGAGTAGAATTTTTGAAAATACTCCCAACTCTAGATACTTTGGCATAAGGCTGAAACTGTGATCTGATCCAGCAATATATTGTAATGTTGTTTCTTTCTCACTTTTATCTTCATGTGAAAATAAGTGTTTCTCCAGTTAAATTTTTATTTCAGCCATAAGAAAAAATAATTCTTATCCTAAAGTAATTTTGCTAAATATTAATTTTTAAACAATAGATTCAATTCCATATTTTTCTTATTTTGTTTCAACAAAATCCTGCAAATCAAGTGTTTTGTATAGCTTTTCTCACCTTATCTTGATTTTAAAAAAATAGATTTTTATTGGAGTAAATTGCTTCACAATACTATGTTAGTTTCTGTTGTACACCCAAGTGAATTAGTCAAATGCATACATATGTCCCCATATCCCCTCCCTCTTGAGCCTCCCTCCCATCCTCCCTATCCCACCCCTCTAGGCCATCGCAAAGCACCAAACTGATCTCCCTGTGCTATGCTGCTGCTTCCTACTAGCTATTTTATATTCGGTAGTGTATATATGTCAATGCTACTCTCAGTTTGCCCCAGCTTCCCCCTCCCACCCTGTGTCCTCAAGTCCCTTCTATATGTCTACATCTTTATTCCTGCCCTGCAACTAGGTTCATCAATACCTTTTTTTAGATTCCAAATATATGTGTTAGCATACAGTATTTGTTTTTTTCTTTCTGACTTAACTTCATTCTGACTCTAGGTCCATCCACCTCACTACAAATAACTCAATTTCAGTTCTTTTTATGGCTGAGTAATATTCCATTGTATATATGTGCCACATCTTCTTTATCCATTCATCTGTCAAGGGACACCTAGGTAGGTTCTCTGTCCATTGTAAATAGTGCTGCAATGAACATTGTGGTACACGTTTCTTTTTGAATTATGGTTTTCTCAGGATATGTGCACAGTAGTGGGATTAAGGGTCATATGGTAGTTCTATTTTTAGATTTTTAAGGAACCTCCATACTGTTTTCCATAGTGGTTGTATCAATTTACATTCCCACCAACAGTTCAGGAGGGTTCACTTTTCACCACACTCTTTCCAGCATTTATTGTTTCTAGATTTTTTGATAATGGCCATTCTGACTGGCGTGAGGTGATACCTCATTGTAGTTTTGATTTGCATTTCTCTAATAATTAGTGATGTTGAGCATCTTTTCATGTGCCTCTTGGCCATCTGTATGTCTTCCTTGGTGAAATGTCTATTTAGGTCTTCTGCCCATTTTTTAATTGGATTGTTTGTTTTTTGGATATTGAGCTCCATGAGCTGTTTATATATTGTGGAGATTAATCCTTTGTCTGTTGTTTCCTTTGCAAATATTTTCTCCCATTCTGAGTGTTGTCTTTTTGCTTTGTTTATGGTTTCCTTTGCTCTGCAAAAGCTTTTAAGTTTAATTAAGTCCCATTTGTTTATTTTTGTTTTTATTTCCATTACTCTAGTAGGTGGGTCAAAAAAGATCTTGCTGTGGTTTATGTCAAAGAGTGTTTTTCCTATGTTTTTCTTTAAGGGTTTTATAGTGTCTTGTCTTACATTTAAATCTTTAATCCATTTGGAGTTTATTTTTGTGTATGGTGTTAGGTAGTGTTCTAATTTCATTCTTTTACATGTAGCTGTCCAGTTTTCCCAGCACCACTTATTGAAGAGGCTGTCTTTTCTCCATTGTATGTTCTTGCCTCCTTTGTCATAAATTAGGTGACCGTATGTGTGTGGGTTTATCTCTGGGCATTCTATCCTGTACAATTGAGCTATATTTCTGCTTTTGTGCCAGTACCATACTGTCTTGATTACTGTAGCTTTGTCGTATAGTTTGAAGTCGGGGAGCCTGATTCCTCCAATTCTCTTTTTCTTTCTTAAGATTGCTTTGGCTATTTGGGGTCTTTTGTGTTTCCCTAAGAATTGTAAAATATTTTGTTCTAATTCTGTGAAGAATGCCATTGATAGTTTGATAGGGATTGAATTGAATCTGTAGATTGCTTTGGGTAGTATAGTCATTTTCACAATATTGATTCTACCAATCCAAGAACATTGTATATTTCTCCATCTGTTTATGTCATCTTTGATTTCTTTTATCAGTGTTTTATAGTTTCCTGAGTACAAGTCTTTTGCCTCCTTAAGCAGTTTATTCCTAGGTATTTTATTCTTTTTGTTGCAATGGTAAATAGGAGTGTTTCCTTAATTTCTCTTTCTGGTTTTTCATCATTAGTGTGTAGGAATGCCAGAGATTTCTGTGCATTAATTTTGTACCCTGCAACCTTAACAAATTCATTGATTAGTTCTAGTAGTTTCCTGGTAGCATCTTTAGGATTCTCTATGTATAGTTTCATGTCATCTGCAAACAGTGACAGTTTTACTTCTTCTTTTCCAATTTGTATTCCTTTTATTTCTTTTCCTTCTCTGATTGCTGTGACTAGGACTTCCAAAAGTATATTTGATACGAGTGACCATAGTAGACATCTTGTGTTATTCCTCATCTTAGTGGAAATGCTTTCAGTTTTTCACCATTGAGTATGATGCTTGCTGTGGGTTTGTCATATATGGCTTTTATTATGTTGATGTAGGTTGCCTCTATGCCCATTTTCTGGAGAGTTTTTATCATAAATGGGGGTTGAATTTTGTCAAAAGCTTTTTCTGCTTCTATTGAGATGATCATATGGTTTTTATTACTTAATTTGTTAATGTGGTGTATAACATTGATTGATTTGTGTATATTGAAGAATCCTTGCATCCCTGTGATAAATTCCACTCGATCATGGTGTATGATCCTTTTAATGTTTTGTTGGATTCTGTTTGCTAGTATTTTGTTCAGGATTTTTGCATCAATGTTCATCAGTGATATTGGTCTATAATTTTCTTTTTTTGTGATGTCCTTTCCTGGTTTTGGTATCAGAGTGACAGTGGCTTCATAGAATGAATTTGAGAGTGTTTCTCCCTCTGCAATTTTTGGAAGAGTTTGAGAAGGATAGGTGTTAGTTCTTCTCTAAATGTTTGATAGAATTTGCCTATGAAGCCATCTGGTCCTGGACTTTTGTTTGTTGGAACACTTTTAATTACGTTTTCAATTTCATTACTTGTGATAGGTCTGTTTATATTTCCTAATTCTTCCTGGTTCAGTCTTGGAAAATTTTAGCTTTCCAAGAATCTGTCCATTTCTTCATGGTTGTCCATTTAATTGGCATATAGTCTTGATATTAGAACCCATTATTATTGCCTCTATTGCTAAAAATCTTTTTAAAGTTAGAATGTAAGAAATTTCTCTAAATAAAATCTTAATCTTAACCACAGTTCTGTTATGTTTAAGTTTCAGTGTTGTTTCCATGACATGGAGGAAAAGTTTATTTAACTTGAGGCTTTCATTCTGTTATGATTATTCGAGTTAAAGGTCACTGAAAGACAGAGAGAGGGCTATCGTTAGGAATTGCAATAAATACGACTTAGGACAGGGAATCAGAAAACTTAAAAAAGGAAACAGTAAAACCCAAACCTTTTAACAGTGCTGCATAATATGTGGTGAATGCATGTTCTCAGAATGGTCATATTTGAGTACATAACAAACTTATCAGGCTATCAGTTTTTTCCACACCTGACGACATTCTAGCCAGATAGTAATAGATATCTTCTCTTGAAAAGAACAAGTACATGTTCTCACTATAATTATTGCTTTGAAGTATGTGTGTGTGTGCATATGTGTGTGTGTGTATGTATATATGATTATAGACTATGTAAAAGAAACAGCTTAATCAAAAAACATGGAGGATTGTATCAGAAGTCATAAGTTTATTCTTCAGATTGGTATTTATCTTTTTGCAAATTAGGGGAAAATGACAACTCTAAGTCCTTTTTTTATCTTTTAAAATGAAGGAAATGATACTACTTGCCTGTTAATGCTATGGAAAGCAGTAAGAAAATCCATGGATAATTTGTAGTGGCTGGGGGACTTTTTTTTAGAATAGAGTATTGTTAATGAAGACTGGCCCTTCGGTAGCTGCTGTGTGTGCCATCTCTTATGGCAAGATAAGTTGATAAATTACATTCACTTTCAATATTACTTAAAAATAAGTTCTGTCTTTTAATTAGGCACACTAACTAATGTAACAAACAACTCCAAAATCTCAATGATTTAACACAATGAAGTTTATTTCTCTCTCACTGCACAGTTTGATGAAGTTTGGAAAAACCTCCTCCAAGCGGTGATTCAGGACCCCAGGCTGTCTCCCTCTTGTGGAGTTCAGTGATCTTGTGACTTTAAGATCACCATGCCTGTTGCCATCTGCCAGAAAATTAAAAGAAAAGAGCTTTGGGGAGGTACATTGGATACTTCACTATCTGGCTCAGAAGTGCCTACATTATTCTGCTGGCCAGAACTAGTCACAAGGTCCAACTTAGATACTAAGGTGCTAGGAAATTTTCTAGCTAAAATATAGTTAAGTACAAGGGGGACAAAATTTAGGTAGTCACTATAGAGTGACCAACCATTCTAGTATACTCGAAACTTTCCTAGTTTTATTTATTTACTTACTTATTTATTTATTTAGTTAACATCTTTATTGGAGTATAATTGCTTTACAATGGTGTGTTAGTTTCTGCTTTATAACAAAGTGAATCAGCTATACATATACATATATCCCCATATCTCTTCCCTCTTGCATCCCCCTCCCTCCCAGCCTCCCTATCCCACCCCTCCAGGCGGTCACAAAGCACGGAGCTGATCTCTCTGTGCTATGCAGCTGCTTCCCACTAACTATCGGTTTTACATTTAGTAGTGTATAGTTCCAGTTTACCCTTCCCCCTCCCCGTGTCCTCAAGTCCATTCTCTAGTAGGTCTTCATTGAAAGCTCTGCATTTTGGGAATCTCTTCATCCTGAGCAAACCAGGACATTTGGCTAGTCCAGCACTGTCAACCATTCCTTCCACAGGCTTGAAGCAAATGTGCTATGGATACACGTTTACATTTTATAGCAGAGAAACAAGAAGAGCAACAAGAACTCCAAAATATTATCTAGGCTTTACAGTTTAAACCTGAAACCAGCCTAGGGAATAAGCAATAACAGAAGCCACTATTTTAATAATCTTCATTAATTGAGAGCTTTCAGTGTGCCAAGCAAATTATATGCTATCACTATGAGAATAGCCCAGTAAAGTGTATAAAATACTCCATTTAAAGTGATGGAGGTTCAGAAAGGTTAACCAAACAGTCCAAAATCACAGTCTCATAAGAGGTAGACATGATTCTAAAACAGTCACAAATGCCAAATTCCTTCCTTCAGGTCACTGATCTTAGATGATAACACACACACACACACACACACACACACAAACATAGATGTACTTTTAAAATGACATGAACTCCTAACAATGTACTGTTTTAAGTGTATACAAATCTAATCATCTCCCAAACAGAGATACCCCTGTTG
This sequence comes from Stenella coeruleoalba, assembly GCF_951394435.1. Classification (NCBI taxonomy): domain Eukaryota; kingdom Metazoa; phylum Chordata; class Mammalia; order Artiodactyla; family Delphinidae; genus Stenella; species Stenella coeruleoalba. The sequence continues at coordinate 106,867,849 of NC_137150.1, read as the reverse complement.
ATTAACCTTTGAAATACAGTTTATTTTCTGGGACAGTTTTTCTATCTTTTCTTCTCTTAATAATGGATTGGAGTGAGGTTTAATATAAAGTAAAAACTGTTGTGTCTAGGACTAATCCTAAACTAAGTAATTGAATTTTTAAATATCAAGATTGTTCTAACAATTTGTACCCTGCTTAAGTTGCATGGTGGTTTCAGTGGGAAATGTTTTGAATTCCTATCGAAAATATCAGAAGAAATACCACCCAAGATAGCCCTTTAATAGAATTAAGTATTTTTACTGACATTTGCTATAGGATTAGGTAAGAAATGCTTTGGCTGCTTAGATCAGAGTTTTCCAAATTCTCAGTGATCATGAAACAATTTAAAAATTAAGATGGGTACTCAAATATCAGCAATAAGTCATGAAGTAAAATGAACACATCAATCAAATTTGAAGTAAAAAAAGTGCTGTGCATGTAGTCATACTTGTAATGAACAGTTTCGTTTTATTTATGACATACTTTACAAGTGAATGAAAAAGAAACGTAAATAACATTATCTGATTAAGATTAAAGAGTACAAAGTGATGAAGAAAAAGAGAAACATCTTTCATTTTACATTTTGGTTATAATACTCAGTTTAAAAATGCCACCTTTAAAATGAGAACATATTTCTATGTCTCTGTCACATATCAGCTTAATATTAGCCATGAAGTTGAGAAATCAGATAAAGCATCATATGTGTATATATAATATGTATTTATGTGTATATATTATACATATATATAACTTGCATATATATAACATATTACACATTTATAGGAATATAATGGATTACTTGCATTTTATTATCATTGCAGCATAATATAAAAATGCCATTTTCAAAAGTTATTTTGTAGCAGAGGGGAAAATTACAACTGTACATTTTGGGTACTTCTCACATCATTCAGGGATTCATCTTGTATAGCTTTATTTTTTTTCTTTAGAAACAAAGTTGCTTATATCATCTTTACAGTGAAATAGTCCAGACTTTTCTCTTTTTATTACAATTTGAAAAGCACAGGATCCTTCTTTTCAGTTTCAACATGCATTGCCCAGTAAGTTGGTAAATGCTTCTGATACATTAGTGGACAAAAATAACAAGTTGGTGCATCAGGTGACTTTACGGGTTACATCTTGGAATTTATCAAGAATGGCACCATTTCTGAAAGGGATAAACATTATGGAATAAACCTAGCTATAGAAATATGCTAGGGTTTTTTTTTCCTTCTCGTATTTAAAAATATTCTACAGAGGAAAATACTGCTAGCATCTATTTGTGTTGTATTTGAGAAGCACCTATTATGATCTCACAGAACTCAGTTTGGGAATTGCTAATGGAGTTATGTTGTCCCAATAGAGGCATAACACGCCCATCTCTTCCACTGTTTCTCCCCATCCAGGGGCTGACGCATTCTAATATGCATACTGTTCCTCTAATAACACTGTGGACTTCTGTCAGTGTCACTAGACTACTAACAGAGGGAAGGAAATGACATAAAAACAAAATGGCTTAAGAACCAGGGGCTTATAGATGTTGTTGACAAAAAGAGGAGTGGGCAGCTTGACATGAAATCAACTGGAACACTGCCAGAGTAACACTGGCTTCTAAATTTGTTCATAGGAGTTCCCTTGAGAAAACCAGGCTTCCCAAAATTCCTATATGCAGATGTTCTAAGCATCTCTGATCTTTATCACATATTTTACCCTGATTATTGAGTTTATATTTGCAGCTTAGATACACTTCAAGCTTGTAACTTCAGGGTCTAGGGAAAATATAGAATAGTCTTGCAGCAACACAGAAATGGTCCTCTTTGGTTCTTTCTTATTTTCCTAGTAGTCTTCATTCAACAGCAAAGGTAGATTTCTGCTCTCCCAGAGAAGTGTCTCAATTGTTATTTATTAATATTTAGTTCTCAAACTTTTCCAATGAATTGCCTTATTAGGTCCTTAGCCTAAAATACTTTTCCTTCCCTTCTCCACTGGACAACCCTCCAAATCACTCTCCTTCTCTCTTCTACCATTACATGTTGTGTGTACCATTATTATAACTCTTGCCCAGCACTGAAAATATTCTAATTTGCTTTGTCTCATTGTTCTCTGAATTCCGTTAAGGGAGAGGCCAAGACTTATGCATCAATACATATTCACTTGTGTCTACAGCATATAGTAGAGACTCAGTAAATACCTGTAGGAAAAAAAGAAGTACACAAAAGACTTCACTTCATCTAGTTTTATCTTAATCTTAAATACAGTGTGTTCATTAAGACTCCTGAATTTTATACTAGACCTTTTTATTTTATTATATTGTATAGAACCTTTCTAAACCCTAATTTTTTCAAACATCTATTAGAGAAATCATCTTAGCTGTTACGTTTTAAATTTCCTATTTTCAAAATGGGTGTTTTACTCTACATCAGATATCAAAGGCCATTTAATTGCTGATATGCTTTCAGATTAATTCATGGCATAAGCAAAGTATTTCTACTAAAAAAGAGTTTTGAGTTAAGTGCCATTAACATGGATGAGAATTGCAGAACTGTTTGATTTTAAAATGGATTCAGATCAGACTCTAGAAGGAGAGACACTGCAAAGATTTTACTTAGTTTTTACTGTTGCTGTTGGCTTTTTCATTTGCTTGTTTTGGAGTTTTTTGGTGTTTTTATTTTTATCCTTCCTCAGCTAAGAAATACTCTCTACCATTTGTACTCATTACCTCAGTAGGATTGGGTTGTGGGGTATTTTTTCCTTTTAATATGTCTTCTATCTTATCAAACATCTTTTTATTTGCAATTTCTCAGGCAATTTTTCTCTTTCCTCTCTTCCTGGAACAGGGTTGTATAAACTGCACCACTTTCAAGGTTTTTTTTCCTCCTGCTCTCTCAGTTTTCCCAGTAAATTTATTACTAGTCATGTAGATTGGATTCCTTTTTTCATGTGTGTAGAGGAATAAGGTCTCAGCCTCCCTCCATTTACTTGAATTGGAATTTTTATTTTTTAATTCAAACCATCATTTTATTCAAACCAAGAATATAAAGCATCTCTTACTATTTAGACAATAAGCATTATAGCTTTAAACACTCAGGGTAGAAGTTGTGTAGATTAATGTTTTAACATAGAATAAGTACCAATCTCTCCTAAATAAAATACATATATGAATATTCTATATAATATTGTTACCCATTTTTATCATTATCTTTTTTTTCTTAATTTAGTGTTGTTTTAAAATGAGATACTTCAAATAGTTGAGGTCTCCTTATTGCATTGTACCTATTTTCTATGTGCATAAGAATATCTTCTCTATCCAGGACAAATAATTTTTATTCATAGTATCAAGAATTTGGGATTTGCTCCTCCAATCACATAATACATATGTAGTAATAGTTTCAGAAGATTTTCATATCATTTCCAAATAAGAAATAAATTAATTTGTCTTTCTCATATTTTGTGTGGCCCAAATATTGAAGGTACTAAACATCTATAGTATTCATTTTCACAGCTACAGCACTTTTAAACTTTAGCGATTCAAAAATACGGAACTGGAGTGCTCTAGTGACAACATAAGTAAAACCAAGTAAAGCCCATTTCTGTCTACAGATATGAGAGCCACAAACATTTTACAAATTGTACGTAATCAAAGGAAAAATACAAATAACAAATAATAATAACTGCCATTTAATGGTGAACACTGGGAGCCCAACACTGTCCTGTGCGTCCTCTCATTTCATCTTCAGGTATAGATTCTTTGCAGTGGGTCATGGTACATTTCTGATTTTATAGACAGGAAAGGGAAGCATGGGGATTTTAAACTCAGTTGCTCAAGATGATATAACTATTTAATGTGGAAGTTAGGATTAAAAATACAGGTGTGTTTGATTCCAGAACCTGTCCTCTTAATCATAATCCTATAATTCCTATGCAATGACCATTAGAAAATTATTAAAACTTCTGATAGTGCATGGGGTGATCTCAGCTTATATGCAAATATTCTGTTTTACTATTTGACCAAAAATAAATTAATATTATACCCTTGTCTACATAACAAGTTATATAAACAACATTATAAAACCCATTATGAAATGTTAATATAGATTTGTAGTTGGTTATAAGGGAAGCTATGGTACAGTAGTATAGTGTTATCTATTTACTAATATTTAGAGTTACTAATGGAAAAATGTAACTAGACCATTATTTAAAAAAAAACCTAGAGGGGTGGGATAGGGAGGGTGGGAGGGAGACGTAAGAGGGAGGAGATATAGGGATATATGTATATGTATAGCTGATTCGCTTTGTTATAAAGCAGAAACTAACAAACACACCATTGTAAAGTAATTATATTCCAATAAAGATGTTAAAAATAAATAAATAAATAAAAACCAAAAAAAAAAAAACCCACTAAAAACTTAAACAACTAAGTAAAGGAAGCAATTTGTTTTTTTTTGTTAATTTAAAGTTTTTAAGTAGTCACATTTTATTTTTATTTTTTAAATCAATTTATGTATTTATTATTGCACCCAGGCTATCCTTAACCCTGGCTCTCACAGTGTGAATTCTTTTTCCCATATCTTATCCACTAATTAATAGTGGCATACTATTATGCCATTAGACATACTATTTATATTAACTACATCAAGCCTAGCTGTTTATTCCATCTTCTGATCTGGATGAGTTTCAAATTCAAAATACTAATTGGAGGTCTCTGGGCTATAGCACAATCTCATATGAAGTAACATTAGTAGTTATTCTCTTATCAGCCCTACTGATAAATGGATCATTTACACTTTCAACAGTAATTATTATACAGGAACACCTGTGACTAATTTTCCCATCCTGACCCCCTACCCAGAATTTGATTATCTCTATTTTAGCAGAAATCCAATGGAGCTCCATTTGATTTAACAGAAGAAGAATCAAAACCTATATTTGAAGGAAGAAATTTCTGAATTTGTGTGTACATATATACTTATTTGATTCAGCAGAAGGGAAATTTGGTTAATATGTGATATACAATCAGTTTATTAAAAATCATGTAGATATTCAAAGAAATATGAAGTCCAGTAAGTAGGTAAGGCATGAATATGTTTTTGTTGAAGTTTTCTTTTCTTATTTGTTTCATTAAATATAAATCTAGATAAATGTCATTCAGCCTTGAAACAACAGTATTTAAGCCAGGTATTTCTATAGTTAATTAAAACTAACTTAGGCTTTGTCAATTGAGACTGAAAAAAATAATTACACTACTTAACATTCCTTATTCGTTCATCTTTTCAAAGTACAGAAATTCAGTGATCTGAAAAAACATGAAACATTGAGATTAATCCTCCGTGTAGTTTGGTATTTTCTTCAAATTATGATAATTTTCCTTTGTGTATCTGCTACCAATCCTCATGATTTATTACACTAAATTGAATTTTAAGAGAAATCAAAAACAAAATGTAACAGTGAAGCATATCTTCTATGTGTACCCCAAAAGGCAGTGTACCAAAAATTGCAACAGTTCTTGAAAACATCCTTAATTGAATAGAGAAGTTGCCCAGGGAGAACTGAGCAACAAGTTACTTATCAGAGCTGGCAACATTTTTTATAAAACATTATTTTTTATATTGGGTTGAAATTATGATAGGAATAGAACTACATGTTCTGCCTTAATCTGCTTTATTTTAAAGATGCTAGTGTGGACATCCTGTAATAAATTTCTCGTAAGCATCTATTTTCTATACTGCTTTTACTCGAGTTATGGCAATGAGAGACTAATGAAATTTAAGCATCAGCTTTTTGCAGGATCTCTTTCTCTTAGCACATTTTTCTGCTTAGTTTTCTTATATTTATTCATGTGATGCTTTTAGGACACTATTCTTAGCTCCTTTAAAAAATCTTTTTAGTAAGTAGGTGGAATACTGAGAAGTTTCATTGGAATAATTTTTATTGCTATAAGTATAAAATTGTCTTAATAATCATGCTTTATACTTGACTTATATTCTTTTATACTTAGTAGAATATTTTATTTTTAATATTTCTACATTTAAAAATGAGCAAAAGTATTCTTTACAAAGGTATTTATTTTGATTTAAAAATTGATATGTCAGAATAATAAAGTCTAATGTTTTCAGATAACTTACCTTAGGCCAGGCATTTTGTATAAAGAGTTTTACATCAAATATTTTATTCAATACTCTAATCAAACTTCTGAGGTAGTTATATTGTAGACATTAGAACAGTGATGTTAGTGATTTTGCCCATGGTTGCACAGCATGTTAGTGGCAAAGAGATTTTGAACCCAGGTCTGCTGATATATTTGCCCAAGCTAGCCTTAACCTTAATATAAAGCTCTATCATAAAATCAGTTCTCTGTAGTTTCATTAAAAAAAAATCCTATTTATATATAAACATACAAAATGCTTTTTTTTCCCCTTTCAAATCATGTTGCTATTGTGCTTTAAAAAATACATATTTTTAAAGGAGACATGGGAAAAACATACTCCTTGAATTGCTGTGTGTGAGAGGCACTATGTTAGCTCTTTTCATAGATTTCCCATTTAATCCTCTGTAGGATAATATGAGCTGGATATTGTTGTTCCCACTTTACAAATGAGGAAACTTATCCTCAGAGAGTTTAAGCATATCAAAGCTAGACAAATGACACATGATAGAGGCAAGATTTAAACTCAGTGCAATAGAACATCAATAACTTTATTCTTTACATGGAACCAACTACCTGTGACTGTCACTTTCTCCCTAAACCACTTTTCTCAAAATGGGGAGAGAATCAATAATGTCTGATAGATGCATAACATGTATCAGGCTTGTGGAAGATATTTTCATTAGTTTATCTCATTTAATTTCCACAAAAACATGTGCTGTAGGAATCATTATTTTCATTTTACCCCTAAGGACACTGAGGGTCAGAAAATTTGTATAATTTACTTAGAGTCTTACGATACCAATCAGTAGCTTTATATATAGGTTTATCTAATTTTAAAATGTCTGAAGACCTTGGTTTGGGGCTTCTATTTTAATGCAGAGAAAAGCAAATATATTTAGTATAGTCAAGGAAGAGAATAGAAATCTGGCAATGTTTGGTGTCAGTGTACATAGGACTAGTATACCCACCTATGTAAGAACTAAGAATCCCATCTCCCTATTAGACAAGTCTGAAGTTTTCTAACAACAGAGTGAAAGCTCATGAAATCAGGAAACAAGGTAAAATGATCCTGCTATCACCAATTTCCACACTAGGGACTGTCATAAATGTGTTATCTCAACTTTATTTTTAAAAATTCAGCATTGTTATCCACATCTCTAGAATATGTGTAGCTTATTAACTGGATATTCAAATTTATTCACTTAGAATTTTACTTAAATACAGTAATTTAAATGTTTCAATACTTTTTATAGCATTTATTATTTTCCTCACTTATAGACTTTAGATCAAAACTTGGCTACTTATCAGCTAGTTATTAGGTAGAATTATACTTTAGAATTCTCTTTCTGTTTGAAGAACAGAAACTATTTTAGAAGTGTTTTTTAATATACAGTAGCATGAAATGTGCTTTTGCCTTTTTTGTTCTAATTAAATTTGGTATTAAAGTTTTGTAATTTTACTGCTGTTCTGTGCATATATAATGGCAATAAATTAAACACAGTCTATTTATATATTTTGGCCATTTATTGACTTTATTATTCATCATGCTTGGCATTTCATCAATCCGAATGAAATCTTAAGTGTAACCAAAACAATGACTCTTCTATGATATGGTAGTAGTTATTTCTTGAGATGGGATGAGGGGCTTCTTCTTGAATCTCTTTCTCTTAAATGATGTCCACTTGATAAAAATAGATGACAATTGTTTTCTTTTAGTTGATTTCTCTTGCTAAATTTCACAAGCCAAGAAAAGGTATATCTTGGGCAGTAGTGATCTTGAAAGGAATAGATATCAATGGTGGCCACAGCCACTCATGTATCTATTCTGTTAATACAAGTGGGCAGTGGATTCCTTACCTTCATGATCTTGAAGTGAAACATTCATTCAGTGATAAAGTTTAGTGGACTTGTATCTTCAGGATTGTCATTCTTACTCATTTCAGGCCTCAATCTTTTGATCCATTCTCAACCTGTTCGTCTCCCTTCAAACTCTTGGTACTCTGTTCTCTGAAAACCTTCTTTCATTAAACTGAATCCTCACCTTGAATTTTTTTTTTTTTTTTTTTGCGGTACGCAGGCCTCTCACTGTTGTGGCCTCTCCCGTTGCGGAGCACAGGCTCCAGACGGGCAGGCTCAGCGGCCATGGCTCACGGGCCCAGCCGCTCCGCGGCATGCGGGATCTTCCCGGACCGGGGCACGAACCCGTGTCCCCTGCATCGGCAGGCGGACTCTCAACCACTGCGCCACCAGGGAAGCCCCCTCACCTTGAATTTCACTAGTGAGACCAGTTCTCATCCAAGACTTTCAATAACACATTTCCCGTGTGCCTTTGCTTAGCATTTTACAAAGGTGGCAGGGCTGATATTCACTAGCACTTATTCATCATCTTATGCTCATCCTTCTAACTTCAAAACTGGACCTCATGCTAAAGTATTTCCATCATCTGCAGATGTCAAGTTCTTAACTTTCACAGATTTGTTTTGTTCTCACTTCCTCTGCTCCAGTCTACTTCAGGAACCCACGCTTCTGGTCCCAGGACATTATCATTCCCAGAACTACCTTAAATTTAATATTTCAGACTCCAAGATCCACTCTCTGACTACCTCTCTATTTTCATAACACTGCTCACCTTGTTTCGCCTCTTAAAACACTTAGACCATTAACTTCTCCCTACTATCCCAGTCATACCACTTTAATTTCTTGTTTAATGTAACTAGAATCAGACAGTGAAACAGTCCAACTTCTCTCTCACCAGGGCTTTCCATCTCTTTGTTCTGTTGTTCTCATCCCTTACCTGCCCCTAAGGGTGTATCCTAACATCAGTTGTAAGGCGCTGCTAGAGAAAATGGCCAGGCCATGCACACGAGCACATTTATCCATGGATAATTTCCACACAGAGCTGATTATTAATATTTATCATTGTTGATAATTGGCCCCTTCTCCCACAACTAATCAAAATCATTCTCATTCTCCTTAACTTTTGAGCCTATATTCTGCTCCCTTAGTGGTAAGAAATTACCATGCTATCTACTTAACAGAATAAGTCATGATCTTCCTTAACTTCCTGTGATCCTACATTTTATTCATATCTCTCTTTGTATTTTTCCTTCCAGTCTCAGAGGAAGAGAACTCTATTCACAGCCCATTTCTTTTCCAGCCAGATCTTCAGTCCTGGATCACCTGACTCCTCCATTATCTTGGTTTGTCAGTTATTTTCTTTTCTCTGAAACTCTTCCTGTCATTCCCTAGGACACTCCAGCCCTAACAACCTATAATCTCTTTTTAGTCTGCTTATCAGTCTGGGTTGCAGAAGAAAACAGATGGTATGCTAAAATTAGTTAAATCTGAGAAGAACTTCATAATGGGGCTTTTTACAGAGGGGTAGTTAGGTAGGATGTAGGGAAAGCATAAGGGGAAGTAAAATACCAGGGGCTAGTGACAGGGGGTTACTTTACCATCCAGAGGCTGAAAATATAAGGGGAGGATGTGGTTCCTGAACTAAGATGCAGAGAAAGGGCTTCTTGACAGCAGCTGTGACCTCTGGTTGATGGGTGCAGCCATTCTCCCACTCACAGATCTCCTTTCTTTGGTCTCCTACCAGTGCTTTCCATTGACTTAACAGCAGGCAGTCAGAGGGCAAGGGAACTGATTGAATTAGTATGTCAGCCTTGCAGAACATAGAACAGATTAGAGAAGGACAGAAGTTGAATCTGAATGGGGAAATGAAGGACATTCACCATTTCTTAATTTTCTTTACTTTCTCAGCTCTTGTGAGCAACTTTAGGAACCCAGAACATAAGGTACTCTTTTGGGAGGCTGTCTGGGCAGCTACATATGTTACCCCAGCCCCAGACTGACCTTCCTTTTCTTTTCAATCTCCTGAAATTAATCTCCATTAACCAATTCAAATGTCTATTTTCTAATATTATATTTAATTTTTACCAGGTAGTTAATCAGCCCCCTTCTGTTTTCCATTAAATCTTTGTATATCTCCAGCATAGGTATTTTTCCATTTTATGATCCTGCAAGAACCCTTAGGGCAAGGACTCCATCTCATTTGTCTTTGTATGTTCTGTACTTATTTGTTGCTTGGTTAATGTTAGATAGTCAATAATTATGTGTTTTATCAATTTGCATGTCATTTGTCTCTCTCCCAGTACTGAGTTCCCTACTGATAACTGCTGTACTAGTGTCATCTACATGCTGAATACAGTTTGCTGTGGGTAATCTGCTTGAGAACTAAATGAAAAAGTGGCTATATTTAAATGAAAATCACTTTCTAGAAGGTTCAATAGTCCCCAGTTACTACATTTTATCTTGAGTTACATAAACTGGAAAGGATGACCTGGAAACAAGGTCACAAAGATAACATTGGCATGAAAGACAATTCAAGGGAATTTGTGGGCAGAGGACCACATTATGTTTTAGGAAAAGCAGCCTTTCTCTTTTATTTCAGTGCTGTTATTGCAAAGGCACATAGACAGGGGAAGTTATGTAAGGACACTCAGAATGAAAAGAGACAAATTTACCACTAAAGACATGCAGAATTTACTAAAATTGTGGTGTTATTTTTATAGAAAAAAATGTGAAGGAAATGATCTAACTCACTATAATTGTTTTGAATTAAAATATAAAATTTAGTCTACTGTGCGTTTTTCTCTTTAATGCTATCTGTCAGTCATGTATATATTACAATGAAATATGTAGCTTCCCCTCCTTTTAATCACCCAAGAAAGAGTCTGCATTCTTGTATTGAGACTTGTACTCAGGTAGCTTTTGTCAAATTGTTCATGTGGAATATCATACTTTGACTTTTAGGAGTATTTCTCTCCAGTGATTTCATTGTTCACATGCTATACAGGCATTCCTGCATGACTTACCTTGACAGAAAGAGTGAAATGGACTATGTGTGCTGTGACTTCAGTGACCTTCTTTGCTGCCCCATTAAGGAAAGATTCCACATTAACCTTGTCATGGCAATTGTGAGAAAAGAACATTTCTTTTTCTTAATAAAAACTGTCTTAGCTTTTTGTCTAATGCTGAGAGATTTTCAGTATGTGTTCTGTCTCTCTCTCTTTTTTTGTTTTCATAGCTATCAGTGCTTTGTATTTGGAAAGGATAAGAAAAAATTCTGCTTTCTTTAAATTTGCAGATAAAGAAATGTAGCTGATATGTTTTGCTTTTGTTTTTATTTAAGCCAAATTGAAAGATGTTTATCCATATGTGCTATCATTTATGCTTTTTGAGGTGATGTTGTTTTCACCAAAAAAAAAAAAAGTGAAATTAACTAGTTGTAAGGACTATATCCTCTAGTTGTCAACAGTAATTAAAAGGTGGTTTTATTCCCTAACCACACATTACATTTCACACTTTCCTGATTGGATTTTACTCCCAAGGTGCTCATTGAATGGGAATTTAGAGTTTATTTTTAGGTAACTCCTTTGTATTTATATTGTTTACTTTCAAATTCTTGGCGACAGCTATAACTAAATGCCAATGCAGAGAATTTTCAACACTCAATACAAAGTTGTTATGTGTTTGTTGAAATATATCCAAGACAAGACAAGCATTATCCCCTCTCTCTACTCACTCAAAAATGTTAACACAGAATCTCTCTGTTGTTTCTTGTATTCTGATCATGTTTCCTTTATTTCATGATGGGATTATGATGCTGGGCAATAGAATTATCAGAGCAAATAAAATGATAAGGAAGGAATTGTCTAAAAAGGGAAATTTTGTAATGGAGAAAGGAATGAGACAAAAGATCAGGGGAAAGAATGACAGTTTAAGATTTCATGGGAGCATTTGGAGAGCAATTAAACACTTGTGAACATGTGTGGTTTGTTCTTGGAGAAAAGAGAATGGGTAAGCATAATATATCTGCATCAAAAGGAGAAGTGACCTAAGTGGTTAGGAATCAAAAATACCTGCAGATTCACCACACTCAGAATACCACAAGGCAGTTTATGAAACCTATTTCTGGATTTTCTTTTATAGTCTAACTAGAAAGCATTATTGGATATATCCACATCTTCATTTGTATGTGTCCATTTATAATATGCTAATATTGGTTCCCTAATGTCTCTGGTCATTATACTTAGGTATTCCATTTTTCAAATAGTAACTCTCCCATAGCCTTCCAGTGTTTTTCTTTTAAGATGTTTTTCAGGAAAACATATATTCATTCTTTTAATCAGTCTGAAGTTATAGAATGATTAATAGTAAGTACCATTTTTGTCTGCCTACTACATACAAGGCACAGTGCTTATCACTCTTCCTGATATGTATTATCTATTACATTAAATTTAAGGGCCAGGCATCACCTTCCTGGTTTACAAATTATGCAAAAATATAAATATATCTTCAGATAATAAATATATTAGAATGCTAAGGATGTTTAAAAATGATAAATTTAAATAATTATAAACAATCAATTCAAGGGTAAGGTGAAAAAAATTAACTAAGGATCCTGGACTATTGACAAGTATAATGGTTGTAATTAACTTGCCTGCTCAGTTGGGAGGTGAAGATAAGTATGACTGTTAAAAGTCCATTAGATCACCTAGTTTAGGTATCTCTCTTACAACAATATTTGAAAAAATCCTTTCAACTTAGGGATAAATAAGTTGAGAAAACCTCCATCCACATTGTGGAATTTCTTATAATGTTTCTAGTAAAACTACAGGGTGGGACTTGTATTAACACAGGATTCCACTTTACTATCATTGTAGGATTGGCTATAGCCAAGATTACTGAGGGTAAGTATGAATGGTCTCTGTTAAGTATTTTCTTGAATTATCCTACTCCTCGTTCTCTGACCCACATTTTCCATTTTGCACAGTAGACATGCAGATTCACCAGATGAACGCCAGTGTGTTAAATCTGCAATGACACTGACTATTTCTATGTGGAGTTGCCCAAAATTCATTCTTGAAAGTACAAGCTCTAGGCCTAGATTAGAGATCACCAACAGTACATCGCTCTCACCTTTTCTATTTCTGTTCATAGTAGCTTTGTACAGATAACTTCTTTTATTCCTATTCAAGTACTGCAGGAGGTGCACCGATTTTTTGTTACCCCTTTCAAATGATCTTCTACCTCTATAGTGGCATGGAGGGTGGGAGTCTCCATCCCTGTCTCTTTAAAAGAATATCATCCAGCGTGACTGCCTGGTAGACCTTTCTCCCTTACTAAGAAAACCTTCTCTTTATGTCTGTTTCCTTTATGGTAGTACTTTATATGTGCCTTGGAACAGAGCCTTGCCTAGTAATGTTGCTACTTAATTTAAAACACAAGTTAACTCGCAGTCTCTGGGTGTGAGAAGTTCTCCTCCCATCTAGAAGTGCCTCTTGTTCACAGCCCCCTTCTTTTTCCTTTCCATTCCTTCCATTAGTTTCTTTACAATCTCCCTTTCTTGCTTTAACTTTTTTCTTCTTCCATATCATCCAGTTTTTTAATAACAAAGTAATTACAAGGGCTAATGTTAGCCTCTCTGGTGGCCTGAAAACTAAAACATAAAAAATGAAAATAGCTGTTGAGTTCTTAGAGGTCAAAGTAAGGACAAAAAAAAGCTTCTTAAAACAGGCAAAGTAAAAATATGAAGATCTGTTATAGTTTGCAGTCTTTTCTTAGTACTTAGTCTGTTAAATGATGATTCCATTATTTACTTAACTTCCTCTGAAATTTTGAAAATTCATCTCAGTTTTACAAATATTTAAGCACCAGTATGGAACAGCAAAAAGACCAGAGTCTGACCACCATTTCTAATTTGTGAGACCTTAGGCACATTGCTTCACAGTGGTGTCTTCCCATGTATAGTGAAGGATACTTGGGCATACCACAGAGCATTGTGTCAAAATTAAATACAAAATATATGACATATATGTAGTTCAGTTCCTGTCCTAGAACACAATATGTACTCAGTACAAAGGTAATTTGGCTAACTTTATTGTGTCTTGTTCTTATTGTATACTATGTGTCTCAGGGGATACCTGGATAATACCATATTTAGGAGTTATCAAATATGTTTGTTACAAAGTACAAATTCCCTGGGTCTGATGTGGGAATCCACATTCCAGGAATACAGGTATTTAAATCAGTCTCAACAGATGGTTCTGATACTGCTGAAGGGCAGACCTCAGTAATTAGGTGCTGAGACATGGGATTTACACCTTTTTGATCCCAATCCAATCTTTGATGCTTACAAACATATAAATTTGATCTAGTTATTGAAACACTTTAAGCTTATTTTAATGGGTATAAGTAAGCTGTCTATTTAGCATATAGTAAATACTCAGCAAATCTTATAATTATAATGTAGTGGGAATATTTCCACATAAAGAAATAATTTGATAACCTCCCCAGAGTTGGTTATAACATTAACATTAAATAAGAAATACCATTTTGGGGCTTCCCTGGTGGCGCAGTGGTTGAGAGTCCACCTGCCGATGCAGGGGACACGGGTTCGTACCCCGGTTCGGGAAGATTCCACATGCCGCGGAGCGGCTGGGCCCGTGAGCCATGGCCACTGAGCCTGTGCGTCCGGAGCCTGTGCTCCGCAACGGGAGAGGCCACAACAGTGAGAGGCCCGCGTAACGCAAAAAAAAAAAAAAAAAGAAAAGAAAAGAAATACCATTTTGACCTGGAATTATCTATATTAGAAATTCAAATGTAACAATTTTTCCACTTGCTTAGCATTATAAATCCATACATGAGTGAAGGAATTTGTGTCAAAAATGAGCTTTTAAAAGTCTTTTCAAAACTCCTTCATCATGGTATATACTTATGTTGTTTTCTCTATTTTCCACAAAAGAATAAAACATAACAGAAAGAGAGAGAAATGATCTTAAATAAAGGAATGCTTTGGATAAATTTGTGACAAGATTACTGACACTAAGAACACTAGAAAAATATTAGGCAAATTGTGGAATATTTTTCTGTGATTTCTAAAATAATGAGATTCTTTTGATTTAAATTGATTATCAGTGAGGGGAAAGTCTAAATACTTTAGTTCTATTTTACAATCTACCCCTCTGCCCTTGTAGACCTAGTAATTAAGTTTCAGCTTGTCACAAATAATTCATGTATTTTATAGGTTTTCTTAAGGCTATAGTATACTCAAAAAAGACAAATAAATATATTTTAACAATATTTAAATGACATATAGCTACACAAATTTTAGTTTCTCCTTTCATCTGTCATCCTCTTAACCTGTATTTTTCTCTCTGAGTCCCATCAATATTATATCTCTTGAAAGAAAAGTACAAAGGCAAATAGAGAATGAAGAGACCAGTAGGAGATTTTGTTCCATCTTTAATGTTTCCAGTATCTAGTTAAGTTAAATACTGAAGGAAAAATCAATTACCTTCTCCTCCACTTTCAACATCAAGAATCCCAGTGTGGTTCTGTCACTTGCTGCTTCTTGTCTTAACTGAGTGGCAATAGCAGTGAGGGAGAAAAAAAAAAAAAAAAAAATTGGCGTCACCCAGCTGTAGTCTTGGCAGCCAAAAGTAAGTACCTCCTTTATACTTAATAAAAAACAAAGGTTCCAAACCTTAGATTGATTTCAATAAGACCAAACCTTCAGGCAGTATAAATGAATGTAGTTCCAAGATTCTCAGTTTGCTGAGGATAAAATTCCATGAGTTTTCACATAATGAGAAATATGAGCACATAAGTCTTGACTATTCAGGAGTCTAATAACTAGCCTGAAAACAAAGGAACATTTCATGCAAAGATTTTGAAAACTACAAAGGAAATGTGACCTCTTTACAGTTAAAGTTACATTTTGGTTTTGTGCTTTCTCTACACTTTGCATGGAGATATGAGAAACTAAAATTACTAAATGCATAAAGTACTTGAGCCAGTGCAGATTTCAGGCATATAAGCTGATCATAGAATTAAATGTTCATTAGTTGGAACATCCTTTAAATAATTTATTTGTTCCTTGCATTTGTTAGCTTGTTTGCTTGTTTGTTTGCTTGAGTCAACAAGTCTAACCTTGTACCACTGCTGCTATTACCTGGAACTGAAGTGATAGAGACTCATTAATGCAGATTAGTGTCTGAAAGTGAGCAACACTTATAGATAGCAATTCTTGTTTTCCTTTTCCAAATATTCTCTTGAGTGAAGAAAGGCCAAGGGGCTAGTTGCTAGAGGAGAATTAAGCCATCTCAAACAAACAAACAATAGGCTTAATCCTTTTTCCTCTGGTGTTTATAAAGGAGCAGATTACCCATTCTTGGAATAGATGTTCTGCTACTTTGCATTCTGATTATGGTAGCTGATGGCAACAACACAAGCACAGTCCTAAAGTTTAATAATAATGCATATTTTTATTCTTTCAGAAACAGAATGATAAATGTTCACTATATTCAGCACTTTAATCTCTGCTGAGGTGATATATTTCAGACCCAGCAGAAAGAATGCATAAATTGGAATCTCTGTACAGGGAGATTTTTATTACATGAGCATTTTATTACATGATGTAAGAAATGATACTACAGGAGTTTGGCAGGAAGTCAAAACTCATTGTACGAGATCAAATTTAAATATAGTATCATGTTTTAATCTATTTTTGCCTTTGTCAAATTGACAGTCGTCTTTTGTCTTGTAATTAAATATCAGTTTGGACCCTCAGGCCTCTGAGACAAATTGGTTGTATTCTTATATGTTAAACACTGACTTAATTCAGTTTAATTTTTTAATTCTTCTTCCTTTAATTACTTAGTAGCTCAAACTAATAACTGGTTTTGTTTCTTTAAACTTATCGTGTAGTCTTGCCAAAGCAAATTGCTATATCTGATTTCCTGTGAACACTAAGTTGCTTAGCAACTTAAATCTGCCTTATAGTTCATCTTTTTGCATGCTCTTTAATCTTTAAATTTTTATCAGGGTGTAATTTTAGTCATATATCTATATTTCTTCACATTTTTTTTTTTTTTATTCACACAATGAGCAGTTTGTTTTCCATTGAGTTTTTGGGTGAGGGTTGATGTGGGACAGGAGACAAAGCGGGAGGGGAGAGAGAGAGAGAGAGAGAGAGGGAGAGAGAATATAAAACAGACAGAGTGGGAAAGAGGAAAGAAAAGAATAAGAGAATTCATTTGTAGTATACTATTCTTGAATTTCTTAGCCTCGCAAAATCTTGTTTCTTTTTCACCTTTCATATGTATATGGCTCACATGTTTTGCTTTGTCTTCCAGGTACCAAGGCTCTTGTTTCTAACTTCAAGGAGAGGGGATTTAGTCATCTATAGTGGTTCCTGCACTATTTCATGCATAATTGGCATTCAGGCTCTGAAGACTCTTAAAACAGACCTGATTCAGAGCCTTGTGTGGCTTTATCCCCAGAGAGAAATTATCCCTTTGGGAGGTTTGTCATCTTTGGCAGGAAGAAAATGGTGTTACTATTTTGTACTTTCATTGTGTCGTGGCAGACAGGCAGTGACTTTTCAGCCAGGTCCATAGGCTAATTGTAGAAATGATGGAAAATGTCAGAATTTAAAGGAAAAAAAAATGTCTTAAAGTAAGTGACAGTTGTCACTTTGCTTATTTTCTGCTATTTTCTATAATAGGCACCAAACTATAAAGGAGCATTTGAAGGAGAATAAAGATTTGTTTCACACATGCATAATATTGAAAGGAAATGAGCTTTAAATATTGGTGTACATTCCTTCAGAATGTAATTACCCTATATTACCCTATCACTCACTCTTCTTCATCATGGGCTAAAAATAATTTCTCCAGAAACCCTCCGTTCTTCCATACCCACTCTCATAAATGTACACTCAGAGGTGCATTGCTTACAAATCAGGAAAACAAGTGTGGACAGGGAGAGTGAGTGCCCATTAATTTTGTGCTTTCTTTTTGAGAACAACTGCTTCAACCCAGCTATTATTTGTCTCAGGCATGAAAGCAATCCTCAAGCTTAAAACTGTGAACTGTTAGTTTCAACTTTATTTATTTATTTATTAGTTTGGGGCTCAGATTTAAATAAGGCAGTGACAATGCTTGTTTAATGAACACTAAATTAATTTTAGATTTTGTTTATGGAATTCTGAGGGGTTTCTTTGGACATCTATATTTTTCCACCCTGCTTTTTTTCATTTCTTTTTAGAAGCTCTGCAATATATAACTAAGGATTTTTCGGTCAGGTTTCATTTCTTCTGGATCTCTGCATTTGCAAAATTTCTATCATTTTTTAAATGAATGGTACATGAAAGTGTCTTTTTCTATGTTCATTGAAGCAGAATGGTTTCGTCCAGTGCAAATATCACCTATCTTGATAGCTGCATATGCATATTAGCAGTCTCAGTCCTCTTCCAAACTGCTCTCCTGGTGATTTGAGTGAGTAACCTAAAGAGAAGTGTGTGGCCATATATGCCTGTAAACAGGTCTGTCAACATCGAACCACGTGGTTTCCCCCAGCCCCCATCATCATCTTCCTTTCCTGGTTGTTTACAATTATCCTCATCCAGGGTGTCCAAAACCACTTGAAGAAACCATCCGTCTGCCATTATCTGAGAAGTAAAACCTAATATCCATACACTGGAGCTATATTTGGATGCTCCCAAGTGTTTAATTCTTTGAGCACCAGAAAAGAGGTCTGGTTCCAGTTATAAATAGGAAGAGTACTTTCTTCCCTACTTTAAGCCATACCATGTCCCTGGACCTCTAAATCTCTTTGTGCTGGACACTCACAATGTGAACACAATGGTTCATCAATGTTTCCCCCAAATTCCTTGTGGCCTGTGTAAGGACAGTTACCAACACCTTACTGAACCCAGCTTCTATATCACTGAGACTTCTTATTCCATTCTACCTAATACTACAAAAGCTCCTGTGCCTTCATTTCTTCATTTGAAATTAAGAAATTCTGGGACTTGTGTATTCAATAGGGGTGAGGGGAAGGGTGTTTCCTATTTGTAGCAGCCCGCCAAAACCATGCCTAATACAGGGGCATATCTATTTTTTGTAAATGGAATTAATCTCCAAAAGAGCTCAGGATTGTGAGATATAAAATGTAATCCCCAAGGCAGTTTGGCTTTTCTGCTTGGTGATGACCTGTTACAGCAGTGAGTGATGAAACTTGCTTCTGGCAATGGAATTTAGGTCAGTTGGAAGGGTCTGTCCTCTCTCCATTATAGAGGGATACATTCCAGAAGAAATTAGCTGCAGTTGGTATATCAACTTTCTAAAACTGCTTCCTCTCACCAGTGAGGATATTCTTTGATACAGGTTATATTTCTCTCTTATACTTTCTGCCAAATCTTTTCTGGGCTAAGATATTGTACACTGTTTTTACCTTTTAGGAAAGACTTACCAATCAGACAAGGAAGGTTCCAGAAAAAGTCAGTTGCCAAGAAAAATCAGTGAAATTCTTGGGTGGATATTTGGCATCGAAGCTAAGAAAATCTCATTTTTTTAAAAGTTTTAGTGTTTTTCTTTCTTTTTTTTTTTCTTTTAAAGAATCTCTACTGATAGAGAGCCAGCTAGTGAATGGATATGGATTAGAAAAAATAATCACTCAAACTGATATGTTCCCAACACTCTTCAAAAGTGGACCCATACAAAGAATATCCTTTGGTTCATTATAGCTGTCACTGCATAGAGTGCCTGGCACTCTCTGAAATGTCACCCTGCCTCTACATGACCTGATATGCAGGAGATATCCTTTTAAAAAGCTACCCCATGGGTGACTGTTAGGCTTGATTTTTTACAATTGTTTCCCAGCAGCTCATTGCTTTATCACATCATTTGATGTTGCAGTACAGTGTATCTTTCAAATATTTATTCTGAAACCTAGCTTCAATTACCCTACTTTAACTTACTGGATAATGGGGGAAATCTTGAACCTGGGTATATTATTAATATGGCACAAGAAATATTTCATTTGGCATTCTTGTTTCTGTCTAGAAACTCATGATGGAAAACCTGACCTGGCAATTTCATGTTAGATATTAGTTACATAAGATACAAATTTAACAGTAGGAAATAAAATGTTTTATTCACATAGCTCTTCAAAAGATGTCCAGTTTTTGGTCTAGCTTGTTTGTACATTGCCGTCCTTGTTTTCATGCTTCTTGATATGGGTATGTTGTACTCTACATTGCAGGCTGTGTACAAGATAATCTGCTCTAGTATGGGAAAAGTACCAGAAATTTTATTTCTGTTTATTTTCATCCCATCTTATTTTAAAATTGATTTTATGTATATTTTATAATATTTATAAAGAATAAAAAAGGTAGTGTGTGTTTATTTTATAAGTTAAATATGCATATGTGGGTAGTGTGTGCAAACTTTTTTTTTTTTACTATGAATGTGTAATCAAAAAAGGTAAGAAACATAATTGATGGCAATCTTTCAAAACTGTTTTTCTAAGTGATGTGTTGATAAATGTACAGCATTCCTGTGATGCAAGAAGATATATAGTATCAGTTTTGTGGAGCATGACTTGAATTTTTTTCTTAAAAAGTACATGTTGGGGAAAGGTTCATATAATTTAACTAAAAAACAACATTCCAGAATCTTGTGTACATTTTTAGGTTAGGTCTATTTAGCAGTGTTCCCAAATAACCAACTTAGGAACACAGGTAGTAGTGTTTTTTCCAGTTGAAAGAGTGTTGCAAAGATTGAAAAGTGGGAAGACAGAAGAAAGCAAGGACAGGTGTTCATGTTAATTAAAACTGTTTAATCTGTGTCTTGATTATAAGTAGTGGTTGATGCATTGGAAACTGGCAAACAATGTGCACAAATCCCATTCCTGAGAGGTCTAATTATTTTTAAAGAAGTTTAATAATTCTGAGTATACTGTCAGTCAGAAGTCATATTCGTTCAGTTAACCTCTGGTGGTGATTTGTTTAAAATAGCCAAAGGACCTTACCATGTTGCATTATTTCAAAATATATACAAAGATTCAGTGAACCAAAACTTTACTTCTCTTTCAACTGCCATATTGCAAATCCATCATGTATTTCTTTTATTTTTTTTTAAGAGATAAAGATAGATCCATTAATTCAATGTGACCCTAGGAGTGAAATTAAACTACCATTTTCACAACCAACAACAAAAACCCATGGGGTCAATTATAAGTTATTGGTCTGCTTTGTTGATTGTATCTTCTAAAGTGTAAAGTACAGTATATCATTTGCCAATATTCAGTTATAATTAAATTTTTCAGCATGTGAGCATCTACTAATTAGGAGAAAAATGCAAATTTGCCTTATCTCTAACAGAATAAATCAAATTAAAGAATGAACTTACAAAAAACTATAATTTTAGAATAGCATCTTAAAACTCTCATG
Organism: Stenella coeruleoalba; assembly: GCF_951394435.1. Classification (NCBI taxonomy): domain Eukaryota; kingdom Metazoa; phylum Chordata; class Mammalia; order Artiodactyla; family Delphinidae; genus Stenella; species Stenella coeruleoalba. The sequence goes on along the minus strand of NC_137150.1, from coordinate 106,846,384 downwards.
TTATGTGATTATAAAAATGACTAAATATAACAGAAAAATTATGAAATTAATATAAAACATTTTTTGCAGTTACATTTTAGCTACAATAATTCTCATGGACAGACTAACATTGTAAAAAGTTTTTGAAAAGATTATGTAACACAGAGTTAAATAATGAAAATACAGCTTTAAAAATAGTTAATTATGTGTAAAGACTATTGTTACTTTAACTAGTGGTTAGGATGTATATTTTTTCTTAATGATCAGCACATCACAAATCTGGGGGAGAATTTTTCCATGAGCCTTAAAATATCTTAACAATTACCCACAACAGTAAGCAATAGTTTAATATATACCCCCAAAATAAGAAATGAGGTATCCTGCAGATTAATTTTTATAACATGGAGTCAATTAAATAGATATTAAATAAACTCCATGTTATGTAACATCAAAAAAGATTTAGCAACATATTCCAGAAGATAGCTTTTCTTTTTATATCATATTCCCTCATGCAATAAATCCTGTCCAATTTCCTGTCATCATATACCTTGGCTCCAGCCCTTTTTCATTATTTCTATCACCAGAGACACTGCATTTGCTTCTGTTGTAGAGCAATGATGTCCTTGTTGGCCATTCTTTCACCATAGTATTGTCCTTTGTGACCTACCAATTTTTCATATGCTGAGCACGCACACACACAAATCATTATTCTAATGAGAAGATAATCAGTTTTCTACTCTTGCTTTATAAGCTACTGTGGGTCTCATATGTCTTCAAATGGAAATTGCAGTACAAATCCTAATGGTGGGTTCTATGACTATAGTCATAGGTAATAAAGCCTCTCTGACAATGGAAATTATGATAAAGGGTTCCCAAAGGTTATTTCAATTTACTATTGGTATTTTCAATAAGGGGTAACTCTCATAGAAATTTATATGATTCTCTTTTTAAAAAACTGAAACAAAATCAAGGAGCAAGAGTTTGCAAAGAGGGTACTGTGTTGGGAAAGAAAATTACAAAAGGGAGTAAAATGTATTAAATATACAGTGTATGCTAGAAACAATGCTAATATTTTTATATAAATTATTAAATCTTCACAAATGGTTTTAAAATTAACATTTCTTGTTTTCATACAAGAAAAAGAAACTGAGGCTAAAGATCATAAAACGCTTTACTCAATGGTTTAATTCAACTCCTATGTTCAGTTCTTATAAACTAATCTATATATAATCACTCATAACTCAGCCATGACCACCTTTGCATTATCAAGAAGACTATGACATACAAATTAAATTCTGAGACAAGTGAGAATATACAAAGTCTATTACCATCTTTTGACTCATGTACATCTTCTATAACACTTTTTGGACATATATCGTATGCTAAGCACCATGAAATGTACCCGCAGGAAAAATAAAAATTCAAAGTATTTTTGGAGGCATAGTTCAGAGTCAGTGTTCTAAGTGATGAAAGGGTGCATAGAGAAGAGGTTATTGGTTTGCAAAGAAGGATATCTTGTTATAGGCAATAGGAGAGGGATTTGATTTGGTTTATAAATAGATAAATTTTGGCATCTATCTTGAATGATGAGTATGAGTTTGTGGGCAAATGGGATGGAAGAAGTTACTCTAGATAGATGAAAACATGTTTTTAAGAGATTGCATAGAATGCCTAAAACTGTACATGTACATAGGGAATTTAAGTATGAAAAGTGGGCAAAGACAAGATTTCTCAGAGCTTATAGTTCATGGTAAGGAGTTTGGACTACACAGAGATAAAATGATAGTAGTAGAAACTGAGAAAGACTATCCAGGAAGCAGAAATAAAATGCCATAGCAAGGATCAAGCTTGAGAAAACAAAGTGCTTGAGAAAACAAAGTCAGGTTAACTGTTGCAATAATCAAGATAAGTTGCCCTTTAGAATTTGAATTGGGACAACTGCCATACAGATAGAGAAGCAGAACTCAGAAGTTCTCAAGATAAAGTTAGGAGGTATGATTAAGAAGACTTCATGACCAGTTACATGGTGTGAGGACGAGGCAATTGTTGATGGAGCACCCCCAAGATTCCCAAGATGCACAAGAGAGGGTGATGAGTTCCAGTTGGGTGTAGCTGAGTTTGAGATTCTGTGAAACATAAAAAGAGATAACAAGTAACAGCCACATATGTGGTCTAAAATATGGTCTAGATTGGAAAGAAAATTCAGAATCTGCAATGATAGTTAAGTTTTAGTCATAAAGAAAGCCAGCAGGAAGGAGTATTGCAAAGGAAACCAGGAAGGAAAAGATGGCCAAAAGTTGAATTTATGGAAATTCAGCATTTAAGAGTCATTAGGAAAACACAGTAGATAGCAGGAAGAGAACCACATAGTCTCAATGAGAATGAAGTAAAGAATGGGAAATGTTACAGGGAGAAGGAAGTGGTTCATTGTGTTAAATAGTACAGTGGTTCATTATTATGAAGATAATGGATAAGTGGTTCATTGATTTTGGCATTTAGATCATTGAAGACCTTAGTGGGAACAGTTTCAGTGAAAGTAGTAAGAATGTAAGTTATCTGTTCTGGGCCTCCTCAACTGAAAAAGAAAAGTGGTAGGGCAATGAGGATAATCTTTTTCAAGGACTTGAGTGTAAGAATTGATAAAGATAATTTGATTTATATGGGTTACATGTTTAATGTTTTCTTTTTCTGTCTCCTCGAGATCTGAATGTATTATTAAAAAGTCTGCATAGAATCTATATTTAGATTGGAGAAATGACTTTTAAAAAGATAAATATTGACACCTAGATGATGTAGTGTTCAGTTTTTCCTGAAAACGAATGATAGGGTGAACATTAGGTAGATACTTAAATACTCATCTAACTTTTTCAGTAACATAATTTCAGTGATATAATATTCACTTTTTCCCCACAATACTCTTGCATTTTAAAAATGCCATTTAGACAGCAAGTTTCTATAATATAGTTTTGCTTTGCCACTATGTCATCTTAAACTATTATATATCTTCTAAATAAAAATGTTTTCTTTCTATCTTCTAATTTAAAAAGTATATCATAAGCTTCTAATGTATATAAAATATATTCACATATTGTAACATACATATAATGTTAAAAATATGAGCAATCTTCAATAGCAGAGAGTTGAAAGTGACATGCCGTAAGAATCAGAAATTCTAGGATTTGAATCCTTATTAGTCAAAGAATTAGCATCTAAATCTTTATCAGGTTACTTATCCTCAGTTTCCTCGTATGAAAATAGGGAATTAATTTCAAATATACTTGTGATGATTAAATAAAATAATTTATGTAAAACCTTTGCACAGTTTCTAAAATATATGTTCACCCTTTCAAAATTTTCTATCCCAGCAGAGTACCTGAATTCTAAACAACTGCTCCTAATCGTTTTTTCCCCAAAACAAAAATCTTTTCTTTTAAAGGAATAGGCTAAGGATAAATGTTGCTTAAAGAGCCTTAGGGAATTTAATTTTTAGAATTTCCAATGCTTGACAAAGTATACATTTCATAGTAAGAAAAATTATTTTTAAAATGACTCCCATAAAATATTTTTGTACAACTAAATATTTTATATAGTAAAACCCTAGAATAATCTTAAAGCAGTGCTGCCCAATATTTTTCACATGAGAACAAACATAGAAAATATTATTCTTTTTAATTTTTATCTATACTGGCTAATACTACAGGGAAATGAGCTATCTATGAGTATTGGTAAAACACTTTTTCACCTTCATGTCAAATATTATGATAAAAAATTCTAAAAAGACATTGGGGAAGATAATATATATTGAATTTGTTTAAAATTCCAAACAAAATGTTTGCTTTCAGATTTCAAGTTTCTTATCCAATGAAAATCTAATATTAAATATTCAAAATATTGATGAATCACTGATTTCCAGAACTTGAATTTGGCGTTAGGACTGTAATTCTGAAGTTATCTCAGACACCACAAAAACAACACATCAGCAGCAAATGGAGAACATTTTGTTTGAAGACAAAGATTCAGGGCTTCCGCATTTAATAGGAATCCCCAATTGACCTCTCCCTCTCCCCACTAGCCATACGTAGGGTTGGCCTGCCTCCTTCTTGACCACTGAAAGAGTGGTATTCTTCAGTCACTCCACCAGTCCTGTTAGGAATCAGTGTACTCCATGGAGGGTTCCTGAGGCAGATGTTGAGGAAATAGAGCATCTCCCAGGCCAATGCCCAGGTAGGAGGCTCAAACTGCCTTTGCAACAGTGAGCCAGGGGATCAACCTCTTCAAGGACACCTGCACCCTACATGCAGAACATAGATGGGCAGGTCTGAACTAGAGTAAATAGGAAATATTGATACAATGAAATAAATAAAAATATATCCAAAGGAATAAAACTCTGGAAAATTATCAATACTTCAAAATTCGGCATGGACTAAAATGGAATGCAGTTTGAGGATTTCCCCATGACTTATTATAATAAATAAGCAATAATTTACAGAGAGTTCTACAGTTTTCAAAGCACATTTTATCTCATTAAATACTAAAAACAAAGCCCATTCAGTAGGAAAGATGGTATTATAAGAATTTTAAAGTTGAGGAAATGGGGAAGTGAGAGATCTAGAAATTAAATGACTTGCCCAAACGTTAAAAAGGCCTGTAGGGGGGCTTCCCTGGTGGCGCAGTGGTTGAGTCTACCTGCCGATGCAGGGGACACGGGCTCGTGCCCCGGTCCGGGAAGATCTCACATGCCGCGGAGCGGCTGGGCCCGTGAGCCATGGCCGCTGAGCCTGCGCGTCCGGAGCCTGTGCTCCGCAGCGTGAGAGGCCACAACAGTGAGAGGCCCGCGTACCGTAAAAAATAAATAAATAAAAATAAATAAAGATGAAAGGCCTGTAGGTAGCAGACACATTGCTAGAATCCAGTTAATCTCAGTTATTCTAGCTAATTATGGAAAATTCTACCATGAACTATATCTGCACACAATTTTATGTTCTTGAAAATTTAGTAATGAGGTATTCAAATTGTGGAAACTATGTTAAATTGTCCTTTCTCACTCTTCTCTCATATACTTTAAAAATTATGACTGTGATGCATAATTGCTGTCTAAAGAGAAAGGACAAGAAGCTTTGAGTTCTTAAGTTACATATTCCAGGCACACATGACGAAGGGGGCAGGGATAAGTCCCTTTCTCATGTCAGTTTAGACTTGGCATGAGGGAGTATACAAGGACTGTCAGAATTCACTCAACTGCTGCAGAAAGCCTGCCAGCGTGCTTCATGCTATTCTTAAAGGAATGAGCAAAAAAAGTTCCAGGTCTTTCCCAAGGTTTTATGGAGACTAGCCAGAGTTCTGGGATTCAGAATGGGTTGATGATTTTCTCATCTGTCACTTGAGCTGCCCTGACATTCAGAAACTTTGTACAAGTCCTTCTAGGTGTAAATTTAAGGTCATTAAATGACTCTAAATATAGTTTGAAAAAATTAAGGCCTGCCTCATATTACTGCCCCCAAAATAATGGCTGGGGGCATATGAAGGCTTTTCAACTATATCTATTAGAACAGAGATCTTCACTAGTTAAGTGTAGATTGCTTCTTTTTTTTTCCCCCCTCCCCATAAATACTTTGTAATTTTATTAAATGTAGACATTTTCAGATATATGCATATAGGCCTTTAGATGGAGTAGGGAAGAGTTGCTAGTTTAACTTATCGCTAGAGATATTTCAGAAATCTCTTTTTATCAAGGTCAAAACTGTTCCCACAGTTATAGCTAACTGAAATGAATATTCAAGATCCCATGTTTTTGAGGGCTGGGTTGCTGGTAGTTTGGCAGCATTTTAAGAAGACTTCTGATGGAAGAAATGTTGATATCACTACCAATGATTTTTTTAAAGTGTCAATATGCATCTAAAATACTCCAAAATAACACTCATCCTCCTATGAAAGCAAAGTGGGTGGACATGTCCTCCACATTTCCATAACTAACCATCAGTCTCTCCTTGAGGCAAACATAAATCATTTTTTAAATTTATTTCTCTTCCAGAGTGTCTGTAATATTTGTTTTAATTAGATCTCATCATTAAATTCATAATGAAAACAGGTAGTTGGGACTGGGAAGTAAAACTAATACAGTCAGCCCTTGGTATCCACGGGCCGACAGATATCAAAATTTGTGGATGTTCAAGTCCCTTATGTAGAATGGCTTAGTGCACATATCAGCATATATGGAGGGCTGACTGTAAATTATTTCTGTGCGATAGCTGGGATACAAATTCCCCTTGAAGATCCTACAGATGAAGGGAATTTTTCTTCTAATTACACCATTTGCTTCCCAGAGCCTAAATTTGCCTGATGGGATAATGAAGAGGGTAAATACACCACTGAAGCTAAGGTCATATATGAATTGAGGAAAATCTTTGATAACATGGTTGAGTCTGTGGAAAGTATCCAACTCTTCTCTATCCAATAAGCATTGATTTACATCAAATATATTAATGACTTAAACTTTTACCCTGCCCTACAGAACAATAGGGTTTTGTACAGGAGCTCCATAAATATTTATGTGACAAAATTTCCTTGAATTCCTAATTTATATAACTTGTAATTTAAAAACCATTCTACTTCTAAAACATGTATTTCCATTAGTTCAGATTTGCAAAATGTTTATGTTACGTAGTATATACAGTAAATGTCTTTTATATTGCAAAAAACATTACATTTCTCAGATGTGAAAAATGAATTAGTCCTGCACTGTAAGTGGTGACAAATTTTCTTGTTTGTTGTAATTTCAATGAATAGCTACAGTAAGCTTCCTTGGCACAACTCAGAATAGCTCATATGGCTCTGAATGCAAAAACTTCAGTTGTTGTGAAGAGACCAGTACCGTATTAAGGAAATGAAATCACAATTTTAAGATTCTGGAAGACAAATACTGGTATCAAGAATTTTCCAGTAGGATGCCAATATGGTTCAAAATTACTCATGATATAAAAAGGTTTTGCCATGCTAACAAAAATGATTTAATTATATAATTAAAGCTAAACTTTTTAGAGCTAAATCAAAAGTTTGGAATTATTATAAGCTCAAAAGTAGTTAATTACATCACAAGACTATCAAAATATTAATGGGAAATTTGGGTGAATACAAGTATAATATCTTGTCAACAAAAGGTGAAAATGTTATTGTTCTCTTTGGCCTGTCCCTGTAGTCTGGAGACTGTGTTAAAAATTATCTTGACAAAATTATATGATAGCACATACAGACAAAGTTTCCAAGCAGTCAAAGGAAAGCACACCTGACAAATTCATTGTAAGAACTAGAATAAGTTAGGAGAAGATAAAATTTGTGATGACCAACGTCATGTTTTTCAAACAATAAAGGGCTTTATTGTGAAAAACAGATGAATCTCATTCCAAAAGATGATTGTTGGGCAAATAAGGCAAAGCAACATTATCTAAAGAAGATTGTAGAAATTAGATTTGTTCTTCAAATGAAAAGGCCATTCTAGGTATCGTGAATTCCCAATCTATGGAGGGGATAAAGAAGAATTTGGAATCAGATAATTGTTTGTAGAAGAAATGATTCAGATATTGGTTTAAAGTAGATGAACTTAAATGTCCCTTCTTACACTGAAGTTCTCTATGTAAAACTTTTTATAAATATGTCTTTACCATCTGGAATGGCTGCCACCCTCATGTTTAATTGGGACAGCCAATCAAATTCCAAGGTCTCTTTTCAGATGGAAATGTTTTTAGTAAATTGAATTTCTTATTTTAACAGAACAGATTCCTGTAGTCCTCATGATTGCAATAAACCTTCTGTGATATTTCTTCTGTTAAAAGAGCTAAGTAATTTCAAGATGCTTATCTAATTATCACACTAATCATCTACTGTAAGAAGAGTATAGTTTAATTTGTTGTTGTCAGTATTTACTGAGAACCTATTATGTATAAGGCAGATATAACAAAGATTATTTGAGTTCAGAACAGTGCCATAAAGGTGCAAGAAGGAAAAAATAAATAAAGAAAAAGGAAGAATGAAAGAAAAGAAACAAAGCTTATCTCATCAGAAAATGAAGAAAAGCTTCATGAGGGGATGACAAGGGAGATGATATTTAAAATAAGTATGAGAGATGGAAATTATTTGAATTTGCAGAGACAGAGGAAACAATCCAAGTATAGGAAACAGCTGGAGGAATTGGAAAGGAGGAAAATATAAAGCACATAGTAAGTTGGGACTTCAATAAACTGAAAAACAACTCTGGAGATGTGATTGTAGGATCTCAGATGTGGCTTTGTTAAGGCTTAGACATTTTGTACTTAATTCCACAGGCAACAAGGAATGATTAAGGGCTTTGAGTAGATGTGCCATAGGATTACCCTTAGAAAGGTTAATTTTATGAATTATGTGGCATGGATTAAAAGGGGGGAAATCCTGTCTTCAGAATAACCAGTTATGAGCTTACTAAAATTATCTAAGAATTTTGAAAAGGTGGTGCTAGTTGGAAAAGAGAAATGTATTTTTTGTTCTTAAGTCATGTTTGGAAACCCTGGAATGCTCTTGGTTAGAAAAGATGCCACTAGAAGAGCTCTTGTAACCATTTTGGCCACCAGATGTACAGAAACGAACTTTATCTTTTGAAGCATGTACAAATACTCTTGGTGATAAATGACACTTGATTGGAAACACTACTTAAAAACAAAACAATTGCTTCTCTTTGTGATGCTTGATGTGCTTGAGTAAATAACCCCAAGTCTATATTGATCTTGAGAAAGAAATATTTATTAAATATTTGAGAGGCTTCACTGGCATGAAAAAATGATTATGACTACCACTGCAAGTGGTGGATGTGGACCCATAAATAGAATATTTAATGTACTTAATATCAAGTGCTGAAAGGGTTTTCATTTTGTCCCTAGTGCATTGAAAGTGTTTTAAACTATAGCATTTGATGGGTCCTGTCACTGTACTTCTGCCATGACCCCACGGGACCATCATTCTGTTCATCTCTTTCAGTGCATTCTTACTTATAATAATGAACTAAAAGGCAAGCAGAGCCATCCAAGGTTTGGATAAATAAGAAAGAACCATGTAGTCTTAAAACTGAGAGTTCAATTGACTGTTCATAGAACTGTTTAAAAACTAGTATATGACAACATGTTTTAGGGCTTAATCACGGCATATGGATCAAGGACACAAAACTATTCATGTGGCATGCTTGTTATTCTAAAGCAGTCCTTGGAAACTTTCCTTTCCAAGTCATGAAAAATCTGTTTTCAGACATATCATCAAGTTAATAAAATGAAATTGCATGCACGCCTTACTTTACTCCCATCATCATCCACATTATTAGGAAGTGAGTGTCATCATCAAGTAGGATTTATTAAAAGCTCGCATGCACTAAGTGCTTTCATTTTAAATTCAAGTGAGGATTCCCTTACATATTTTACATGCAAATTTTGAAAGTATGTCTATTCTTGAGTTTTTATGACAGTTTTTAGAGTCTGATGTAATTTCTGAATTATTTGCTCCTTATAATTGGGTGTCCATTGTAGCAGACTAGCCAAACTTCTTCCATTGCAGACAGCTGCTTGTCTTCTACTAGCTTTTTTTTTCTATTTAAGAAATAATTTTAATAGGTGTTACAGTTAATGACACTACAGGATAGTGTGATATGTTTCTGTTACCTGCTAGTCAAAGTGAGATCCATGGGCCACATTTTGAGTAGCACTGGCATCACCTGGAAGCTTGTTAAGATGCAGCATCTCAGGCCCTAGCCCAGAGCTACTGAATCTGAAGCTGCATGTTAATTAGATCCCCATGTGATTCATATGCCCTGTGGTCCCGTAAGGTTTGAGAAACACCACTATATTTAGTTTGCACTGTAAACTAGTTTGAAATCAAATTTTCATAGTCAAGTTTTGTAACAATAAATAAGTTGGGTGCTCTTCTCTGCGAATATAAAATATAACCGTACAAGTATGGTGAACGTTACGTTTTTATTCGTAAGATTGCTGAACCACTCAGGTGAAAGTTATTATACAAATTAATTATTCCTTAAGTGATAGTTCCTGAGGGTAATTCTAGCACTTTCTTTTCCTAATATCCACTGATACTTTCACCTTTGCAAGGCAATTTTTTAAGTGGTGTCATCTGTTAAAGAAATGCAGTATTCATTCGTCACAAATGAGAGTGGACAGTGTGGGGCAGCAGACAGAGCACAGGATGGAAGGTGAGAAGAAATGGTTTACAATTTTAACTCTGTTTTGTGTTAGTGATGTTCTGTAAGGCAAATGAAACACTTCAGAGTCTCAGTTTCCTCGTATTTAAAATGAGGAGGTAAGTTTGAACGAGAATGTATCTAATGTTCTCAATTATAAAATTTTAAGAATAATATTCACAGTAAGAGTTTTTATTCGTGTCTAATTATAAGCGCACATTGAAATCTTGATATTACAAGGGTTTCATGGATATAAGTAGGAAAGGGCATTAAGGTTAAAGATAACGAGTTTTGGATTCAGACACGCCTGCCATTTACAGAAAGTTGTTTGGCTCTAAGCAATTTATTTTTCGTACTTAATATATCTATGGTGCTGTTGTGAGAATTAAATGAGAGAATATATGTACTATATCCCCTATATAGTGCCTTATACATAAAGGTCATTAGTAATTGGCTCTTATAATTACTTTTCATCTTCTATAACTAAGTAGTGAAATAGAACAAGTGTATTTATTGATAATGCTTTGGAGGACATTACATTTAGATATGAATGCCCACTGTTCTTCATAACATTGGTATCCACATTATATAAAGGGTTACTAATTTTAAAATGCTTTCACATCCTTAAGGATAATCCAACAGAAAATCAAATATGCCTCTAATTACAAGAGTTTTTAAACTGAATATATTCACCTGATAATGTTCTTGATCCTAGAATAGCTATTTATGGTTCTAAGTTATTTGATATTATCAGTTGACTTCTGCTGGCTGCTGAGGGAAGGGCATAAATAAAATGTATAGATCTGTGGTCTGAAATAATGACTGCTCAGTATAATCACCTGTGAAGGTTTAAAAATACCCATGCCCAGGCCATATCTGCAGAGTTTCAGAATAAATTGGTCTGGGGTAATTCGCGGGCATCAGGTTTTTAAAAGCTTCTATGTAATTCTAATATGCTACTACAGTTGAGACTCTGGAGAAGATAAGCTCTTGAATTCATTGTTGGCAAATGCTATAAATGAACAAGAATATATTGACAGATTTCTTAAACATGAAATTCAAGCCCTGCCAACAACTTATATGTGGGTATACTTATTATGCACAAACATGCTCACCCATCAAATTTAAGGCAATACTTGGTAAAATCCAAACAACATATTTTAAGTGATAAAAAACAAACCTCTAAACAACAGCAGGAAAAGTTATTTAAGGATAATTATTAATTAGAAGCACCACTCTTTGAAATGATTTGTTGTTATAGGATCTTCCTATTGGTTTATGTATTATTACAGTTCTTCATTTAAAAATGTTTTATGCCATTTTCAATCTTACACAAATTTAGGATATGCATCATGACAGTTATAAAAAGTATTAATTAAATGATTCTATTAGGATATTCTAATATTATAAATATTTTCTTTAGTTACTATTTAAATATAGAATCATATTTGCAGTTTGGATTTTTCTTCATTGTTGACATATCTTACAATGTTTATAACTGCTCATACTTAAATATTCAAAGTTGAGCAGGATACAGTTGCTTATTTACAAATAAGCAAGACAGAAAATGTACCATAGTTTGATCAAAAGAAAAGCTAGAATAAGACAGTTTTAATATTGTATATTGTGGCCACTGGTGCCTTCTAATAACAAAGAATAAAATCAGCTCCTCTCTTGCATGATTCACATCTTGTTTCTACACGACTGATGATTAGCAGGTGTCCTCAATGTGGAGCTTTTCAGTACAGTTTTTCTTAGTACATTTGAATTTTCTCCAGAAGTTTTTGTATTTTGTTCATAGTATTTTTACTGGAGAATTTTTCTTCCAACGTAGATATTAGACATTTTTCAAAAGCCTTCTGACTCTTAAGATTTAGATGGACTCAGTCCTAAATTGGTGCAGCAAATGATTCTCATGGAAACTTTGAATGTAATTATCATATTATGTCTTTGTGTATCTCTCTATCTCTCCTGTGTGGGTGGGTGTGCAATGCACATGTGTGTAATCTTTGTAAAGTAATTATTTGGTTTTAAATTTTATGAAGTGCAAAATGGTTTGTTCAGGTGATTGAACTATAAATCTATTACAGATTTAGCAGAAGAAAAAGTAAAGGTAGTTACATAAAGAGAATCTTCCTAGACCAAAGTGAAGTGAAAACAAGGGGGGCATTAATATATATGTGCACATGTGACTGTATGAGTGTACAGAGATATGTGGATGTATGTATACACACACATATGTGAATCTACTCATAATTGCATATACTCACCCAATTTTGAGATATTTTGATATGTCCATATTAACGAAGGTTTTTATTGTTGTTAAAATGGTTTTAAAATTAATATCCTTGTTTCTATCTTATATGTATAGTTAGAATTTTATTCCATTCTTAAATTTTATTAACTTGTATTTTTATATAATATTTAAAGATAACTATCAAAAACAATTAAAAAACTGCATTTTTAAAAATTCTTTTGGATTCATCTTCAAAGATAAATGGGTTTAGGATATAGAGAACAATTTATTTTTTGTCATTTTTTTCCTTAAATACTGTAATTCATTGATAAAGTATGATAAGAGATTAGGGAGTGGACAAAATAAATCAAATAAAAGCTCTATTTGATTACAAATAGAATCATGTGTTTCAGCTCTTATTTTAGATAGGCTGATTCTCATCCATAGAAAATAAATTATGAACCCATAAATATATACTTAAAAGGAGAGCCTGGGATAAAAGTCAGTTCTTTGCCTTCATATCTAACTAAGATACTTTAATTTCAGTAACTCTCTATTCCAGTCTTTCGGATTTCCTGTGTCACACTCCCAGAGATCCAGATTCAATGTGCATGATACATATTTGTACTCCTCAGGCTTTTATTGGTGCCAAAAATAAATATTGGTTTTATTCCTGCTTAAAACATCCTGAAATATGTCCGAATCATAAAAATTAAGAATAAATTTACTTTGGAGTTATCTTGTGGTAATGAAAGTATTTTGTTTAAAAACATTTATTTTAAACCTTATATGTTTTTATCCAAATCAATAACCAAAAGTAGCCATCATTTTTGTAATTCCTATTTGCTGAAATTTTAAACCAGAGATACAAATCCCAGCCTTTATGCGATAGCCAACAATGTTCATTTTTATTTAATACTGGAATCTCTTTTCATAATGTAAGAATATTTTTAAGAAAAGTAATTCTAAAATTGTAAGTTAAATAAAGGATTATTTTATTTTATTATTTGAAGAATATCTATTAAAATGCCTCTTAGGAAATATAATTTTATCATAATAAATACTTTTGTGAGTGACGAGAACATCAAATTAAACATGAAATACAATGGAAATTCCACTACATCCTGAACAATACAAGTGTGCTATTGCTACTATCATTCAACTTTTTTTTTTGGACACTCTAGTTAATGCATGAATACAATAAAAGATATAAAAGTTTTAACTATTACAAAGGAGAAGAAAAAGTATTCACCATTTGCAGATGATATAGCCTCAAAGTTCCAAGAGAATCAATGAACAAACTATTACAATTAATAAGAGAATCTTCTCTATCAAGGTGGATGGATTCAAGATCAACATCCTCAAATCAATACTGTTACTTTGTATCAATAACAACCAGTTAAAACATAATAGAAAAATAGTCCCATCCAAAATAGCAATACGTGAGAATACTTCTAACAAGGAACGCACAAAAAGAGTTACTGAGCTAAGAATGGTTACTGAAGAACTATTCATCTGTAACAATGATAACAAAGAATCACTATTAAAAATGACAGATTCTTGTTCCCAAAATGTTGCTTTAAAAATTAGTATTTCTGGGCTTCCCTGGTGGCACAGTGGTTGAGAGTCCACCTGCCGATACAGGGAACACAGGTTCGTGCCCCGGTCTGGGAATATCCCACATGCCGCGGAGCGGCTGGGCCTGTGAGCAATGGCCGCTGAGCCTGTGCGTCTGCAGTCTGTGCTCCGCAGCGTGAGAGGCCACAACAGTGAGAGGCCCGCTTACCACACACACAAAAATAAATAAATAATTAATATTTCTAAGTTAAATTATACTTCTCCACTGACTTTCATAGCAATATTAGAGATGTATTTTCGACCCTTGAACAACAGGGTTTGAACTGAGCTCGTCCACCTTCTGCATGATCCCATCCCTGGGGATGTTTGAATCTGCAGATGCCAAACAGCTATGGAGGAACTGCCCACATGGAGGCACGACTCTAAATTATTGGAGCATTTCTGACTGCACAGAAGGTCGCCCCAAGCCGCAAGTTGCCAAGGATTCTCTGTAATTTCTACCAGAAACTACATCCCTTCAGCATAGTATTTACTCTTAAAGTTCCTCTTTTAATGAAAAAAAAAAAAAATACTACCATCAATAAGAGGTTAAAATGGTCATTTCTAGTCATGGACCATGCAAGGGAGGCCATTCTATAAAGAGTTATCCTCAGCATTACAATCCATGTCAGAGATGCATATAAATAGTCTGCATATACCTCAAATAATATATATTATACCAGAACCTCATAGTAATGATACCACTGGCAATAGTAGATACACAGTCAATATCTGATTATTTAAATAAAGATGGGATATAGTTTATACATTTCTTAAAAAGTGATTCGTTTGTCATTAAAGACAAAGCAGGACAAACATCACACCAAGTTTAGATTATCCCTACCTGGTCTATTTCCTTTAGGTCTATTCAAGGATATATCTGGGTAGCAGTAGCTTATAGCTTGTGAACAAGTCATGGTTGATGGTCATGGACAAGCTAACTGAATATGAAGGAGAATTTTAATTATTGTCACTAGAGAGGGCTTCATTTACTACTTTATTCTTCCAGTCCAAATACTTCCTACATCTCAGGCACTTTGATGAAGTTGTGAAAAATAACAACAAATTTTTTGTTATATTTTTTGATTGCTTGTTTGTTGATTTTATTTTTTTGTTGATTTGCTTAGCTGCATAGTTTCTTCACTTCAGAATCTAACAGTACAAGTGATAACAATAGTGTTAAAAATATTTTGGTAGAATTTTTTTTTTCCTAAGAACACACTATAAGAAAAAAACAACCACCTTTCGAGTAGAGTAGAAAATTCCAGTCCATTACTAAGAGCTTACACACACACACACATACACATGCATGTAGGCAGATCCAGACCCATACTCCCAACACACAACTTGTTTCCAAACTTATAGTCTGTTACTATTTTAACTAAATCCTAATTTTTTCAAAGTACTGTAAAATAAATATTGTACAATCAACACTATGTTTTAATATTTTATCTTTAATTTGAGGGAGAAAGAGCTCAAAAATACTATTTTTGGTAGAGCATTGCAGACCTAAGCAAATCAAACAAACAAAAAAATACATAAATTAAAAACAGTTTGACAATTTCCCATAATCCTTTTTTGCCATTATTTAATATCACCAGCAATTAAACATGTGTTTTTAAAATCATTTCTGTATTCTTATCCTAAGTGATTTTAAATAAATAGGAAATATTCCATTTAAAATAAAGGGAAAATACTTAATAAAACTAAATAATAATTTGAAATTGTTATTTAGTTTTTAAGCAATTTTTATTTATTTTCATTTAAAAGTTCTTAATTATTTAAAAAGCTCATGAAGAGTGATTTAATGGGATAATAAATTATGAATTATAAAGGATACAAATGCACTAATTTAATATTTGAAGCTTTGAAAATATATAAATATGATGTTCTCTTATTTTTCTTTCAGTTTTTGAATACTGAACTCAGAACTTTAGGTTAAATGTGACAACTGCGGAGGATTTCTATAACATGAAAATTCAGAAAATTCTCATCCCCAATGGCAATTATACTTGTATTCATTGTGGAATTATTTTAAAATTAAATTTCAACCTACAACTAGTATCAGAAATAGAAGTTATTTAAATATATATTCATTTTTGCTCTAATTTGGTTTACTGTTGGACTATTGGTTACTATAGACTATATTGATTTAAATTGAAGCTTCATTTAGGAATTGAAGTTTCTAAAAACTCAACTTTTTAAATCTTCTGATAAGTGAATAAATACGAGGAGTTTGAATAAGTAACACAGTATCCAGGAATCTCTTGGTAATGTGATTTAAACTCCAAATATATTTACAAGCATAAACTACAATTAACTTTAATATCACACTACTAAATAATGTTCAATTTTCTGATGTAACTTTGATATTAATCAAAACTCAAACTTTAAATTTTCTTACATACCTTCTAAAGTAAAGCTAACTTACCTCTGAGTCATAGAAACATATTATATTTCTATTAAACTACAGTAAACTTTTGATGGAAATTTAATCTTCCTGATTAATAATTTAAATGATTTTCTAAATGTCTTGATTTAAGTCAAATTCACTCTAACTGGGGATATATGTTTTCCGAATTTAATCTCTGATGACCCAAAGAAACAAAATCAAAGAAAAGGTTTTAGTGTGATAATCAGCAAATGCAGCATATTTTAGAATTACAGAGCTAATGCCATGTACTAAATGTCATAGTCAAAGGCACATATGAGATGAAAAAGTCTTACTGACTACTAAACTTGTATATTTTTAAACATCCAAGTATTTGGATCATAGAACAAGATAAAGTTATGAAATTTGAATCAGGTTAGAATGAAAGAAAAGAGAACTAATAATGGTACAAACTTTCAGTGGGCTCTCTTATTTTAGTTGGCTTTAAAAAGAAATTAATCAGGTGCCTTTGGGACAAAGGGAATTGTATTTGAAGTGGACTATTTTATTAATATTTTGAAATGGAATAAAGATTTTTTTAAACTAGTCAATTATCTGAAAAATGAGAACAGGAGTTCCACCTTGACAAGCAGAATGTCTTAAAATAAATATTGAGGGTGTATTAAAACTCATTAGAAAATGCATGGAAAAAATTTCCTGTTTCACTTGACAGCTCACTCTAACACATTAGCAGCTTCCTCCTGGGTGTTGGAATTAATTCTGCCACAAATACATTTAGTACATTTCAGGTCCCCTCTCCAGAAGGTTTCTACACTTCATTCTTCAAGTTATTGATTCTTTTCTATGTCTTGTGCTGTGTAGAGAAATAGCTATTGAAGGAAAACTGATTACTTTGGATAGTTGACATAATCTGTTCAATTGTTTTGGGTACGGTTGCTTTTTTTCTCCAAGGAATTCTCAGAGAGTTTCTTTGCTTTTACTAACCTTGCTCCAGGAAGCAAATTTGTATCAATTGTTATGCATTCTGTTTCCTGTATGAAATAGAGTTGGACTAATATTGCTGCTGTCATTCATTCTCCAAAGAGTACCTTGTTTCATACCAGTAAGATTTAAGATTTTGAGATATTCTTTGAAGAAGTATGTTGGAAGAGTACATGTTCTAAAATGGACCATTTACATGATTCTGACATAGGTACTCTTTCTCTTTTTGTTTGTTTTTGCCCAAGAATGATCAAATGATCTACTTTTCCCTTGTGATCATCTATTCTTTTCCTTGATAGGATTATTTTTATTTTTGGACTTATGGTTTAATGAAGATAAATGGAATCTTACACAAAATAATAAGACTTTCAGATATTTTACCCTGAACTATAATTTGTAGTTGATAAATAGTGCTATACATATTTTCATAGGGTTTGTGATCATAGCCACAATTTTTCTTAATCTTGCCTTTTTTTTTTTTTTTTTTTGGTCTCACTTCGTTCACGAAGAGGAAGGCTATTGTTCTTTGAGAACAACGAACAGCTTCCTACCTAAGGAAACGTTAGAGAAATGATCATTTGTAGGGAGTGTTTAGGAACTGTGGCAATAACATATGTTTGATTGCTCATTGCTCAGACTAGACCCTTTCATTATATAGTTTTATTCCTCTCTCTTCCAGGTTGGCTGATTGAATAATAGTTGAGGACTACTCTCCTAGCCAGGTGGAATACAAGTTCCATTGGTTTAAATAAGATTATTTTATCAGAGTTTAATAGACAATATGCACATTTTCTCTTTACCAATATGCCTGATGCATTGTGTTTTACTAGCTGGGTAGTAAAATACTACTTACGTATACATATACATATACTTACAATACTTCAAAATACTATTTACATATCACATTATCTATAGACCATAATGAAAAGGAGATTAGGAAACTTATTCTTATTTTTAAAGACATGAAGCTTTAAAATATATTTATTTATTATACAACAATAAATTTTTATAGATAATACTAATTTTCCTTTAATTTGCAAATTAGCAAACCTTTATCATAGAAATAAATAGTACAATGATTGTTGTAATCTGAAATAATTTTATCTGATGCTTCTCTTTGAATAATTTTAATTTGGGGATTTTAAATGTATTTCATACAGATCTAATGAATGGAATCAAGTTAAAACTATATTTTATATCCTAAAATTACTATAATTTTAATCTATAGTTAGACTATTTCATTTCAAAATATATTGGGTTGATATTGTTTCATTTTAAAATTAATTAGCTCTCGATAATTGAGATTTAATTACTATTAATTAACAGTTAATCTTTTTTTAATCATTTTTCTTTCTGATCCTTAGATTTCACATTTGTAAAATAAATAGATTGAACAGAAAATCTAAACTGTACCTTCATACTCTAAATTTCCTTGATTTATTAACAGTGCTTATAAATGGTATCAAGCTCATAATTAACATTTGCCCTCCCAAAGAATAATTTCAAAGCATTTGAAGATCTAAATAAAATTTAGATCTTGCCTCTTTTTAGGGGGAGGGGAATGTTGAATGACTGAAAATGTTGAATGATTAAAAACTGACCCTATAATTGTGCTGTTGCTCATCCTTCTATTCATGAACAGGTAACCTGGGCCACAGAATGTGTATATAATCCATTCTGGCCATCTTCACAAAGGAATTATTTGCTTAACAATCAACTTCAATTGTGTTTACCACAGAAGTAGATGCAAAACTTCACTTTGGTCCAGATTTGGTTTATATAAAGAATAAATAACATTTTCCTTAAACCATAACAACAATTTATGAAGAGCCTACTCCCATGCCATGCAACATTCTAAGGGGTGGGCAAATAAGCATTAAACACTACCAGTCATGTTTGCTCTCTTGGAGGCATCAATTGAGTATGTACATGTGGATGGAGTGGGGGTGGGACTAGACAATAAACAAATAATTGTACAAGTAAACAGGTTAAAATGCTACAATACAACTTTAAAAAAACAGAAAAAAACCTAAGGATACATGGAGTCACTGGCAACCTACTTCAGATAGTGTACTCTGGGAAGTAAGGTCTGAAGAGGTGGCCTTAAACATCCCTTATTGAATGCTGGACAGTAAGGGGATAATCATTGTCCCTGAAGCATAGGTGGGAGATTAGAATAATCAGGTAAAGACCAGGCCAAAGTTTTTCTGGCTTTCTATTGCTGATAAACTGTAGCAGTTGCTCCCAAAGCTGGCTGACCATTAGACATTTGGTGGACCAAAACTAATGGATGCCCCTGCCAGAACAGAACCCTGGAATTTGTATTTTTTTTTAAATTCCCAAAGTGATATGATATGCAACCATTTTGGGAAACTATTTGGGGTTCAAACTGTTAAAAGATGTTTTGCCTTTATAACTTGGCATCACCAATCTTTTCAACCTCACCTCTTAAACACAATAAACCCCTTCCCTCCAATGCACACACACAAAAGTGATACACATATGCATGTGCCATCACTAGGCTGTTACATTCCCTACTGTATGAATTGCCATCTCAGCAAAAAACACCTTCTCCTCTTCCCCTTCTGTTCTACTCTTTCACCTCATACTACCTCACTGTTCCCCTGGTGAAATCTCATTATCCCTTCAAATTCCAGTTAATTGTTATCTCCTTTGTGATGTCTAATAAGGTGGCATATCCAATTTCTTCTTAGTAGTTTCCTCCCTTCCATTTCGTCAATGGGGTTTGGTGATCAGCCAATACACTATTACAAAATTTTTTTTAAAGAATAATATGAAAACTTAAAAATTTTTAATTCACCATTATTTACATCATCTGTTTTTTCCATTAGATGGAATGTTTCCTTGATATTTTATTTACAGTTAAGATGATCTATGGGATTTCCTACCATATGTTGACTCGTTGAATATTTTAATGTAGTAGTAACTATCTTTGTATTACTCGTCTTCAAGATAACAAGCCTATAATTCACTTTTCACTAGATTATTTTTACAGCACTGTTGTGTACAGGCTCTTCCAGTGCCTTCTGAAAATCAACCTTATATAAAGTTCAAAGTTACAGCCTAGGGTTTTCACCCAGGTCCAGTTAAGCTATGTTGGATAAATTTGTTTATTGATTTTTTTTTTCATTGATACTTAGTACTGCTTTCAAGGTAAATCCCCTTTGCAAATACTCTGTAAACTTCCTAACCTGTATTCAACTTGAGGCTTATTTTACAGACTAAGCCACTTATTCTTACATCATTTCACACTTGTTCTTTTTTGTATATCATGTTTTCTCTTATTTCCCTCATTTCCTTGAGATCTTAAAGTGCTGTGGGAAGATATGTTTTTATTTCATGGTGCTGTATTAGTGTTATTTGTATTTTTAAGATAAGGTATTAATCATTTAATTTAGGTTAGTATATAAGTAAACTTAAGAAAATTCTTGGTTACAAACCCTCTATTCCCCTTTTAATTAACATACTGGTTTTTACATATTTTAAAATTTTATTCATTGATTGCATTTATTTGGCTGAATTTTCCTAACAGTGTTTGCTGAGTTCTTATGATATTAAATATTTTATAAAAGTGTCACTTTTTAGGAAAGTGCAACTAATATTATAGTATTGCCTACAGCAGTTTCAAAGCCATGTGTACTAATTAATGTGTGTGTGCATGCATGTGTGTATGTGTGTGTTTGTATGTGTATTAAATATTCTGGGTCCAAAGATACTTTTCAGGGAGGAACAAAAAACTGTTGGCTTTTGATTATAATGTGAAACATTGCCTTCCTAATCTATTTTTTGTTGGAGTTTTAACAGGAACTATTATTTCATTTATGCTTGGAAGTTTATAGCATATATTCATGATTCTCTGTTTTTGAGAAAAAACATGTAAAGAGAGGGAGTCTCTTAGTGGTTTTACCCAAAGAAGTAGGAACAGTGTGATATCTGGCAGCAATGTGAGCCATTATATTTTATTTTACTATTATTACCTCTATGGAAGCATCATTAATGCCCAATCACAAGAGAGTCTTCTTTCTTTTGTTTTGCCTCTGCAAGCTTGTCAATGGAGTTCCATTTTCATTTGCCATCTCTTTTAGGTGTTTGTGTCAAATAATTATTTTCCATCTAGGGAAACCAGTTTCTGCACTGGGGACAGAATTCATCTAAGCTGCCCTTTATTTTTGAAATACTCATTGTTTTTTTCCTTAAGAAATTCAGTTACTGTAATTTTCAATAAAGTGAGAAGTAAATAAAATTTATGTGGGCTATCTTTCTACACAAGGTGTTGTGACATGCTTAGGGACTATTACCAAGTGTCCCCCTCAGATGTGTGTGTATGTGTGTGTGAATGTGTTTATTTTTCTTTTGTTTGGGGAGTGGAGTGGAGGGAGGATAGTTGGATCAGGTCAGCAAACTCCCAAAGGAAAACATTGTAAAAGCTCAAAGAAGTAAAATATTTTTTTCCTACATACTGTTTTTAGAATATACTTTAGAGAATCATTGTCATGGTTAGATATTGAGCAAGGCTTCAATTGTAAAGTTTTCCTGGCAACTTTAACGATGGAAAAATTGTTTTGGGAACATCTGTTTATACATTGATTCCCTCCCTAAAGAAAACAAAGCTAATCTTCATCACTTTTTCTATCCATCAGTCAATCTATCCCACCATACATCCATCTATCGTCTCTCCAACCAAGGGTCAGGAAATGCACACTTATGAGCTGAAAGAACTGGGAGAGGACAGCAGTAGCAGGACTGTACTCCAGATACACAAAGCTGGAACTTTGTAAGGGATAGGATCAGTCCATATTGCTTGGAGAGCCCCATTCATTAAGTTAGATTACAAGATTGAAATTTAAACTGAAACACAAAGTTAGGCTTAGAACACTGAGGAAATAATAAATAATCCCAATTGCCTATTTAGTCAGAAAACACATTGAGAATATTTCTCACCAATAGTTCCTCTGGCATTACGTGATCTAACTTAGTCCTGTCTATAATTGTCCACACAATCTCTGATGTAATGGAGGCTCAGGAACCATTTGTACAAGAATTCAGAGTAAAGTGATTTCCTAATCACGAATATTCAAAATAGAACATCTACAAAATTCAGGATACATGCTTCAATTAAGTTTTGTTTTTGTAAGTAGCATTTGTTGAAAGTTCTCGTCATATGGAGACTTTAACTTAACAACATTATTTTCTGAGGATTGTCCTATGGTAATGAATTAGTCACTTTCATGTGAGCTAGACTCAAACCAGTGATTTGGAGTAATAGAATCTTTGTCTCATCAATCTCACGAACCATTTAGTCCCCATTTCTAAAACAGTTTTAAGTCTATTTCTAAATGTATATTCTATCTTTATATTATGCCAATCAAATATGCTCTCAAAGGAAAGCTGAGTGAATGGCTCAATTATGCCCATTGATGCCTTTCCCCTCAATTTCAGGACCAGTGCTTCTGAATTACTGTGGGCAAAACTTGGATGATCTCCATGGGGAAGAATAATGGAGGAGAGAAAAAATAAAAATGAGACAATAGATTTAGAATTCAGTGTTTTAGCTTGAATCTTTGTTCCCTTGACTGTTATGGAGTTATATTCATTTGTGATTTGCCTACAATTTTAGGACATTGCATTTGTTTTATTTGTTCATTTTTTAAAAAATTCCTGTCTGCCAAAAATTCACATTTTTGCCAAAGAAGTACACAGATACTTTTGCATAATGTATATGTATAATTATAAATATGTGATATGGTGAATTCACCCAAATCTTGTGTAATGAAGTCAAGACCCTCTTTTAAGTACAAGTTAACCACGGATTTTTTGTTTTTAACTTGTTTTAAGCTTTCCTAGCAAGACCCAAAATTTCCTTTGATGATAATTTTTTGGCAAGAATTGGAAAATCAGTCCTAAATTAGAATATTTGCTTTTATTTTTTATCTTCACTATTTGTAATTAACTCTGTATTTACTACCTATAAATATCAATTATTCCAAAGAAATAGCTATCAATCATACCTAGGATGAATTACGGCTCTGTGAAGTGTAGGAGTAAAAAGGTTACTAATGTGTGAGCTACATATCATTTTTCTTAATGACCAGACATGACATAACCATTAGTACCATTTTAATTTTTTTGAGTATGAGTTTATCTGAATAAACTTATGTGATTATCCTAAACTTGATTATGGTTGCTATAACCTGGGCTGTATTGCTTTTGCTAGGACTTGAGTTTTTACCGTCACCTTTTTTGGGGGGCAAGTTTAGTAATTTCATTCTCCTCTGATATTAGTATTCTAATGCAATCATATGTTGGCCATTGTTTTCTGTTTAATTTCAAAATTATTGACTTTGCATTTTGGATAAGCAGAATTTTTTTAACTATTTTATTGTACATAAATGATAAGAGCATGTTAAATACTGACATTTTACTATATTTTTCATTATGCACCCTATCTGATTTTATCTACTGGCACTCTTCTTTTCTTTCCCCAGCTAAGCAGTGCCCTTTATCTCAAAATGTGGAGATAGTGTGGACTCAAATTATTGATTTTTCAACGTATGTCCAAATGTTTGAATGTGAAATGTGAACAAACTGGAGAAAAATTCATGTGAATTTCTCTTTTATTCATTTAACACAAATTTCCAAAATATGCAGCATCACTGTACTTCGTAAAAATTTATTTTTATGGAAAGACCAGATTCTATTTCTCTAGGTTATCCAGAGAAAATGGGAAAATTAGTTTCATCTGTTAACTTTTAAATACTTCAACTCAAGGAAAAATAAATTCTAGATTACCTTTTTTAAAGTTTTCAGTTTTCAAATTAAATTTTATTTCTGTACAAGTAGGAAACAGTCTTTTTCACTATAACCTAAACTGTAAATTGAAGTACGGTTAAGTAAAAAAAAGAAATGAAGTGTATTACTTCTTGCAACTGATAGTAAATGCCAAAGACTAATACTCAAAAGTTGTGGTTTAGAAAGGAAATGTAATTTAATTCAGAATGTCTTGAATAGATATATGAACCACAGCATCATAAATCGTTTGTTTTCAAAAGAAGTAGAAGTAGAACTGTCCTTTAAAGCTAACATCTGGAAGTTTGCCAGCAATTCTTGGACTAAATAAACCTGCAGCTGGCTTATTTTGACAATTTCCTTATTATAAGTTTTCTTGTGATAGCACCATTGCATAATAGTTAATAACAACATAGATTGAGTCATAGGACCTTGATTCTAATCCTGACCCTTCCACTTAATAGTCATGTTCAGCAAGCTATTTAGGAGCTCTGTGCCTCAGTTTCTCCATGGATAAATAAAATGTGACACTTTTAGTTCAACTTCATAAGTTTTCTATTTGTTAGTATTTTTTTAAATATTTCCAGTATCTTGTACAGTGACTAGCATAGAGTAAGCACTCTATAAGCAATGTTAAATAATTAATAAATATTAAAATACTTTTAATGTTTTTTGCTTACAAAATAGAAAACATATGTATTGACATAAAACCCTAAAAATAAGGTATATGTGGCAGGGTAAGAGAAGAAGGAAGGAAGGAAAATGGATGTATTGATGAAAAAGGAGGGAGGGAGAAAAAAAGGAGAAAAGGATGGGGAGGAGGGAAAGTCAAGGAAAAATATTTTCCTGAGGTACCAGACAAGATGTCAGGATGAGTTCTTATAAATGAATTGGAGAAGAGCATGTTATTTTTGTGCTACTAAATTTTCTTATAAAGTCAATTTTACCCATGATAAAGGAATGGAAAAATCTAGTAACTTTTCAGTAGTGCTCCCAATTTTTATCAATGTCAGGATTCCTGTACTCAGTTCTATATTCTCTTGAAAATATATAACCTCAAGGATCCATTAAAATATTTTCAATAGATTACCTGACAGGTGTTCTTGAGTTTACTTCATTGTGGTAAATATAAAATCACATGTACACTTGTTTTTAAGATCTTTGAATGATGAGAGTATGTAATTTTTAAAAGGGGATGGATAGTTAAGTCAAAATAATTGATAAAACTTTTTAAATTACCTGTGATTTGAGCCTAGATTCTAAGTTTAGCTCAAAATAAATAGAAGAATCCAACTTTCCTTGGTTACGTATTGTGCATGACTCTTTGTAAAAGTTTTTGATATATGACCATCTTTTGGAGCAAAGAAGTATATTTAATTAGAAACCATAGCTCTGTTAATAAATTTATTTTCTGGTTGTATATTTTATAACCACAGTCAGGGGGCATAGGATTAGATTTTCTTCTATATCATAACAGTATTATATAAATATTATAAAATAAAATAATATACTGTACTAAAAAGTTAGCTTTCATAACATCATCCTCAAGCAAAAATATATCATGATCTATAAGAAGTAAATTTTACCCAAATTGGATAGTTTTTAATTTACTTTTACCTCTGGTTATTTTCAAATAATCTTAATTAATGATTATTATGAAAAAATTAAAATAGTCTTTTCTCATGTATTATGAAGAAATATTAAATGTAAATCTATCTTTATATAACTGTCCAGAAGATTCTTCCCCCTGGAAACTGAACAATTTATAATCCTCAAAGGACATATCTTTGAAAGATTAATCTATTTTGTGTCCTTTAGTTGGCTAATAGCTTCCACTTATTAAATATTCCCTGATGAGAAATTACTGCTTTTACCATCCAGTCTCCTATTTTAAAAACCCTACTTCACAGGTATTAGGAGAGATCTAAGTGACAAATAAGCCTAGTGAATGGCTGTTCAATTAGAGTGTAAAACCTTTTTAAGTGCCATTTCAAAAAGTCAGACTGTATACTTCATAGAACTTAGAGGAGGTCATGTGTTAAAAAATTGCTCATAATGATTTAATTCATTCATTTTATAGATTACACTTTCCGCTCTTCTGTTGATGCAGAATGGATTTATGTGTTTAACTCCCATTAACACTAATGGTAGTTTTGTTAAAAATACACTAAATGTATTTTTGTAAAACAGAAATACATTTAAAAGAAATAGCCTCTTTTCCTAACTGTTAACTACATACCCCTTTCCTTTCTAGACCTGTGTAAAAATTTGAATTTAGGCAAAAATTTAGAAATTCTATGATAAGGACATTTAAATTGTTGACAGATTTACTTTAGAGGGAGGAATCTCTTTATCATTTCAAATCTTAGAATGATTGTCTAAAAATTACAGTTTCTTTTTTCTGAATATAATTATTTGGGATTAATTTTGTATGTTGCTTATTGAATCATTGCAGGGTATGACTTTGGTAAGTATTATCATATTATAGATCATTGAAAGCTTAAAAACTACAGCTTTCCATTGATTAAACATTTAAAATAATTTTTTTCTTTTTCAGTTTTAGGCTATATTTGACTCTAACTTAATTCCAATATGGCTTTAGTGTAGAGCATATTTAAGGCACTGGTGGCAGTGTGTCCAAAATAATTTCTCTCACTCATTGAGTCAAAAATAAGTAAAATGTATGGACATTTTCCAATTACGTATTTTTTAAATTGAGGTATAGTTGACATACAACATTATATTAGTTTCATGTGTACAACATAATGATTTGGTATTTGTATATGTTGTGGAAAGATCACCACATAAGTCTAGTTAACATCTATCACAATATATAGTTACAGAATTTTTTTCTTCCTGTGATGAGAAATTTTAAGATCTTTTTCCTTGGAAACCTTCAAATATGCAATACAGTATTATTAACTAATGCCATGCTGTACATTACATCCTGGTGACTTATTTTATAGTAGAAAGTTTGTACCTTTTGACTCCCTTCACCCATTTCATCCACTCCACACCCCTTACCTTTGGCAACCACCAATCTACTCTTTGTATCTATTCTATGACTTTTGCTTTTTAAGATTCCACATATAAGTGAGATCATATATTTATCTTTCTCTGTCTGACTTATTTCACTCAGCATCATGCCCTCAAGGTCCATCCATGTTGTCACAAGTGGCAAGCTCTCATTCTACTTTATGGCTGAACAATATTCTGTTGTATACATCTACCATATTTTCTATATCCATTCTTCTGTTGTGGGACAGTTAGGTTGTTTCCATATCTTGGCTATTGTAAATAATGCTGCAATGAACATGGGGGTGCATATATTATTTCAAATTAGAGTTTTTGTTTTCTTCCAATAAATACCCATAAGTGGAATTGATAGATTATATGGTAGTTGTATGGACATTTTTGATGAGCTACTTGATGTATCAGTTGGGAATTAGCATAAAGACTTGAAGGTACTCTGAGTTTTGTTTCTGGAGATGGTGCACACAACTTGCTAGTGTTGTCCAGACCTAAAGTAAGTTAGAATGTGATAATTTACAACATTTATGTGGGCTATCCTCTTTCATGCTTAGATGAATTTATGAAAGCTGATAGTAATAATATAATTGGAAAAAGATAAATCACTTGTCTAATTAACCAAATTATGCTTTATTTGTGTTGCAACATGCATAAGGTATGGATCTATCTAAATATTAATTTACATGAGGAATATAAATGATAGTTATAATTAAATAATTAAAAAGTA
The DNA here is from genome assembly GCF_951394435.1 of Stenella coeruleoalba. Lineage (NCBI taxonomy): Eukaryota > Metazoa > Chordata > Mammalia > Artiodactyla > Delphinidae > Stenella > Stenella coeruleoalba. Next base: position 106,818,408 of record NC_137150.1, on the reverse strand, counting down.
GAACTAAAATATAGCTCTTATTACTCTCTTGCTAGGAATCCTCCAATGGATCCCTATTTCACCTAGAGCAAATCCAACCTCCTTATAATGGCCTAATGTGCTTTCAAAAGAAATAAAAGAAATACAGTTCAATAGACTATAAGAAATATAAGTGCTTGTACATTTTCTAGTAATTGCATTAATAAACAGATAAAATTTTTGCTTATATATTTTATGATTTAATTTCTATTTTATTTAAACCAGTATATCTAAAATGCCAGTTCAATAAATAATCAATAGTGAAAATTGTTAATTACCTATTTTACTTTTTTTATACTCATCTTTGAAATCCAGTGGTTATTTTACACCTAACAGCTCTTCCCAATTTGGATGCTAAGTTTTACACAGGATTACTCGTTACTTGGAGTTCATAAAATTTCCAGTTGAAAAAGTAGATTCACACACTCACGATGCTTTAAATATACTTAAAATTTTTCCAATAACTGAATTGACTACCAAAATAAATTCCTAGTTATATCTACATCCACAATGACAAATGCTTCAGTTTTTAAATATAAATTATTAATATCAGATATAAATTAATTAAATTTATGTAAAATTTTAATTTCTAAGTTGCATTAGGCACATTTCAAGTGCAAAGTGGCTATATGTGACTAGTGGTTACCAAACTGCATAGTGCAGCTTTATTTGATAAAGCTCTGGTTATCACTCTGACCTCATTTTCTACTACTCTCTTTCCTACTTCTCTCCAGCCACATCAGCTGCCTTTCCCTCCCTGCAGCTCTCACATTGTCCCCTACCCGGGACCTTTGCACTCTGTTTCCAGTGCTTCTCCTCCAGAATCAACATGGCTAACTCCCACAAATCCTTCCAACCTTTGCTCAAATCTCGGCTTCTAGTGGGGTTTACCCTGATCCTGCTAGGGAAAAATCGCTCCCCAAGCTCTATGTTTATCTTGCTTTCATTCTTTTCTCCTTGAAACTTATCTCTTGCCAACATCCTAAATGATTTACTCTTTTAAAAGAATGTTGATTGTTTATGTTCTTTTTTTTCCCATAAATAGGATATAAGCTTCCAGATGATGGGGGATTTTTATTCCTTTTCTTTAATTACATGTACCAAGCAGGTAGAACAGTATTTGGCGTATAATTGGTGTTCAGTAAGATTTTGTTGAATTAATAATTGAATGGCTTCCTACAGTTTGGATTTGCAAACTGAGGGGCAGATAATGGGCCCGACTTCATAATATTCTGTTTAAGTCAGCAAGATTTCTCCTCTACTAAATGTTCCCTGAGAAAAGGAGAGGGTCAGAGAGCACTGGAGAGAGAGCCAGGAGACCTACTCTCTGTTCTCATCTCTGTTGTTATGTATCCTTAGGTAAGCCAAGTCACAATTCCAGGACTGAGATTTTTCTCCTCTGTATTATGAGGAAAACAGAACAGGCATCACTGAATTTCATTCCGTTTCTAAAAATCATACTCAGAGCTATTCTTCTCAAACAGCACTTCCAAGAAAGTTTGAATAAATCCATCCACTGGGAGTAAAATGCAATTTAGCATAGCTCAGTAAGCAATCTGATGCTGTACATATTTGCAAGGCTCTGCACTCCAGAGAACACAGTAAAAGCAGAGCCCATAATGGGGAAACAATGAATAAATAAATGAGAGGAAATTGGCATAGCCAATATTGGAGACAATGAATAGGAAACTTATGATGGTGAAGAACTCCTATTGAGAGACATAGGTGTAAAATACATTAAAATATGTTTAATTTAGTGCTCAGGTCCAAGAAAATTTTTTTAATATCATAAGGGGTCATAAAACATAATTTGAACCAATAGAAGTTTAGCGAAGCCTGGAAATGATGTAACTTGGTAGGTTTAGATTTTCTTCTATAAATAGAGTTCTGTATGCCATGGAAAATGTGAAAATAAACAACTGCAATTAGGGAGATTTTAGTTAAGAAGGGAATGTCTGAAATGGTAATATAAGGCAGAATGTGGAAATTTGTAAGACATACAAATTTTAATAGGATTCCAGAGGTTAGGAGAAATTATTCATGACAGAAAAGATAAACTTCATTGGAGGGACATTATCAGAGCATTTTTACTTGTATCTGTTACATTTACTTCACATTCCCACTTTGTTTTGTTCTTAGTTGTTTTATTGTCTCCCTAATTTGATAGTAAATATAAGAATGTATAAAACTTTAGGAGTGAGAAACAAGAACCAATTTCCAATTTTATAATTTATTTCTTTATACATATATATGTGTATACATGTATGTATATATAATGTGTTTTACATACATTCAATTATAATTTTCAGTCATAATATAATATAAACTGACAGAAAAAGTAGTGAAAAGTCATCTCTTATCTTTTCTTAAACAAAAGGTGATAAGTTCAGTACTTGAAAAGACAATGGAGAAAAATAGATGATTGATTAAATCAAATTTAATGATTTAAAAAGTGCTTATTAGGCTTCCCTGGTGGCTCAGTGGTTGAGAGTCCGCCTGCCGATGCAGGGGACACGGGTTCGTGCCCCTGTGTGGGAAGATCCCACATGCCACGTAGCGGCTGGGCCCGTGAGCCATGGCTGCTGAGCCTGCACGTCTGGAGCCTGTGCTCTGCAACGGGAGAGGCCACAACAGTGAGAGGCCCGCGTACCGCAAAAAAAAAAAAAAAAAAAGTGCTTATTATTAGAAGGCCAAAGTCATTAGCTGATATTTTAAATTCTCTTACAGATGTACAGTGACCTTACTAAAAGAATATCTCCATTAGCACTACTGAAAACTAATCAAAAAATGAAGTGCCCATTTAATAATTAATACCACCTATATTGCTGGCAATATTCATTGCATTAAGTCTGTTCAAAAGAGCTGTAGGTTTTCACTTTAGAACAGACATAACCCAAGAAATAAGGCAGTTTGATATTTCTTAAATACTAAGACTCTCAGATCCATCTTCTCTCTATAGTAAACCAAGTTAAGGACTTGAGGCAAAAAAAAAATGTTTACATAATGTAGTATTGTCAAGGCAATTGTATATTTGTTGTTGTTACATGTATTATGTTTGCTGTTCTTTTTGTTTCGGGTGTACAGCAAATTAATTCAGTTATATATATATATATATATACATATATCTGTTCTTTTTCAGATTCTTTTTCCATATTGTTTAGGTTTTAATTTTTTAAATAACCACAATATTTAACATATTAGTATTCATTACAGAAAGAATTAGATGAGTTCCTTTTAATGTAAAACTACCATTACTTAGCCAAGTGTGGCTCATCGACATACATAAAGTATACTTAAAGTCAGGAATTTAAAGCCATTTGGAAGTCAATCTTATTTACCAAAAGTAGTCATTATTTCTTGGGGAAAAATGTCATATTAAAGGATAGCAAGCTAATTATCTCAAAATTTAACTCAACTATTGAATTAAAATTTATTAAACTATTGAGAGCTTATTACATGCCAGCAGTATTTTTCCATATATTCAACCAGATAACCACACAGAGGCATTGTCAAATGTAGTTGCATAAAAAAATCATATTAGAATTGACTTTAATTACCATGATAATAATTGCAATGCTTAACAGTGAAGTCAGGATATATTAATTAATGTCCAAAATTTTTAAAAATACGAAAAGGTATATCTTTTAAGAAAAAAAGTCAAGGTTCTCATCAATTATAACAAATGTAGCAGTCTGGTGCAGGGGGATGTTGATAATGGGGTTCTATGCTTGTGTGGATGCAGGGAGTAAATGAGAAATCTCTACCTTTTTTTCAATTTTGTTGTAAACCTTAAACTGCTCTAAAACAAAGGAAGTCTTAGTTAAAAGGTTATATGATGACTACATTCAATGTGATATCATAGCTGGGATCCTGGGACAGAAAAAGGACATTAGGGAAAAACTAATGAAATCTGAGTAAAATGTGGAGTTTAGCCAATAATATATCAGTATGAATTTGTTAGCTGTGACAAAGGTACTACAGTCATGTAAAATGTTAACAACTGGGGAAAGTGGGTACAGGGCATATGGAACTCTCTGTGGGGTCTTTGCTGTAAATCTAAAACTATGCTAATATTAAAAGTTATTTAAATATATGAAAAAATGTCAAGATTATAAGGTTCAAAAATGTTTAATTAGTTACTATGTGGCAAGTACATTTCTGATGCTCTCCATGCATTATCTCATTTAATCCTTACATGTATCCTATGGGGCAGATTCTACTATTATCCCCTCAAGTAGCTTAGGAGAAAGTTGAGGCACTAAGAAGTTAAATAACTTGCTCACATTAGTGAGGAAGACAGGATTTTATTGTTGTTGTTAGTTCCCATAATTGTCTTCTGTTTCATTGAAGTTTGCCACAATAATGTCTGTTCAAGTGAAAGGACACAAAAACTCCAGCGCCACATTCCTCTGAAGGGTACTCTTGATAAAGGCAACTGATTTTGCCATTCTCATCCACTTTGTGGTATTTCAGGACAACCAGGTTAATTAACGTCTTTTTTTTTTTTTTTTTTTTTTTTTTTTTTTTATGCTTTACTCTTCTTGGGAGTAGTGTAAGACTTCTTCCTCTTTTTAGTAGCCAGGATTTGAACTGAGGAAATTTGATGTTAGTCACTGAGTTACCAAACTTACCAAACTACAAAAAAGAAAGAAAGGGCTTCCCTGGTGGCACAGTGGTTGAGAGTCCGCCTGCGATGCAGGGGACATGGGTTCGTGCCCTGGTCCGGGAAGATCCCACATGCCGCGGAGCGGCTGGGCCCGTGAGCCATGGCCGCTGAGCCTGCGCTTCCAGAGCCTGTGCGCCGTAACGGGAGAGGCCACAACAGTGAGAGGCCCGCGTGCCGCAAAAAAAAAAATAAATAAAAAAATAAAGAAAAAAAACCTGTTGAAACAGGTATTAATTTTACCAACAATTTTATAATATATGGTATGTGTCTTATTTAAAATGTACCAGTCAAAACTCCTTGGGAAATCAAATGTAAGCCTCTTAATATTGGTTCTGTTTATGGAAGCTATACAACATCTCAGCATCTTTAATAGATCCAAGAGCTCTTTACCTAGCGGTTATCCATTGCATCTGGCCAAGGTCAGAAGTAATTTAAAAATTGTTTCCATGTGTTCAGTGATTACTAGTTGAGGTTCTTTCACAATATTCCTGTATTATGAAGTATTTTATTATAACAGAAACTTTTTTATTGGAAAGGGTGACTAAGGATCTAGTAGTAAGAGATACTTATGAGATATGCTGTCAGTTTTTCTCTATTAAAAAATTGTTTTTGAGGATTCCCTGGTGGCGCAGTGGTTGAGAGTCCGTCTGCCGCCACAGGGAACACGGGTTCGTGCCCCGGTCCGGGAAGATCCCACATGCCGCGGAGTGGCTGGGCCTGTGAGCCATGGCCGCTGAGCCTGCGCGTCCAGAGCCTGTGGTCCGCAACAGGAGAGGCCACAACAGTGAGAGGCCCGCGTACCGCAAAAAAAAAAAAAAAAAAATTGTTTTTGGACACCAATATTGTTTCCAGATATCTTATTTTTTCATATAGGCCTCCCGTAACTGTTATGTTCAAGTACTAAATTGTTTAGTTCTTGTCATTTTACATGTGCACTGTCACTCTATCACAGGTGATTCCTTTTGAATGATGATGACTATATATTTGTAAACCAAAACTATAAAATCTTCACTGATTTATTTTACAGGTATATATTAAATAGTTATTATTTCTTTTTAAATTCACTCAAAAAATATATATACATTTATTTTAAGTGTATTTTAAAATGTAGACTTCAAATAAACGTGCATGAGATTAAATATTTAATTCAATTTTGGTATAAAATTGTGTGAAAAAAATTTTTTTTGCCAATTGCTATGCTATAGTTGTGTTAATAAAATAACTTCTTATCTGATGAGTGTTAATAGTAAGCAAAATTACATATAAAAAGTTCTTTAGTAAAGCACAGTTAAACTTTAATATCATATGATATGTTTTCACTGTTGTGTAGAAGTAAAATCTTGGCTTCACGTTTGGTGCCCGCAAACTCTACCAAGAAAAAACAAATTACCTTTACAACTTTTGCTCCATTGACTGATTTCAATGTTTAATTCTTTAATGCGGATTTATGTACATCAAAGAGAATGTGTATGGAAATATGGTTCAAAATAACATTGCTAGTGATCTTAGTAAGAGAGAGTCATTTAGTAAGGGATAAATGCCTGGTAGCTATCCTCTAAGCATTTTTAGCTCTTTGTGCCCCTGACTTCCTTTAAATGATCCTATTTTTAAAACTTGTCTTGGAGGAAGGGAAAGAACAGAAAATCCATATTTAGTAGTCAGCCAATAACAATTATTTTGTGTTTTTTGGATATCTCAGAAAACAAATCATATCAAACTACATGGCATTAATACAAATAAACTATTCGTTCCTGCCACAGCAAGAAGGTTGCCATTATGATTTGGGATCACCCACCAGCTTTTCAGAGCTGAGAAGAACAAAACAAAGATGTTCCATTTTGGATTAACATAGCATCTTTTATAACATTTGTATATAATTACATATAAAGCTGGGTAAGGACACTTTTATAGCATGATATCATCAATGTAAAGCTTTACAGGATTCATTGAAACAAAGAGCATTCATATGCAGATATCTTATCTGCAGAAAGCCCAGAAACTGTCTCCCAATTTTACACTCATAACTTTCATTCAGAAGAGCCTAGTGAATAGATGTTCTCTGCAATGTTAAGTATTTCTTTCTTTCTTAAAATGAGCCTTTTACAATCTGTTGGGGAAGGATATAGCCATTTTCTCCTTGGGCGTGTTCAAGTGCATATAGGGCATCACTTAATGCTATTTGCAACCTTGTTTGTTTTTCCTGTCAAAAGGCTTTCTTTCATTTTAACTCTTGCCATAGGGCAACAAACTTTAGGTAGTCTGCATTTCTGGGGTGTCTAAAGTAACACAGAAATGTTAAAGTATTTTGCAGTATTGCTGTTATAACCACCTCTATAAAAAAAGGAATGTTTTAAGTGATCTGATTTTACCACACTGGATTTCTGTTTAATGGTTATGTTGTGTTATTGGTAACTAAGAAAATGGAGTAAAGCCCCCACCCAATTCTTAATTGGATTGGTTTTTTTGATATTGAGCTCCACGTACTGTTTGTATATTGTGGAGATGAATCCTTTGTCTGTTGTTTCATTTACAAATATTTTCTCCCATTATGAGGGTTGTCTTTTTGTCTTGTTTATGCTTTCGTTTGCTCTGCAAAAGCTTTTAAGTTTAATTAAGTCCCATTTGTTTATTTTTGTTTTTATTTCCATTACTGTAGGAGGTAGGTCAAAAAAGATCTTGCTGTGGTTTATGTCAAAGAGTGTTTTTCCTATGTTTTACTCTAAGAGGTTTATAGTATCTGGTCTTACATTTAGATCTTTAATCTATTAGTTTATTTTTGTGTATAGTGTTAGATAGTGTTCTAATTTCATTCTTTTACATGTAGCTGTCCAGTTTTCCCAGCATCACTTATTGAAGAGGCTATCTCTCTCCAATGTGTGTTCTTGCCTCCTTTGTTGTAAATTAGGTGATCATATGTGCGTGGGTTTATCTCTGGGCATCATATATTGTACCATTGAGTTATTTTTCTGTTTTTCTGCCAGTACCATATTGTCTTGATTACTGTATCTTTGTGGTATAGTTTGAAGTCGGGGAGCCTGATTTCTTCAATTCTGTTTTTCTTTCTCAAGATTTCTTTGACTATTTGGGGTCTTTTGTGTTTCCCTACAAATTGTAAAATATTTTGTTCTAATTCTGTGAAGAATGCCATTGGTAGTTTGATAGGGATTACACTGAATCTGTAGATTGCTTTGGGTAGTATAGTCATTTTCACAATATTTATTCTTCCATTCCAAGAACATGGTATATTTCTCCATCTGTTTATGTCATCTTTGATTTCTTTCATCAGTGTTTTATAGTGTTCTGAGTACAAGTCTTTTACCTCCTTAGGCAGGTTTATTCCTAGGTATTTTATTCTTTTCATTGTTGTGGTAAATGAGTGTTTCCTTCATTTCTCTTTCAGATTTCTCATCATAAATGTATAGGAATGCAAGCGATTTCTGTGTATTAATTTTGTATCCTGCAACCTAACCAAATTCATTGATTAGTTCTACTAGTTTTCTGGTGGCATCTTGAGGATTTTCTATGTATAGTATCATGTCAACTGCAAACAGTGACAGTTTTCTTCTTTTCCAATTTGTATTCCTTTTATTTTTTTCTTCTCTGACTGCCATGGCTAGGACTTCCAAAACTATGTTGAATAATAGTGGTGAGAGTAGGCAAGCTTGTCTTCCTCCTGATCTTAGTAGAAATGGTTTCCGTTTTTCACCATTGAAGATGATGTTGGCTGTGGGTTTGTCATATATGGCCTTTATTATGTTGAGGAAAGTTCCCTCTATGCCTACTTTTGGAAGATTTTTATCACAAATAGGTGTTGAGTCTTGTTGAAAGCTTTCTCTGAATCTATTGACATGATCATATGGTTTTTCTCTTTCAGTTTTTTAATATGGTATATCACGTTGATTGATTTGAGTATATTGAAGAATCCTTGCATTCCTGGGATAAACCCCACTTGATCATAGTGTATGATCCTTTTAATGTGCTGTTGGATTCTGTTTGCTAGTATTTTGTTGTAGATTTTTGTGTCTATGTTCATCAGTGATACTGGCCTGTAGTTTTCTTTCTTTGTGACATCTTTGTCTGATTTTGGTATCAGGTTGATGGTGGCCTCGTAGAATGAGTTTGGGTGTGTTCCTCCCTCTGCTATATTTTGGAAGAGTTTGAGAAGGATAGGTGTTAGCTCTTCTCTAAATGTTTGATAGAATTCGCCTGTGAAGCCATCTGGTCCTGGGCTTTTGTTTGTTGGAAGATTTTTCATCACAGTTTCAATTTCAGTGCTTGTGATTGGTCTGTTCATATTTTCTATTTCCTGGTTCATTCTCAGAAGGTTGTGCATTTCTAAGAAATTTTCCATTTCTTCCAGTGTATCCATTATATTGGCATATAATTGCTTGTAGTATTCTCTCTTGCTCCTTTGTATTTCTGCAGTGTCAGTTGTTACTTCTCCTTTTTCATTTCTAATTCTGTTGATTTGAGTCTTCTCCCTTTTTTTGTTGGTAAGTCTGGCTAATGTTTTATCAATTTTGCTTATCTTCTCAAAGAACCAGGTTTTAGTTTTATTGATCTTTGCTATCCTTTCCTTCATTTCTTTTTCATTTATTTCTGATCTGATCTTTATGATTTCTTTCCTTCTGCTAACTTTGGGGTTTTTTTGTTCTTCTTTCTCTAATTGCTTTAGGTGTAAGGTTAGGTTGTTTATTTGAGATGTTTCCTGTTTCTTTTTCTTTTTTGCGGTACGCGGGCCTTTCACTGTTGTGGCCTCTCCCATTGCGAAGCACAGGCTCCGGACGCGCAGGCTCAGCAGCCATGGCTCACGGGCCCAGCCACTCTGCGCCATGTAGGATCTTCCCAGACTGGGACACGAACCCGTGTCCCCTGCATCGGCAGGCAGACTCTCAACCACTGTTCCACGAGGGAAGCCCCTGTTTCTTGTTTCTTAAGGTAGGCTTGTATAGCTATAAACTTCCCTCTTAGAACTGCTTTTGCTGCATCCCATAGGTTTTGGGTTGCCGTGTTTTCATTGTCATTTGTTTCTAGGTATTTTTTGATTTCCCTTTGATTACTTCATTGATCTCTTGGTTATTAAGTAGTATATTGTTTAGCCTCCATGTGTTTGTATTTTTTACAGATCTTTTCCTGTAATTGATACCGAGTCTCATAGCATTGTGGTCAGAAAAGGTACTTGATATGATTTCAATTTTCTTAACTTTACCAAGGCTTGATTGTGACCCAAGATATGATCTATCCTGGAGAGTGTTCCATGAGCACATGAGAAGAATGTGTATTCTGTTGTTTTTGGATAGATTGTCCTATAAATATCAATTAAGTCCATCTTGTTTAATGTATCAGTTAAAGCTTGTGTTTCTTTATTTATTTTAATTTTGGATGATCTGTCCATTGGTGAAAGTGGGGTGTTAATGTCCCCTACTATGATTGTGTTACTGTTAATTTCCCCTATTATGTCTGTTAGTATTTGCCTTAAATATTGATGTGCTCCTATGTTGGGTTCATAAATATTTACAATTGTTATATCTTCTTCTTGGATCGATCCCTTGATCATTATGTAGTGTCCTTCTTTGTCTCTTGTAATAGCCTTTTTTAAAGTCTATTTTTTCTGATATGAGTATTGCTACTCCAGCTTTGTTTTGATTTCCATTGGCATGGAATATCTTTTTCCATCACCTCACTTTCAGTCTGTGTGTGTCCCTAGGTCTGAAGTGGGTCTCTTGTAGACAGCATAAATATGGGTCTTGTTTTTGTATCCATTCAGCCAGTCTATGTGTTTTGGTTGGAGCATTTAATCCATTTATATTTAAGATAATCATTGATATTTATGTTCCTATTACATTTTCTCAATTGTTTTGGGTTTATTATTGTAAGTCTTTTCCTTCTCTTGTATTTCCCGCCTGGAGAAGTTCCTTTAGCATTTGTTGTAAAGGTGGTTTGATGGTGCTGTATTCTCTTAGGTTTTGCTTGTCTGTAAAGCTTTTAATTTCTCCGTCAAATATGAATGAGATCCTTGCTGGGTAGAGTAATATTCGTTGTAGGTTTTTCTCCTTCATCACTTTAAATATGTCCTGCCACTCCCTTCTGGCTTGCAGAGTTTCTGTTGAAAGATCAGCTGTTAAACTTATGGGGATTCCCTTATGTGTTACTTGTTGTTTTCCCCTTGCTGCTTTTAATAGTTGTTCTTTGTATTTAATTATTGATAGTTTGATTAATGTGTGTCTTGGCATGTTTCTCCTTGGATTTACCCTGTATGGGACTCTCTGTGCTTCCTGGACTTGGTTAACTATTTCCTTTCCCATGTTAGGGAAGTTTTCAACAATAATCACTTCAAATATTTTCTCAGTCCCTTTCTTTTTCTCTTCTTCTTCTGGGACCCCTATAATTTGAATGTGGGTGCTTTTAATGTTGTCCCAGAGGTCTCTGAGAGTTTCCTCAATTCCTTTTATTCTTTTTTCTTTATTCTGCTCTTCAGTAGTTATTTCCACTATTTTATCTTCCAGGTCACTTATCTGTTCTTCTGCCTCCACTATTCAGCTATTGATCCCTTCTAGACAATTTTTAATTTCATTTATTGTGTTGTTCATCTCTGTTTGTTTGCTCTTTAGTTCTTCTAGGTCCTTGTTAAACGTTTCCTGTATTTTCTCCATTCTATTTCCAAGATTTTGGATCATCTTTGTTATCATTATTCTGAATTCTTTTTCAGGTAGACTGCCTATTTCCTCTTCATTTGTTAGGTCTGGTGGGTTTTTACCTTGCTCCTTCATCTGCTGTGTGTTTCTCTGTCTTCTCATTTTTCTTAACTTACTGTGTTTGGGGTCTCCTTTTTGCAGGCTGCAGTTTCGTAGTTTCCATTGTTTTTGGTGTCTGTCCCTAGTGGCTAAAGTTGGTTCAGTGGGTGGTGTAGGCTTCCTGGTGGAGGGGACTAGTGCCTGTATTCTGGTGGATGAGGCTAAATCTTGTCGTTCTGGTGGGCACGTCCACGTCTTGTGGTATGTTTTGCGGTGTCTGTGGCCTTATTATGATTTTAGGCAGCCTCTCTACTAATGGATGGGGCTGTGTTCCTGTCTTGCTAGTTGTTTGGCATAGGGTTTCACTGTAGCCTGCTGTTCGCTGTGTGGAGCTGGCTCTTCACGTTGAGATGGAGATCTCTGGGACATTTTCACCGATTGATATTATGTGGATCTGGGAGGTCTCTTGTGGACCAGTGTACTGAACTTGACTCTCCCACCTCATTGGCACAACCCTGACGCCTGGCTGGAGCACCAAGAGCCTGTCCTCCACACAGCTCAGAATGAAAGGGAGATGAAAAGAAAGAGAGAAAGAAGAAGACAAAGTAAAATAAAGTTATTAAAATAAAAAATACAACATAATTATTACGAAAAAAAAATTTAATTAAAAAAAAAGAAAAAAACTGACAGACAGAACCCTAGGACAAATGGTAAAAGCAAAGCTATACAGATAAAATCACACACAGAAGCATATGCGTACACACTCACAAAAAGAGAAAAAGGGGAAAATATATATATATATCGTTGTCCCAAAGTCCACCTCCTCAATTTGTGATGAATCGTTGTCTATTCAGGTATTCCACAGATGCAGGGTACATCAAGTTGATTGTGGAGATTTAATCTGCTGCTCCTGAGGCTGCTGGGAGAAATTTCCCTTTCTTTTCTTTGTTCATAGAACTCCCCAGGTTCAGTTTTGGATTTGGCCCCGTCTTTGCGTGTAGGTCGCTTAAGGACACCTGTTCTTCGCTCAGACAGGACAGTGTTAAAGGAGCAGCTGATTTGGGGGCTCTGGCTCACTCAGACCAGAGGGAGGGAGGGGTACGAATGCGGGGCCAGCCTGCAGCGGCAGAGGCCGGCGTTTTGTTGCACCAGCCTGACGCGTGCCATGCGTTCTCCTGGGCAAGTTGTCCCTGGATCACAGGACCCTGGCAGTAGCGAGCTGCACAGGCTCCTTGGAGGAGAGGTGTGGATAGTGACCTGTGCTTACACACAGGCTTCTTGGTGGCTTCAGCAGCAGCCTTAGCATCTCATGCCCGTCTCTGAGGTCCGCACTGATAGCCGCTGCTCGCGCCCATCTCTGGAGCTCCTTTAAGCGGTGTTCTTAATCCCCTCTCCTCGCACACCAGGAAACAGAGAGGCAAGAAAAAGTCTCTTGCCTCTTCGGCAGCTGCACACTTTTTCCCGGACTCCCTCCCGCCTAGTTGTGGGGCACTAGCGTCCTTCAGGCTGTGTTCACGCCGCCAACCCCAGTCCTCCTCCTGGGATCTGACCGAAACCCGAGCCTCAGCTCCCAGCCCCGCCCATCCTTTCCGGTGAGTAGACAAGCCTCTCGGGCTGGTGAGTGCTGGTTGGCACTGATCCTCTGTGCGGGAATCTCTCCGCTTTGCCCTCTGCAACCCTGTTGCTGCACTCTCCTCCGTGGCTCTGAAACTTCCCCCCTCCACCCTCCACAGTCTCCTCCCGTGAAGAGGCTTCCTAGTGTTTGGAAACCTTTCCTCCTTCACAGCTCCCTCCCACTGTTGCAGGTCCCATCCCTGTTCTTTTGTCTCTGTTTTTTATTTTTTCTTTTGCCCTACCCAGGTGTGTGGGGATTTTCTTGCTTTTTGGGAAGTCTGAGATCTTCTGCTAGTGTTCAGTAAGTATTCTGTAGGAGTTGTCCCACATGTAGATGTGTTTCTGATGTATTTGTGTGGAGGAAGGTGACCTCTGCGTCTTACTCCTTCGCCATATTGAAGCTCCTCTCTGTAGTTGTTTTAAGTATAGGGTTAGATTGTTTACTTGAGATTTTTCTTGTTTCTTAAGGTAGGCTTGTATAGCTATAAACTTCCCTCTTAGAACTGCTTTTGCTGTGTCCCATAGGTTTTGGATCATCGTGTTTTCATTGTCATTTGTCTCTAGGTAATTTTTATTTCCTATTTGATTTCTTCAGTGATCTCTTGGTTATTTAGTAGTGCATTGTTTAGTCTCCATGTATTTGTGTGTTTTACAGTTTTTTTCCTGTAATTGATTTTCAGTCTCATATTGTTGTGGTCAGAAGAGATGCCTGATACGATTTCAACTTTCTTAAATTTTCTGAGGCTTGATTTGTGACCCAAGGTGTGATCTATCCTGGTAATTGTTCCATGTGCACTTGAGAAGAAAGTGCATTCTGCCACTTTTGGGTGGAATGTTCTATAAATGTCAATTAAATCTGTCTGGTCTATTGTGTCATTTGTTTCCTTATTTATTTTGTTTAGATGATCTGTGCATTGGTGTAAGTGAGTTGTTAAAGTCCCCTACTATTATTGTGTTACTGTTGATTTCTCCTTTCAAGGTTGTTAGCATTTGCCTTATGTACTGAGGTGCTCCTTTGTTGGGTGCATAAACATTTATAATTGTTATATCTTCTTCTTGGATTTATCCTTTGACCATTATGTAGTGTCCCTCCTTATCTCTTATTACAGTCTTTATTTTGAAGTCTATTTTATCGGATATGAGTATTGCTACTCCAGCTTTCTTTTGATTTCCATTTGCATGGAATATTTTTTACCATCCCTTAACCTTCAATCTATATGTGTCCCTATGTCTGAAGTGGGTCTCTTGTAGACAGCATATATATGGGTCTTGTTTTTGTATCCATTCAGCCAGTCTGTGTCTTTTGGTTGGGGCATTTAATCCATTTACGTTCAAGGTTATTATCGATATGTATGTTCCTATGACCATTTTGTTAGTTGTTTTGGGTTTGTTTTTGTGGGTCTTTTTCTCCTCTTGTGTTTCCCACCTAGAGAAGTTTCTTTAGTATTTGTTGTAAAGTTGGTTTGGTGGTGCTGAATTCTCTTAGCTTTTGCTTGTCTGGAAAGCTTTTGATTTCTCTGTCAAATCTGAATGAGATCCTTGCCAGGTAGAGTAATCTTGGTTGTAGGTTTTTCTGTTTCATCACTTTAAGTATATCCTGCTACTCCCTTATGGCTGCAGAGTTTCTGCTGAAAAATCAGCTGATTACCTTATGGGGATTCCTTTGTATGTTAATTTTTTTCCCCTTGCTACTTTTAATATTTTTCTTTGAATTTAATTTTTGTTAGTTTGATTAATACGTGTCATGGTGTGTTTTTCCTAGGGTTTATCCTGTATGGGACTTTCTGTGCTTCTGGACTTGGGTAACCATTTTCTTTCCCATGTTAGGGAAGTTTTCGACTATAATCTCTTCAAATATTTTCTGAGACCTTTTCTTTTTCTCTTCTTCTTCTGGGACCCATATAATTCAAATGTTGGTGCATTTAATGTTTAATTCTTTTTTCTGCTCCTTGGCAGTTATTTCCACCATTTTGTCTTTCAGCCCACTTATTCGTTCTTCTGCCTCAGTTATTCTGTTATTGATTCCTTCTAACATTCCTTCTAATGTTATTTTTCATTTCAGTTACTTTTTTGCTCATCTCTGTTTGTTCTTTAGTTCTTCTAGATCTTTGTTAAACATTTCTTGTATTTTCTCAATCCATGCCTCCATTCTATTTCCAAGATTCTGGATCATCCTTATTATCATTACTCTGAATTCTTGTTCAGGTAGGTTTCCTCTTTCCTCTTCATTTATTTGGTCTTGTAGGTTTTTACCTTTCTCCTTCATCTATGACATATTTTTTTGCTGTCTTATTATTTTTTTTTTTGTAAGTGGGATTATGTTCCTGTCTTACTGGTTGTTTTGCCTGAGGCTTCCAACACTGGAGTTTGTAGGCTCTTGGGTAGAGCTGGGTCTTGGTGCTGAGATGAAGACCTCCATGAGACCTCACTCTGATGAATATCCCCTGGGGTCTGAGGTTCTCTTTTAGTCCAGTGGTTCTGACATGGAGCTCCCACTGCAGGAGCTTCGGTCCGATGCCCAGCCTGTGAACCAAGATCTCTCAAGCAGTTCACTTGGGGGTTCCTCCTGTCTCCTTGGGTGTCACAGTCCCCCAACAGTGGCCATCAGGTGCCCTAGTTGTGGGGAGATGCTAACTTGGTGTCTTCCCACACCGCCATCTTGACTCTGACCCCCCAGTTTTGTAGACCTAGATATTTCTAAGAAATAGTTGAAATTTAAATATATAAATCATCTGTGATTTAAATAATTTAATAAAATAAAGCAATTTTAAGGAATATATTACACTATTTTATGTGCAACAACCATTTTTTGCAATCTTGGAAGGAGTTTTAATTATGTGGAAATGAAATATAAAACCAGATGCATCAGTTAACTGCAAACTTCCTCATGCCATAATCTGTTCTGTACCTGGTAAAACTAATCATTACAATTTATAGATAGTTAGGAAGATAGCTACCTTTAGAAATTCTGTTGCATGACTCTTAACTCCTATTTCATGTGAACATTTCACTGTGTTGTCACTTTAGCAAACAATATGGATTCATGCTTGGTCAAGATCCTAGCAAAATACATATTCTTTCTGTTTAGCTGATGTGCCAAAGTGATTTAAGTGCTCAAAGAGGAGTAGGAATTCAACAAATGTTAAATAATATCTTCAAGTCTAGCAACACAAAGGATATAGTTTCAATTGTCATATACATCAGAGACAGTATATGTCATATAATCAGGGAGATTAACAATTTCTAAGTTCCGAATTTTCAGTGGAAATATCAAAATAAAAATCTTAATAAATTAAATGTTACCTCAGTTTTCTTTCTCTATTATAAATATTTTTGAAATGTCATAATCATCATTTATCCTCTCTTTTCATGCTGATGGCACATGTAAATAAAAAAAAAGTTTTTATTGTATATTATGGTTTAAAAAAATATCAGATGACCCCTGGCTTGTTCCCTTCTGATGTAGCTACTTAAATTTAGATAGACTTATCATTGTCCTATATGACTCTTTGTCCAGGTGATTTAGTCCTATATTGAAAAATCTTGAAGTGGGTTACTGTCACAAAACAAATTACTATCATAAAATAATTTATTTTTAACTTGAAAATAATATTTATGTTTCTAAAATATTCTTTATATTGCCCTTCTTATAAGTAAAACTAATGATTGAAATAAAACCTGGGTCTGTATATTATATGTATAGGAGAGAGAAGTTAGACATATTTCCTAATGCTGAAGAATTGAAGGTTTCTGAGTTTAAGGAGTCTGAGTCACCACCTACACTTTATTTTACAAGTGATACCTACATATCGCTATAATTCTGGTAATAAATACATTATAGGATTTTTTTTGCTTTCATTAAAAATTACAATATAATATGTATTATGATAGGTGGAAACCTTTATAATGTTGATTGCTTTGCATTTTATTTTGGGTTTATTTTATATCTAATTATTCACTCTTCTGTTAAGACGGTGGCTGTTGCATCAGACATATGTGAGCAAGTATCATCAGCCAGCTATTTACCTGCTATCTGACCACAGGCAAATTTCAGAACTTCCCTGTACCCAGTTAACTCATGTCTAAAACTGTGATTTACCCCATGTAAGGCCCCATTCACAGTGCATAACACCCAGTAGGAACATAATATTTGGTAATGTCTTCCACTCTGTGATTACATTTTGATTTGGGCTGTGTCTTTTAAATATATATATATATATGAGACAGGAGAGTTTTTCTATATTTTGTGGATAATAATTTTCTTTAACTTCTACTTAGAAAATAAGCTTGTGAAGTATCTTTCCAGGTTTAATCATCTCGGTGATTCCTTTTGTATTTGGGAAGTGCTACATTCTGAATGTCTGTGTGCCCCAAAATTCATGTATTGAAATGCTAACCTTCAAGGTGATGGTATTAGGAGGCAGGCCTTTGGGAAGTGATTAGGTCATGAGGGTGGAGCCCTCATGAATGAGATTAATGCCCTTGTAAAAGAGGCCTAAGAAAGTTCCCTTGCCCCTCCCACCATGTGAGGTTACAGAGCAAATGGCTACCAGGGAGGAAGTGTGAGCTCCCCCACACAGAATCTTCAAGGCCATGATCTTTAAGTCCCAGCCCCCAGAACTGTGAGAAATAAATTTCTGTTGTTTAAAAGCCCCTCAGTTTATGGTATTTTGTTATAACAGTCCCAACAGACTAAGACGGGAAGGTAAGTAGTACCCCACTAGGGGTATAAAGTGGAGGAGAGCCTGATTCCAGCCTATTTCCAGTTCCTTAGCTTCTGTCTAATAGCTCTACTCAGGTTTTGGGGATGAGAGAGTCCAGTTTCTCCCCTGTGCTTACAAAGAAATGCTTACATGTGGGATGATTACAACAGAGTATGTACCATTGTCTGTGATGCAGATCTGTTTGGATATCAACAAGGAGTTTTTCAAATATAAAACAAAAGGGAACCTGAGTATGTAGCAAAAAATAATTCAGTTACCAGCATATCATTGCTAAGCATTTGTCACCTTCATAATAAAACAGTTGTGATAGATTCTTGAGAGTTAATACCACACAAAAACTTTCATAAATATCACCTCATTATTCTTCATAACAATTCTGAGATTTTATTGCAACATATGTATTATCCATATTTAATACAGGAGGGAAGGAAAAAAAGGCAAGTTAAATTTTTGCTCAAGTTTGCCCAATTAGTAAATGACGAGTTCAGATCAAAACCAAGCCTTTTGTCATTTGGTCCATATTTATCTCATGTTAAATATCTTGAAACTAGGTTACTCTCAAGAATCCTAGGCAGAGAAAAAGCACTGTAAGGAGGAAGAGAGGAATAATATTGAATAGATTAATATATGCTTGGCTTAGGGCCTTATTGAATATCATGTTTTATATTTTTGCAAGATAAATTAAACTGCATGCACACTTCACAAAGTAGTTATGATTCTTGCTGAACCCCAATGCGCAGGACATATTTTGAGATACATGGACATAATGCAACTCCTTATGAAGGACAAAGTTATTTCACTGTTCTGAAAGGCCACGCTCTTTCTTTAGAACAGTGACTGCAGATTGAAAAATGTAAAGCCCTTTGCTCTTCATAGTTATTTTTCCTCTCAGTTAACGGCATAAATCACTGTACTTTTCTAAAACTCAACACATTTTTGACCTGTGATATATAAGTGGCTCGATAACTAGGTGCCTGGGTGTTTGAATACATAACAATGAAGGTGCCTGGGTGCTTGAATACATAACAATGAAGGTTTACTTACAGATGTGTAGAATTTAGGGAACACTGGTAGGAGATTTTTTGCACAGGTGCAGTGAGTAATCTTCCAGTAAAATCCTGAGCAAGAGCATGTCACATTACAGTCTGAAAAACATAATCTGAAAGAACAAAGGCATATTTGATGATGGGGAAATGTGTAACAATGTTGGCAGCAAACACAAAGCTTCCCTACCCCTTCCTCAAACACACGCTATTTAATGGAATCCAGCTAATTGCATATGTCCTAAAGAATTTTTTAGAAAGATGTTTATGCAAAAAATTTTCCAAGTTGTAGTTTTCACATTTTAAATAGCATTTTATAACCTTGAGAATGTTGTATTTGGTTGATTATAGACATCTGTGTTTCCATATCTCTTAAATTTATATGTATGTACATATATATGTACATACATATAAATTAAATATATATGTCTGTCATGCCAGATATGCCAGATATGAAAGCTTATTTGTCATATGCTTGCTATGTGTCAATCTTGACCTTGATAAAGCCAGAATGGGTAAAATCAGGATGGTAAAAATGGTTGACCAAAGGATGAAAAAGGAATCCCAATCCTTCACTTTTCTCTTTGCTATCAGAGAATTTCTCATTCAATTTCAATAAAAAATGCAACGTTAAGAATGAATTTATTCCATGTAACAAACCTTATATTTCCCTTTCCTATCTCTTTTACCTAATCTTGGATAAGGATTTTAGACACTGTAATTGTTTTTGAAATGCTGTTTTCTCCTTTTACATATATGATCTTGAATATAAAGGGATTGCACCCGTCGGAGAGACAGTTCTTAATCAAGTGCATTGTTTTCTTGCTCCTGAAGATCCAGTTAAGAATATCCTACTTTAAAATCTCCTATGGTGTGTTTTATAGTATATAGTTTTGGGGAACTCAGCCAACAATACGAAAATAATCAAAATGTTTTTCTCTACTTCCAGAGAGGTTACACTTAGACAAAAAAAATCTTTCTTATTTTTTTCTTTTTTTTTTTACCCTAAATATTGTGGATCCAGTATTGCATAAGCAAAATAAAGGCATGTAAATACAAACTTCCACAAATTTATGTGCTTCAGTATCATAGAATGACACAACATGTATTATGTAGAAACAGAGTAGGGTGTTAGCACTGAATTTAAGTTCCTATGGAAAGAAATAGCCCAATAAAAAAATAAACCTATAATAATCGATTGTATTTCTACCCACATTAAATACTTTTACTGATATACTGACTGAGTCATTAGCATGCAATGAAGTACCCAATTATTATATGCCCTGCTGTTTTCAACTCTCGCAGATTGTCAGTCCTTGGTTTGAAATAAGCTGCATGATGTGAAAGGCATCTCTCTTTCTGTGACTGGTCTGCTGAATGCTTTCTGACTTCCTTAGGCTTTTCTACAGTTTCAAGTCAACGCTAATAGCATGATCCATGCTTTTGCTTTTAAAACCATGTACACAGCAAAAGAATCCTTAGAAGTTTTTCTTTATGTATACCAAAGTTATTTTTGTTATATTTTTCTCTTAGACTATCTGGAATGATTACACAAAAATTTACCTTTAGCCAAAGAAAACTTTTTGTTTTTTAAAGAGTGAACAGTCTTTTCTTCACGTTAAGATATGTGAATGGCACCTAATTTTAAGGTCCTTTGGTATTCAACTCTCACCTCTGTATAGTTTTCTTAGGAAAAAGTAAAAGGACTTTAGGACAAGAACATATTAAACCTG
This sequence comes from Stenella coeruleoalba, assembly GCF_951394435.1. Lineage (NCBI taxonomy): Eukaryota > Metazoa > Chordata > Mammalia > Artiodactyla > Delphinidae > Stenella > Stenella coeruleoalba. The sequence continues at coordinate 106,797,876 of NC_137150.1, read as the reverse complement.
TACTCTCCAATACAGAGGCCATTAGTCACATGAGCAATTTAGCTGAGGTTAGTCCAAGCTGAGATTTCAAAGACTTAGTATGAAATATTAGGACTATAAAGTATCTCATTCATAACTTTCATATTGATCACATGGTGAAATGGTGATATTTTAATAGATTGTGTTAGATATGTTAATAAAAAGTAAGTTCACCTGTTTTTTCATTTTTAAAATGTGGCTACTAGAAAATTTGAAATTATATACGTGGCTTGTATTTGACAGATTAATCTATGCTATATTAGGTTTCCCTTGGTCCATTCTCAAGATTTTCAGAAACTTTTTAGGGAATAACTACTAGTAGTAGAGGAGACATACTCCTGTGCTGCATATAATTTCTCAATAACTTTTTTCTTTATAAATCTTTCTTTTCTTCCATTAACTGTTTCATCCTTCTTTGTATTCTCCAGAACTCTCTTCATATCTATGTGTTGTAGTCTTAAAACAAACTGGTAGAGTAGGTGCCATAGGTATCAAAGTAGGCCCCCATGCATATTCAGTGCACCAGCAATTAACTCCCCAAACAACCTCATGCCAGTTATTTCTTCTATAATCTTGCCTTTTTTTTTTTTTTTTTTTTCAGTCTGCCTGTGGGCAGCACATCACAAACACCTTGGGAAGATTCAAAGTACAATTGTTCATGGGTAGAATATCAAGGTGGGCATGGTGATTGGAAGCAAGGGTTAAAAATTGTGCATCATCATTATGGGGACAGTCTAGACTTGGATTTTATTTTTTCATAAATCACAAGGAAGTCCAAGAGCAAAACCTTTCTTTTTTTTCCACACAGAACACTTAAAAAGAGGGTTCTGATGTCTTTTACTAAATTTTAATGAAACTTTTAAATTAATGAGGAAAAATTCCAGCACAGTACCAAATAAGAAAAATCTTAAGATGGGATGCTACATGTTGCTATTAAAAATTCTCAAGAATGGGCCTTCTATTCCAGAAGTAGCTCATAGAGAAAAAAATAAATAAAATGTTAATTTTTTTAATGTATATTATTTTCTCCAGGAAGCCAAAGGTATTCTATCTTTCAATACGAACTCTGGTGAGAAGTCCAAAAGAAAGTCAAAAGAAGTGCTCACAGAATGAATTCCAAGCCTCTCCCATCCCCCATCCCTTCCACCCAAGTCTCTCCAGAAAAGAGCAGTAGGCATTTGCTCTCTAGTGCAGTCCATTAAATAATATTTACTTTTAAATAAAATATGTATTCATTTCCCCTAATGAAATATTGAAACATAAAGGAAAAACTTTATTAAAAATATATTTATTCTGCATTTCATCTAAAGTCAGATCTTTATTAACACTTTTAATCTGGTGTGGGTATCTGCCTTTATAGCAAATTTTAGGTTGCATTAGAGGATACTAAATGTTTGTGTCCAGTTTTCTCAGAATCACAAAAGTGCAAAATGTTGCAAACCAGTAGAGGGATGATGCTTCAGTTAAAAAAAAAACACACAAAAAAAACAAGTTTTGTGTCTTGTACATGAAAATATTACGATAAAATTGGAATTCTAGAGCAGTTTCTTGAGGCAAGAAACAGAAAGGTCAAAAACTTCTGATGACAGCAGAAAAAGGTAATCCTTTTTGTAAGATCTAAAAGATGATCCTTGAGTCCATGAATCTCAGTTAACAGAAAGGTCAGTGAGTAGTTTACTGACTCTCTCAAGGGCTTAACTACATGATGCCAGACTTCCACATGTTTCTAGATAGTTACAGAGTTGGAATAGGATAAGAAAAATTTCTAATTAATTATAGTTTTTCTTATTTCCATCTGGATATGTTTGGTCCCATGTAAACAAATCTTATGTAACAGTCTTACTTATACCATAAGTTATTCTATTTATATCATCATAAGCAAATATAATTATTTTACTTCAAACAAGAAAGAATTGAATGAGGTTTATAAATATTAGTTATTAATATTCTAGGATCACCAGTACACAGAGATTATAGAGTTGGGAATGGTAGTTTCTTTTTACCTCAATTAGTTCATTTTAGATTTTTATCACAAAGAATTCTTTTAATAAATAAAGCAAATATTATAAAGTAGTCTTTGTTTTGGAGACATTACTCTGGTATAGCCGTTTAATTCGGGATAGTTCTTTTTTTTTTTTTAAGATAAATCATTTTTATTTCTCTCTTGGTAATTGAGAAGTTTTACATATTTTTGTGACCATTTGTTGAGTGCACACATGTTCATACTGAGTTGGGAAAAATTCTAAGTCTCTGCCTAATATCACCTCCTCATACATTCTTATATATTCTATAGGGAAGCCAAAACAGAAATAGCAGCTAGACTCTTTAATGTTTTCAAAGTTTTCTTACCATTTTCTACATATTTTTGCAATAGCACTTATTGTATTTACTGTTAATGCCTGTTTGACTGCAGAGACTGTGTCTCATTCCTTTTACATCTTCACTGCACATCATGGTGTTCTGTAAATATTTGTTTATTAAATGATGATTATTCCATAATGAATCAGACGGCTGAGGACAAGATAGGTTGGACAATTTGTTGTCTACTCCTGAGTGAAGGTATTGCTACCTACTATTCCATTCTGACAGCCCTGTCTATAAATTTTATATACTTTTTCAATTGATTAATTCTGCTTGCTGGATCAACTACTGAATTCATATCTCTTCCTGCCACTTTCCTCACATGGAATGTGGTGGCTCAAGTCTTAAAACCAGCTGGGGCACAAGTAATCTAAAAATTAAAACCTTTGTAAATCTTTAATTGTAAAATCCTTTAGAGTATCAACTGTACAAATTTTAAAACTGTGGGTAAACACCAACTGCATTTTGGTGTGATAATCTGTTAAACATAGTATTTATCACTAGCAAAATTAAAAAAGCATGCAAGGCTTGCAAGAGTCTAAAAAACTACTTTTTATGATATCATTAATGAAGTTTGTCTGAAACCATCATTTATTTACATTGGCGGATATGGTAATACCCTCAGAGTCAGAAGAGTAAGAGCAAAATAACTGATCCTAATTAATACGTTCCTGAAAACAACTGTGTACATGTCTTTATTTGGATCAAATAAACAGAAAGAGGAAAAAAGGATTTCAAGATTATAGCTAAGGCTCACATAGTCAGAATTGAATAACCTTATGCTGGCATAGCAAGCATGTAGTATTAATCAAAACTAACACATACTGATTTGACATAAAAATCTCCTTCATAAAGAAAGATAGGGCTGCATTATACGACATCTCTTTGTTTAATAAGTGATGACAGATGATTATTCTCTCTATTGACAATTTCATGATTAGGAAGTTTTTAATTGGTGCTCTCAACTGGCATTAAATGTGTGCTTCCATAGCATTTTATCCTAGAGCAATCATTATCAAAAGTATTTTGTAAGCATGGGAGATGTATAAGACAACTGAGGAAACGTCAATAGATGAGAATTTGTTGACTTCAAATGATGATTTATAATATAGAGCTCTAGACTATCTGAAACATCAGTCTTAAATTATTTTCTGCATAATTATTTTTAATTATTATTAATGAAACTTTACTGAGCTATAGTTAAGCAATCCTCTGCCTAATCTGATCTATTGACCTCATGGAGGTTGTTGAAGAAATCTGATGATGAGGCAGAATTTTGGACTTTAAAAATGTGGTTAATTCTCTAAGTGTGAATTTTTTTAATGTTAAAGAATATGTTTTAGTAAATTTTGGCATTAAATTATCTCCTCCAGTCTTGATCCCCTAGAAAACTGTCACATTCTTCTGTCTTGAATATTTTGCAACAGAACCACAATGAAGTAATTTGAGCATTTAAGAACTTGATACAGTGCTTCATTCCTCACATCCAAGTCATTTAAATTCTTTCCTCAGTGCCTGTTTTCCACCAAATTGTGTCCAAGTTCAGCAGTTTAGTCCAAAAGTTCATTATCAACTGAACTTTTGACTCATATAAATGATTTTCAATAAATTATAATTAAATTTATATCAGAGGATTAAACCTGGTCAGAGGGGTTTCTATTTTGATTCTTAGAAAATAATATTTCAGGTCTGAGGAATGAACAGTAGTATTTCTACCATTTAACTAGAACATTTTTTGTCTTAATTAGGGTACATTTATTTACTTTTAGGCCTCCAGACTGTCCGTACTGAAAACAAGCTTGAGGTTTGAAATTTTAATCCCCTAAAGAAAACAGAGTAAAATAGGACAGCATGAGTTGTTCTCACCCACAGTTCTTTTCTATTTGTACTATGTTTATCTTTATATACTGAAAAATGTTCCTTTTTCCACATTGAAATGTTGATGTGCCAAGCAAATTGAATTTCTCTTTCCTTCCACATCTCTATTGGCTGGAACAGGAAATTTCTCTGGATTTCCGTGTAACTGTTATTTATCAGTGCATTTTAGTCCTGTGAACTGGTTCAGCATTGCTAAATGCTAACATTTTAGCCTTCTTTTAGTTTAACCCCAAATTTATTTCCAGGCATGTATTAGTTTGATATTTAAATTGAACATGAGAGGAGCTTATATCTAGTAGGTTTATATACAAAACAACTCTCATAGTTTAGGTATATGAGTTTATGTAAATTTTTTTCTGAATTGATTTAAAAAATACTGTTTTATTTTTTATTATGACAAATTATGTGAATATTAAAAATAGTCACAACGTATATGTTCATTTTATGTGAGCTAATTGTAAGATGCCTATATAAATTATACTTTTCAAATTCATTTCTCAATCTGGTAATTATGCAATATTAGATATGATAATTCCAATTAAGTATTGAAATGGACAGTGATCATTTACAGAAGTGAATTCTTATGGAAATGTTTCTTAGTTTTTGTTTTGGTTTGTCCTTGTTTTTGCTTTACTAGGGAATATTAGTGTCATAAATTAATAGTGGACTTTTCTATTCACTAATAATAAAAACAAAAAGATACAAAAAAAATTTTGTTAGTCTATTAGCATATTTGATTTCTCCAATATCTGCCTTCAACCCTAGTGAATTCTATGCTCACCAACCAAAGAGCACTCTTTCCATTGTTCCATACACATAGAATGGTGGGGCAGTATTTCTAAAGTGTGAATGAGGATCACCCAGGAGTAAATTAACCTGGGGTGCTTGTTAAAATACAGAATGCATGGATACAAAACTGACCTGATCAAACAGCATCTCTGTTAAATCTATAGATTGTTCCTATACACACTGTTTTAAATCATTAGTCTAAAAGCATCAATGAATGAAAAATATAATTCGTTTTTGGGGAATCACAGGGGCATGAGAAATGGTCAAAACTTCAATGACTTTTCAAATTCACCAGGAATGTCTGAGGGCAGAAATCCTTCAAGTGCAAATCTGTAAAGATCTTCAACGGCAGCTAACTAATCTAGTTATACATAATTTGTGAAGAAATCCTGTAGCTTTATAGCAAACATCTGTAGTTTGGGACTATATGTTATATACAAAACAGGAGCGTAATAATAACTCGTTATAGGTAAGAATTATCATGCAGAAAACATTTCAAATATTTCAAATATTGAGAGCTATCATGAAGGTAAACACAGTTTTCAACAGTCTGAATGTACTGAAAGTAAAATATAACTTCAAATTCCAAACTGTTTTAAAATATAAATGTTAAATTGTTTTTGTATTTATGTATTATAATATATTTATCATAAATTCTGCTGAACTAAGTTTTCTATATATCTGTAAAGTTTCAGTGATTTAAATAGACAAATATTTGCTGAAAATTCTTTAAAAAAATTGTTCCAGGAATATCTGAACAATACGAAATGTCACATATCAATATTTATCTTGGAAATAGCATTATAATACATTTCTAAATTTTTTACTTGAAAATATCTGATTATATTTTTTGCTTCAGCCACCGAGTTTCATAATGAGTATGGGGAACAATCTTTAAACATCAATTCAAAAAACAATGTCTCTTCATCCTAGAGAACTTATGGTATTTGAGTAAATAGTTGTATATGTGACCAGATTTTCAAAATCTCATCTGAGTTTAATTAAATTTAACATTTTAAACATTTGAAATAATTTTTTGTTTAAATTATGTTTAATATTTATTAAATAGAATCCCTTTTGCTCTTTTGTTTGTAGATTCATAAAGTAGCTACCCCAGATAATGCAAACGATGCACCCTGTGGTTAAAAAAATTTTTGTATTTTGGCAACATCTGGGAGGTGGAAAGGCATAAAAAAAATAGCAGAAACTCATTCTTAAGTTTGCATGGCTTCTTGTATGAAACCTATGACAAGTGTAACATTTATTCTCAATGTATTTTTAGTAAGCAGGTTTTGTGACCTCTTCTGTGTAAGAAGAATAGCCGACTTATATAAGTTATTAGATGTAGAGCACAAATTGCAGCCAAAGGGGTAATGATTTATTTTAGAGACATCTATTTATTAATGCAATATAGAAAATTATTTTACAGATTCTTCTCCTTAATATTATATTATGTCAACAAAACCCCTGAGTCAGTTCTAGAAAAATGAAACCTAGAGAATGGTCCTCTGCTACATTATTTCTTTTACTCTTGTCATGGTTTTAACTACTTTGAATACTTATTTCTATTTTTTGATGAATTGTTGCTTTGATCTTTTTATATAGTTGGAATATGTAGCTATTTTATGAATTAGAGAAAAGACAACTAAAATTGCTGACATTTTTGTAGACAAAATGTTTGCCTTTTAGTAATTGTTTTGTGATTGATCTGATGGCTAATAACTGTCTGAAATAAATGAATCATCTGGGTTTCTAGATCAAACTAGCTCAACTACCAAGTTTAGCTCCACTGTTGTATGTCTCACAGTGTTGCCATGTCCAAAACTCAACAATGTTTCAAACTTCAAGTATATTTTTTAAAAATTACTCCGTATCAAAAAATGGCTTGGTCTCATTTCCAGGTCAAAGTCCTAGGAATGATTCTTTAATTTTTAATGTTTCTCTTTTTTTTTTCATCCAAAGTAATTTTAGTTATTTTTGCTCTTACCTTTTAAATATATCTTGAATCTGTCTTCTTTATTCTACCTCTCCTGCCACTGTTCTGTTTATTGACACCTAAACACTTTCTTGCTACTTTTACTCCTCTTTGTGTACATTTTCACACTCCCAAAACTTTTCTCCAGTACAGCACATTGATTCTTAAACAATTTTATAAAAGAGATAATGGTCTTAATTAAAATTAATTTCTGCTGTAGCATTCATCACAATTTGTAAATTTTACTTTCTAAAAAAGTCTGTCTCCTCTTCTAATTTCTACATTTTGAAATTTTATATATGTATAATGTTCACTACAACATCTTCAGCATCTTGCATTGCTACTGATCCATGACATTGATCATTTGGCAAATGTCCAGTAGACATGGATGAGTGAATGAATGAATGTATGAATTATTGCTTTAGATATCCAGGTGATTATGGACAGAACTTTATTGCATATCAGCTTAGCCCTATTAATTTGGCATTTTAATCTTGTGACTCAGCTTCTTTTTTTTTCTGAGTGTGAACCCCTCACCCTTGCACAGATTATTCCAACAATTTGATCGCCTTGATTCCAAATCCTTTCTCTTCCACAACCATCACTTAAAATTCATTCTATAAATACAGATAGCTATAGTATTTATCATGTCATTCCACTGCTGGAAATTCTCTAATTGTTTCCTTTTGCCTTTAAAATTAATCTAGATTTTACAACATTATGCATATTCTGATGTCTCCTTACTGCTTCAAATTTGCCTTTGTAACTCTCCACCTTGGAATCTACACTTCTTTCAGGCTTTATTTATTTATTTATTTTTGTTTTATGTGAAGTACATGTCTTTTGTTACAACAGGACTTTGCACAAATTTTCCCTTCTTTCTGGCACATTCTTCTCTCTTCTTCACTTAACATCTACTTACTCTCTCAATTTAAAATTTGTTGCATTCCTGGATGTTCCCGGACAAATTTCAAAGGCCCAGGATTCCTACTGTATAAATCATAGCACTATATTTCTACCACAGTAACCATCAACTTCACTGGTGCTGACACACGGAACAGGATTTTATCCTTTTATGATAATAAGATGCTTAGGTTAAGACACAACCATACAAGCAAATATATCTTCACACGAACTGTTAAGTTTTATGATGATTCCATTATAAATTTCATCTATTAAACATAACATTAGCAAACAAAAAGGAATACAAAGAAGTTATGTGAGGTTTGTAAGCTATTTATAAAAGGAAAATCAAAGAATCAAATTTAGAAGAAACTTGTTTACATAAAATGTTTCCAAGTACTAGTCCAAAACTATTGCTATTATGATCATTACAAATATTTTTAAGTAAAAAAAAACCCTGCATATCAAATATCTACATTAATCCACTATACTCTGAGAGTGAAAGTGTTATTATTTTAAAATTTTGACAGGTTTTTCAAAATGTGGTTAGTCGTCTTTCCTTGGGGAGGGTGAGTGCGCTGGGAGAGGAGATGATGATTGGGGGAGGATGGAAATAAATGAGTTCTTTCCTGCAGGAGGGCTGACAGGTAAAAGATTGAAGGTAAGGTAATTAGCAAAGCTAGGTGGGAGGAGAGGTGCTTCTAGGGCAGTTCCTGAGATGAATCTGGAAGTGATATCCCCATTTGTACACTGGTGTAATAGGTTTCCATTTAAAATGAAATTAAAGTATAAAAAAGCAAATTTGATGTCTGCCAAGTTTGTTAAAACAGAGGCCTACATTTACTCACACTTCTCAGCTTAGCCGATACAATGTAGGAAAGTGAGAAGACTAGAGTATATTTGTATTTTTTTCTCCCAATTTGGATAGGAAAAAAAAAAAAAATATATATATATATATGTATTTTGAAATCATTTATAAATAAGCTTCTTCTAGGGACTTATCCAGTCATTATACCTATGCAATAATAATCACTTAAGGAGTAGTTTTTAATGAGTTCAACACAGTGAGTTAAGGAAGACCTGTCCTAGTAATGCTGTTCTGCCAAGGCAATTAGTTATTGACTTTCTGATGGCCAGCCATTTTATAAATGTATATTCATTTATATACATATGTGTAAGTACATAGCTCCATATACAAAGCAGGAGTGAAGGGTGGTAGAGATCAACATTGCTATGGTTTATTGTTAAGAAAATGTAAAATAACAGAAAAGAAAAATGAAAATAAAACATTTTAAAGACATTTTCTTTCTAATATGGGTCAATAGTTTCACCGAATTGTCTTTAAAATTGTGGTAACTTTCCATGTCAGCTGGGAAAATTTAAAGCAAAGACAAATAGTTCAACAAATATTGATAAATAATTTTATTATGAAACTCATATATTATGCACAATCACTGACTTTTCTTCCAGGGGATTATAGTTTGACTTTCAGAACTTTATGCTTTTGCTTTATGCTTTATGCTTTAACTTTATGCTTTAAATAAAGATATATTTAAATGATAAGACTGTCCCTAGTGCTACAAGGTGACAATGCCACATTAACTTCTTTATCAAGTGTGTTTTTCTGAATGTATAATAGCTACTTGTTTGCTGTTAAAAAAAAAAAATTGAGGTGCCAGTACTCATAGGAGAATGTTTTTAAAAGTAGATTAACTTCCAACATAAATTAGGCATTAATAAGTGCCAGACTCTTAAAGGGCCATTTGTCTGAATTCCGGACTTGGTAGATAACAATATCTTGACATTCATTTCTTCTGAATTTGGTTCAAATGTTTTTATTCTTTCTCAGTGGATAACTTATAGAATATGGAAACATACTCAATGGATTGGTATTGATATCTTTATAAACTACATGTGGTTTTCAAAATAATTGTTTAAAATATTTTATTTATAAATTGACAGGAAAGATGTAATTTTACTCCTTTGTGTTCTTGTCAAAGTCTAGAGATGTGCATAAAATATCAAAATTTGACCCCTGCAATCTTTCCAAAAGCACATTGTTGGAGCTCCAGGATATTGAGGGAAAATGGTCTTAAGCAGGGCCTTTCTTCAAATATATATCTTATGGTGTGGTCCAAATATTTGGAATTAGATAGTCACATTCCTGGGTTAACTTGGATGGGTCATATTATTTGTCTGGTAGGCTCACAGAGAAACTGTGTGACATTTTATTCTTTACTTTTTAAACACCCGTACCTCTGGTTCATTTGTATCATGGGTTACATGCTTAATAATAGATAAATGAACCTTAAACATATTTAAGATGCACTTTACCAGGTTTTATAGTCCTCACTTAAAAGATTCTTATGTTGTAACTAGAAAAGACAAACTCAAAATAGCATAATTTTCCCACATACCTATTAATATATATCTATTAAATTAAAGCTTCTTTGGCCCAACAAATTTGTTTGAAAATTTGTTTAATTCAGTTTTCCAAAATTATTCAACCATTAAGTATGTTTGTTTTTGTCCAAATTCCTTTTGCCATACTACACAGCACTAGAGTTTCTTGAGTACATCTTGTGGACACAGGGTAGACCTTAACTCACAGGCCCAATTACAGAATCCACAAGAGTCATTTAAAGTTTCAGCCTTACTGTCTCCAGTTGTAATACATTGGGTGACTGGGTAGGTACTCTGTAAAGATTCCTCAAGTTCCAAGTCTGCATGATTTTAATTAGAGATTAAATAGTAAACTCTATGCTGCTATTATTGTGATAGATCCAAGAGGGGAGAGATCAATGTGGATTGTTTGATGTCTGTCTAATTAGATTTGTTCTACAGGAAGAGAAATTCTTAATAAACCTTTCTAGATGTTCATTCTAGGACATCAGGTAAATAAGTATTTGGTTTATAAATTTGGACTCAATTTATCTATATTTAACATGTCAGAATGTCAGTATATCTATTAAAGTGTTAGTGCAGTGAATTAAATTTTGACTTAGTTTTTGTTTTTGGAAAATAATTTTATATACATTTTATGCTAAGAACAGCATAATATTTTTGTGAAATAAAGATGTGAACTATTCCCAGCCAAGGGAATGTAGTAGATGTACATCTCTAAACATTTCAGTGACTGTACTTCCCTGTACTTCACTCTATTGCAATGTATAACATTTACTGATACATGACTTCTACTAGATAAAGTCTTCTTCATATTCATTTCATTTTACTCTGTTGTTTTCTCTTTAATCTCCAGAGAATTTGGACTGCCAACTTTTTTTTGTTGTTATTGGTTTTACCTTTTATATTTGGAGTAATAGGAAAGGTTTTGAAAATGCTGACAATATGCCAGTATCATTGTCTGGAGTCCCACCTGGATTTTAAAGGGGTTTTGTTATGTATGTCTTTGTTATTATGTACAGCTGCAATTCGCAAGTTTTCTCTCATAATAATGATTTTTTCTTTTTTTTTTTTTTTTTTTTTTTTTTTTTTTGCGGTACGTGGGCCTCTCACTGTTGTGGCCTCTCCCGTTGCGGAGCACAGGCTCCGGACGCGGGGGCGCAGCGGCCATGGCTCACGGGCCCAGCCGCTCTGCAGCATGTGGGATCTTCCCAGACCAGGGCACGAACTCATGTCCCCTGCATCGGCAGGCAGACTCTCAACCACTGTGCCACTCTTCCATACTGGATAACACCTTCAAGAAGACAAAAGTCCTGTTTTTTTTCTAGAATTTTGCCCTAAACCAAAAGCTACAAAATACATACAGAGGATAAAAGTAAGGAGAAAATACACCATAATAGTTCAAGGAATCTTACTTAACTCTCTGTCTTTAATCTACCACTTACCAAATTGTATAACCTTGCATAAATCACTTCACTTTTTTGAACCTTAGTTTCAAAGTCTATTACATGGATTACATGAAAACAAAATGCCTTCTAACTCTTATATACTGAATTTGGAACTAAGGGGGTGATTTATTTACTGTAATTTATTTTCTCCTTACTTTCTAGAAACAAGATATCTAGCTTTAAAAGAGAAAGAAAAATACCGTATGCTAACACATATATATGGAATTTAAGAAAAAAAATGTCATGAAGAACCTAGGGGTAAGACAGGAATAAAGACACAGACCTACTAGAGAATGGACTTGAGGATATGGGGAGGGGGAAGGGTAAGCTGTGACAAAGTGCGAGAGAGGCATGAACATATATACACTAACAAATGTAAGGTAGATAGCTAGTGGGAAGCAGCCTCATAGCACAGGGAGATCAGCTCGGTGCTTTGTGACCACCTGGAGGGGTGGGATAGGGAGGGTGGGAGGGAGGGAGATGCAAGAGGGAAGAGATATGAGAACATATGTATATGTATAACTGATTCACTTTTTTATAAAGCAGAAACTAACACACCATTGTAAAGCAACTATACTCCAATAAAGATGTAAAAAAAAATTCTAATATGATGGCAGAATTCTACAGAAAGCTACAAATTACTAATTTTATAACAGTTTGATAAATGCTGGTTATTAATATTTACAGTGATTCCCTTCTTGTACACACAGCTACTTTTATTTTGGCAAAGTCTTTATCTTCATACCTCAGCCCTCTTACCTGAAATTTTGAGTTTATCTGACCCCATACAATACGCAATGAAGTTCAGTATTGAAGCTATAGTATTTAGATACTAAAGCTAGAAAAATGTAGATCTGTGCAATATTAACTTTGTTTTCATAGATATGATTAGATTATATAATAAAAGAGCAAATACCTTAAAGAAGAGAAACTTCACAGAAAACTCAGTATTGACTACAGCTACCATAATCAAAGCTTCATAGCTAATAGCAAACATACAATATAATGATCACAAGCCTAGATGTAGGCTTTTTTTCCTGATCCATTCATAAAAACTATTACAACAATTATTCATTTTTTATCCTGGTAAGCATTTTTGTACTTTATGAGAAAGAACATTTTTTAAAAGTTGAGGGGAAATCAATGCTTGAAACTGTTGGTTTCTGATGAAGACTATTCTCCTCTTAAACATTTCATCTTTCACCATTACTTTCAAGTGGTCATAAGCACAGAAATTCAGCAGGAACTCTGGTGGAATAGAACAGAGCATACAAATATGTACTTCTTTTGTCCTTCAGGGCTAGAAAAAAAAATTCCTAAGAGAATATCAAACATGCATGTTCTGTATAGACAACATAATTCATTTGCCTCCAAGGAGAAGGCACCTGGCATCTATAAGAGGATGTTCCTGCAACATACAGAGGAAGGAGAAGGAGGTGTAAAGAAAGGATGTTTTCTCAAAGTCCAACAACCTAAAATGGCACAAGATTTTACTGCCAGTGTTTTAATGCTTTGCCCATATCTAAATGTTTCTCTGGAAGCATAATGTAAATAAGATAATCAAGGGAAATATGTGAGATACTTAGTTAAAATCTGTCCCTTAGTTGCAGTAACTTGATGTGTATCATGAACTAAATCTCATAGTATAAGCCAATACATACTTAAAAGTGTGTGATCTTTCACATGGAGTTAAAAGGAGAGGCTTATATTCTCATCATAAATAAGAGGAAACATTAATTATAATAGCATTTAAATTGCAAGTATCATATTATTATTAACCAACCATATTCTTTTTCATAGCCTCCTATGAATATATATTTGTAGAGTCCTCTATTAAAATGCTTGAAATTATATCAAAATAGCAACTTTAAAACAAGACTGAAGGTGATATTAGATATATCCTCTAATGAGTGCTAATTGATCTTTGATAGATAAAACTTTAATTTCAATTTTAAAAATTCTCCATATAAAATTTCTCAAAAAAATGTCTAGTGATCCCTAAATAAATATGCTGGATTACCTTACTATTTCATGATTGTCATCAACTACCTATTTTAAGGATACATGCTTATAAGTTTAAAAACCAAATATATATGTATATATATAATATGCATGTATCTATGTATGTAAAATAATTTTCTGTAGTTACACTATTCAGTTATTAATATTCATCTAATAGGGTGCATTTGTAATTCCAAGTGATTGATACTAACCTATATAGTAATAGAAATGGCACAAATAGATGGGTATAATTTCTTGTGCTATTTTATTTCTGATAGGAACTTATATGGTATTTAAAAGATATGTATATACACTCAGATGTGTATTGTTTATCCATGTACATATCTGTGTAATTATTTACACATGACTCAATATGCTTTAAGTCTAGTATTTATATGACATTTTTCATGAGTAACACAACTGTCTCTCACTTTTGGTAGTTTTACATGAAAAGTTGATGCTTTTCTTGCACAAATATGATGATAAGCATGTTATTCTCATGAAAAAGAAAAGTTGTTTGAGTTGATATACTTATTAAGAAAAGTTTTGTTCAAATGGTGATTCCCAGTGTATTTTATTAAAGAAATGAAGGGAGAAAGACTATTAAAGAAACTTTAAAAACATATGGGAACAGAAATCTCTTGCATTCCTATACACTAATGATGAAAAATCTGAAAGTGAAATTAAGAAAACACTCCTATTTACCATTGTGACAAAAAGAATAAAATATCTAGGAATAAACCTATCTAAGGAGAAAAAAGACCTGTATGCAGAAAATTATAAGACATTGATGAAAGAAATTAAAGATGATACAAATAGATGGAGAGATATACCATGTTTTTGGATTGGAATCAATCAACATTGTGAAAATGACTCTACTACCCAAAGCAATCTACAGATTCAATGCAATCTCTATCAAACTACCACTGGCATTTTTCACAGAGCTAGAACAAAAAAAATCACAATTTGTATGAAAACACAAAAGACCCTGAATAGCCAAAGCAATATTGAGAAAGAAAAACGGAGCTGGAGGAATCAGGCTCCCTGACTTCAGACTATACTACACAACTATAGTAATCAAGACAGTATGGTACTGGCACAGAAACAGAAATATAGATCAATGGAACAGGATAGAAAGCCCAGAGATAAACCCACGCACATATGGTCACCTTATCTTTGATAAAGGAGGCAAGAATATACAGTAGAGAAAAGACAGCCTCTTCAATAAGAGGTACTGGGGAAACTGGACAGCTACATGTAAAAGAAGGAAATTAGAACACTCCCTAACACCATACACAAAAATAAACTCAAAATGGATTAAAGACCAAAATGTAAGGCCAGACACCATCAAACTCTTAGAGGAAAACATAGGCAGAACACTCTATGACATAAATCACAGCAAGATTCTTTTTGACCTACCACCTAGAGAAATGTTTATTCTTTGTAATAAACAAATGGGGCCTAATGAAATTTAAAAGCTTTTGCACAGCAAAGGAAACCATAAACAAGACCAAAAGACAACCCTCAGAATGGGAGAAAATATTTGCAAATGAAGCAACTGACAAAGGATTAATCTCCAAAATTTACAAGCAGCTCATGCAGCTCAATATTAAAAAAAACAAACAACCCAATGCAAAAATGGGCAGAAGACCTAAATGGACATTTTTCCAAAGAAGATATACAGTTTGCCAACAAGCACATGAAAGAATGCTCAGCATCATTAATCATTAGAGAAATGAAAATCAAAACTACAATGAGATATCATCTCACACCAGTCAGAATAGCCATCATCAAAAAATCTACAAATGATAAATGCTGGAGGGAACCCTCTTGCACTGTTGGTGGGAATGTAAATTGATACAGCCACTATGGAGAACTGTATGGAGGTTCCTTAAAAAACTAAAAATAGAACTACCATACGACCCAGCAATCCCACTACTGGGCATATACCCTGAGAAAACCATAATTCAAAAAGAGTCATGTACCAAAATGTTCATTGCAGCTCTATTTACAATAGACAGGACATGGAAGCAAACTAAGTGTCCATCGACAGATGAATGGATAAAGATGTGGCATATATATACAATGGAATATTACTCAGCCATAAAAAGGAACAAAACTGAGTTATTTGTAGTGAGGTGGATGGAACTAGAGTCTGTCATACAGAGTGAAGTAAGTCAGAAGGAGAAAAACAAATACCATATGCTAGCACATATATATGTAATCTAAAAAAAAACAAAAAAAGTTCATGAAGAACATAGGGGAAAGATGGGAATAAAGATGCAGACCTACTAGAGAATGGACTTGAGCATACGGGAAGGGGGAAGGGTAAGCTGGGACAAAGTGAGAGAGTGGCATGGACATATATACACTACCAAACGTAAAATAGTTAGCTAGTGGGAAGCAGCCGCATAGCACAGGGGGATCAACTCAGTGCTTTGTGACTACCTAGAGGGGTGGGATACGGAGGGTGAGAAGGAGGGAGATGTAAGAGGGAAGAGATATGGGGACATATGTGTGTGTATAACTGATTCACTTTTTTATAAAGCAGAAACTAACACACCATTGGAAAGCAATTATACTCCAATAAAGATGTTAAATATATATATATGGGAAATAGTTTAGGTTAATAACCAAAAGATTCAGAGTAATGTAAGTCAGTTTTGGTTAATTGGTCTTTCATTTTAAAAAATTCCTGTTATTAAGAGCAGAACCTTGGCTTTCATTTCTTAATGATCAGACAAGTCAGCAAATGAGGTACATCTGTCAAATTTCAGTCAAATATAACATCCAGTGTAAAGCTGTCATGAACTTGACAACATAAATTTATAATATCTAATATGTGAAATTAAAATGTTAACTTCTGTTAAAAATTCTGTGTAAAGCATTTTCCAAAATAGCATTTCACATTGTTTTTTTTTTACAGATCACTGATTTTGAAAGTTCTCAAAGAGTAAGACACTTTCAAATTCTGAATTTTTTTTTTTAAGAGACAAACATTGTTAAAGCACAAAGCATCTAGGAATAACTTGATTCTTTCACTCTAGATATTAAAGAATAAGTTACTAAGTAAGAATTATACTATGACTTTATTATAGCTGTTGGAATACCTAGTATAAAACCATTTACTTCTTGAAATATACAATCATTTTTATTCTATTGTACTTGTATTAGACTTTAAGGTATAATTTTGTGAAATATAATAAATATACTAAAATGTTCATGTCCTAGTTTCATCTTCATTTCCAGTTAAATAAATAATGTTTCTCCTACTTTTAGAAGATATTTTGCTTCAAAAATTTTCTTTGACATATCCCCAAATATTCACCATTAATTAGAACACTAAAGTAAATTAAAAGTCTAAGAGCTAAGAGGCCTATCATTGGTGTATTGTAGTATTAGGGAAGTTAATAATTTGGTTATTTCAAAACCCACATAATTAATTACTTCAGCAAGCATTTATTGATCATGCATAAAGTGGTAGGATACAAAGATGAAGTCAACAGTTTCAGTTTTTCATGTTTAGAGTTCCAAATGTTAGAAATGTTTGCTTGTGTCAAGTCAGGTGTATCTTTTATATTGTTCCTAGTTTTGACCATAATATCTAAGACGATCTCATCTTTAATTAAAACGGTTAGATTAGATCTTCTCTGCGGACCTTTTAAACTTTAATTTTATGAGTCCGTTTGATAGTCCCATGAAATTTTCCCTAACACTTTATTTTTGAAGATCTTTCATCATCTGACAAAGTACTAAGTTTTCAGTATCATCAAATTGACAAATTGATTGTGTAGGACTGCTCATAGTACTCATATACCGTCTGCCCAGAAAAGAGAATTCTCTAACTTCCGAAGATCCAGAATAATTGTTCATACGGCCTGAGATGGATTTAAAAATTTCAGTATCATCTATCGTTACACGTTAACAGGAAAAATTCCAAGATGGCCCCACTTCCCATAAAATCTTGCCAAGTAATGTGACTTCTGCTCTGTACTATTACAAATTGTAGTACTATTTTTCATATAATCAAAACATTAGCATTATCTATATAAATTTCGTCTTGCTCAATGGTGCCCAACCAGCCTATTTAAATTATCTTTTTATTTTGAATTTATTTTATATTTTGTTAACTATAGTCAATCCTAAAACCAGCTTTGTGTTATTTAGAAATTTGTTAAATTTGTTAAACTTGTTAAACCAGTTTTGTCTTCATTCTAAATTCTGGAATATTTAGAATGTTCCAAGATGTATCAAAGAATCCTTGTATCTTCTGCCCCACTGCTCCACTACCATTAATTGGGCGTTTCTGGAGCGGTTTTTAACTCATTTGTGCATACCAACCCAGCTACATTCCCCCCATTCATTCTATTGATACTATAGAATGTAGCGTTCTCAGTCTCAGAGCAATAGTGTGCTTACATTAAAGTATATCTATCATTGCTCATCTTTGAAGTTTAGAATTGAATTTTTATTTATTTCACACTGTTTTTCTCATTGCTCTACTTCTCCTCCTGCTTTCCTGCTGACTAAGGGAGCCTGAAGCAGTCCACTCTCTAGTCTCAAGGAGCCTTGGTGACTGTTACACATTCTCTCCTAGGGCTTCTGCTGCGTTACATTTTTTTTTTTTTTCCGGGTAAAACACTGTTCCACTATTTTAAAAAATTCCCCAGTGATGGCTTCATGGTTTTCTTGTAATACCATTTCTTTTCCATTCCAGGATCTAAATGTGCTTTTGAAATAGCTGTAGACCTAAAGTGATTTTAGTTGCTATTTTAAATCACATTTGTTCTACATGTTTAATTAAGTTCTGCTTGTCTACATAACTGATCAGTCATAGGTTACCTCATTAAACAGGGCAGAACACTCTTTCAAGCTTGCAATCATTAGTATGGCTATATATTATCTTCTTTTAACATTTTTCTTATCTTGTTGTTGAAAATTAAAAATTTGCCCCAAAATACCTATTTCTCAGAACCAGTTAAAAAACTATCTCCAACCAAAACTAGGATTTATCTTTTTATGAGTGTAGTAGATTTGAAAGTTGATGAATAAGTTAAATATAATTGGCTCACACTTAGTGTTCTATAAGATCTTTTCTCTAAATATTACCAAAATATTTTTAAAACACAAAAAACATAGTCAACATTTTAAATGAATTTGCATTTTTAACTTGTAATTTTAAATTATTTTCCTAAAAATCCTGAATTGCAGGACTTACTACTCTGGAATAGACCTCTTGCAGCTGCATAGATTTTATAAGTAAGAATTATCACAGGTAAGAAGGAATGGAAAAACCTTCATCAACTGTATTTTCAGAATCAGCATTTTTTTTAGTACATGTAATTCAAAAATTACTTTCAGTGGTGTCATATGTAAATTAGATCCTGTATAAAGTGGTCTTAAAATTCAAATAGGGTTATTATATCCTTTTGTCAAGTGCAATTCAATCTAACTACTGAACATTAGAAAAAAATCTTAAGCAAAGAATAAAATGTCATGCAGATCAACAAACTAGTCAAATGCTATTTTATGTTGCTAGTCTTCTGCAATTGTTTTGTAATAGCTCATTATTCCATTAAGACATGGTATATGATACACACCTTTGAAAGATAAAAAGCAGATCACTTAATTATCTTAAAATGTAGTATGTTATACTTTTAAACCTAAATTTTCTTGATCAGTTATCATTCTAATATCATACATGAGCATGTTTCATCTAAGATTCATTATCATATTAAAATCATCAAACATAATAGATGCTAATATAAGAAATGCATGTGTCTAATCCATTTTGTTAAAAGTGCTTCTTTAAAAAATACCTAAACGTTTTTTAGGAATTGCAGGCCTAGAGCCTTGAAGTGTGTTTCTAAAATTATATTTAGGGGTTAGTGAATGCTATACTCTAATTTGATGGAGTTCCTGAATTAATCAGATATTTAATCTTTGGTTGGACTTCAATTATAAATACTTAGGTGATGCTTGAGTGAATAGGATTGGGGATTTCATTATATACAGATGCTTGAGCCCATACTTCAGTGTGTTGATGGTAGTCCCTGTTGAAATATCTGCAGATTATGAATGGTGAAGGGGTAGCGGGAAAATGATCTTCCCTCCCCTATAATGTGAAGATGAGAGCCACAGTGTCCATTGTCCTCTTCATGAGTCCACCATTCCTAACTGGAACACAGGCCTGCCCTAGTAGTTGAAGACAGATGGAGGAATTCCCTTGTTTTTTAAAGTCATACAAATCTCTGAGTGATTGTAGAGACTTAACTTTGTAAGGAGGGCAATCTATTAAGGAAGCTAACTTTGTTGAACAAGGAAATGGACATTTACAAGGAAATGGACTGGGAAGCAAATTATTATAACCAGTAAATCACTGAGCTTATTTAAGGATTTATAGATGACTGTATGGTTTCTAAAGATTTTACATGGCATCCTTAAATATAAGATCTTCTTCCTTCCTTTCTCTCCCTTATATTTCAGAGGAGTAAATAAATAATTACCATATGTTGTCTGGGATAAGCTAGTTATTCCAGTTAAACACTGGTTTAAATAGGGTCCTTTTTTTGGTGGTAACTTTTCTTTCACTTGTTCTTGCTCTTCCTTTTAGAAGGTCCTTGGCCTTGCAATGTCCCGAACAGTAATTATTTCTGGGAGTTCTTAGGAGATGTATCGCTTGTGCTGAAAAGAATTTCTGCTAGTTGCCAGGAATACCTACGGTTTCTTGCTTATCTGCTAAATCCTGCTTCCCTGGTATTATCTGCTAATGTGTCCATTATGTCTGTGAACTCTACCTTTTCATGGCGCTAAGAACTCTGGCCAAAAATAGCTCCATTTCTATCATTAACCAATTGAGGAACTAATCAAAACTTTTCCACTTCCTTAGTGATGTCCTGCCATACACATTCCAGTTGTATCTGAACCCTTTGGATGTTAAGCAGAGTGAGTTCTGCCACGATTCACAGTATTCTTTTTTATAAGGAAGATAAATCATTATTTGTGCAGCAGAGTCTGTGAGTTTTGGCAAAATGAACACTTTCTTTTTGAAATCATAGCTTTCTTTTTTCCTAGGATGGACCAGAGGAATATGTATGAATATATTCAGAATCTTAGTCCACTTCCAAAGACAAAAAACGAGTGTTCTGTAATTGGGCCTAATATTTTTCTTTTCTTCGAATGCATTCTCTTTGAGGAAGGCTCTGGGTCTCTAATGTACATAGATTGATGGATTTCATTACCAGCTATCCGGATACACAGGCATATCTGAATCCCTGGGTTGGATACAACCTAGCCTAAAACTGCTAACCACATTACACTTTGAGGAGACATTTGTTCAGAGAGATGAGGTGATAAGCCTAAGAGACTTTTGCCTATTCACTGGTTTTAATTGAGACATAATTGACATATAACATTGTGTAAGTTTAAGGTGTACAACTTGTTGATTTGATTTGATTTTTTTATATATTACCACCATAGCATTAGCTAACACATCTATCATGACATGGAATTATCATTTCTTTTTCTTTGGTGAGAGCATTTAAGATTTGTCTCTTAGCAACTTTGAAGTTTATAATACAGTATTGTTTACTGTAATCACTATGCCATGTGTTAGATCTTCAGAGCTTAAAAGTTGATCTTCTAACTGCAAGTCTGTACCCTTTAACAACATCTCCCTAATTTCCCATGCCCCAGTGTCTGGTAAGCACCATTCTGTTCTCTGTTTCTATGAGTTTGGCTTTTTAAGATTCCACAGAAAATTGACGTCATAGAATATTTGTCTTTCTCTGTCTGATTTATCTCACTCAGCATAATGCCCTCAAGGGCCATCCAGGTTGTTGCAAATGGCAGGATTTCCTTCTTTCTCATGGCTGTGTAATATTCCATTGTACATATATAACACATCTTATTTATCCGTTCATTCATTGATGGATACTTAGTTTGTTTTCACATCTTGGCTGTTGTGATTAATGCTGCAGTAATCATGGGATGCTTCTTAATAGAAGAATGGAACATACACCACTAGCAATTAATAGTTGACTTGATCATTATGCTATCTATTTAACACAAAGTCTTAAGTGGTTCTTTGGCATATTCTTGTATGTAATTTAATCAAGGATGATTTATCCGGAAAATTCCTGAAGTGTTAATATTTTTTGTGTGATTTATTAAAGAGGAGTAATATACGTGTTTTGGATACCAGAGGTATATGGGATGGTGTTGCTAATATGTTGTAAAATTTTGGAGCCTGATTTTTATTTTTGCTCAGAAAGCAGGATAGAAGTGGAATTTTAATTTTTTTAGTGTTATAAGTGGCCTGTGCTATTTTCTCTTAATATAAAACTTAATTTGCCTTTGAACTCCAACCCTTGCTATTGCTGTGCCATGGGCTTTAGATAAGGTATCATCTTTGTCTTCTTTTAGATACTGCACTGTGACATTTCTGTTGGAATATTATTGATTAGAATATTATTAAAGCAATAAACATGTGAATTATGGATAAATAGAAAATTTCATACAATTACATTTATAAATATTACTGGAGAGACAAAATATTTGATGGGGCATTTGCATTATTAAAGCAGGTGATGATTTACTCCAATTATAAGCACAGAGACCATAGGAAACGATTCTATATTTAACACACATAATCGTGACTAAAAAGAAGGAACATTTCCCTTTTATCCTCATACTGGTCTTTGCATCTCTCTTGTAGCGTATAATGGGAAACAATGAGGAACAATGCTCCTTCCCAGTCTCCAAAAAACCCTCTCTCTAGAGGAACAAGCAAGGGCTGTAATATTTGGCGAAAAGTTCAATGGTGAGAGATCATGCTGATTTCTTACACTGACTTTTAAGTAGGAAAGCAGCAATCTTCAAAAACCTAGAACTGTTTTAGTAATTAATGTTGAGGCAATTCTTGTCCTGGCATTTGAGCTGCTGTGAACTGAATTTCTATATTTCAATTTATAAAATAAGTGAAGCTATCTAGGACTTCAGGTTGCTGCATTATTTTGACAGATTTTCCTTGTACCACCTCCTACACCAGTGTATTTGCCTTAAAAACAAGAAAAGAAAAAGAAGAAAGAAAAAAGGACACATAAATGTTTCCATAAAGTAATCGAGACTTTGTTCATAGGCATGGTAAGTCAATGATAAGGTAACCTAAAACTCATTTCTGGACAAGAATTCAAATATAGAATAAAGGTTATGTGTATTCTATTGCTGGGCAACAGTGGACAAATTTCCTAGGAAACAGAACCTTAAATAAGAAAGGCTACCTTGAAAATGTTCAGGCTAAATAAAAAACACTTACAATGAATACACTTGTATTCATGGAAGAATATATTCCTAATGGATAGTTTTAATTACCTGCTGGCTAGGTATGACTATGTTGTAAGGTAGGGAGGAGCAGGGACTAAAAATCAGAGAATATTTTAGAGATTAGGATGAGAGTTTCCCGGCAGTTTGTAAGAAAAAATTCAGGGAGACTCTAAAAATAAGTTATATAAATATAAGGCAGGAGGAATTTCAGTGCAACTATAAATAAAATTTCATTCATTTACTCATTCATTCATTCACCTGTATAAGAAATAATTATTGAGCTTCTACAAAATAGTGTAAAAAATTCTGTGTGCTAGTCTCCTATATAATTCATTGTGAGGGAGCAAAAGATACACAACCGTAGAATCTTGTCTTCAAGGAACTTACAATATATACAAGAAAATGGCACGTTCTCAAATAAGAACACTTTAAAATGTAAATTGTCAAATGTCATAAGGAAGACAGAGAATAACTGCATAAGTGTTCAGTGGCAGGTGTAATGAATTCCAGTTTGCACTTGAATTGGAAACAGGGAAATCCCCATGAAAGAGAAAATATTTAAGTTTGGCTCTAAATGATGGGTAGACTTTGGACATCTGGCATGGAAAGAGGCAACCCATTTGAATATAAGGAAAGGCACATAGGTGGTAATGTGTAGGAATGTTGAATATTTGCAAGTAAATAGTACTTGAAGTAGATTAGTGGAAATTCCAGTTGAGAAAGAAGAGTTTTGACCATATTGGGCAGGGGGTTGTGGGGGAAGATGGGAGAGATAGGGAACTAGGGTGGCATATTAAGGAGGCTGTATAATTTTTGAGAGGAAATAGGGATTCACAAGTGGTTTTTGAACAAGAGAGAATTATTTTGGCAGAACAGAGATCTGATGAGTCAGGGAAGTGGGATATAGAAGAACCATTATATTAATCCAGACAAAACATATAAGCTATTGAAGTAAAAACATAAGAAATGGGAATAGAGAACAGAAGCTAGAGTTAAGGAACATTATGAGCTGACATTAATAAGACATAGTGAATGATGACATGCAAATGGGGATGAAGAGATGAAAGTAATGAAAAGATGGGGATTTTTAACTTAGAATTCCAGAGCAGTAAAACTAATAGTATCAGAAAAGGCAGTAGCTGAGGAGGAAGAGATCTGAAAGAGAGGACATTTCTGTAGTATTCTGGTTTGAGGTATTAGTGCACCATCCAGGTTGAGCATCCCAATACATAGATATAAAAGAGGCACTGTATTTGTACACAGGTCCCTTACTCATTTCACAAATAAATATTGTGCTCTATTATGTGATAAGCATTATGCTAAACTCTGGGGAAATGATTAATAATACATAAGTCTCTTCTATACACAATCTAATGGAGGATGTATCCCTCTAAACAGTCAATTATAATTCAGTATGTGTAGGTTAGGATTTGGAAATCCATAGGGTCCAATGGAAACAGGTACGCAGGAAGCTCAGCCTTGACCTATCAAGGAGCTTGCTATGGCAGTGAATTCTAGGCAGCTTAAGAGCCCGTAAGAATTAACCATGGCAGAATAGGGAGCGGAAAAGTGAGGGAAAATGGTCAGAAAAGAGTAGCATATATATTCAGCATTCAACATATAACTTGTCGAAGCTGGGGAAAATAAGCTTTGATAAGTCATAACAATTAGGTGTTTAGATAAGTCTTAAGTTTGGATAATTTTATGAAGGCAAAGAATTATGAGAAATAGAAGAGATTTAGTATAGATATATCCTTTGGAAGTATCCACATAAGGCACACGGAGTAGGAGGAAGGAAAGGAGAAGTGAAGACAGGGAGAAGAAAGTAGCCAGAGGGGTAAGTTAACAACTGATTGTCACAAGGAAGATATGGTTTGACCATGCGATCACTGTCCCATTATACAAGAGCAGAGCATTAGCCGAGAATTTTTATTGGCACCGACACAAGATAATATTATGATTCTTAAATAAAAAGTCGCTGGGATACAGGGACATGTGTTGAAAGTTGAGGTAGAGAGGTTGAAAAAGTTTTGCAAAAAATAACGATGAGTATATGTTACTATTTTGTAAGTTGGTAATAAAAGGAAGAAAAAAGATCTACAAATGGCTAAACAGCACATAAAAAGATGCTCAGCATCATTAATTGTTAAGAAAATGTGAATCAAAATCACGACATAACACTTAATAGCCGTTTAGATGACTATTTTTAAAAAATACAAGAGAAAATAATAAGTCCTGATGAGGATATGGCGAAATTGGAACCATTGTGCATTGCTGATGCGATAATAAAGTGTTTTCCATAGCCACTGTGGAAAACAGTGTGGCAGTTCCTAAAATAACTAAGCATGAATTACCATATGATCCATCAATTTCCCTTCTGGGTATATACCCAAAATAATAGAAAATGGGAATTCAAACAAATATTTGTACATTTATGTTCATGACAGCGTTATTTATAATAGCCAAAAGTTGAAAAAAACGTAAATGTCCAATGGATGAAAAAGTATGGTTATATACATACAACAAAATATTATCCAGCCTTTAAAGGAATGAAGTTCTGATATATGCTACAATATGGATGAAACTTGAAGACATTATGCTCAGTGAAATAAGGACAAATATTTTATGAATTCACTTATATGAAGTACCTAGAATAGTCAAATTTATAGAGACGGAAAGTAGAATAGTGTTTATGAGGGCTTAGGGAGAAGCTGGTAAAGGGGAGTTATTTTTAATGGTTACAGAGTTCCATTTTGAAATTATGAAAACATTCTGGAAATGGATTGTGGTAATGGTTGCACAAAAATGAGAATGTATTGAATGCCACTAAACTGTACATTTTAGAGTTGTTAAAATGTTAAATTTTCTATCATGTAAATTTCACCACAATAATACAATTTTGAAAAATAAATAGAAGGCAGATTAAGTAGAAGCTTGAGAATATGTAATTTTAAGAAGAAATTATTATAGTAATTTGAATCAGAAAGAACTAACCATGTTTTGAAATTGTAGTAGAGTATTTTTTAAAAAACAAAAAGTAATGGGGATGGATCCTTGGAAGAAATCAAGTTGGAATCCAAAACACAATTCTTTAAATGTGCCTTTTTTTTATTAGGCTAATTAGGACATAACTAGATTGTTAATTAAGACCCAAAATAAGAATGGTGGGACTATCTAGTTTACTACACCAGCTGAAGAATTTATGAATATGGTCAGCATCTATTTCGTGTGGTTTTCACTTAACAAGTTTGTTTATTACCCTTCAGTTTTTCCATTTAGTTCATCAACATGCTGGGTTTTGGGCAATGACTCAGGGAGGAGATGGGAGGAGGAGGAAGTGGCTCCAATCAAGTTACTTAAAAAAATCAAAACAAAAACCC
This sequence comes from Stenella coeruleoalba, assembly GCF_951394435.1. NCBI lineage: Eukaryota > Metazoa > Chordata > Mammalia > Artiodactyla > Delphinidae > Stenella > Stenella coeruleoalba. The sequence goes on along the minus strand of NC_137150.1, from coordinate 106,771,396 downwards.
TCTGGTGGTTTTATGCAAACACTTTATCCATAAGTACCACTATCATAGCAAAATGCTATCCCCCAAAGTGGACGGATTCCTTATATGGAGTCTTTTTCTCCATAACCAGAGTGCCCCTATAATTTATCCTGTAAATCAGGACACTTGGGAGTGAAAATGAATGACAAAGATGCTGTACATATATGCACTGAGACATCAGATATGAATTGGCACAGTTCCTAAAGAGTATGGTACTCTAGTTAAGGCTGATTTTGAGGATTATAAGGTGTCTAAAGAAAGTAAAGATTTTAGATCTCTGTGTTTAAAGCCTCAGCCATTAATGGTTTAATGAGCTATAATGGGATGATATGGAAAGAATAATCCCAACTTGGCATGCTACTCTGAAAGCATTAGCATTGTTTAAAATTATTGTTATGAGGAGGAAAAAAATGAAGAGGTAAGGATAGTACCACATTAGGCTCCAAATCTTTTGATTTCTAAAGAAACAAGAAGAAAAGTTTCTTAATTAATTACTTATCATAGTTAGCATATTACTTTCAAATAAATATTTGTGGTACAGTAGAGTGGTGATCTTTTGTACAATTTTGGTGTATTTGTTCACCATGAGTATTAGTTCAGGCTGCTCTCACAAAACACCATAGACCAGGTGGATTATAAACAGAAATTATTTGTCACAGTTCTGGAGGCGGGATATCTGAGATCAAGGTGCCAGCATGCTGTGGTTCTGGTGAGAATACTTTTCTGGATTGCAGATGGCTGTTTTCTCATTGTATCCTCACTTGATGTAATGAGAGTGAGAGAAAGCTTTCTGGAGTCATTTTTGTAAGAGTACTAATCCCATTCATATGGGCTCCACCCTCAAGACCTCATCACCTCCTGAAAGTTCCACCTCCTAATACCATCACACTGGGGGTTAGGATTTCAACATATGAATTTTGGGGAGACACAGACATTTAGTCTATAATGCCATAACACTGTGTATAATCAATAAGCATAGCAAATATACTTTTATATACAGCATTGGTGTCAAATTGTATTTTATTGTTTGTAAGATATTGTTTTACATGACTATAATTTTTGATACTGTCTTTAATATGAAGTGTATTAAACATTTTGTATAAGAAAAGATGACCACTTTAAAACGATTCTTAAACATTGCAGTAAGAGTAGGTGATTGTCTTCAATCAATACCTGGTCTAAGAAACACTGAGAAAGAAACAAGTACTCATTGATGAGGATATTCAAGGTTGTTGTATAATAGTTGCATCTCAATCAGGGCTTCCCTTATGCTATTGAGAGGAAAACAATTTGGGCAAGAATAGTTTTATGAAGAGGAGAAAAGGAACAATTAAGTGGGACTAATGTGATCCAATTAATTCCTTATTATCCTGTTTTGACTAGGAGGTCTACTCAAATAGATAAGACTCCAAGAGGAGTAGTTGAGGCAGACTTCATTTCTACCAGCTCCGTTCTTTCTTTTTTCCTTCCTTTGTCCACCTTTGATCCGAACAGAAGCAAGAGAGACACACATCACCCTCATTTCTTAATCTGATACCTTTATAATTGCCAGTTCTTTACCTGAAACACATGTGCTGAAAATGGGAAGAGAAGGGCAAACAAAGAGGAGAATCCTTCAAATTAAAAATTATTGATTAGTAGGGCTTCCCTGGTGGCGCAGTGGTTGAGAGTCCACCTGCCGATGCTAGGGGACACGGGTTCGTGCCCCGGTCCAGGAAGATCCCACATGCCGTGGAACGGCTGGGCCCATGAGACATGGCCGCTGAGCCTGCGCGTCCGGAGCCTGTGCTCCGCAACAGGAGAGGCCATAGCAGTGAGAGACCCGAGTACCGCAAAAAAAAAAAAAAATTGATTAGAAACCATATATTATAATGCAAATTATAAATCCACAAAAGATTTTAAATAGATCATGCTTTATCTAAAAATGTTGGCACTGTTGGAAATTCAAAGGCTCTTCTATTTTGTTCATTTTGGAGATACACTCATTTGCTTTGAGCTATGAGTACTAGTTATTTACATAATTATCTTGGTGGAGACAGGAGGAGCAGAGGGGTATAACAGGAGGGCAAAGGAGGAGGAAGGATCTCAAAGCCTGTTATTTGAATGGTTTGTCAAAATGTCCCATCAACCATGATCTGTCTCTTTCAAATTCACAAAGAAAGCAACAAACCTGTTACCATTTGGTTTCTACTTATATATATATCCAAAGTGATTCTCTCCTAATATTCTAGGAGTTTCTAGAAGTATACTGCTATAATTATTCAGGACATCACTGAGTCTTTCTATTCTACGTTTTTCTCTAACCAGCCTTTATTATAGCTAGATAATGTAGCATGAGGAACTTCTTTGGGACATCAGATCACTCTGGCAGTTTTATAATATGCTTCAATTCCAGACCAACTCCTTAAAGGAGTCTGCCTTCCTTCTGAGCATTTCAGATCACATAGGTATGAAATAATATTTCATACATTTATAAAATGTCTTTCTCATTGTAATATCTGTGGTAAAAGAGAATAGAATTCAAATCAGATAAAATTCAAATATATTTGAGATTTTCCAGAAGTAATTGTTTTTATGAAAACTAACATTTTCTTTTCAAATTTCAGTTTTCTTTATCAAGAGGCCACATGGTTTAAGAAATTAGTTTCAAATGTATCCATAACCTATATCACAATAGTGATAATAACTAATATTTAGAGTACCTTAAAATGCATATATAATTATAACTTACCCTGCTTTATTGTATTTAATTCTTCTGATTTTGCGGATAACATGCATAATCTTAGAAAAGTTAACTTGTTAAAGGTGATACAGCCAAGTATGTATAGCCAGGGTTCAAATGTGAGTTTTTACACCCCATAATTTGTTATCTTTACATTATACTAATATACCTATGCCTATATAAGCATTTTGAAGTATTTTGAGATCAAATATGTATTGGTGTTCTTTGAAAATGCTCCCAACTTTCAATCTGTCTCAACATTACTAAAACACATAAATAGCAGCCAAGTTGTGGTTTCTACTTCCCATTTAGTGCTTCATTGATGAATGAAATGAACTGAAATGGAAGAGGAGAGGGAAGAAATTCCATTGCAGCAGATATCTTTAAAAAATGGCGAGTTTTAGATTCCTAAATACAAAGTCTCCTATTAAATTCTAAGTTCTTAACAATGTTTATTGATTAAAAAGCATCCCTTTACTTCCTCTATACAAAGTTTCTGATTTCAAAGTTATTGATAGGTGGCAAAAGGGTTCTTGGTGAAAATTCTTGAAACATAGAATGATAACATACCTCTTATTTCACAGATACTCAAATATCATAGACCCTGTCATCCTTTCTTATCAACATTCACTGAAAACCAATGGCCAGCTTTATATATGCTGCCCAGTGTGTATCACACAGAGAACAGAATTGGTATATTTAAGCATAAAATTCCAGGAAGTTGCCTCTTATTTGAAAATTCTGGGGAAAGAATGAAATTATTTTTTGGAGTTTAAGACCTATAAACTTGAGCTAAAATACATGGTATAAGTAAACTTTATGACCAAAATCATAAAGCACTGAAGATTCTTCAGTGTTTCAGAATTCTTTATATCCTTTTGTATAACTGAATTACCAAAAAGTAGCAGGAAAAGTGACTATAACGCAATTTTCCCCTTGTATAAAATTGACCTATAATTATGACATCCTTACTACATTTTAGTAGGTGAAATATTAACTTCTGCAGTTTTCTATATGAAGCACTTTATTTTTAAAGGCTTCTATTGCAAAAACTTATACTCTGTTTTATTTTTTTGTATGCAGATAGATCTTTTCATAAAAAAAATATAGCATTAGGCTCTCTTGAACAGTCTATATACATCAAATATTAACAGTATTAACATTAGGGTCTCTTGAAGCCATATGTGCCTAGTCTCCAAAAATTAAAAGGAGAAAAAAACCCAATATGCTGCAATAATTTAAAAAGCTCAGAAAATATATCATGGATATATCTGTATAATTTTATTATACATATATGTACTTATATATGTAATTTAATAACTTCTTGAATTTTAAATTTCTGAATTGGATTGCTCACCCAACCTTTTACATAGAGATAAACCTTGTACAAAATCTTTGTTTCAATTGGCTGTGATACCTTCTCCTCCAGCCTGAACTTCACTCTGTTCCTTGGTTTCCCACTCTCTTGCTGTCTCCTATATCTCCTGAAAAAAAAAAAAAAAAACTATGAATTTGTTCATTCATTTACTAAGTGATTACTTTGTTTCAGGCACAGTGCCAATCAATCTCTCTTTCACTAAATGAGAAACAAAAAAGATGCCAAGAGGTTTGACTCTGATGCCTCGGTAATTTATAGCAGATAAAGAAAATTCAGGTTGAAAACAGGCTCGTGTCTAACTGATTTTGGGCATTTTAACTGAAAATGAGTTAATAATATCTTCCTCTTGGAATTATTGATAGGATTAAATGAAATAAAGAATATTATATGCCTGTGACCTAGTATCTGCCACTATATCTTGTAGTGGGTGTGAAGAGGATAGCATAGAGAAAAGAGGTCCACCAAAATAACACTGACATTCTTAGAGTAAGAGAACAGCATCATTCTTTTACAAGCGTCAGTATTAACAAAAATCAGGAAAAAGTAAGGCAAAACAATACTATATAGTCTTGATATTGAATATTCAAGTTATATCCTAAAATGTTTTATGTTATATCTTTCTCAATATAAAGCAACTTATTTTAATATTTTAAAATTATTTTAATTTATTTTTTAGTGCCATTAGACTTTCCTATTGATCAGGATTTAATGTGAGGCCAGCCTTTTTCCAGTCTGTACCACCATGGAAATGACAGTAGAGAGGGAGAGGAGGAGAAGTATACTTAGTATTTTTAAAATTTATGATATTGATATTATGTAACTAAAAGTTAACTTCATTGTAAGTTTATCTCAAGTCTCTCTGAGTTTCAATAGTCATAGATTATGCAAGGTGATAGCATGAAAGAAAAATAAAATTTAGTCTCCACACTAAGGTAATTCCCTTTCCACTTTAGAATCTTCTCAACTAAATAATTAATCCTGATATTGATAGACAATAGTCTTAGTGGTATGTTTGTGTGATCTTATTATTTTTGCAAGATAAAGCAGGCATATGGAATACACAATTAGTAGCTATGGTAGGATCCACAAGGATTTTGGAACTGAGCTCTGAGAAATCCTCTCTCTGACATTCCTCTACAGTTAGAATCAAAACTCCAGCCCATCAAGGGATGAAGTTGTGGGGAATGTGAGGGGTGAGTAATGGAGGAGCACAGGGAAGCCCGGTACCGGAGTTGATGCGACAGAAGTGTGGGTTGTGGTGAAGGTTGGTGTGGAGGTAGACAGGAGACAGGTACCCTCAGAGTAGGTGTGGGTAAATGAGGAGGGTTATGTGTTCAGCTGAATGATGAGTAGTAGGCAGTCTGGTCACCCTTCCCTTGCCTACTCAGGACACTGGACAAATTAGGTCTTGGTTACACACTATCTTCAGAGATAGAGTCTGGACCTAGAAGTGTAATTAACAAGCCCAAACATGGTTCAAGAACTCTGTGGTTCTGTGAATAACCTGGTTACAATATGATGAATTGGCTCTTTCATTGTTGAATTTAGACATAACTGGGTAGTGCTTATTGTCGTTAATTGGCTTAGATAGTTCAGTGAGCAACAGATTTGGTGTCAGAAAGGTTGGTGTTTAAAGACTGCTCTCCCACCTATTAACTGTGTGACCTTGGACACGTTCCTTAACCTCTGCAAGACTCAGTTCCCTGATATGTGACATCAGGATAACAATGTCTATGCCAGTTAATATAGTGCCTGGCACATAAGAAGCATTCAGTCCTTTTTTCTGTGACCATTCATTATGTTAAAGGAAAAGGATTAGGGGAATCTTGATTTTAGTTCATATATAGAAATGTTCATGCGTAGGTTATTCATATAATGGGGCCTACCATAACCACACTGAAATATTTTATACAGGCCTTTTTACTATTCTTAAACATTCTCCAAACTCTTAATGAAGTCTTAAATATTGTTTCATTTATATCCACCTGGAATGCTTAAAATTTCAAATGAGAGAACAGCCAATGATGATTTAATAGCCAATTTACTTCTGATAAATTTCTACTTCTTTAACTACTTGAATGCTCTTTTTAATAATGTCCTACTTGCTACCGTACAAGGTCTGATCTACCTTAACTTATTCCTGGAAATGACAGTCAATCTGAGAAGGGAAATGCTATAAGTTAATAAGCAGAATTTAAAAATGACTCTCAAGAGAAACAGATGAGTTGCTAATTAGAATTATCACTGTTTCCTCAATAATACTCTTCCAAGGTCTGAATTATGTCAGGACATTAAAAGTAGAAAGTTCATTAATATTTTTAATGCATATCTATTATTTATAAAGCCAGTATGAGCTGGGAGCATAGACCTGAGTATATTACCTGCTTCTCACTGCCTATCATCCTGGTTTGTTATTCCTCCCTCCTAGGAGGAAGAATAGAATGTGCATGGACTCCAGAGTCAAATAGGGCTAGGTTCACCATCCAAGGTAAGCATTTACCAGCTGCATGAACTTGAACAGGTGATTGAATCTTTCTGACCTTCACTTTCCTCATTTGTAAAAATCTAGGATAATAAATGCCCCGCAACTTTATTAGGCCAATTTAAAAGATTATTAATGTGCAACTTTAGAGTTGAGTAGTTGATTTTCTATATATGGTAATGATTGTGTGCTTGTTATCCTCACAGTGTCTGCTTTCTTCTTAATCTCAATCACAAGGCTTTTCTTTTCACATTGATATAATGTTAGTGAGCCATAGTTCAAGACCTGTAAGCTCATGGTGATGACAAGTATGTGCTGAAATAGATCACTCCTTCTCATCTGGTCCCTCTTGTATGCATCTTAGGGCAGAGTATTTGCTGGATATGGGTCAGAGCTAGATGATTCTATTAATTGAATCACATCATTAACACATTCATGACTTTCTTCATTAGTGATAGGATCCACGTAGTTGACAGACCACTGGCTTTGTATAAACATACACATGTTCTTACATAGAGGGATTATTTTTTTGACTTCTTTGGGGCGCTACTTTAAAAACAAGAAAATTAGAATAATAAACTTCAAGCTCCCATGATATCAACGTTGTCAGCTTTCATACATTTACTAATTACTAATAAATAATTTATACTCTTATCAGTCTAAATTAGCACCAGAGTTGAACAAATTTGACTGTGACAAACTTCTAGAAATAATCATCAACACAAAAATTGTGTCCTTGCCTTAGGAATTATGTTATGGTATATGGTGCAGTATGATTGATTTCAGTAGCAATTAGCTAATAATATGTAAACTTTATGTTTCTCTATTTAAATACGATAGTCAACATTCATTCTCAATATTTCAAAGACAGTAAAGGATGATTTAAAAAATAGATATAAATGAAAATAACCCTAGGAAATACCATCTTTCTCTAAAAGAAAGCTAAAATATTCCAAGCTTGAATATTGCTGACTTAATTAAAACACAATTAACATTGTTATTGTGTAACTAATGGCTTGAAAATGGCAATGTCATGAGCCATCAATTATGGATTAGTGTAAAAAACAGTAGGTACTCTAGGCTGGAATGCCACAAAAAGCCTTAGGGTTTTTTTTCTTTTTTTTTTTTAAATCTATCTGAAGTATATTTGTCAGATTTTAACATGGCATTACAGTTGATTAAAAATGACAAGCATAATGTCACTAATGAATTGCTTTTCACTAAAAAACTATTTACAGGGTGTTAATAGGGATTAGGGTATTTTTATCAAGTAATATTTTTTTCCAAACCTAAGTCCAAACCTAAATTACCTATAATTTACCATTAATTTTATAGGTAAGTAGGCCTAGAATAAAGTTTGGTTATTTTGTTTTTGATATTCTTTGGGGAATTTTCATTTATGGGTTTCTGAAATGGCAGTTGATTTCACCCTGTTATGATGAAGCGTCATGAGGCTCGCCAAGGTTTCAGAAAATACCTTTCTCTTCCCAACCTGTTTCCTATGTCTCCTATATTGAAATTTGTTTTCAAACTTTGCATCAGCTGAATTGCCAGTCCCTTTTGCTAAAGTATTTTCTTAAAACTCTCTTCCCTGCACAATACCACCTTTTTATTTAGAACTTTTGCTTTTTTTGCCTTACATACATTTTTTCTCTTTTCTTCAATATATTGTAAATTCTTCAAGCATTGTGATTTTAAACTCTTCAGCTGTTAATTCTCTCAAAATTTTGTGCACACTTATACAAGATACACAATCAACACACACTCATTGGAGTCTATAAAATATTAATTTAAAATTCATATATTAAAAATCAGTGTATTTTTTATTTTTTAATAAATGAGTATGTACAATATACTCATGCTTTTTTTATATTTTAATTTTATTGGAGTATAGTTAATTTACAATGTTCTGTTTCAGGTGTACAGCAAAGTAATTCAGTTATACATATTCATATATTCATGTATACATATATCCATTCTTTTTTAGTTTCTTTTCTCATATAGGTTATCACAGAACATCGATGAGTTCCCTGTACTACACAGTAGGTCCTTGTTGGTTATCTATCGTATATATAGCAGTGTGTAGGTTTAAACTTTTTGTTGCTTAAAATCTAAAACTTATTAGACTCTGTCAGAGTAATGGATTTTCATCTACTGCAGACTACTTTTTCTCCACAATATTCTGTTTCATTATTTTACTTTTTGGACTTCACTGTAATTCTTTTGAAGGGTTAAATTAATTTTTTTTTTCTTAGGCTTTATGTATCTATGCCAAGAGTTTCCCTAGGGCAGGCACATAGCTGTAGAAGATAGATGGGCCTGCATCTCTGGAAATCTCAGCTGGGCATAATCACTTGACAAATCTTCCGTGTAATATAGGCAATTCTAGTGAAACACACTGTGAAGCAAATTCCAAAAGTGATCTTTCCAGGAAGAAGCTTAAACCCCTTGGAAAAGTCATCACCTAGAATCCAGAGATACTTCAAGATGCAAATGACCCACTTGAGACAAGAGGCACCTGTTGTTCTGTCTTGATTATGTCTTCAGGCCTCAATTTCAATAAATGAGAGAACAGAAGGAAGGGGTTCATGAGGTCTGTCCTCAAGGTAATAAAGGCAGAGGGGAAATGCTAGGTAGTTTCCATTCATAATTCCTTCCTGGTCATCAGTAATTATAAACCACTTACTGTCATTTTGACAGTGTGTAAGGTATAACGTTTTTATTTACTGCCTGTTTTTCCATAGTCAGTACTAGTGAAACTGAAAATTTTAAAGAGGACTTTATTTACTGTCTTTGGAAAAAACAGCGAAGGAAATACTGAGGAAGAAATTGAAATACTGAGGAAGAAATGATCACATATTCATGCTGGTCTTGAGGGAAACAGAATATCAAACAAGAGTGGGTGGTGACAGCAACCAAGAGGCACAAGGAGAGAGGTCTGCAGGAGATGGAGAGACAGGAAAATGTGGGGAGGCTCACACCTGAGAACAGGGCCTCAGCCTTAGCACACAAAGAATATGATCATGAGATACTAACTCAAGGATGCCCATACCTGACATAAGCTATGCAAAGGACAAAAGAGAAGGCAATAAATGATTTAGAGGAAATTTGTGTTATTTAGTCTTCAGTACTATTCATCAGTAATTTTACCTGTTTTTGGACAACTCTTGCATTCCCCTATCTGACTATATCACCCATGACATATCCTTAAGCCTCCTACCCACCCATGCTTTTCTTACTCCTGGCATACCAACAAATTCAAAAACGTAATTAACGTCATTTAGCATAAAATGATGTAGTGTTATCCTCCCTCCTTTCAAATGTATTGATATCTTTATTTATCTCCAATTTATCTTTATTTTCTTATCTCATTCACAAGAGAGGAGGTGCTTCTTCCCTTGATCAAGGTCAGTACTTACACATTTATACTTGACCTTATCCCTTGTCTTGTCAACAGGGACTTTATTCCATCAATATCTCCCCTATTTCTAGAGAACTCTTAGGCATTTTTCTCATCCTATGTGTAAAACGTTTTCTATCTCCCCTTTCCATATCTTCAAATAAAAAGCCTTTTATTAGCTATATACACTCTAACTCTATTCACCATCTCTAATCTCTGATTTAATTGACTCACCAACGCATTGCAATTTGTTTTGGTATTCATTACTCCAATTAAGCAACTAAATTGAAATTCAGCAATGACTCAGTATTGCCAAATCCAGTAAGAACATTCATTCCATTTATGGGACCTCTTCATTGTATACTATTTGCCAGGTACAACTTTCCAGAACTCCTTTACTCTCTGGAATTGTTATACTATTTACTCTGTGTGCTTTTCATCTGTGGGCTTGTGCTCTGCCTATCACTTAAATGTTAGGGTTACCCACAGTTCTCTCTCAAATTCATTATTCTTGTCTTTCTCTGGGCTATGTCATCTTTTTTCAAATTTTACGCATGAGCCATGAATGGCTCTGATAATTCCCAACTCCACATCTTCAGTCCAGGCCTGTTTCCCGACTTTATATCCATACATGCATTTATAGCTGGAGATAGCCACTTGGAGTTTCCACAGCTTTCTGAAACACATCAATTTCCATCTACTTTTTTCAATCCTTGCCTAATCTCATTTGATAGTACCACCTAGTCACTCAAGAAAAAATAACTTGATGTAATGTTAAAACTCTCTCCAGCTTCATCATTTGGCTAACTTGTTCATTTTTATCCAGATTTAGCTTTTTGGAGGAGTTACCCTCTTAGAAAATTTCTATTAAACCTCAGATTGGGCTAAGTGTTCTCCTTTATCATCTCATGGATATCTAAATTGCATTTACCACAATAAAACAACACAATCTTTTTATGTGACTATCAACCAATGAGAGTGTTTTGTGTCTTTGAGGACAAAGAATGATGCTTTATTCATTATCTCAGCACTTAGCAGTGTCTGACACATCTTTCATAATCAACAAATGTTTATTGAATTCATCTGAATTTAGTCCATCAGTATTAACTAAGATTCCCATGGCTTTTTCTTCCTTAATAGGAAAAAGAAAAAACAAACAGCTTCTGGGCCATTTAACTGACATTGTACTGTTGGACCTTGTTTATTGCTTTGTCAATAGCTTCAGAGTGCTATCACTACTGAAATAAAAATTAAGAAATAGTGCCGGGCTTCCCTGGTGGCGCAGTGGTTGAGAGTCTGCTTGCCGATGCGGGGGACACGGGTTCGTTCCCCGGTCCGGGAGGATCCCACATGCTGTGGAGCGGCTGGGCCCGTGAGCCATGACCGCTGGGCTTGCGCGTCCGGAGCCTGTGCTCCGCAACGGGGAGAGGACACGGCATTGGGAGGCCCGTGTACTGCAAAAGCAAGGAAACTTCTTGAATAGTTTATAATTATCAATCTTTTCTTTTTTGACTGAGGATATTTCCTCATTTCAATGGATGGTCATAAAATTTATATTTAAACACTTTTATTTTATTATTACTTTTGTTGGTGTAGGTAGTATTGAATATCACTTACTTGTGTTAAAAATCTCCCAAATCTTAAAAGTCCTCTGTGTGTGTGTGTGTGTGTGTGTGTGTGTGTGTGTGTGTGTGTGTGTGTGTATGTGTATTCTGCCCTTCTGCTTAGTTTTATTTATTTATTTAGATTCATTCTTTCTGACAAGTCTTGGGTCTTGCACCATGGATGTTCAAATGTCACATAATGTTATCCAAAGTTACAGGTGATTATTGCATTTAGATCTTATGTTTAACAGATGGTTTCAAAGCAAAAATGGAACAAAACAAAGTAAGGAAGATTTTACTCAAAGCTTTTTCAATAGGGAACAAAGGTCGTATCTAAGGCTAAACTCTACTGACACAACTGGTGGAAGGTTTTTAAGGGTGGGCCAGGATGAGCTAGTAGAAAATACTGGAGGATATTATGGAAGAAAGCTGATCAATGGGATGTATGGAGCAGAGCGAGTTATTTCCTTAGCTTGTAAATATTTTTCTCTGTGATTAGGCCATCTGTATTTGCTAATTGGTACCTAGGAAAGTTAGGTTCCTACCTTGCAACAGAGAATGGGGATACAGGTACTATTTTCCTAAATGACTACATTTCAGAGTATGGATCCCAGGACCTTGAAAAGATATTCCTAGATAGTAAAACTGACAAGAGGTTTTTAAAGACATTTACATGTATCTCAAAGGAGCAGAGAAAGAACTAAAGAAAATATCTAAAATAAAAAAGGGGGTTGGGGAGGTCAGGTATAAATTCTAGTCAAGCTGAGGGAAACATTAAAAAATCTTGGTTAATGGGCATTTTAAGAATGTCCAGGTTCTATAGGTACATGTTAAGTAGAGGAATATGCCTGTAGTCCCATTTTGTTGTGAAATCTGCCTCAGAGTAACAGAACTAAAGACATTAGTTAGAAGGAAAGCAGCATGATAAACCAATTTGCATTAATGAAAAAATGGCAGTCTAGCATTTCATGTGAGTTTGCATATTTAAAAAAAGTTCATGTAGGTGACACTGTAATGGATGTGACAAAGTAAAAAAAAAAAAAAAAAAGGAAATTCAAAGGAAAGGGAAGATGTGCACCATCTTAAATGCTTGGGAACTCTTAAGTCACTTTACCTAAACAACTACTTCTGTGATTCATCTATTCCCTGCCAATATTCCATAACTTACTTAAGAGACTTAAAATAAGTAAAAGAAACACTGCATTGGATTAATAAAGAAAACTATAGCATTAAAAAAAAGTGAAGTGCATTTTTGCAAATCATTTTGTAAATGAAAATTTCTCTAAAAATCTTGGAAATTCTGAAGGGAGAGATACCTTAGCCAAAATAAAACGACCAGTTCAGGGGCTAATATTTTCATCCTTCCTTAAACGTCTTTTTCTTTGTGAGATATTGTATCATTCTTATTCAATTACATCTTACTTTGGCAGGAATATAAAAAAAAAAACACCTTAAAACTTAAAAAAAAATTTGTGAAAGGCTCAGAATAATGGGAAGTTGACACTTGCAGTTGGTTCTGTATATGAGTTCATCTGTTTATTTATGTACATCCTAACTTTCATCATTAGTTTGATACTTTTGTTTTAGGAATAAAATATAACAATATTTACATAGAGACAGAAAATATTAATTTTAGTTAATCTGAAGAGGGAAGAAAATTAGTAATTTATTTCAGTTTTTGAAACTCGTTTATTTCATAATGATTTGATGCATTGTGAAAATAAAGAAATAAGATTACTTTCATGATTGAAAAATATATCACATATGCATCTTGAATAAAAACCATGGCATGAACACTTTTAGTGTATATTTATTTTGCTCTAATTGTAATAAATAAAAAGGAAGTTTGAATAAAAAATATTTTATATTGCCCCCAATTTAAAACCCTTTTATTCTTAAATCCAAAATTAACCTGTAAGTAAAATGTCATTCTTTTTATTTTAAAAGAATTGTATAATATTTGCAGTGTCTTTCTATGTTTCTTTATTTCCTAGATAATTGCAGGGAAAATAATTAATTTCATAGTAATAACAATTATATATTATCATAGGCTATTATTTAAACATATATAAGAATAGTGTGGATGACCTTTTGAGTAGCATTCAATACTATGTATTTTGTATGTATAGTCACTGCATTTGGATAGTTCCACTGTTGAAAAGAGTTTCAAGAATTTATTTATAGGCAGTTTTTCTCCTTAACAGGTAGAATTAGTATGGATAGTAATTAAATTTTTTTAATTTAAAAATATTTATTTTCTCCTAACTATGTGTTAGACTGTTTTAGGAGATGGGAATACAGGCGTAAATTAAACAGTGACAAATCTCACATTTCTAGTGGGTAGAGTCTGGGAGGAAAAAATAAAGAAACAATACAGATAAACCCACGCACATATGGTCACCTTATTTTTGATAAAGGAGGCAAGAATATACAATGGAGAAAAGACAGCCTCTTCAGTAAGTGGTGCTGGGAAAACTAGACAGCTACATGTAAAAGAATGAAATTAGAACACTCCCTAATGCCATACCCAAAAATAAACTCAAAGTGGATTAAAGACCTAAATGTAAGGCCAGACACTATAAAACTCTTAGAGGAAAACATAGGCAGAATACTCTATGACATAAATCACAGCAAGATCCTTTGTGACCCATCTCCTAGAGAAATGGAAATAAAAACAAAAATAAACAAACGGGACCTAATGAAACTTAAAAGCTTTTGCACAGGAAAGGAAACCATAAACAAGACGAAAAGACAACTCTTAGATGGAAGAAAATATTTGCAAATGAAGCAGCTAACAAAGGATTAATCTCCAAAACGTACAAGCAACTCATGCAGCTCAATATCAAAAAAACAAACAACCCAATCCAAAAATGGGCAGAAGACCTAAACAGACATTTCTCCAAAGAAGATATACAGATTGCCAACAGACACATGAAAGGATGCTCAACACCACTAATCATTAGAGAAATGCAAATCAAAACTACAATGAGGTATCACCTCACACCAGTCAGAATGGCCATCATCAAAAAATCTAGAAACAATAAATGCTGGAGAGGGTGTGGAGAAAAGGGAACCCTCTTGCACTGTTGGTGGGAATGTAAATTGATACAGCCACTATGGAGAACAGTATGGAGGTTCCTTAAAAACCTAAAAATAGAACTAGCATATGACCCAGCAATCCCACTACTGGGCATATACCCTGAGAAAACCATAATTCAAAAGAGTCATGTACCAAAATGTTCATTACAGCTCTATTTACAATAGCCAGGACATGGAAGCAAACTAAGTGTCCATTGACAGATGAATGGATAAAGAAGATATGGCACATATAAACAATGGAATATCACTCAGTCATAAAAAGAAACAAAATTGAGTTATTTGTAGTGAGGTGGATGGACCTGGAGACTGTCATACAGAGTGAAGTAAGTCAGAAAGAGAAAAATAAATACCATATACTAACACATATATTGGAATCTAAAAAAAAAAAAAAAGTTCTGAAGAACCTAGGGGCAAGACAGGAATAAAGACGCAGACTTAGAGAATGGACTTGAGGACACGGGGAGGGGAAAGGGTCAGCTGGGACAAAGTGAGAGAGTGGCATGGACTTGTATATACTACCAAATGTAAAATAAATAGCTAGTGGGAAGCAGCCACATAGCACAGAGAGATCAGCTCTGTGCTTTGTGACCACCTAGGGGGTTGGGATAGGGAGGTTGGGAGGGAGACGCAAGAGGCAGGAGATATGGTGATATATGTATAGTTGATTCACTTTGTTATAAAGCAGGAACTAACACACCAATGTAAAGCAATTATACTCCAATAAAGATGTTAAAAAAAAAAGGAAACAATACAGTATATTTTAAGATTATAAGTGCAATGGAAAAAACCCAGAAATTAGGTAGTTCAGGAATTGAAATTTAAAAATTGTAATATAAGAAAATGTTTTCTGTTACAAAGTTGTTCGTGTATTTTTTAAAAATATACTGCCTTTAAAAAAATTTTAGGTCTTTTTTGTTATAAAATATGCTACTATTTTCATTCCCATTAAAGTATCTATTTTTGTATTAACTGTATGTGGCATACATAGTGAAAATTAAGAAAATTACTATGATTTTCTTAATCTGTAGCCTTTCTTAAATTTATAACCTGTCAAATACGAGACATTGTGACATATTATTACAAATTTGCATCATTTCTAAGACAAATACAATGAACACAACAAATAAGTTGATGTTATAGCATTTTTGTTTATTTTATATATATATATATAACTTTATCTTCTTGGCTTGTTGGTATTTTTGGTTGAATTTTATTTCTGTCAGTTATTCCGTTAATTTATTTTCTCTAGTGTTGAGGAAATGCACCTGGATCAAGGGTTTAAAAACTAATTTCATTATGCAAATAGCTATATAGTATGTGCATGCATTGCATGTTATTTGGATAGTAAGTATCTGTCAAGAATATTATGATTTCATTATGCAATAAATAAGAAGATTCAGAGAATATTATTATTATTATTATTATTATTATTATTATTTTTGCGGTACACGGGCCTCTCACTGTGGTGGCCTCTCCTGTTGCAGAGCACAGGCTCCGGACGCGCAGCCTCAGCGGCCATGGCTCACGGGCCCAGCCGCTCCGCAGCATGTGGGATCCCCCCGGACCGGGGCACGAACCCGCGTCCCCTGCATCGGCAGGCGGGCTCTCAACCACTGCGCCACCAGGGAAGCCCCAAGAGAACATTATTTTTAAGGACAGTTTTTAGTAGATCCATGATGAACTCTAAATTATATGAATTGTTAACCTTTAACTATTAAAAAAAAAATGCAATTATTAACATTCAGCATGAGCAATCCATTTTCCAAACATAATAGAGGGAAAAACAGCCTTTATTCTTCTAATGTATAGAAAAGATATATACCAAAATATATTTATATTTATTAAACCTCCTTTGAATAACAGTATGCTCCAATGTAATAGACCTACTAGGGATTTTAAAAAATAGAAACCAGGTTAATTTTGTTGGAGTTATGGTCCTAATAATTCCATCTTGAATTAGAAAGCTACATAGTTTGTGTGAAATCAGTTGTAAGGTTATATGGAGTTCTTGGAAGATATGCTCTCATAAATGGCCCATAGGCCAAATTTCAACACTGAATGAAGAATGACATTGTGTGATTGTCTCCGCATCATATGATATTGACTTCTGACAGGGAAACAGCTAGGAAAGAAGGGGGCTTATAGCCAACTCAGTTTTAAAAAGTCCTGAATTCCATATATATTCAACAATTTATTTATAATTTTACATGGAGAAAATTTTTAAAAATATTTTTTGAATTTTACTTTATTTTTTATGTAACAGGTTCTTATTAGTTATCTATTTTATACATATTAGTGTATATATATGAATCCCAATCTCCCAATTCATCCCACCACCACCCCAACCTCTGCTTTCCTCCATTGGTGTCCATACTTTTGTTCTCTACATATGTGTCTGTATTTCTGCCTTGCAAACCGGTTCATCTGTACCATTTTTCTAGATTCCACATATATGCATTAATATACGATATTTGTTTTTCTCTTTCTGACTTATTTCACTCTGTATGACATTGTCTAGGTCCATCCGCGTCTCTACAAATGATCCAATTTCATTCCTTTTTATAACCAAGTAATGTTCCATTGTATATATGTACCACATCTTCTTTATCCATTCATCTGTCGATGGGCATTTAGGTTGCTTCCATGACCTGGCTATTGTAAATAGTGCTGCAGTGAACATTGGAGTGCATGTGTCTTTTTGAATTATGGTTTTCTCAGGGTATATGCCCAGTAGTGGGATTGCTGGATCATATGGTAATTCTATTTTTAGTTTTTTAGGGAACCTCCATACTGTTCCCCATAGTGGCTGTATCAATTTATATTCCCACAAACAGTGCAAGAGGCTTCCCTTTTCTCCACACCCTCTCTGGCATTTGTTGTTTGTAGATTTTATGATCATGCCTATTCTAACCAGTGTGAAGTGATACCTCATTGTAGTTTTGGTCTGCATTTCTCTAATAATTAGTGATGTTGAGCAGTTTTTCATGTGTCTCTTGGCCATCTGTATGTCTTCTTTGGAAAAATGTCTGTTTAGGTCTTCTGCCCATGTTTTGATTGGGTTGTTTGTTTTTTAAATATTGAGCTGTAAGAGCTGTTTATATATTTTGGATATTAATCCTTTGTCCATTGATTTGTTTGCAAATATTTTCTCCCATTTTGAGGCTTGTCTTTTTGTTTTGTTTATGGTTTCCTTTGCTGTGCAAAACCTTTTACATTTCTTTAGGTCCCATTTGTTTATTTTTGTTATTATTTCCATTACTTTAGGAGGTGGGTCAAAAAAGATCTTGCTGTGATTTATGTCAAAGAGTGTTCTTCCTCTGTATTCCTCTCCGAGTTTTAGTGTCTGGCCTTACATTTAGGTCTTTAATCCATTTTGAGTTTATTTTTGTGTATGGTGTTAGGGAGTTTTCTAATTTCATTCTTTTTCCCAGCACCACTTATTGAAGAGGCTATTTCTTACATGGAGAAAATTGAATCATAATTCTTTCTTTAAAAATTCCTTAGTTTCGACATTGCCATACTGTGGCTTTTATTTTCTTCTGCAAATTGATACTTTTAATTCATTTTATGCTGAGTTTTCATTTAGGTCAAGCATCAGCCTGGATTCCCTATATCTTTAAGGATTGATTTAAGCTATACAATTCTCTAGGGACATCCCTATTTATGAAATACATTTGTTTTTACAGACTCATTCAAAACTTACACATTTATGATAACTATCCATGATTTTTTGTTTTTACTCTTCCCAATGTATGTGGTCAAATACTATGTATATTTGCACTGCCCAGTATGGTCCACTAGCTGCCTGTGACTATTTGTTTATATTTAATTACTTAAAATTAATTGCATTAAAAATTTAGTTCCTCAATCATACTTACCCAATTTTGCTTCCTCAAGAACCACACATGGCTAGTGGTTAGAGTGGTACAGTAAAGATACAGAACTTTTCCATTATTGCAGAAAGTTCTGTTGAACAGAGCTAATTCATATTTTTCTTCCTGATTAATAATGCAACTGAATTTTAAATTTAAAAATCTGCCTGTGTTCTCAGAGCCCTATGAGTAGCAAAGCTGAAACTAGACTGCAGATCTTTTGACACCAAATAAGATGCTTTTTGAGAGTTCAACTGTCCCAGGAACATGGGCTATTTATAATACCACATTTTCAATTTCATGTTCTCCCATCATTGACCCTACAACATGGGATAAAGTTTGCAGTCAGGTTCACTTATACAAAGGAGATAATTATTAGGAGATTCAGAAGTTATATTTAATTCTTGGTTTAAAAATATATGAATGGGGACTTCCCTGGTGGTCCAGTGGTTAAGAATCCTCCTTCCAATGCACGGGACATGGGTTCGATCCCTGGTAGGGGAACTGAGATCCCACATGCTGCGGGGCACTAAGCCTGTGCACTGCAACTACTGAGCCCATGCGCTCTGGAGCCCACACACCACAACTAGAGAGAAGCCTGTGCTCCACAGTGAAAATCCTGCATGCCACAACAAAAGATCCTGTGTGCCACAACTAAGACCTGACGCAGCCAAAAATAAATAAATAAATAAATATTATATATATATATATACATATATATATATGAATGTATTTAGATTCTGCAATGTGACAAATATTTAATGGTTTTCCTTAAAATATCTGCATATTTTAAGATCTCTAACAAACTTAGTGATAAGAGATAAAAAGATAGAGTATACAATTTGGCTAAGTTTAATTTGTATCTTAAAGACCTTAAGTTAGTCTGATAAACCTCATAACTAGTCAGCATGTGAATGGTATTATTAAGATCGATTACTTACAGGCCATAAGTATATACTAGCGAATTCCCCTTCCAACCTTCTTGTGAGTCAAGTTTGGGGTTAGACCACCAAAAGATCTGGATATCTATAAACCAGATAAATGAACATGTTTAGACTAATCCACCGCTTCCTCATGAAGGTACAGTAGAAAGAACTTTTATTACTATAAGAAATAAAAGGAGAATTTTAAAGAAAACCATTTTATAATATCTATTTACTTATTTACTGATGGGACAGAAATTATTAGTACATATAATTCATTTCCTATGCAATTTTTTCCTTCCCCAAAATCAATTGTGATTTTCCAGAGTATACATATCAGATATTGAAGTTTAAAAATAAATTTAACTACTAGCAGATATGGTCTCTTTAATTTACATGTGATTCCCGCTCTAATTATCCTCTCCTTTTTAGGGTTTGTGTTCATTTTTTTATTGACATACAAAAATATATGTACCCTCAAGTGCTGTGTATTGCCAGTAGTTGCAGTTGGATCTGGCCTGGGGCCAGTACACCAGGTCAGTGCTTAGGTCCAAGGAAGATTAAGTTAGGGTAGCTCAACAGAGCATTTGGGAAATAGAGCCTTTTACCTTATTTTTTCTAGAAATGGTGGTCCTCTTCAGCATAGTCAAAGTAAAAGAATAAACCATGAATCTTGCTTACACAATAATCTTTAAATTCTCTTTGGGATTTTCCATTTAATGTTGATTGTTTGTACCCTCTAAACCATATAACATTTGTTTTTCATTTTATTTTTCTTCTCCATTTTATTTCCTGTATTTAGGCAGTTACATATTTAAGGAAAAATATTATATCACTTTAATTTCCCATTTCTTTCCTATAATCTACTATATTCATAAAAAGTATTCTGAAACCTTTGTGTCACGTTAGAGTAATAGTTTGATGCATACTGAATCCACACTAGAAATCACCTATTTCACCTACCAATACTCAATTCTTATGACTTCTTAATGCAAATGGTTCTTCACCATCATATTCATTCTTGTTACCTGAGGAGTTTTAAGGAAAATAAATGCTGGTGCTAGAAATTTCCCCCAGACCAATTAAGAAATCTCTACACAAAGTATGATAATGTATTTTAATCTTCAACTCTTCTCTACTTTTCTCAGTTACTTGTAATTCCACACTTCATGTAATTTGGCTAGAACATTGAAAACAGCTGATTGTTACAAAGCTGGTATGTAGATATATATATATATATATATATATATATATATATATACCCACACTTGTAATATGTCACTCTAACTCTAATTAATAACTGGGAAACACTCCATTATAAATCTTAATTCTTTACCAGCTAGTTTACAGAGGAACATCTTGTTGCTACCTTCCAATGATTTAATCCATATATCAGAATATTGCTTGGTCTTGTCATTATGAGAATTGTACACATAGTTCCTCCTTGAGAACCCAATTTATGAACTTTGTTCATTTTTTCTCTGACTTTGATTATCCAGTGAAAACAATTTGAACGCAAAGGTGAAAGAATGTGCAAATATATACTAAACCCGTTATATACCCATCTGAAAACAAGTCTGATTTATTTTATGACACGTTTGTTCTAATTCTGCTTTCAGGCTTCTCTTTTTCACACTATAGGCATATTACGTCCCTAGAACTGTGCTTTTGCCGTGGTCAGGATTATTTGTTGAATACAAATCAAGTTGACACTTGTAAAATTTTAAAACTTCATATTTTCCCGATGCCTCAACATCCCCAGAAACAGGCTAAGCATCTCACCTAGGTGACCAAGGAGACCAGTGTGATAAGGTTGGTACTTGTCACAAGTTCCCCTTCTTGTTCTCCTCTGATGGTGAACTAGTGACATTCAAACACTCCAGTGAAATCCCCTCATTCCTTTTGCTGTGTATTCTACCCCAAACGCTTATAAGGATACTTGGAATTCCTCCCATCTGTTCCCCTGTGTGGCATGCCACATCTCCCTCTTCTAGAACCTGTGAATAAAATAAATCCTTTAATTACATATGCTTCTTCAAGTGTGATTTCTACATCTGTGTTCCAGTGATCCTTAAAGACCCCATAATGGGGATTTAGTCCCCTACTGACAATGCAGCACTACTAGAAAAATAATTTTGATATATATCTCCTAAGATATATTTAAAGCATAGTTTATCTTAAACTTCTAAATAGCATTGTTTTCTCTACACTTTTACCGTAGCCTTACCATTATTTTAAAAAATAATCTGGGCTTCCCTGGTGGCGCAGTGGTTGGGAGTCCGCCTGCCGATGCAGGGGACACGGGTTCGAGCCCCGGTCTGGGAGGATCCCACATGCCGTGGAGCGGCTGGGCCCGTGAGCCATGGCCGCTGGGCCTGCGCGTCCGGAGCCTGTGCTCCGCAATGGGAGGGGCCACAACAGTGAGAGGCCTGCGAGCCGCAAAAAAAAAAAAATGTTTTAAAACATCTGATTGTCACAGAGATATATTGCGTAAATCCAGGAAAATTTGCAAATATAGAAGCAAAGAAGTCTTCAACCAATGTTTTTAGTGGAATGTCCAATGTTTCTAATTAAGGTCAGTTCCTAAGTAACATGTAATTTATTCAATCTAATATTGATGAAGTTAGATACAACATAGTGATTAATTATGCAGTACTTCTACAAAGTTTTCAAGATAAAGAGATTGTCCCTGTATAAAATAATTTATCATATGGAGTATGTGAATGAAAATTATTTTAGTCCTAATATTACAGAGTATTTAAAATTATGGACTCTTGAAATCCATTGTATTCATAAGCAGACTTTATCTTATCTTTCATTCACCTTAAATTACCAATAGAAAGTGTCACTCAATTTACATGAACTCTTATATGTAACATTATTTATGTGTAAAAGTTTATTATGATTTTCACAAGTAATGATAAGTAATATTTAATTTAGATTTATCAAAATATCTTTTATGCCATTAAAATTTCAACAAAGGATAATGACTAAATTCAATGAAGATTTTAAGAGAAGTAGAAAATGCCCTTGGTTCTCAGAAATTACTATGTTTTAAGGAAGCAAGATAGATAGGTAGATAGAGAGATGGAAGGAATCTGAGAACATGTAAATATCTCTATTCCTAGAACTCTTATGCCAAAACAGGTCACATTTTTTTTTAAATCCAAAGTATTTGGTCCCTGAATCCTCATCATTCACTGACCTGTGTTAAACCACTTAAAAGATAATCAATCTCATTAATTTATGTAATATTTTCTAGTTTCAACATATCTTTGAAGGATACTCATAATATCTCTTTGAGAAATGTTTTCATACATATTTCACAGGTAAAGAAATTAATTGACTACTATATACCAGGTTCCATGCTAGTCACTTTAAAAACCTTACCAGTAATATCCTCAATATTTCAGAGAATATCAGTAACTTACATAACTAAGCATGTCACTTTGTATTATACCATAATGACACTTTTGAAAAGTGATGATATTCCTTTTAAATGATTTAGTGCAAATTTTTCTTTTAACCTGTTATTTGTTTGGCAAGTAGTATGTTTATTCTGAATTAATATATTGTGACTGAAGGAAATATCCACAGATCCTTCCGTTCTGTTGAATTCTACTAAATAACTGGAATATTCATATTAACAGTGGGACTGCCTTAAAAATCCTGTTCAGTGGAGACACACATAATAATCATTGGAATTACGATGCAAATTGATGGGTACTTTAGAATAAAGTTTCAAGGTGATATATCTTAGTATGAATAATATTTCACCTTATAATATATCTTCATGTAAAAAAAATTATAACATATTATTTAGTAATGACACAACTAACTTAAAAAAAAAAGTCAACTAATTTTCAACATACATTTGGATAAATAATTACCACAAAAGTGCAATTTACATTTAAGTAGGCTACCACATTCTGAACCTGCTCTTGTTTTTAAGCACAAATTCATAAACATAAAAGTACATTCCAAATACATCACCTTTTGACATTTTGTATCATGTGAATTGTGAGGTTCAGTTTGCATTGTAGCAACATTAACATGTTGCTATTGTAATAGGCCACATCTTTTATATTTAAAATTTTATGCAAATAAGATACTTCCCACAATTAAGTAACAATAGCAATTAAGAAAAAATATATCTTCCCTTCATAACCCAGCTGTGGATTATATTGGGGTATCATAACATGGAAGTATAAATAATTAATCTAATCTACCCAGGATGTCTTTGGAGTTGTTTTGGTTCTGTTTTCCTGAGGGTATGACAGATCATTAAGATAACAAATTAAAATCAATGAAGTGGATTTCTTTCAATCTATGTGCTCAAAGAAATGATCTCCTGGGAATTCTTAATTTCTAAAACTGAGAAAATATATTTTTAAATTTAACAATTATAAAAAACTTTATTTTATGAGAATTTTTACATTTTTTCACTCTCAGGGCTATTTGTATTATTGTCAAAAATATTATTTTTCCAGATCCACAATGGTTTGGAAGAATGCATTTAGTGGATAAAATAAAGCACAGATACTTACATGCTTATTTTTATTATCAAATATAACAACATATTTTCACTGAATATTCAGGTGGTTCTTGTAGTTTAATAATGTAAAACAAATTTTGACTTAGCAGTTTTCTGGTGTTTGAATAATTTTAGAAATATGTATTTTCTATCCTGGTGATTTATTACAAACCTTGATATTTAGATGATACCAGAATACTAATTAACACAACTTTCTGAGTTTCCACTGTTTTACCAATGAACTTTGAAATGATTTAGTATTTGTAGGTTTAACCTGCCATGATTTAAATGCAAAGCAGTCATTAGTGATAGAAATAATTTTACAGATTGATTTTGAGGTATTTATATTAAAACTTATAATTTTAGTATTAGAAGATATCTGGTATGCTTTTATTTATTTTATTTTAGTTTTTTGGAACAGAACATCAGATTTTATTTTCTCTTAGCTTAACTTCATGAAGCAGAAAATACTCTTTTCATCTACTTTCCTCAAATTCCAGAAATAGTCATAAACAGGAGAAACATGTCTCTCCCCATGAAGAGCCTATTTAATTGTCCTTGAACCCTAGGTTGTTCTTTTATCTTGTTGCGGAGCACAGGCTCCAGACGCGCAGGCTCAGCGGCCATGGCTCACGGGCCCAGCCACTCCGCGGCATGTGGGATCTTCCCGGACCGGGACACGAACCCGTGTCCCCTGCATCGGCAGGCGGACTCTCAACCACTGCGCCACCAGGGAAGCCCTGTTCTTTTATCTTAATGGTAATATATTTTCCAGGCCAATGGATATGGGAATCTGATAGACCTTAGTTTGAATCTCAGGTTAACTACTTATTAGTTGGGGAAACTTCAGCAGCTTAAGTTGTCTATGTGTTAATTTTGACTTCTAAAAAATGGATATAATAGAGCAAAAACTCTAGCCTTCTTTTTTTTTTTTTTTTTCAATCTAATGAGCACTTATGGAAGTATGGTTTTTGGACAACATTTTTACAGCAACTTTTTACAAAGTAACTTTGGATTGGCTCTGCAATATATCTAACTGTATGGAGCCATTGGCTTAAAACTAGACAGATCGATTGATCTATTGATCTAGATAAACACACACACACACGTGCATGTGCATGCAAACACATGCACACCCTGATATTCTGCCTGGACTAAGATTCTAAATAACACAAGAGAAGGGACTAAACTATGTACTTCATCCTAGCCCTAATTTTTACGATTTTGAAAACCATATAGACAGATAAAATTTGTAGGAACAGAGAATATTGATTGCATTCCTTCCATTATAACATTTAGGTTTTAAAATATGAGAACCTTTTTTCTCTAAGAACTTACATATACATGTACTTCAGTGAGAAAATATGAACTTGCTTTTTAAACCAAATAGAAACATTAACTCTTAAACAAGTGTGCCTGGGTTCAAATTCCAACTCTACCACTTATGAACTATGTGACCTTTAAGCTAGTCTAGACCTCACTTCCTCAGTTTCTTCATCCATAAAATGGGCATTTCAGCAGCACATACCCCTTTGTATTGTTGTAATTATTACATGAAATTAACAGGGTAAAGCACTTAAAACAGTACTTGGCACATACAAGTACTGGCTAAGTATTGCTGGTATTATTATTAATTTTTACATTTTCTGTAATAACTTTTTTTTCAAAGTTTGGTTGAACTTTTGGTATGGTTTTAGAATAATAAGAAAATTTGAATCTCAGTTGCACAACTGTAAAAACATAATTTTTATGGATATATTGAATAAATGTACATATTCAAAATTAATGTATATTATATAATACTCAAATACAGAATTATTAGTGTTCTTAATCTTGAAGTAGACAACTAAAAGGTTTTTCTTTATGATTATGCATTCATATAAAATGTTAAAATAGATGGGAACTTTTTTCTATGTTGACCACTTTCTACCTTATCAGAAAGAGCAGGATAAATTTATTCTCATAATTCTCAGGATGGAGTAAATTTTGGTTACTGGTAATTCAGCAGGCAGAGTCAGAATTTCTCAGTGAGTCATGCCATCGTTTTCAGCTGTTTTTTCATTTGTTGCATTCTGTCCCCAGCAGGGAAAACTGCACCAACACACTTATCTGTAGTGTCATGAAATAGATTTTTATACTTCTTATGTATTCCTAGTAATGGTTTACAGAAACTTTTCTCAAGAGTGGAAATGTGCTGCTTTTGGAAATGACAAAGAACACTCAAAATGGTAAGAAAATATAGGCGAGACTCAGTGATCCTCTAGAGTGTTCTTTTAGAGATTTTTTTGTTTGTGATATTAGTGAATTGTTCACACTTTATTTTCCAAAACCCGTTGTGCATTCGGATTTAAGGATTTATAATCCATAGACCATTGTGCAAAAATATCATGTTAAACAAAATTTTAATATCTAACAAGGTATTTTTCTTCCTAATTTTTCAATGCTCATTTTATTTTGTAAAAGGCAAATTATGGTTGCAGTTATTGGCATATTTTACTATGCTAATAATTTCAATCATAAGGACAAAAATTTGGGGTATCTTATCAGTAATAACTGGTAAATACAATTTGTGAAAAATAAACGATGAACATCAAAAATTATTTTGTCTTTATAAGGGTATTTTATTCTTCACATTAATCTTGCCATCCTGGAGGAGACAGCCTGATGTGATGGAATATACTGGGTACTAGAATATACTCTAGTAGCTTCACTTTGAGCAATGCATTCATATTCCCTTGGCTTTAGTTGCTTTGTCTAATGGTAAACTATAGTATTTAATGATTTGAAAGGCAGAATAGTTGTGGTTTCTTTAATCTACATTTAGGAAGCTGAGGGAAACTTTGAGAAATGGTAGGAGAAGTGGAAGTAATGGGACAAGTTTGAGTTCAGCATACTGAGCTCATTACAAAGAAAGGTATCATAAGAAAGGTATCGTGGGCATCCAGTTGTGCAAGTTGAGAATTTTCTGTCTGGTTGGAATATGTGGGACAGGACACAGAATCAACCCTGCTGCTAAGCCTTCTGAAATAATATTGGCGGTGCTATTGGTCTTTTAAAACTTTACTCCCTTAAAAGTCCTCTAATAAATTAAAAATATCCTTGAGAAGGAGTAATGAAACTATTGTGTCTATATACACATTTTAACAATGGCAAACACACACACACACACACACACACACGCACACACACACACACACACACACACACACACACACATATAACATCTATTTTCCTGTGAGTAGAGAACAGCATCCCCGGTATTTTCTTGAATTAGCAAAAGTCATATCCTCAAACACAACATTTGAGACAAGACTATTCAAGTTTATGAGGAGTTTCATCTAAACATCATATTTTGAGTTTTGAGTTATTTCTTTGCATTGAACAATATTTACTTGCGCATAACTACATTATATAGTTGGTACCTGCTAACTTCTTATCTCAGAGTATTTGTGCTTTACCAGCTTATATAGCTGTAGACTTTTATTGACTTATTCTGTCTTTAATGCTGTGGGTTTTTCTTTGTAGACCAAATCATATATATGTATTTACTCTATGTATATTTTATTTATGAGAGCTATAGGTTATCATGCAGAAAAGCTACAAAGAACCTTAAGGAAAGCATGCAAAAAGTCACGTTATAGAATAGTCAGTAAAAATAGAAAATATAAGTCAGGCTATGATATCTGATGTTAACTAATGAGGAATTGTGTCCATTTTTATGGGATTTGATAATTTTAGCAAAAAATTGAGATAATTTTGGGGCTCAATTTTTTCTCTGAAATGAGAGGTAATTACATTTATGACATTATAAGGGATTTTTTTTCAAAGATAAATTACCTTGTGAGAAGGGAGAAACATTTGCCTGTGGATTGATGGGAGGAATGTAGGAAGTACAAGACTGGGTGAAGAGGTATCTGGAAACGAAAGAGGACAGTGAAATGCGGTTGTACAGAACAGATGACAGATTTAGATTCAGGCTGGAGTTCAATACCAGTGGATAGGGAGGGATGTTAGCAGATGGTCACAAATATGTAATTGCCTAATGATAAGATTCCATAAATCAGGGTTATAGTTAGGATTCAGGAACCAGACAGCCATCAGTTTAAAAATGTGGACTCAGTCCTTAGAAAGCTACACATATGTTCTTAAAAGGCTTGCACTCTACCAGGTTTTGTTGGGTCATGCCTAAAGTTACATAATAATTACATAATTTACATACATTAAATTATACATGAACTACTGTATATATATATATATATATATATATATATATATATACACACATATATATTTTATATAGCATTTAAAGTGCAATTAACCTTATCCCATACAACTGGGATTCACTAATCTATGAGATGTTAAAAACTAGAAAATATATAGTTAGTAATGTTAATACAAGTTAATACAAATTAAATTCTTTATTAGGAAACAATAACTTTTTCTGTAAGAAGGTTCTAAAGGCATAGCCAACCTAGTTTCTTTAATATGGCTTTAGTAAATCAAGAGGAAGGTAAGAAGGTTATGGGGGAAATGGAAGTTAAAGGACAAATAACGTTCCAAACTGAACCTAAATATATAAATTGGTAATATATGTTAGAATAAGGATTTAAAACACAGTTGTATTCTCAAGTACCCATTTATCACTGTCCTTATAAACCCTGTCGTATCTAGAAACATGCCTGGAAATGTTCCAACTGCTTTTCAAACATTATCTCAATTAATTCTACATCTCTCCCGAGGTAGCATTATTATCTTGAGGTTTTGGTGGCTTAAAAAGGTCAAGTAACTTGCTAAAATTCACACACCCAGTGATTAGAAAGTTATTTAGGCAGTTTGGACTTAGAATCAAACAGTTCATCTGGGTAGTATGTCCTTTTAAAATTGCTGCTGCTTCTCAGCTGCTTGGCAGAATATCACAGCTTGTCTTTAACCTGGCAGGATTCACAGTCCTGCTTTTAATTAGCTGATTATAAACTTTGCTTATCTAAATTAGCTGTTCTCACTCCTTAGGGGTGTGGAACCCAGAGACTCTGCTCTTGGGAGCACCCTGGTCCTTGCTGGAACAAACTTACATAAAGCCCAGGATGTCTAATACAGGTCCTTCATTTTTGACTTCTTGACAATGAAGGTAAATTTCATTAGGGACTAGATACATGGATTCCATAGTATTCAGTCTGTCATTTTCCTCTATCTGGCTTCATCTTCTGCAAAACCCTGGATTTAATATAAGAACTAGTTATTTTATTTAGTACATGGAAAGAAATGAACTACTAATCTTTACTGAGCAGCAGTGGATTACCGTTTTCAAAGCACAGACTCTGGAGCCAGAATGCTTGGGTTTAAATCTCAGTTCTAAATCTCAGTTCTGCCAGTTATTACCTGTATAACACTGGGCAAGCCTGTTAAATTGTTAGTGCCTCAGTTTACTGAAATCTCTAAAATTGGGATAAGAACAGTACCTTACTGGTAGGATACTATTTGTGAGAATTAAATATTTAACACATGTAAAGTGCTTAAACAGGGTGTGGCATATAGGAAGCACTGTAAAAATCTTCTATTTGAGTAGCAGTAGCAGTAATAGCGGTAGTTTCATATTGGAAAAAATGCTTTGTGGAAACTACTGATACGCTTTCACCAAAACCTCTTACTTGTTTCTCAAAAGTAAACCCTATTACATATCATATTTCAAACATAACAATATACTTTTATCTACAAGATTTTAATGACAGCAGTAATCGACCTCCAACCCTTTTTTATTCTAACATATTCTCTAGAAATATAGATAGAAGGAGACATGCTAATAAAAACAGTTTAAACTGTCTTTAGATAAAACAATTATCTGGAACTCCCCTTGGCCGTATAGTCTCTTGTGTTTTGGGCAATTTAGCACATTTCCACATCTCAATATAGCTACTTTCTCTAGTCCTGTTACTAGCTTCTTCCTTGGGTAGGTAATAAGATTACTTGCTCTGCTGTACAGCTACAACAGTGCAACCCCCAAATCTATTAACAACCCCCAAATCTCAGTGGGTTAACTTAATGGAGGTTTGTTTGTGATCAAGCTGATTGCCCAGCATGGGTTAGAAGAAGAATCTGTTCATTTTCACAATTCAGGGATCCAGACTCCTGAGATCCCACTTCAGCATGCGTTTCCATACTTCCCTGTCATCCCAGTAAAGGAAGGGAGATGGTGAAGCAGGAGAGGTTCTACAGCTACTGACAAGAAGAAACTCACATCACCCCTACCCATGTTTCTTCAGCCAAAGCAAATCACATAGTTATACCTCACTTCAAAGGAAGAAAAGGAGTGCAATTTCTCTCTGTGTCAGAAGAAGAGTTTTTGGAAAGAGCTCTCTCATGATCATCCTGGGAACTAGCTTATCTTCTCTTTTGCACTGTGATCTTAGCTGCGTAGCCACTGGCCTTTAAATTTAGTTTTCTGGTCAAATTAATATATACCATGAACCAGTTAAAAATATACAAACTCTTGATCTGAATATGGAATTTTTTTTAACCTTCAGTTGCTTTACTAAGCATGCTTTATGTTCAGGGATATGAAAATATGAATGAAGAAAGGAAATTACCCAAAAGGATTTGGTGCTATCAGAGAGCCTCTTTGCACTGTGAATGCATATGGGAAACTTTTCTCCCATCTCCATTACTTACAATATGTGTATAATTGCTATGGATATTTTTGGATTATTCTTATTGAAATAGTTTAAATAGTTTTAGACTTACAGTTATTATGAAGAAGAAAATGAACTAATTATTCCCAATGAGTTAAAGTGAGGATAAATTGCATCAAATTTAGGTCATGATCTACCTTTCATCCCTGTAAAATGAAGAATCATAAGCTATGCACCTTTTAACTGAATCTCTTCATGGAAAATGAATAGGGCATGGCAGAGTCAATCTGTTAATTTCAGCTATATTAACCAGCCATGAGAATTCCTGCACAGTCTCTCAGAGTCAGTATAAATCAGGATGATGACCTTAATGAACAGATTGTCCACCAGTTAGTGGGGTTCTCTGAAGTGCAAAGGCAAAGATTTTGTTTTGTGTGTTTAGAAAGTATTTTTCCAATTTATCTCATAATCTCATTTGATAACACATTTAAAGACATATTGTAAAGTTTCTTAGCAAACATATTGTAAACTCTCCTAGGGAAGAGATTACAAGTACAGGCCAAGAACTACTAGCTAATGGTGAGTAAAACAAAAATACAAAACCAGGCAAGCGTTCACAACTTAAATACTATACAAGCATTTTAGTCTTAGTCTTTAGATTTATAAAATAATTTTAAAGTAAGATTAAACAAAAAAGAATAATTCCATTGTGAAAACATATATATTTAAAATATTTTTCAGTGATTTTTTAAATCTAATTTCTAATGGTGTACCACAAATACTTATTAAATACTTAACACTGTGTTAATTAATCCCCAAACTATCATATCTTTTTCAAGAAAAGTCCAAGGGCCAACTTTTAACTTCTAACTCTGTGGTCTAAAAAGTGAATTGTCATTATCTCTATCCTGGAGTATTGCCCTAACTTCATAAGTGGTCTCCTTATTTCTATCCTTTTATTTTTTATTTTCAACACTGCAGCCAGCATGTTTCTGATAAAATATGTCAGAACAGGTAATTCCATGGGTCAAGCTCTCCAGTGGT
Source organism: Stenella coeruleoalba (assembly GCF_951394435.1). Lineage (NCBI taxonomy): Eukaryota > Metazoa > Chordata > Mammalia > Artiodactyla > Delphinidae > Stenella > Stenella coeruleoalba. The sequence goes on along the minus strand of NC_137150.1, from coordinate 106,739,694 downwards.
TGCCGTTTTACTTAAAAAAAAAACAAAGTCCTTCCAAAGGCCTGTAAAGCTATACACAATGTGGCTATTTCTGACTTCATCCCCAGATATGCCTCCTAAGCATCTATCTCTGCTCAGGTAACACTGGCCTCCTTCCTATGCCAGGAACACAGTTCAGATCTCTCTTCATCAAGCAGTCTGCTCTTGCTGTTTGTTCCCTTAATAATTTGTTATCCATTTAGGTTTTTACTGCACCAAAAATGTTTCAGGGCCTTATTCAGAAGTATACTCTGTTAGCCTTTTCCAGACCCCCTCCTGACATATTTCATCATCACCTGTCCTCCTCACCAGGTTTATTTTCTATTGCATTTACCACCATCTAACATATTCGATATTTTATACATACACATATATACACACATAGTCTCTAGCACTTCTGTAAAATATAAGCTTCATGACAGCAAGATTTGTTGGTCTGTTTTGTTCCATGCTGTATCTCCACGGCATGGAATAGAACTTGGAAAATATTATCATTTGTACCAATAGACATAGAGCTGCTAAAAGACATAAAAATGCGGAACCATGAATGGAGAGCAAGCCTTTTTATCACTAAGAACAGAATTTCTTAATACAAGGTGCATGCAATCTGGAGCATATATAAGATCGTGTGCCAAGTCTATGCTAGGCCTTGAGATAAACCTTGCACACCTTTCTATAGAATCAGTTTAACCCAGAGATATGGGCTGTCACATAAAATGGACGACTTGTAGCCAAGTTCCAATTTGTACAGAATATTTACTGTTCTCTGTTAAGGAGAAAGTTTTGTGGAATTTTTTGTGTGTGTGTGTGGTACGCAGGCCTCTCACTGTTGCGGCCTCTCCCGTTGCGGAGCACAGGCTCCGGACACACAGGCTCACCGGTCATAGCTCATGGGCCCAGCCGCTCTGCGGCATGTGGTATCTTCCCGGACCGGGGCACGAACCCGTGTCCCCTGCATCGGCAGGCGGACTCACAACCACTGCACCACCAGGGAAGCCCTGTGGAAATTTTTGAGAGGCATTGCTTTAACACTCGTATGTTTTGGGGGTTTAAATTCAATTTAAATCAATGAATGTTCATTTGGTCATCTACCATGGGCAAGCAAATCATTATTACAGTTACCACGATTCTTTTATTACTTCAATTCCTTGTATAGTTTTTTTTTTTTTTTTTAATATCTTGGGTTGATTTTTGTCAAGCTCTTAGAACAATGCCACATACATATTAATCAATGTGTCTTGTCCATCTGTCTATTGATATCAGGTTCCCTGTGTTTCAAATAAAGATTTCCTTTTCTCAGTATTCTATGTCCCCTAGTGTCCATGGATAGAACGAAATAGCAATCTTTTATTTGTAGTTTTATATGCTGAAGAATAGGGACTTTGCCAAATATACTAGCTTCCAGGATTATCATAAAGTTTGAAAAGCTATAAAGTAGGGGAGAAAATTAAATAAAGTTAAAGGCCACAAATATTTTATATTAGTGTAGTTTATCACCAGTTTGATAGTCAAGAGAATTATCCCTGTCATGCTCAATAATATAGACAAGTAAAATAATAGAATGATGTAATTTAAATTGTAGGCAATTAAATCCACGTATAGTAATTAGCATCTTTTTCATGCACATACATGAAAATAGAAAAACATAGGTTGTTTCACAATATGTGGCCTTTTGGATAAATTTAATAAATTTAATATACATGGAACATTTAAATTTTTCTCATGTCTACCTAATCTACTGAATACCTGATGTTGACATGACACTAGCATAAACTTTGTGCCAAGAAGATTATCTAGACAAATATTAAACTAAGAAAAGTTATTTCAGTTTAGAATAAAAATTAAATATGGATAATGAAGATAAATTCTCTGGGTTTGAATTCCAGCTTTGTTACTCAGGAGCTGTATGACTTGGGACAAGTTTTTTAACCTCCCTGTGCCTTGGTTTCCTCATCTGGCAAGTGAGATTAATATTTATACTTCTTAAGATTACTGTGAGTTGATATCTGTAAATATTCAGAACAGTGGCTGGCATGTACTATGTTAACAACTAGACTTGGCATCCCTGGTTTCTTAACACTCAAATAACCAGATAAATTTCTTGTTGACTTTTTGTACTATTAACAGTAATTGTATTTTAGTATCTCTCTGCTTTACATTGGGGTATAAATTAACATATTTTTGTGGTGAATCTTGTTGATGAACATCTTATCAAAGCATCATCATTCCTTCTTTGATTTTTAATTAGGACTTTGTTTTTTGCAATGGCAAATGAGAGCAAGTAGAATCTATAAACCCAAGTAAATTATTTGTTAATAAGTATTCTAAGTCTATTAACTTTCTTTTGGCCTTATTCACATACCATGATAATTAAATTTTAAAAGTTATTTTAATAATAACTAGTGTTAATTTTTTTTATCAAAGTAATCATTGATTTATAGAAACAATTTTTGTGTTGCCACCTGTGTATGATTGTATTTGGAATTTTATTTATTTCAAGTAAAATATCTAAATAAAATTAAGACATGAACTGTTAAATTTCCAAATCTTACTTTTGGGAATGCATGGTTGTATAGAGAGCCTGTGGGAGGTTTTCTACCTGAAAGACATACACTATAAATAAGTGGTTTTAACGCATTATGTCACTGAAGTTGGAGAATGATTGTGTTATGTGACACCTCGGAATTTACATTCACGAGGTTTTGGATTGTGAGTTGTTATTCCTTAGATGCCACCCTGAAAGCAAGGAAGACATAAAGATGTTGAAAAGGAGGGGACTGGGTTTGAATAAAATAATGGATTGAGGGGACAAAAGCAAAAGAACTAGGTGAAGTACCACATTTTTAGAGAGTAAGAAATTTCAGTAACGGGTGAGCAGATTGTTTGGGCAGTGACAAAAATGTGCAGGATTGGAAGGAAGAAAATGAGGCATTTCTGTGAGAGAATTCTAGAGATATATCTTGGGATTTAAACTTTTCTGTTAATCAACATATGTAGATACCCTTTGTAAACTGCAGAGTGTGAACCATTATGATTATTAGCAAAAAAATTACTAATATTAAATTTCTCTTTAATACTGCTTATTTATCCATGTTGGTTTTCTCTTTTTTATGCTGTTTTCTTAATCCTGCAGTATTTGAACAGTTCACAACCTTCAGAGATATTTATTCATTCACCAAAGTGCAACAACAATATAGATCAACTAGATGTAGCATCAGTATAGCATCAATGTGTACATATTTATCCGTAAATTTGTTCAGGATGTTAAATGATTAAGAACTTCATTTATGTTTATCAATTTATGCTATTTGCATTAATGTACTTAACAAGTTATAAATATATGATATGTGTATGGAAATGAAAACCTAAAGATGTGAAATTTAGAAGTAGAAAGACTCTTTTAATATTAATTACCAACCACTAAGTATAAATTAGAATATGCATATGGTGGTAGAATGGCACTGTTATTAATTCACATAACTTGGAAACGATCTTAGAAATATATAATCATACCAAGTTGCTGTCATTTGAGCAATGGTCACACTTAAAGTTATAAACTTCATATGTCAGATGTTGCAGTGCTCACAATTTTATTGTTAGACATAATATTGACCCAATCTCATCTAGACAGGTCACTTAATGAATATCAAAGCGTGTAAATAGACATGTCAGATTCAAAAAAGCATTAGCCTAAAATGAGGTCAACATAGGTTGATTCTCTGAGCTGTATGGGCAGCTGAGCCCTCTCTAAATTCCAAAGCTAAGTCCAACAGATAGCAGAGCAGCTCAGGCTGCTAAAAAAGGAACAGCTGTGGCAGTAACTGGACAATTTCCCCCTTCAGCACTACTTGAGAAGAGGGGCAGCATATTGCTTATCTCGAGAGCTATGAAGAATATGGCTAAACAATTTTTTTAAAAAACTTAAAAATTTTCAACTTCCAGAGAAATGTGTTTTTTTTTGTTTTTTTTTTTTTGTATACTGCATTATGTTCCATGTGGCACACAGTAATGATAATTACTGGACACAAATCCATAAAGTTTAAAAGGATAGCATTGTGTTTTAGTTTTTATTAACAGCATATATAACAAGAATTTTTAATGTCTTGAATATTAAAGAACTCTCACAAAACAATTGTGTGACAAATATTTTCTCCCAATTTGTGGCTGCATTTTCAATTTCTTCATGGTTCCTGTGATGAGCATAAGTTCTTAATTATAATATAGTCAAATTTGAATTTTGTATGGTTAGTGCTATTTTGTGACTTGTTTAAAAGTTTCAGTTATTAGAAAGATATTTTTCTCTAATAGTTACTCTGTTATTTTGCTTTTCAAAATTAAGACTTTAATCCCCCTTTAATTGATATTTTTCATATGATGGGAAGTAAGACTGTAATTTTAGTCCTTAACACATGGGTAACCACTTGTCCCCTTTCTCCACGAAACTGAAGTGCAAATTCTGTCATACAGTCCGATTGCATTCATGAGTGTGTTTCTCTCTGGGCTCTATTCTGGTCTATTTGTCAATATAGTTGTCTCTTCCTGAATACCACAAAACTGTAATCACCATAGATTCATAGGAAGTCTTGATACCTTGCGAAGTAGTACCCTTGCAAGACTAAAAATCATCCTCTTACAGATTAAGGAGTAATCATCCTCTTACTTCTTCCCCGGGAGTGCTTGGCCATTCTTTGAGAAGCTTATGCTCCATTTCTCAGCCATTTCTCTTGCTGTGTGGGAAAGCAGGGTAGAGAGAGGATGATTGTATCCTCAGAAACTTCCTCCACCCTTTGGGAGACCAGCAATGCCTCAAAAAGTGTTCCATGAATTTGTTCTGTAGTTGGAGCACATAGTAAACCATAATGCTGAAAAGAGATATCCACAGTTCAAATAGTGTCATTTTAGCATTATCTTTTAATAAGACATATAAACAATTAATAAATAGTGGCATTATAAATATGTTTGCTTTTAATTTTAAAAGCATCTATTTAGTCCACCCAGTTGAAATCATCTGCATCTAATTCTTTATAGTCTGAATCTGTTTAAATAGCAAATCAACCCTTGTATCCAGAGTATCAGAGAATTACAATTCTCTCAAGCACAGCCTATTTCCCCCTCTATTTTCACAGTGTCTTACCAATGGATATTGGTAGGTTGAATTTTCTGATAAATAGAAAGAAGCTACATGATCTTTTCTGGTACACCAGCATGTATATCCGAGTGAAGGTTAAGGTTAACTTAATTTCTCACTACAGTTGAAAATCAATTCTTCTACCCTTTTGTCATAATCCTATCAACTACATAGAGAAGCTGTTCTATTCTTGAGTTATATTTGAATTTGCACATGAATTAAATTTTAGCTTTCAGAAACTGAAAGATTTTATAGGATGACAGGACCTTTTTGTCTGTATTTACCATAATAAGTAGTGACCCTAGAGAACGAAGGGGTTTTTTCATAAGGGCCCTCTGCTAAGAATAAAGGGCAGTCAGAGGAGGAAGGTGGGAGTATATGTTCTTTCTGCTGCTGGGAATGGTGTACAGAAAGCATTACTACACTCACACAGATAGAAATAATGCACTTTTAAAGGACAGTTAAGCTGTAGGTGTTAATAACAAACTAATTGCTTATATTTATCTGATAATTTTTCTGAGCTGCCAGAAATCTTCCACTGAAGAGAAAATATTTTTCTTATTACATTATAAAATAGCATATAGGTGTGATAATTGCCCTTACCGATTTGCTGAGCTAGGATTTTAAGTTAGTTTATTTGCTGAAATTCAATCCATTAAGAAAATAAATCAGATGGCAAGGAAGCTTTGTAGAAGGTAATGTGGGTACACCATCTGATTATATAAAAGGGCAAAGTTCTCCTTCGTTTATGGAGGCTCACATCTTGGAATCTGCCTTCAAGTTCAATGAGCAGGGCAGTGATAGATTGGAACACAAGGATGTAACAGAGAACAAATGAGTATGGGTATGAAATTATACACCTAGCCCCAGCTTAGCCTCCAGATCAATATTGTCCCTGATTTGGGGAACACCAAAGAGGCTGCTCAGTTAGCCAAGTACAAATTCCTCTCTTTATTTAATTTTGAGCTTTTCTTTACTTATGCATCACTATATCCCTGGCCTTGCTCCTGTACTTTGAAATCCTTCCCTCTAAAAGTGTCCTTGTTGGTGAGTATGGATTTTTTTTTTTTTCCACTCCTGTTTTGTACCTACATGATCTGGTCTTCTCAACACTAGTTTTGCCCTTTTATTTACTCCCACTGTGATTGTTACTAGAAACTTAAGAACCTTCATCTAGTTTAGGAGGCCTTTGTTATTTCAGTCCAGAGTAGAAGATGAACACATTTTCTCTCAAATATTGATAACCTTATGGGTTATGCTGCCAAACAAAGGCATTGATCTTCTCAACACATTGCCTAAGAGTAGCTGGTCATTGGGAAGCTGCACACATCAGCTCTTCACCTCCATTCCAAAAACCCAAGCCATGAAGTCTCCCTCACCATTTTCCTTTTCAGAGCTCTTTATTCATCCTGGATAGCCTTCCTGTAGCATGCATCCCTAGTAGAGTTGGCCTTTTGTGGAAGTTCGAAATCCTCAGGGTTTCTCATTATTCTTACTAAAACAAATAGCTGTTATGGCTGGTAATAAAAACTGAGAATGGATTTAGTATAGAAATAAGTTGTGACACTGGTTAGTTGTGTATCATTATTTAGCTGTATGTGGTGTGGTATAAAAACACAGATTCACAGAGTACTTGGTTTTATGCTGGACACTGTAATCGTTTCTTTACAAAAGGGATTTTGTTTCTTCCACATAGTAGTTCTATCAGTTAGATTCCATTAAAATCCCTATTTTGTAGCAGCAAGCCTAAGTCTGAGAAAGGTTAAAAATTGCCCCAAGTTACAAGAAAGTGGCCTTCAGATTCCATGGCCCAATGAATGTTGACCCAGTCTGAACATCAGAATCACCTTGAGAGATCCTGAAATCACTATGATTTTACCTGTGCATACCATTAAAATAATAATTCATTCCTTTCAACTAGTGAAATCAGAATCTCTGTAGTTGGGACCCCAACATTAATATTTTTAAAAACCCTGTAGGTGATCCTAATGGTCACTGAGGTATGTTCAATACTTTATCTTGTGCTCTTTTAATCATGTAAAAGATTAGGATGCTTGAAGTAGTACTCATTAGTATTAGTAGCAGGATTTTGGTGGTTCTTATGGGGAATAGGTTTTGGGGAGGACAAGCTAGAATATTAACATTTTATCATGCATATTTCTTCTTTGGAATTAGGTGTTTCTAGTTTTAGATAGCTAACTTATGAAGAGACTTTGGAAAAGCATACAGTTTCATTTGAAACTGCCTATATTCTTTTTCTTATAAATTTAGCATTCTCTTGCCCTTCATCATCCACTCTTCTGAACACAATGTGTACTTCATTCTAATGCACCTAGGATGAGCCAGCAACTAGACTGGCCTGCCTTGTTACAGGTTTATACCACAGGACAGATTGATTTGAGAGAGTTAAGATAGAACTTAAAACAATCTTTTATTAATATTAGGAATGATTTGTTGAGTATATTAAAGAGCTTTTAGGTTATCAAATATTATATGCTTTAGGAAAAGTTAATTTGATTTCAAATATCTGTTGATGGTAATTTCAGTATTTTAAAAATTCCTTACAATCCAAATTGTATATGTTGTAAATCTCAAACTACTTATTTCATTTCTTATTTTCTCTCTTCCCTTGAGGACAGATTGTTTTATATATTACTAGCTCACCTTTCAGCTTTTTAATGCTAGTCTAGTCTAAACTTATTTCATATTGTTTAATACTACTCTGTATAATACTATTTAATGCTAGTCTACTTTCACACCTATTTTCCATATATGTAATCACTCTTAAATGGAGGCTGTGCCTGTGCACACATATGAGTGTGTTAGGTTATTGGGTACATCATGCATATGCAAGGATGTATGCCCGAAGGAGACTATAGTTATGGTAACCTTCATGTGGACCCACAGCCTGCTCCATTACCCTGCTTTTGATTGAATCTGTGGTGACTGGGGCTACTTGATTCTCTTATGCTGCATTTACTTACAGCACTTTATGTTGTTCATCAGAGCAGGTTTGTCTGTTGTTCCTTAGCACTTAATGACTATGCAGTTTTGAGGTCATACCCCTCCTCCCATCAATTCCCTTTTATATTCTTCTTTTTTAGCTTACCAAATGTGACTACATAGATAACCTTCCATCATATATTCTTTCTAATGTGATTGCATTCAAAAAGGAGTATTTAAAAATATCCTTCTATTGGCAATTTGGAGAAGAAAATTCTGAAAATGGGAAAAAAAATTCCCTGTATTGGAGATCAAGAATTTTTTTTTATTTTAGTGTTCTGTTATGATCATATACATGTGTTTGTGAGAGAATGATATGTGTGTGTGGGGGGGAAGGGAGCAGGGGAGGGATGTGATGAGAGTGAGAGCAAGAGCGAGATCTGAGCCCTATTTATACAAAATAGTTTACATGAAAACAAATAGCATATGTGTATATACATGTAACCAACTTACCACAAATGTATTTCATACTTTTTTCATTTAACCATTTGTATTTCTAACATCTCTCCATATCAGTAGATTTCAAAAATAATTTTGCAGTGATTGCATCATAGCCTATCAAAGCAATAGGACATAAGTTATTAACTATTCTAGTGTTGTTTATAGTTCATACTATTTCAAGTTTTGTAATATATATATTTTACATAAATATTTAATTAGAATCTTGTGTCATATTAGGAGGGGAATTTACTGGAACTAAAAGTAAACCCATTAATAAAAACCAAACACATCATAATTTTGGCAATTTGCTTTTCACAAAGTTTTATTCTTTGAAATTCTTTTCAGCAATTTAACGTTGTTATTTTTGTGTGTTTTTATTTATTTATTTTTTTATTTTTGGCTGCACTGGGGCTCTGTTGCTGCACCCGGGCTTTTCTCTAGTTGAGGCGAGCAGGGGCTACTCTTTGCTGCGGTACACTGTCTTCTCATTGCGGTGGCTTCCCTTGTTGTGGAGCGCCAGCTCTAGAGTGCAGGCTCAATAGTTGTGGTGCACGGACTTAGTTGCTCCGTGGCAGGTAAGATCTTCCCGGACCAGGGCTCGAACCCGTGTCCCCTGCATTGGCAGGCGGATTCTTAACCACTGTGCCACCAGGGAAGCCCTAACTTTGTTTTTTAAAATAATCATTAATATGATTAAACACAGATAGATGTAGATATATATCTATATATACATACATACACATATGCGTACATATGAGAGGGAAGCTGAAAATGGCATCAAAATATTATTTTCTTTATTATTGAGATGGAATATTATCTATGCTTTAAATTTCTTTTTTTTTGAGTGAGAGTTTTCAGTACTTCCCATATTTTATTATTTATATTGTTAGCCAATAAATCCATTTATTTCTCCTTTACTCTTATGCTTATAAATTTCTTCCCAATCTTAAAATTAGTTATTCACATCTTGTATTTTCATTTCTGTAGTTTTAATTCTCATTTAACTCTTTAATGCATCTGGAATTCATTGTGATGAATATAAAGTAAGAAGCTAATTTGATTTTTCAAATGAAGTTAATTTTCTTTTGAAAAACAAAACTATGCTTTTCTCATTGTTTTGCAAGTTGCCCTTATACAGTGCACATGAACAGATAAAAATACAAACACACATGTACACATTTATATTAGGATCATTTCTAAGACTATTTATTGCTCATTTTGTAGGTTTGTAAAAAATGAGATATTTAAATACCTAATGTAGAAGCCCTCTCATTCATGATCCTTCTCAAAATTTTTCTTGGATACTTTCTTCTGTTTATTATTATTATTTTTTAATTAATTTAGTTTATTTTTGTTTGTTTTATTTTTGGTTGTGTTGGGTCTTCGTTGCCGCTTGCGGGCTTTTCTCTGGTTGCAGTGAGCGGGTGCTACTCTTCATTGCAGTGTGCAGGCTTCTCATTGCAGTGTCTTCTCTTGTTGCAGAGCACGGGCTCTAGGTGTGCAGGCTTCAGTAGTTGTGGCACACAGGCTCAGTAGTTGTGGCGCGCAGGCATAGTTGCTCCGCAGCATGTGGGATCTTCCCAGACCAGGGCTTGAACCCGCGTCACCTGCACTGGCGGCAGATTCTTTAACACTGCACCACCAGGGAAGCCCTCTTCTGTTTATTCTTTCAGATAAAATTTTAAAGCACTATTTCATGTTTAAAATACTCAATTGTTATTTTGTCTAAGCTTGCATAAATCTTACAAATTTGTTCTCAAGGAATTGACATTTATGCAATAGTTAGTCTTCCCATGTAGGAATAAGGCTCTGAGGAATTGCATAACCAGCTAAGGAATTTAATAATTGGAAGAGTTTCACATCTAATGGGAGAAAGAGGAAATAAATACTACTCCTGTCCTGAATGTAAAATGAAAATGATTGAATAATTTGTACCATATCTTTGACATGAACACTAAATTATTAGCCAGTTTCCCTTTTCTGTGTACTGTCTGTCTCAAAGTCGAAGTGAGCTCGTAAAGCTGAAGGAGAGGTGCATATCTTGGTAAAGCCATTTTTTGTCTTGGTTCCATTAAATATAATATAGATGAGATATTCTATTTGTTTCATTCTGTTATGAAAAAGTATGCTCTTATGTTTCCTAATATTGATCACTTTAGCTGAACCAGAAAACATTTTCTATCATAGCATTCATTGATTGGTTTTGCTGAAATGAATGTCAGTATATTCAAGTTTTAAACATTTGATTTAGAGCTGTGGGGAAAAAAAAATGTTGACCAAAAGTTTTCAAGGATTTAGCTAAAATAATTGAAGGGGCAGGTGTCAAACAGCTCATTTTGCCTGGTTGAGTGCTTATGCTATGTGGAGTCTGGGAGGAGGTCAGAAGAGAGGCTCCCTTCTCTTTCTGTATTCCAAAGCGTTGTCCTGGGCCCTCCATTTTCTCAGGGCCCTCTGCCAGCTTTGGGATTCCCACTGAAGAAGCTTAGTTAGCAAGCTATCGCTCTAAGCACAGGGCATCCACAGTTTCAGGGCTCAGGGACACAGGCTACTAAATTCTACGTGAAGTGCACAGAACATGCTGCCAATTATTCAGGGTTTAATCAACAACAACAAAGTAAATGAGTGCAGAAACCTGGGGATGGGATGTATTGTCTGCTGAAAGAGAAGATAAAATATTTCTGAGTCATATTGTTGATACATGTAGGAAGGTAAGGATGTATTAAATCAGGATGTAAATAGAAAAACTAAGTAGCTTTTTTTATAATCAAAAACTATTTGTTGCACAAATATTCATTGAGCTCACCAGATGGACCAGATACGTTCTGATAGGCAATTAGCAATTTACGTAACAGGCGAGTTCCTGCTTATATTCTGGGGCGTGGGTGAGTTCTTAGAGTTTGTTCTGTTAGTAGATCTCAAAATCTATGTCATCATGAGGAGGAAAAGGATGAATCCATGATCAAAGAAATGCTTCTACAGAAAAAATATGGACGTTGTAACAGGAGTTTCGCTACATGCAAATAATCCTAATTACAGGGATCTATATAGAGTGCTTACCAAATATTCCTGATCACCATGCAATAAATGATGACTTTTTTAATATCTACAAATGTATCAGAAAATTTCTGTATGTTTTATAGGTTTACACTTCTAAACACTCTTGCTAATTTTACCTTTTAATTTAATGATTCTGGTAGCAGCAGACTTAACTAGAAAGACCATTATTTTGAAGTATCAAAAGTCTAATGGAAGTCATTTAATAGATACCTGCTATTAAAAAATTATGGTTAGTTTGTATTTCTAGGGTTTATTTAAAAAAGGCTTGTCTGCAGATCACTTCATTCCAATGAGATTTATATATTACTTATTAACATAATATTTTAAAATAGTAATATCTCTACAGTTTACATATTATAGTCTTACTTGGGATTTAATCTTAGAATTTCAGCTTTTACTTATAGATTCAAATTACACAGCAAAAATATTTTCCAGAAAGTTATCAAGATTTATTCTTCTGTGAATTATGTATTGATTGACAGCATCCTTAGCAACAATGTATTTGTAAGTTAAATAGTGCCGCTATAATATCAAATAATAGCATGTATTATGTGAATGGAGATAGAAATATTTTAAAGAAAATAAACATATATATGTAGGTCACTTGGAAGAAATATATAATTAATTTATTATCTTTGTAATTAGAATGATCATATCATTAACAAAAACCAGTAATACAGTATTGCATTTCTGTGAGTTGCAGATCTCTAGTCCATGTTTAAAAGACTGTAGAAGTCTTTGAAAGGCTTTGTAGGTTGAATTTATTACAAGCACTTTATTTGTTGGTATCCATAGCTAATTAAGCAGGTGTTTGCCAGATGACATTTAAGAGAGATCTTAAAACTCTGGTAAAAAGTTCATATAACAAGATGGGAAAAGGGGTGCAAAGCATCTTGGGCATCAGGAACCACATGAAATGAAGTGAAAAAAAGGGAGAAAGTTCAATAAACACTGACTAGTACCTCTTAGCTATATGAAAGATAAATTGATATGTCAGCAGCTGTCAGGCTGTGGACGGATTGAAGGATATAGAATTTGTAATTTATTTGGAGAACAAAATGGACCCTCAGGACTTTGCACCCTCAGACCATAAAGCTTTAAGATATAAAAACTACATACATAACACATCTACATACTCCTGTCCCCACAAAATGAGAATTGTTATATATTAAAACATAAAGACTATAAAAATCCTTATTTATTTGCCTCTTCACTTTAAATCATTTCACTTAGTTGTTTTTGTTTGTTTGTTTGTTTGTTTTTTTGCGGTACGCGGGCCTCTCACTGTTGTGGCCTCTCCCGTTGCGGAGCACAGGCTCCGGACGCGCAGGCTCAGTGGCCATGGCTCACGGGACAAGCCGCTCCGCGGCATGTGGAATCCCCCCGGACCGGGGCACGAACCCGTGTCCCCTGCATCGGCAGGCAGACTCTCAACCACTGCGCCACCAGGGAAGCCCTCACTTAGTTTTTATGGCTATCTGTATTCATGTAATAGCTTAGAAGTAATTTTTATATGTTGTCACAAACTTTGGTATCAATTTCAGTACTTAAAATTGTTACCATTAACTTTGCACATATTATATTTGAAGAAACTGCTACTATGAAAGGAATAGCCACAGGATTCATTTTTGTCCTTGGATTTCTTTGCCTTCTTTGCTTATCTTATATACTTTTCATGTGCAATCTTGAGATAGGTGTGTGAAGGTGAGCTGGTGGCTTATAATGGACAAAGAAGATAACTGGCAGATATTGGCAAGTCTCATGAAATGTTTAGTTACTTCCTGGTATTGTCTTTTAAAAATATTTTAAGGATATGGCATTACAGACAATATCAAGATATAATTCATAATTTCTCTCTTAAGGAGAGAAGAGATATAGAGAATTTTGAGAGATGTCAGGGTAAATCTTTTCTCCTGTTTGGGCCCAATTCTGCCTCTAGCCTTTGCCTTTAATCAACTCTCTGACATAGATCTTATTTTCAAAATCCTAAATACCCAAATAGCAGTCCATCAGGGGAATGTGTGGCCTCATTGAATTCCAGTATTTAAAGTTAAAATTTCCTCCATTTCCTGGTAGAGGATGCTGTAGGCATACATCTCCTGAGACTTGTTCAGAATGCAATCAGGCATGTCTTGATTTGTATAGGCAAATCTCAGCAATTGCTTTATTATTTCTTTTAGAATAAGAATCTGCCCCAAATGAATAGACAAACGAGGATGTGCCCTCACTTGGAGATTTATCTTTCACGTGTTTAAACATGATGATATTTATACATTATTTTTGTAGAATAGTGCATTTTACATGAAGAATTTATTCCCATTTTTAAATGACAAACTTGCTTTCAAACTTGATAAGAGGATGTAACATGTTTTTCAACAAAATATTGTATGTAGAAGTAGACAAGTACTACCTTGAATATTAAATGCATTTCTTAATACATACACACATTTAATATCAATCTGAGACCTCACATGGGATGAAAAATGTTGAAAATATCTAAAAGTCCAAAGGTCAATAGCTTCATGATAAAGAAGCCCAGAATATAGGAAAACTATTTTTAAATTAAATCGGCTAACTGGGGACTGTAATAAGCTATCTTACCAATTTCATACACTTATTTCTAGTTCATAAAATCAAAGCTCTTGAATTACACTTATCTTTACATATATGCAAAACACATTGCAAAGGACAGATATTAAAATACGCCATCCCTTCCATGAGACAGTATTGCTTCCACAAAATTTATTTATTCTCTAAATAAAGCTAAATACATTCACAGACCTTTAAAGAAAAACAGTTTACTCAGTGATATGAGAAATGTTTAAGAACTTAAGGATGCAGTTAAAAAGGAAGTCCCAAGGTATTTTAAAAATTATTCCTTATGCTATATTGCTTTAGGCTTCACTAAATTTGCAAGAGGAAATAAACATTTTTCATATTGATGTAATGTATGCTTAAGGGTATACAATAATTTTAATATGTGTTTTTTCCATAGTGATATATACTTCTAATAGAAAAAAAAATACACCTAAGTATTTAGAATATTTAGGGATTCCTTTGCTTTTGTAGGTCTTAGGTAATGAACAAATGTGATAAATGTGTATAAATATCATCCTTTAAGATGCAGAGTTTACCAGCTTAAGAAGTTACATTTTTGAAAAATGCAGGCAACAGTCTATAAAATGTTCAAGTTGCATTTAAAATTGGTTACTGTTTTTCTCAGAGTGATACAGTATTTGCCTTTTAGGAAAATTAAATTACTAACCGGTAATTATAGTTCTCTGAATGTAATATTCTCAATGGATTTGTATGAACTATCTTGGGGCATTTTGGCATGTGAGATGTAGTCATGTAGCTACATTGTAAAATAAAGAAAATTAAGTTCTGATAGATTGTATCTTAAATTTGTCTAGTATCTTTCTATAAAGGCACTCTTTTATTTTTCCTTCCCAACAGTCTTGCGAAGTAGATTCACTTAACCCAGATATAGTTCTTTAAGGCACAGAAAGTTTGAAATGTAGGCCTGCGATAATAATATCATTTATAGAGCTGGAATTAAAATCAGTGCTGATAACTCTTAGTGAAGCTCTACTCTGTTATATTGAGTCTGCCTTTGTATTTGCTAAATTATGTAGCAAAGCAATACAAATGGAATGTGCTAATCTATAGAAGAGAAAGATTTAAAACACCCCTTTCCCACACTATCCCATGTGCTTTAATTTTTGGAAAATTTAATTCAGTGTGATGTTATATTTTAAACTGTATTAAAAATACATTTTAAAATTTGTATATAGTATAGAAATTCAATTATTCTGTAATGGGATAAAAAGCATAAAGTATCTCTAGATTCTAGAATAAAAATATTGAAACATAACTGTTCTATTTACAGTTGTAGAACAATAACAAATACTTTACCCTTTGAGGAATCATAAATAGTAAAATACATATTTCTATTGACTCAAAATTTTTATAGCATAATATACTTAAGAAAGAACTAATAACTTCTTGAAAATATAAAAACCATTAGTCTTCATATAACGTTGACTTAAGGAGATTTTAAAAGAATAATTTAAAAGTTTAAATTCTTCTAAATTCCAAATGGTTGCTTACTGTTGCCAAGTCAAAATATTTTTTTTTCTTTCATTTATGTCCAAAATAGTAAGTTTAAATATTACTTTTAAAATACATGAGGTGACTCATGAGTAGAGAGTTAGGAAAACAGGTGAATGCCATTATGATAGATACTTGGATGGTAAAAATGCCAATCATGCCATAGAATTTTACCCCCATTTTTCTTAAGTAGAATTCTATTTATTCATATTGCATAGAAATAGAGTTAATTAAAGTTAAATAGATTTATTTACTTATATGAACATCTGGAAACAAATGTTCAATTAAGAGAAAAACATCTAGTTCAAAATATCTATTTCAAAAGCAAATTTTCATACTATTGAAGCACGTCTTAGTTTTTCTTTTAGAAATACAGATTGCATGATAACAAATAATTATTTCCTAAAGCCTTTATCAATATATTTGAGGTTGCGAGATTAACCTTTATTTCAGATGAATATTCGTGTTTCTAATTTTAAAGAATGGATGGTTTCAAAAGATTCTAGTATAAAGCATGACTTCCAGGCAGAATTTTGAAGCTCACATGGGAATTAGATGCATTTTTCCCTCCGATAATGCATTATTCAGTGGAAAAATGCAGTGTAAATTTGAGTGACTATGCCCAGCTCTAAATTCCATTTAAAATTTGAGAAATATTTTATTATATAATCATCAAAGATAATTATTTTTGCAGTCATTTTACTTTATGGGAAAAGAAATAGATAAGAAAATAGGTATAAATTTAAGCATAAAAAGTCTAATAACTTATAGAATACTCATTTTTAATATGACATTTTGTAATAATAAAAGCAGCTAACATTTGAAAGCAACTATGAGTGCCAGTGCCTTTAGGCAGTATTTCATTTCAGATTTACAATAGCTTTGCATGGAGAGGTAAGTCATCCTACCAAACTGGGAGGGAGCAGAACTGGAAATGAAACCCAAATCAGCCTAACTATAAAATGCATACCCTCAGCTAATATGTTGTTCTTCCCCATTAATTTTATTTCATAATTAAAACCTTTAAATCCATTTCCAAGTTTTAATTTATCAAAAATATTTTATTTTACATTTAATACTATTCAGTACCTTTCTTTGAAAGATAATATCCTGTATTACAAATGTAGCATGTGCTAATTATAAAGTATACAAAAAATGAAAATTACATCAGAGAAAAAAGTTTTAATTACCTGCAGTCATACTACCCAAATCTTATTTACTCATTAATCACAAATTCCTTGGACTCTTTCCATACGTTTGGTACATATAGACCCATACAGGCCCAGGTAGGCACAAAGGTTAGGTGCCCTCCATCATAGAGCTTGGAGCCTAAACAGTGAAAGGAACTAAGATTGAATGAAACTTTTTGATTTTTACATAAAGTGATAATGTTAATTGTAATGTTTATAAGTTGATTTTTCTGAAAGGATTAATGGTATAATTGTCCATATTGTCAATTTTTATATTATTTATAATACATATTTTTCTAGTAAATATGTATGTTATAATAATTTTAACATTTAGTTTTCTAATTTTCACAATTTATTTGCTATTTAATAAACATAATTCAGATAACCTCTAAAAAACACATATTTATTGTATAAAACCAGGCAAATTCATACTTATTATATTTGGTATCATTAAAAATGGTATCTTTTGTCTAAATTTTGCCTAATCTGTAAATTGCCTTGCTGGTACTGATGCCTAAGACATCATTTCTTTTTTCACTATCTCAATCATATTTGGGGGCCTCCCTGTAAATATGCTATAGATTTTGAATTAAGACTAAGTGAATATATCTCACATTCAGTTTCAACGCATTCTGGTTTTTCTTTTTGTAAATGTCAGCACATTCATCATTTTTCATATCCTTACTGGAATATTAGTTACACAAAGACAAATCCCATGTCTGTCTAATTCTCTGGCATACAGCAGGCACTTAATACATATTTGAAAAATAGAACAAATATCCTAGTTTTAGAATTTATTTCTTAACTATTGAATTGTAAAATTTTATTACATTTTTGTTTGTTTTTGGGTCCACGTATCTATGCTTATTTACGTGATTTTTAAAATTGTTATTCTGACATACACTATTATGTTATTTTCAGGTGTATAGCAAAGTGATTTGATATTTTACACATTATGAAATAATCACCATAGTAAATCCAGTTACCATCCATCACCATACAGTGTTGTTACAATATTATTGACTATATTCCCTATGTGTACATTACATCCCCTTGACTTATTTACTCTGTAGCTGGAAGTTAGTACCTATTAATCCCCTTCACCTATTTTGTCCATCCACCCTTAGCTCAGTCATCAAATTAAATGTAATCATCAAAATAAAGTAAATTTTAGGTAGGCATAGCATGACTTAAAACATAAGCAACCCTTATCACTCTTCATAAGGATTATAATGTAAGATTTGATTTCCCTATAGGAAGCAAAATGTCTCCATATTTGTATTTTTATAGGAAAACCACCAAAGGAAATTTGAAATAAGATTGCTAAAAACATTTATTGATTTTCAGTGTATTGAGAAAACTGTTAATCACATAAGACTATGATAGTACTATTTTATTGTGGAAATGTTTTTTGTCAGAATTATTTATTCACAGAAAGTGTTGAGCAAATTACATTTCTTTGCCATAGAGAATTCAAAAAATGTGTTG